>NC_086288.1:7500-607500 GCF_963924245.1 Chroicocephalus ridibundus
AAGTATGACTTCTAGTTGGAATAGAGCTGGTCAGCACCTTCCTTCAGACGCTGGTTGGAGCTGCTGGAATCTGCCTTAATGGCAACTCAAATGCCGACAGGCTCAAACTGTCCCTTGAGAGACACCCCTAATGCTTTCTAAGAGTTAAAAACTGAATTTTGTCACATGAAAAGCTCCCTGCTGGTCTGCCAGAACTTTTTGATTGCTATTTTCAGCGGCTCTCCCCTGGTAACGTGTTGAAGTTGTGGCTTACCATTAAAATTCCTGCCCCACAGGTATTACCGTGCCAAAAAGCCCCCTCCAGTGGGGCAAAAAGGCATCCCAGAATTTTTATTAAGACTCCTGGTGATGAAATGTCAGCATTAGCGCTCTCTACACCAACGTGAATGCCACTAGACACTCACTTCAGGTTTGCTGGCCCCGCTTAAAACTGTCGAGGACGTACCCAGAGACCGTAATCCTTGGCAGAAGGTGGGAAAACAGAGGTTGAGCTGAGACCTGAAGCCAGAGTGACACAAACTTCTCCTGTCAGTGCAGCGGTTTGGAAATTTGGCCTCTCAGCAGAGACGTAGTAGAAACTAGGTAGAAACTCTTTCCTTTCCCCCTGTTTCCCTGCATCCCGGCCTCTCCAATGGCAGAAGCAGGACCTCAGTGGTTAAAAATCAAGTTAGTTAATTCAAATGAACTTTTTTTTCCCCCAAGACAATAAATGTCATGCCTGGGATGTGAACGGCCCTTCGCTTCACAAAGGACGACACTCAAAAAAGCGAAAAACAGAGCCTGCCCCCGCGAATCAAAGCAGAGAAAGACTTGTTCTGGTAAAGATTTTATTGCTCCGTGCTCCCCAGTACAACCAACAGGATCAGTAGTGTACACTTTATAGAACGAGAAATGAGCTTGGTAGAAAAGAAATCCAAAAGGTACAACGATTATCTACACCCATGTTGTGTGTGTGTGTATATATATATGTAGAAGATAAAGACAGAGAGAAAAGTGAACTGGACTTTCGGGGAATGGGAAAGACACAAAGACACCCCATTTGTCTGTCTGAGGCTCAGGGATTGTCGGTACTGTCTACGCACGAGTTTCTGGGCCCTTCCAAAGCCTGGCAGAAAGGCAGCAGCGATGCATTAGCGCAGTCAGTCCAGGGGTTGGGTCACACGCGGCCCCACAGCATCCATCCCGCGGCCCCGCGCTTTCTCCATGGCGTTATCCCACCCGCCGCCTCCATTCCCTCCGAACTCTTTCTGACAGCAACTCCCACCCTGCTCTCCTCCTGGTGATTCCGCTAAATCCCTACAAACGCTTCCAGAATTTAATCTTTCGGGGTCCTCATCTGCTTGATAGCGCTTTAGAGGTAGGTATTTCCTGTTCCGTTAAAGGAGTCGATCGCCAGGACTTTTTACGGGGAAGCAAAAATTGCACGCCAAACTTTAATAACCTATTTAGAAATTAAAGATGCCTGTAATATAAAAAAGAACCTGTCAGAAGACTTTTTTTTTTAAGAATAAGATCAACAATTTCTCTACAGTAGTTGAGTTAGCTTAAATTTCTGTTCTATGCGTACGACACAGCATGTACAGGTACCTAATTACATCTCTCTCTTTTATCTTGGCAAAAAGAAGAGTCAACTGCCTCTAGTGTAAATATTTAGTACATAAAATACTATCAAGAAATCAACTTTTAATAAATATCTTTACTTCTCAATGCTATATACAAGTATTTTACAGCAACACGCAGGAGAGGGTGCGACGGGGCGGGCTGTGAACAAGATGGTCAGGGACAGAAACAACTCGTCCCTTATTGCAGTCAGATGCCTTGTGGGGGTGGAGATTTTGAGGTGAACCACACCAAAAAATAAATATCTCTCTCACCTTTACATCAATGCTTCCGGTAGTGGGGGGAAAAAAAAAAAAAAAAAAAAAAAAATCAATTCTCTTACTTTAAGTCTTGCCACGGCTATTTCTCGTCAGCACCTGTTCTACCTCTGGGATGCTTTTTTCAGCTTCAGAAATCACCAAGGGAGCATCTGGAGAAGAGAACGGGTTGGTGACTGGTGAAGGTGACAGTGCTGACGGCATGTCCAGGGTTTCCTGCGCTGGCGGGCGAGAGGAGACGGATGGGATGGGACGGCGCTGCTGCTCCTCTGCGGGGCGTGGGGCTCATTCCACAGCCACCCCCCAGCATTTTTCCAACCTCTGACGACACCAAAGTGTCTAAACCTGCTTTGGACGGGTGGCTGGCTCCACGCAGACTCCTACCTTTAGCTTTACACTTTTTTTTTTCCCCCCTATTTCAAAAGAAAGCATCACGTTGTTGATACTCAAGACAAAAAAACCCTTTCCTAGTGTCAGCAGATGGAAACAGAACTCCTCCTTTCATGATAATGCTGCTTTAAAAATCACCTCTTGGAACGTGAATAAGGCAGTACTCGATGGCAGGCACCCAGCAAGTGTCCAGAACACAACACAGGTAAACAGTTGTCTGACAGCACAACACTTCAAAATAATACTGACTTTCCGCAATATACAGTATTTACACAACAGCTGCAAATTCGCTCATACAATATCCGTTTAGATAGATAAGTTAGCAAAACAAGTCTTATGGATTCAGTTGTTCCATTGCAAAAAAAAAAAAAAAGTGTTTTGTATAGTGTAAACGTCTGGTACCTCTTGGAGTGGGGCGTTTTCTACGTGTGAGTGCTAAAAACCCAAAAATAAAGAGGTGAGTGCTGAGGTCAGGGCCGGAGCGATGCCCTCGGCAACTTCTGCTCATGGGCAGGAATATTCTTTGGTGCTTGCCTCCCACGCGCTGAAGCTAGCCAGATAACGCAGTACGGGAGGAGGACAGGAGCAACCAGAAAGTGAACCAGCACTTCTCGTTCGTCTTATTTACAGGGAAAAGGAGTCGATGACCTGCAGCGTCCTGCTTGTGGAAAGCAGCATGCCCCAGAGTGTCCAGAAGGAAGGACGTGAAACCCAAAGCGCCAAACAAAGCCTCTTTCCGTGACTCTCCTCCACGAGGTGTTCATCTTTCCACGGCGGAGGACCTGGAAGGCCAGCTCTTCTCAATGTGCTTCTCGCTCTTCCTGGAGGCTCTCGATGGCGAAGGAGCACCCGCCGTGGTGTTATGAGCTGGCACCACGGGAAGAGCTGCTGCCAAGGCCAGGGCACCATGAGGACTGAGGCTGCTGCTGTTGGAAGGCAACTGGTGTAGCCAAGCAAACAGCCTAGAAGTCTTCCTGGCTGGTGGAGCTCTCCATTGCGGTAATTCAGTGCCTTTGGGCTTGGTGTTGGATGGGGAGACGTGCGTATCAGCGTCTTCTTCCGAGAGTCCGCCCGGAGAACTTCTGCCAGGCTGGAACTGCATGGAGTGGGGCACTGCAGGTGTTGGCATCACCAAAGCCCTGGGCAGGTCGCTCTCCTCAAACACGACGTCCTCAGCAGTTTGGGCCGCTTGGGTGAGGAAGGGGGGTGGGAGGGTGCTGCTGCGCTTGCTGCAGGACTCGCAGCACAGCTTGTTGTAGCCAGGGATGGAACAGTAACGGGCAAGCACTTCCATTTGACAGAAGATAGATTTGTCTCCCATGCAGGGCTCATCTGCAAAACAAATGTAAAGTCGATTGTAAACGCAGTGAAGAGCACCGAGATGCCCAACAGCATTTAGGTGGGCACTGAGAAAGTTCTGCCTGCGTTTCATGAACGATGGGCTACTCGGAATAGGCAACCTGAGATGCTTCATCCCCCAAGAAACCCTAAAAAATAACCTTCGCTGGGAACCGAAGAAATGGGCAGTCACTTTGAAAATGTCAGCTTCTGTGCACAGCAGAAGCCAAGAGCTGCGGCAAGGCATGTTGTATTTACGGAGGGCCACAGACATCCATTTCCAGTGCTGACCTACCAGAGGTCCCACGTACCCACCACAAGCCACCTTCACTTCCAGCCTGAGGACATTACCCATCATTATTTATCAACAGTATTAAAACCAATGAAGTCTTCCCTTCAAGAAATTAAAGCCTAAGCAGTATCTCTCAAAGATGCCCTTCTTAAAATAAAACGTTATAGTTGGATGAAGTTTTGTTTGAAGTCTCAGTGACCGAACCCTAACTGGAGAACTGATGGAAAGCTTCTAACAGATAGGACAGACATGAGATGCCTTGAAGTGAAGTGTGTGACATTCCTTTCAGGCAGGGAAAAGAGCTGAAAGAGGTCAAAGATCTACTAGAGATCCCCAAGATGTCAGTGTTTCTTTGAGCATTTGCTGGATGTTTGTTCCACCAGTGGAGATGCAGTGGTCACACTGGACAAAACTGGTAGAGAGGAAAGTGGTAGCGCAGGAAGTGAGAACAAAAGTAAGGCTTTGATGTTGAGTTAAGAGCACATCGGTATTGGGGCTCCTTCAGACCATCACAGGAGCTCAAAGGTGAAATCCTAAGTTCTACCGTTACCAGGATCGGGAAAAACACCAGGAGTCTGTAACACGGGAACAGGCTGCCCAGGGCAGTGGTGGAGTCACCATCCCTGGAGGGATTTAAAAGACGAGCAGACGTGGTCACAAGGGACACGGTTTAGAGGTGGACCTGGCAGTGATTGGACACAATAATCTTAAAGGTCTCTTCCAACCAAAGCGATTCTATGAGTCTATTAAATAATTTGCAGATTTTGAAATGACAATGTTTAATACCTCCTTATTATTCTCGCCCCTGTCTCTAACTCATCCTACTGCTCCTTTGTACTGCTGCTCATCCATGGAGTTTGGAATATCACGTGCTGTGGTGGCATGAACCCAACAGAGTAACGCAGGAAGGCAGCTGGGACGGTCACCTCCTCCAGCCTGGAGCAGGGTCACCACCACCCAGAAGAGCATCCTGCTCTTTTAAAGCCAACCCATCGGTCCGGGGGGGCAATCCCCTTCCCACAGACATCCCCAGGGACCCTCAGAGCAGAGCATGCGGACCAGGGACCTACAGACATCAACACCTCACGGGACACTGCGCTGGCAGCGGGGACAGAGGAGGAGCTCGGTGCCCCCAGGAACTACTCAAACACTTCGGGCAGAGACCGGCAAAAAGCTTCCATTAGCAGAATTCTCCTCAGATATCCCGGCTGGCTGGAAATAGTATTGGTGCATTTTACTTAAAATGAAATAATACAAAATTGTAACGCGGAAAGCCAAAAGTTAACCCCAGCTACTGAGAAGATCTGCTCCATGCCTAGTCCTCCACTCAGAGTCACCAATGATGCAGTCGACATCTTAATGAGCAACAGAGGGCACGTGACACCGCTTATTAAGCTCTGACATTAAATTAGCTTTCTGGACCGTGCTATTTTCTCACCTGAGCAGATGCTGCCTCACCGCACGGCAACAGTGTGTCAGGCACCCACATTTTCCTATTTTAAAACATTATTCACTGTAGCCCAACCTCTCCATCAGTGTAAAACCAGCTTAATTCCACTGAACCCAGTAAAATTACCCGCATCTGCATCAGTGGGGTTGTGGGACCTTGTTTATAAATAGCAAATTATACGTCTGCAGCACCTCATATGAAAAATTCCCTTCTTCCTAATCCCGACGCGCGTCCTTGGACAGATGGTTTTTGGCTCTGGACAAATCCAGCATCAAATCTGCAGTTTTGCCTGGGAACCCCCGTACCGTGTGAAGGCGCTACAAGACTATTTTCAGCAGGAATTCAGCATGGGATATTCAAGGGCTGTATTTATTATGCATCTAAACTAGGAAAGCTAATATTGAAACGCAAATCTCTGCATCATGTATAGGACAATCTTTATCCTTCCATGTAAGTGAAAGCACCCGATCTGGAAAATCATGGCAGTCAGGTTGTTAACACGCTGTGATTTATGTCAGCATATAAGTCAAAGCAAATAGTGTCACCTAAAGTGATGAAACAAACAAACAAAAAAAGTACCAAACAATTATTTTTGCCTTTCCGTAGAGACAAAGCATCTCATTTGGTCTTTTTCTCTCATGGTTAATTTTTTTTAATGTGAATTTGTGATGGATTAGTTTTTGTGACTCAAGAGATGGTGCAGAGATTTGGTTTTGTATTGATCTATTTCGGGTAGGTTCCATAAGGACAGTCTCGGAGCTGTATACTCACATAATCCCCACTTTCTATTTTTTAGGTTAATTCTGCACAACCTAGTCAACCACTTCCTAGTCAGTACGTGAGCGCTTGTATCCTTCCGCTGATGGTCACGGTAAAAGTTCTCCTTCTCACAATGTATCACTCGCTTGCCGGTAGCTGAGAGCAGAAGACACAAGAAAGCGCATCGTCTCCCTGGGGCATCTGGAGGAGACGAAGCTCCTAGAATCTAATTTCCACGTTAGAGTTCGGAATTGACACAGCTCTTACAGAAGGCATCCCTGGAACTCCAAGGACGTCACCTGCTGGCAGCATCCCGGTGAGAAATCTCGCTCAAAGTTGGTATTTAGGGACCAAAATTTCAAGCAACACGTGCTTTCTTCTGCATTTTCTACCTTATGTTGCAAAGCAGCGATAGCTCGTATGAAGACATTCCCGGGGTCTGTTCTATATGGGCTCTTACGTGGAGCTCATCTATTTGTCTAAGTACCAGAAAATCCATCTTTATAATCTGTCCCAGCCACAGAAACGTGACCGTTGCTCAGATTATTGCTACGGACCTGCAGGATGAAATCCTGCCTCCTGTCTCCTCCTAACCACAGAGATATATAAAGTTTAAATGAAGTATTTACGGGAGGTGGCCTCACTGTTCCACACGATGGGACTAAGCTCCACCGAGGCATATGCCGGAGGAGCTGGTGGCTCCTCTCCCATATGCAGACATACGTTTTTTCATAAAGATTCAACTCCACCAAGATTAATCTTGCATTTAGACAGTAAATCATTAGTCAGAACCACCCGACAGAGGCTAATGTTTCGCTAAGCCTAAAGCCCTGACAATCAGAACAGCCCTCCAGGCTAGACAGATTTAAAAGTGAAGGAATGCCAAGGATGGAACACCACACATAAAAAGTTTGCATAAATATGAGAGAATACTACGGATATTTTAGCTGTATTCCCCCAAAACGTAGAACATGGTAGAAGCCACATCAGAAAAGTGTGGCCAAAAAGAGCCCCTTTGGTCTGAAATAATGCCCTCGGCTGCTCAGTGTGCGTCCCAGCCCTGAGCAGAGCCGAGGTTGGAAGTCCCAGGGAGCCTGTCCCAGGAGCCGAAAACCCCCACTGACCCCCACAGAGTCTTTAAGGTGATGCTTAAAGCACCAGATCAAAACTATGTGAGCAGTTTTGCCCACTTGTAGCCCTTATTTCTTTCCGGTTTGGAAACTGTCAGTAAAAAAGGGGATTTTATGCCTCGTCCATGTTTTCTAGAGTCACTGCCAGTGATTTGCTCCCACCTGGTGGACACACCGCTTTATAACTCCTCCTTGATCCCAGAATTGTTTCCTGCTCCCAGTTCTTTCACTGTCACACCGGCTGGCCACAAGCTCTGCCTTCTCCGAGAAACCTGCACACGCCAACACAATTTCGCTGCTTTTTAGCCCCAAATACACGTCTTTTATTTTTCACTGGCGCTCACTCGTGGATGAAATCTGTGTCTAACATCTCCACGCAGCACTGTGCCATCCGGACAGGCTGCGCAGATGCAGGAATCGTCCCCCCTCCTCCCCCGCCAGGATTTTCGGAGCTTCTCTTACCATTGCATGGAGGGAGTTTACAAACCCTCACCGATTCCGGCTTTTCTCCCTGGCACTGGTCGCCAGCGCGGCACGCGATCTGCCGGGTCTCCGTCCCCTCCCCGCAGGTCACCGAACACTGCGGAACACACACGAGAAGATCAGGACATTCAGCTCCCACGGCAACTCCCCAAAATTAATGCGTTTAACGAAGCCCGAGGCTGGCTTTTCCCTTGCTTTCTGTAACGTTAAATTTATTCTTATGAATTATATTATGAATTTTCCTACTTATTCTTCCCGTAGCAGGTATCTGATCTTGACAATTTAACCTCAAGAGAATGTATGGGGCAGAGAAAACCCAGTGTTCAGCCAGTCAGCTGCGGGGTTCAGCTCTTTGTTCCTAAGGCTTTCTAACAATATTCAACGCTTGCAGAACACCCTGCCACTGCAAAACAGCCCGAGCTGGTAAAAAATGTCATGCTGTTCCTCAGGAGCGGGGAAGTGAGAAGTTGGAAACTTGGGAGAAAACCCAAGCGAAACATCCCAGTTTGTTTTGGGGGATTGCGCGTCCGATCTTGCGTTTTCCAAGTGGTTTCTGGAGAAGTCTGGAGAACTAGAGAAGCTGGAAGGTGTTATCTGCTGATTTTCAGGGTTTGGAAACCTGTCTGTCTGTCCAGCCCATGCCCAGAGCGGGCTCAGGAGGCAGGAGACGTTACCAAAGGTGGGCTACTGGCTCACGGCCACTGCTTGCCCACCTGCGACCAGGGTCCGGGTTTCCACGGGGCCGGGCAGGGCACTCGGTTGCAGGGCCTGCGGCTCTCCGGGCGATGGCCGCCGCAGTACTTGGAATGGACCGAGCGGTTCCCCCCATCGGGAAGGGGCTGAAGGCAACGCACAGTGCGCAGCTGGTAGCCCGAGTTCCCACAGGTTTTTGTGCAGTGCTCCCACTCGTCTGCCGCCCAGCTAGGGAGGGAAAAAAGAAGAAGATGCCGTCACAACTTTTACCTGTTATCCGTACTGCTGCCGGGCCAGGCAGCCCTTCGTATGCAATATTTCCCTGCAGGACGCAGTATTTTTGGGTAGGATACAATATTTTCGTGTTAGTATGCAATATTCTCATGCAGTATGCACTATTTTACCGTAGTACACAATATTCTCGTGTAGTATGTAATATTTTTGCATAGTATACAATGTTATCGTGTAGTATGCAATATTTTTGCATAGCATGCAATATTTTCATGTCGTATGCAATATTTTCACGTCGTATGCAATATTTTTGCGTAGTATGCAATATTCTCATGTAGTATGCAATATTTTCATGTAGTATATAATATTTTCACACAGTATTCAATATTCTCATGTACTATATAATATTTTCGCATAGTATGCAACATTCTCGTGTAGTATGCAATATTGTCGCATAGTATTCAATATTCTCATGCAGTATGCAATATTTTCGTGTAGTATACAATATTCTCGTGTAGTATGCAATATTTTTGCGTATCATGCAATATTCTCATGTAGTATGCAATATTTTTGTGTAGTATACACCATTCTTGTGTAGTACGCAATATTTTTGCATAGTATACAATATTCCCATGCAGTATACAATATTTCCGTGTAGTATACAATGTTTTTCTGGTGAAGCCACTCCATAAGATCAGTGACCACTCTCAGGTGGGTAGCAAACCCCATCCCTAACACAGGAACTCCCACCTAGAAAGCTGTTGGCACCCAGCCCCCTTTGGCCTGGGGTAACTCCCACACCTGCCACGCCGAGCAATCGTCCCCCCCTTTGCGGGACATACTTACAGAGGCTGCGTGCATTCCTGCAGGTTGCACATTCTACGAATGGGCTTTGGCTTTTTGCTGGCTTCACAGAAGCTGCGATGAACCATTTTGTTGTCACTTTTCCTGCGGCACCCGTACTTGGTGTACTGGAACCCTGGAAAACAGTTCAGAAAAATTAGGAACAACCGGTCCTTGCTAGGATTTTTGGTTTAAATGTAAGCTTTATGGCCTATTAAATGGGTTTACATGACAGATATTTACGAAATATTTAAACATGCTGACCATTTGTTCAGTTGTGAGGCACAAGATTGCTGCCCAGTGCCCTGCGGATGCTGTTTATAACATGACAGTGTGGTAAAGGCCAGAAGGGATGGTCATGACCCCTCAGTCTAACCTCTGCATCCCACCCAAATCGTGGCACAGAGAGGGGAGAAATCACCTCCTCAACACCCAGCAGCAGGTCACCGGCTAACCCGGGCATCAACCCAAGTCCCATTTTAGTGTTTTTGCCACAAAACGCATCACTTGTTGACTGTTGTATGTAAGAAAGTTATTTTGACATTTGTGTTCCCCGTTCTTTGCTTAAGAGCAATGTACATACCGCAAGTAAAGCGAACGCTCAATAGCGTGAACGTTTGAGTCCGCATTTCCAAAGCGACTTTGAGCACTGAATTTAAACACCTAAAAAGGACTTCTTCTTTCTAGGCTGGGAGTGTGACACTTCTGAACAATCAGGCACTTCAGATATTTATAAGCTTGGGCACCCAAAATAACAAGCTGCTTTTAAAAAAAGGAAAGCCAACATTTCTAAAGCATTCACTCCCCCCACCTTTTACTTTTCCACTTTGGGTCATTTGTCATTCATTATGAGAAGGTGCTACATCATCGGTTTACCTCCACCACAGGGTTTGGAGCACTGCGACCAACTCTTTAACGCCCACTCAAAAGTGTCTATTTCTTCCTGCAGGACGTTGTTGCTGTTGATAGTTGGTACCGAATCCTCGTGAATGATGTATTTGTAGGTCAGGCTGGATCTTGTGTCATTCTCCCGAGGAATGATCTATTAATAATCAAACGTAAACAGTGGTACAAAACCAGAGCTATTATTTATTCCTTTGCAAAGTAAAGAAACCAAGGCCTGTCTCTTAGGGGAAATGTGGAAGCTGCTAGTTAACTCACTGGGGAAAAAAGATTGTGTTTTGTCTTCACAGTTAGAACTAACATAGTAAGATAAACATGAAATGGACTGCAAATATCTCACTTCAAATGAGATGCATTTCTAGGCCAGCATTCTAAGCTGGCCAAGCAGGACACCATCATCGGGGATGAAAGGATGGCGTGGCCACATCGTTTACTTGGTTGAAGAGTCTGCTCTCAGACACAGTTTGACATGCAACGTGCTTTTTTTGGCTGCTGGAAGTATCCCACTGATGTCTGACAACGCAATACAGGGCTTCTGACGGACTCATGACATGAGCAGGTAGCCATTTCCAAGAGAGGGTGACAGCTAGTGAGAAAAGGGCTTCAGGTGACCAGCCGCCCCACCGCACGTGTCTTTGGGAGAGGCATCACACAGTGGTGTTTCATCTCAGCACAAGCTCCACGCTGGCCTTAGACGTTTTATGAAAGACAAACCCATCACATCCCCACTGCTTGACACGTAACCTACCAGCACAACCACTGCGTCGTGCAAGGGCCCGTCCGTGTGGAGGGTTTCGATGTCGTCTTCTATGTTGTACTCCCACTCCACGCCCAGGTCGATGAAAGATCGGGATCTGGCCTCCTCCCCTTTCCCGTTCAGAACATAGTGTCCCGTAGCCTGGTTCTTAATTGCTGAAAGGATTGAAAACAGTGGCAGTCGCACCTCCCATCACATCATCGGCCATCACAGTGGGGATATCATAGGTGACCTTTTGCTGAGAGCCCCAGCGCAGCAGCCAGGGCTGTAGATGCGTTGCCGCAGAGAAAGGCCCTCCAAGCCCACCTCATGCACCCGCCAAATTCCAGTTTGATGACAGACGTATTCAATTTTGTGCCTCCTTATCCACGTGAATTAAACATAGAAATACAGCTAGAGATAGGCTGAAGCTCCTCTTCCTATGCAATGTCCCCATTCCCCACACTAGCTTAGTTCCCAAGAAGCACGGGTAAGAATTCAGGTCAAATCTTCACACCCATCTTCCTTATTTGCATAAGACCAACGTCATTATTACTGGGAATGCCTCTTAGTATAACAGGCTCCTCAGCAGACTTCAGCTGCACTTCTTATTTTCCTCAGATTATGAAAATGACAACTTTTGCATCACATTTTAGTTTCTTTTAAGTATGTATGTATGTACCAGCTGCTAAAATTGGTAAGCAAAGAGCTGAGGCATTTGAAACCCCAGGAAACTACTTGGGTTCGGGTTCCTGCACCACACCTTGAACATCACGCACTCTCAGGATCATTATTATTATTATTATGATGATGGTCCAATTAGAAGCCAATACATTAAAAATCTGGAAGATGGACTCTCATTTCTTCTTTTGTCCAATTTTTTCCAATGCACCATACAACACGATGAAAAACAACTACGCAGAAACCTTACAAGTTCCTGTGATTACAGCAATCCAAGCACAGGAGCTCTGCGGTACCTAGTGAGTAGCTCCATGAAGCCACTTGCTGCCAAAGCAAAGCTTTGCTTGTCTCAAAGGCTACGCTTGGTCCAAAATGAAGCTCTTGGACCTCAAAAGCCGAGTTTCCCCCTTTGACATCATCACAGTTGAAGCAAATTCAGCTTTTTTTTTTTCCTTTCCTATTCCTACTTCTTTTTCATAACTAATCCAACTCTGCCTGAAGGGTTTACAACTCAGACACTGCCCTAGGGCACGAGGAGCTGATTAAAAGGACAATAAAATCCATGGAAGATCTCACCCCTCTCCTGTGAGCTAAAAATCCCTTGAGCGTTAGAAAACGGTAAGCAGTAAGATACAAACTCGTTGATGACACTATGACCTGTCCTATGTGGGAAACATCTGAAATGAAATGGACTGCAAACATATCACAAGTTCCCCCATCTGCTTTCGTTAAAAAGCTATTGCTTACCATCTGCAGCAAATAACTAAAGACACAGAATTTGATTCACGTAATAGAATACATAGTTTTTACCCATTTAAATGTGAGTGATGATGGTATTTTGTTAGTAAACATGCAAATTAGGATCAGTTTAATATTTTGAAGAACCCAAACAAGAAGTAAATACTTGTTCGCTGAGCTTATGCTGTAGGACTCGGGCCCGAACATGCCATTTTTGAATGCCCATCTTTACCCTGAACACTTGAATTTGGGTATCTCCTTTCTCAGGTTCTTCTGCACGACTGCCCCGTGCTTCTCACTATGCCTCAAAGCCAAACCTGAGGAGAGAAACACTTACCAAGAAAGTGAGGAGAAGCCTCGTCTTCTTGGATAAACACATGTCGAGCACCAGGAGGGATGTCAAACATCTTAAGGTACCCTTTGGCATGTGTGGCAGTCAATGGAGAAAGCAGAGATGGAAAGAAAAAGTAATAGCCATGGTTAGGAGTGCACCACATGATCCAGCTTCCGCTTGCAGAGGAGCGCATCCGTCACCAACCGAGAAGCCGGGGCAGAAAGAAAATGGAGCAAATAGTTTGTAACGTATTTGACGGGCCCTCCTTGCGTTTTTCCTCTTTTCGGGGAGAGAAGAGAACCCAGTTACAAATCTATTTGTCACTTGCCTAGCTGCACTGCTGTAGGCCATATCCGTTAACAATTCAGGCAAAAATACGTTTCCTATGTTCTTCAGCAAATGAGGCGGAGAAAACACGAGTTTTCGTGATTATTTTTTCGAAATCACTCATCAGCCAGGCTGGTAGATTGGAGTTTACTTACTGTCAGGTTAGACATTAGCCTCTGAAGTGTGTCAGCTTACCTCCCAGACACCAAAGCCTGGAGCAAGGTGTCTGTAGCGCGGAGTATTTTGTCGCTACACGTCCATCTCTACGGGAGTTCACCCACACTACTTACGACTGTGGATGGAAAATCATCAATTAAATTGCTGCTGCTGAAGCGACAGGGCTGAATTCGACTCTCCACAGCTCAAAGTAAAAAGCTGTTCCCAAAGAAAATGATTCTTCTTTTAAATTCCAACTATTTATCAGTCCAAACCACAGGTAATTAGTGTAACATTAAGTCAGTATTGCCTTTAGGAAGACTAAAATCCCTCCTGGGGACCTGTCAACAGGTACTTCCATATCAAGTTTTAATCAAGAGCATCACAAGCACTCTGAATGCAAGGTATTTTCAGGATTCTATTATTTTCTCTTTAACAACTGCAGACTTCATTACGATAAATCCCCGTAGATGCCTTTTTTAAGAGCCGAGTACGTTTCTCTCTGTTCTGTACTCTGCTATGCAGTTTTCCCGAGCTATCCAGCCCAGCTATAGAAGCAGTGGAGATGGTTTTTCCCAAGAGTTTTATTATTTGTGCGAACAGAAGACGTAGCGGTCAAGTGATTCTGTTTCACCCTGGCACTAAGGAACGCCTCAGTGGTTTGCCGTGCCCCTGACATGCTACAGCTCCTTGGAAAATCTATGTGAAGAAAAGAGCCAGGAATACGTAAAATCACCGACTTGGCTGAGGAGCGACTGCGCAAACTGCATTTGCCGATCTTTTCATTGATCACCTTTTGAGCATAGGAAGCATAAGGCTTTTGCCTGATTGGGGGTTAACGACGGGTGTCTGAATGGAGATGAGAACCGCAGCAAGAGCCCTCCAGCCGCCGTGGATGCCCCTCTCTCTGCAAGCACTTCACACTTACCCAGCATATTTTTAGACTCCTTGGTTTCAGAAAGGGAAATATTGCGAGCTCCTTTGGGCAATGTAAATGCTCCTCTTGTCTTCCCTTAAATAGAACGCCTGTAATTAGTGCTACGGGAGCCAAGTCCTGTTATTTCATTGACTGTGTTTGTCAGCCAGATGGTCTTTACGAGTGTGATGTATAAATTATGTCATGTGTTCAAAAGCATTTAAAGCAGAATTAGACACATCTAGCAAATGTTCATAGTCAATGAAAGTCAGACCAGCGAAAATTCGGGTAGGTGAGTTTAAGTTGGATACTTGCAGATTTCATTTTCCAGAAACTTGAATTCTTTTTGGCACCTCTTGCTTACATGTTTTCCTGTTGGAAGAGGTCAATTAGTCTTTTTAATGACTGGATTGCCAAAGTTACGGCAGCAACAATAAACATTCCATAACCACTTCTAGCATGTCCATAACCTTTTGCAACTAAGTGGCCGATGAGCAGCAGTAGTCCTTGCTCTGTCTCCTAGCACTGATTCCTGCATTATTCCCTGTCCGATCCATCAGCCTCCGGGGAACCATCCCTTTCGGAAAGGTGCTCTACTCTAATTCGATAATTACAATCAGCAAACTTTTCCACTTGGTTTGTAATAATTAATAAGCATTTTCAGCAGAATATTTGATGTATTTTATTTCCAGTCGCACTTTAGCTTATCTTTGTCCAAGTTTAGTTTGTCTGTCACTGCCCAACTGTAATAATTAATGCTGCAGTAAAGCTCGTTTCACGGCAGCAATTACCAGCCTCTCAACTTTAAATGCGGATATTCACATTATCTGTGCCTTAGCCTTCCTCTGCTCTGTCTTAAAACACTTAGTCCTATCAGACAGATATTCCTGAAATAACCGGAGATACACTTCCCTGAGTAGCTTCCCCAGGCTGGAGAAAGAAAAAGCAATATGGGAAAGCCTTAAAAGTACAGCAAAATGTACAAGATCATACTGCCCTGGCTTAACGAATAACTGACAAAATAGAAATTTCAGAAGAAGTCCAAGGAGATCCTGAATTATTGTTGATAGGAAACATGTTGCAAAATGCCCCAGAGCACAATCTGAAGATTTGAAGCAGGTGACTCTTAGTTCTGAGCGAGCAAAACACCATCAGGTGTTTCACTGCACCTCAGTCACACACCTTAAAGGGTACAAGAAATGAGGAGTCCTGCTAAAATGGTTTCATATTTGGTTCAGAATTCAGCTGAATATATTTTTGATGTGTTTATTTGACTAAAGGGCTGTGATTTGTGAGAAAGCGTAATAGAAACCCACGTGGACACGAGGATCCACGTGCTCATTTCCTAGGCACAGAAATGCAGATTTCCATTTAAAACTCTTTGAGTTTAGGTTTGAGAGGAAAAGCTTCATCTTTAACGGGAGAAAAAAATGTTTCCTTTAGGCCTCCTACAGCAAGAGGCACGCTACCCTTAGCGCCAGGGAAGCACCTCCATTTCTTCTGCATTTCCCTACGAGAAAAGCTGGGTTTTGTTTAGCCCAGCTCAGTGTATCCCCAGGTTATCACAAACACCATCTGGCCGGGCTTCAGCACGTCCAACGGAGAATTCAACACGCCCTGCATGGTATTTCTCGGTACGCTTGACTGAGCAAGCCCTCATCTAACAGCTCCTTCAAAGGACAGAAATAGTACGCTGTCTTAAAAATGGCATTTCCTTATCAGCGACTAAATTGGTTTTGCACATGAGCTGACAAATTGTGTTTCGCTACCCGAAAGTAGGTCTTATTTCTGCAAAAAAGCCTGACAGGAAGAGCGGAGAACGACAGAAATTATAGCAAGCTGTGGGAAAATGCTATTCCTACCAAGCTTTTTGGGAGTGCGGGTGAAGGTTCCCTTCACCGTTCGGCAATGAGAGTTATCCCCGCCGCAGACGCCACACTTATCTTCCACCTTGTTGGAGCCGATCTCCTTGTCACAACCCACTTTCTGCAGGAAGAAGAGCAAAAAAAAGAAATAAGAGAAGGCTTTGTCATCGGTCGTTGTTTTAGTTATGGTGGAAAGCCATCACAAAATCAGCGCGCAGAGGAAACCACCGCCCAACACTCATCTGTTTTGTTGAAACACAAATTACTTGCAAATCTGGTGCTGGATAGTGGTTTTCACGTGAAAAATAGGGAGTGATTCTTGCTTGATGGTCACTGACCTTCAAGACTAAGATGGGAAAGACAGAAAAATAGACACAATTCTTCTGAGACATGAAACCAAGTGCAAAAAATGCAAACGAAACCATCAGTTGAAGGGGAGTGTTTCCATGGAACAGGTTCATTTAAATCTCAAGGAATCATGAGAAATACGATGCTGCAAATATCTAATTTGGAAACATCTGCCAAGTCTACCTCTGGCCTGTTGACGGAGCTGTTGTGGGTGATGCTGACCAGAGCCGTTCCGCGACTTGGCACAGCTCAAAACCTCAACCATGACCTTGGGCAGGTGACACTCACCACACATTCTCCGCGGACACAGATGCTGTAGGGATCTTTATAGGAGCAGCGAGTCCCATCATGTGCCAGCTGCTTCATGTACGCAACATCTCCGGTTTCCTTGGACTGGCAGTACAGGTGGCAGCGCTTGTTAGCTGAGGGAAGAGAATTAATTGCATAAATTAACAGCAATCCAGATGCGCTTCAGGAAAATATCCCACTAAAGGAGTGAAGAGAATACGTCAGAGATAGAAAGGACCTTTTACAGACAGCTATGGGGGGAAAGAAGGTAACTAGCTTGCTTTTCTGTGGATTACGGGCCTATTGCTTTGAGATATTCCTGCAGAAATCAGTTCCCTTCTAAAGAGGCTCCTCGGACTGGGTTCCCGACTATCCTTGGACTGGGTTCCTGACTATCCTGGAAGCAGCTTTCACTCCGATGCTGTTGGGAACAGGGCTGAGTTTACAAAACCACAAGGATGCAGAACAACGACACCAGAAAAATGTGTCCGTGAGAAGGTGGTGCTAAAGCCCGGGGAAAAGCACAGAGGATTTGGATCTCTTTCTTTACCCTGTTTTGAAAATACCAGCTGAACACGTATTTCCTGGCTAATGTCTGCATCTAACTCCTCAGCGCATCAAACCCTATGAGCACCCACCGGCCATTCCAGCAGGAGCCGTGAGCCTCTCGCTCCAGCATGTGCTCACTGAGAGGAGGAGGAAAGTCAAGGGGAGCCTAGGGTTGGGGAAACGACAACTGTCTCACGTGGCACCCGTTCTTTCCTTCTGGGACCATCCTTTTTTCCTGCTTTTGAGTCTCACCCACACGTGCTCACACCCCCATTATTTCTGATCTCTGCGTGGCTGATGAACAAGACCCCAGTGTCCTGGGTTGAGCGACGCAGGACTAATTTATCTTCCAATGCTGGGGAAAATGCCACTTTTGGAAGACACTAGTGTCTGAATTCGTGAAAATATTTACTTTAGAGCCAGCTAGGCTATGTGGGATTCAAGGTCCCGGTGTTTTCGAGCCTCACCAGGTGCAGGGATGAGGAGGAGCAAGACCCAGGCACTTGACCCAGGCTGGCCAACAGGGTTATTTCATACCATGAATGTCACATTCGATATAAATTAGAAAGTTTGCTGCGTAGTGTCTCTCTCCCTTGATGGCGGTGGTCCAGAGAAACTCCTTGCCCTGGTGCCGGAGCCCTGAGCCCTTCCCTTCCTCCCGAAGTCGCAGCGCTGGCAGTGTCCCACATTTACTGTCCCCTGCTGGGAGTGCACAGCTTCTGCTGATGGAATGGGCTGAGTATAATCCTTGTATATCTTATATTAGCATCGGGATTAATACTGGTTCTTTAGTATTACCGTTACTTATTTAGTTTTACCCTATTAAATCTATTCATATTTCAACCCTGGTGTTTCCTTGCTTTCCCCGATTCCCCTTGCCGGGTGGGGAGGGGTCCTCGGGTGACAGACTAATTGTCTGAACGACAACAAATTGTTATGGGTTTTCTCAAACCATAACACCCCCGCAAGCTCTGGGAGATTCCAGGATTGAGTTGTAATAACGGCAAGCAAGAGGACTTACAGTCAGGGTGCTCGTAGGGCAGCCAGTGGTGCTTGCTGTTCTGATACTCGAAGTGGGAGTTGCGCTGCTGACACTGCTGCGCTCTGAAGTCCTCAAAGTGCTTGGGACACTCCTCCGTATTGCAAAGCTGAAACTCAAAATTGACCCCAGCACAATCTTCGCCTCCATTAATGGGCCTGCGAAGAGAAGAAGAACGTTCAAGAGGTTCTAAAACCCTCTGGGCGTTAGGTCTGGGGACTCCTCTTCTGTCTTAGGTGAAATCTCACATTCTATTTTAAGAGGCAATTCTGCAAAAAAGGCGCGTGAAGTGACAGAAACGCACACAGAGCAGTCACCCACCACAAATACGCACTTGTGCAATAACCTCCACGCTTGCCCATCCGTCCCCAAGGCAAACGCTGAAATGCAGAATTAATACCCGTGCACGTATAGGCTGCCAGTCGTGGATTTACAATTCGAGATTATCTAAGTTCATCCTGCAGCTTGCTGAGCTCACACACCATGTACTCTTCACTCTCTTACACATCCGCTAAATCCTTGGGATGGTTTTCCACAGGCTTTCCTCTGGGAATCCCCGGATTCCCCAAAACCGATCCTGGCCCCCTGCAAAAAGCCGCGTTTCAAGGGGCTGGAACAGAACGGGAATTTGGCAGACTCCATACAAAACGTACGTGCCATTTAAAGTGACACCTGTAAGGCCTCCCAGTTGACTGGAACCACCCCCTAGAGCCAGAAGACCTACATTGGATTGTTGCACTGGCGTGTTCGAAAACGAACTCCAGTTCCGCAGGTTCGGGAGCAGGAGCCAAATTTTGTCCAGGGTCCCCAGTTGCCATCCTGCTTCAGCTGGTTAGCGTTCTTCCACATGCAGTGACCTTTATAGCACCACTGAGGGAAACAGGGCAGGGAAAACAGATGAGAACAGACACAAAAACCACACCGAAGGTCCCATCGTAGCACCTGGGGACAAAGCGGGCGAGGGTCCATGTGCTCGGGGCCCAGGAGGACCCAATTCCCTCCCTGAAGGAGTGTCCTCCTCCTCAACCCTTCCGTGGGCAGATGCATGAAGCTCAACACCTTCCACCCTCCTCTTAATTTAAATGAGTTTTTGTTTCGATTGAGCCTTAGTCGCCACCACCTTTTTGAAGGAATTTTAACATTCCGAATATTAGCAGGATAAAGGTTTTCCTGAGAGTTATTTTTTTTTCTTTTTTTTTTTGTACTCGCCAAATATCACACTTCTGCAAATAGGCTGGAACAGATGGCTAGTCACTGGGCAGGGTGGTGTTTTGCCGCTGGCTGGGGCATACTCAGATGGTACAAGTGGCTCTCCTGTATCTCAAAATACACGGAATTTGCCAAACAAACATCTATTTGAGTATAATTTTATAATTAAAAATGAATTAGCAGCAAGACACCCACTAACAGGGATATTAAAAGGGAAAACTGAAGACCTAATCCTACACCTAGGCAAACATTTAGCCACAGGACGTCTGGACCACAAGCACTAAGAAGTGGTCCTACAGTAAGGGCATTATCTGCTACTGTGGATTCCTAAAGACACGCTGCAGATGAGACAAGAACCCAAAAAAAAAGTAACAAAAAGGCCACAGAAGAGGCTGAGAATGGGTTACACTTCAACAGGGGTTTTCCATGTCAAAATTTGCTTGTACAGGTGACAGAATATCGCAGTGGGAAAGCACAGCTCCCTCTTTTCCATTCCTCTGGCTCCACCCAGGGGACGCCGGGCAATTCCCTGTTTTGCTCTGTGCCCTTCAACCCAAATGAATGCAACTGCTGGGTTGTTTTTTCAACACAACCATAGCAGAAACCCACAATACTCACTTTTCCAGGGGCACACTCTGTCCCATCGAGCGGAGGTCCTTTCTTAGTCTTACAGAAATAGGGGTTATCTGGATGGCTGCACCACAACTGCTTGCACGGGTCAAAGGTTCGGAACTGAGATGGAGAACCATTTATGAGATGAAACTTAACGTTAGATTATGCATACCTTTCAGATAAGGATTTAACCCACCCAGTCAATTCATCTCACACACGCGGTTGCCAATAACTACAGCATCTTCAGCAAGACAAGGGCAGTGCTTATTCCCTGCATCCCTCAGCTGGTGAGAAGAGGAAAGGAGAAGACACCCACAAGTGGGAGGAAAATGAAGAGGTTTTTTTCCCTTTTCCCTTGGGATCACTACCACCAGCCTGTGTCACGTGGACTGTGCTGCCATCCACCTGACCGTTACACCAAATGACGCAGATGACTGTGTTTCACCCATAAATACCTCTCTCCCTTTTTATACATCTGTTTAAACTATTAACTGCTCTTCAACTATGAGAAAATGCATATATTGCAGCTCATAAATAAGGCCAGACACCAGCTGAACGACCATTTGTCTTTCCAATGCCCGCCTTGGACATACCGCTGTGCACATTTTATAGCCAACGCCAAAATCAAAGCGGCACTGTTCGTCCATGGAGTAATTGATGCCTGGTAGCTCGGGAAGCTTGGGCCAATCATGTTCGAAAGGGTCGTCAAGAAGACAGTCGTAAGAGCTGCAGAAAGATACACAGAAAAAAAAAAATCATGAGAAGATGTAGTAATTTATATTTTTTTTTTGGATCAACACGATCATAGTACCTATTCTTAGTAAGGCAATACTCCTTTTCTCCAACCTGTTTTCTTCCTGTTTCCATAGTTATCGTTCCCCAAAGCACAGGCAGATCCTACAGCAAAATCCTGGAGCTGGAGACTGTGGAGAGGCATCTCCAGCCCTTCCCTGCCCCAGAAGTACGGATGGAATTTGCACTTGACCCTCCTGTCACCAGACGAGGAAAACAAACACTGCTCCACTCTGGGTGCCAAAGGGCAACATCTCCATGTGCTTCCACCTGGTCCCAATGCAAGACCCAACACAAAGTCCCCTGTAGTCCCAGGGGGTCTTCCCATGGACTTTGTGGTGCTTTCCAACAGGAGAGTAGTCTGAGAAGAGGCCTTCTTACCCGGCATCGACTGTACTCATGGGGATGAAGCCCTGCCCATGCAAAGGGCAAGAATAAGGATTGCTTTTGTCTCATTCCTGTTCAACTCTGACGTCTTGAAATAGCGATACTGGTGGGCTGCTCCTCCTGCACTGGGCTATTCCAGTTCAAGCTCTAAGGTCTCAGTCAATTACTAATTGATGCTTTATGTTACAAATAGTGTTTCTTCTGTAGGAGATGTGGGTCAACGCATGAATTTTTCACTCAGTTTTGACTGGCAAAACCAGCTATTTGCAATGGAGAAGGAATCACAGAATTACGGAATCATAGAATGGTCTGGGTTGGAAGGGACCTTTAAAGGCCATCGAGTCCAACCCCCTGCCATGGGCAGGGACACCTCCCACCAGACCAGGTTGCTCCAAGCCCCGTCCAACCTGGCCTCGAACACCTCCAGGGATGGGGCAGCCACAGCTTCTCTGGGCAACCTCACCGCCCTCCCTGGAAAGTGTTTCTTTCCTATATCTAGTCTAAATCTTCCCTCTTTTAGTTTAAAACCGCTACCCCTTGTCCTATCGCAAAGAAGCCTGAGTAAGCATTGCGTGAAGAGAAACACACATGGAAGGAGACTAGAGACTTTTCCCCCTAATTCAGACACACGCACACATGCCGCCTTCTCTCTTCCACAACTTACACTAGTTCCTTTTCTGAGTTTAGGGCTTCATCCTGCCAGTTTCGCAGCCTAGCTCCTAGAGGAATGACAAACCTTGGGAAAACACCAGCTACATGACACAGAGTCTGCCAGAGGGACTCCTGCCGTGCTCCCCAGAGGATGTTTTGGGGGCACCCCTCAGTGAGGAAGCATCACTCTTGGTTTACAGCTTTTCTAATACAGATTTGAAGGGGAAAAAAAAGAGCACGGTGGAGGCCAGAGGTGGAGATAGCAGTGTCTAACTGGTGCCCCAAAGCACAGAGCAGGAACCGCAAAGAGTTCTGTTTCCTGTAGTAAAATGACTACCGCTGAGTGCTGACCGGTCCTTACTGTATGTATCTTTTGAGCTCTTGGCCGCTGCACCTGGACCAGTGGTACCGATGGAAGGCAGCCTGCACCAAGGGAGCCATAACACTGCCCATCGCTGTCTCGTCCCCGCAGCGGTTCCCTTGCCCGTCGTGTTCCATGCCCAGCCTGCAACAAAGAACCTGGCATCAGAGCCCAGGCAGATTCCGCTCTTCAACCGGTCAAACAACTGTAAAGAAAACAGTTTCCCATCCACATGTAATCACGCAAAATGAAACTGTCCTTTGCATTCCGCAGGTACCACCTGCACTTCAAACTGATCTTTGATGCCAGAACGTAAGGACTCTGAATACTCTTTCACTTATACTTTGTTGTATTTATTAACACCAGGAATGAACTAACTAGATGATGATGACGTCTTATGCTTCGGATAAAGGAAAACAACAATCCTGCTCATTCAGACATTGAATTGTTCATGGCTGTACGCTCATTTAGAAAAGCACTCATTTAAACACAGAGCTAACACAGTTATTGTGTTGCACCTCCAAAGAGCTAACGTGGTTAGCAGGCTACGTCTCCAAGTGTGCACCTAGCACAGCTTAACATGAAGTGACCCGGTCATCTCCAGCTGGGCTCGATTCCTCCCAGTGAGCTGCACTACTTCGGGAAGACAAAAATCAGATCCTCAGCGCTGACATTAATTCATCCGGGGAGCTAACAGAGATCCTTGCTTAACCAGTTACTCCCATTTTATCATTCCTGAAGAGGTGCCAAATCTCACACATCGCCACTTTGAGTCAAGGAGAAGAAAGGAGTTACAGATGCTCGACAAACTACTGTCTGCACTGCCTGGGCCTTCCAGGTTTTACTGACCTCTTCAAACACCTTCCCCCTCTCTCTTCCCCCTCTTTTCTTCTCCCAGTTATCTCTTCATTGCTTAAACCACTGATGCATTCCAAGGGGATGGAAACAAAATGGACACAGCCACTAAAATTAAACCGCTTGAAGCAAGGAGGAGATGCAGCACCGTATTTTGTTGGTAATCCAATTGTAAAGGTCAGACTTACACATGCCCAGTTTCATGAGCAACGACAAAAGCCGATGAAAACCCATCCTCGTGGTTGAGCGTACAGCTTCGGACCGGGTGACACATGCCGGTAACAGGAGCATATCCTGTTGAGAGAAACCATGGCTGATTCTTTCACCCGTTACATTTATTTCAAACGAGACCTCCCCCAATAAACTTACTACCTGAGAAGAACCAAGGATTATTATTTTCTGATTGTCATTTTTTTCTCAGTCTTTTCCTCGGTAAAAGCTAACATCTTTCTGGCGACAGGGAAGTCTGCCGAACATCTCAACCTCAGCAGTTTCACTCCAGGGATGCCAGCCCAGACCTAAGGAGAACTCAGACCCTTATCTGCCCCCTGGAAGGAGAAGGGAGCATGGAGGTACTGAACACAAATCTCTAAGACGTCTCCAGCTGGACAGACAAAGCACGGTCGCACCCAGACTCTTAATTTAACTCTGACATACATCACACTTGGTGTATTTAATTCCCGTTAGCATTAGTTCCTTGAGTCATCAAGATTAATGCGGGTATCAAAGTGGCTGGTAAGCTGTCTATGAAAAGAAACCTACAGTGAGAGATGCAATAAAATACATGCGAAGTTGGCCCTTTCTAACCCCGAACAGGGAACTGAAGGTCATGATGGGTGTCCGTGCTTTCCCCAACAGGACCAGGTTTCAGAACATCTATAAAATCGAATGCTTCCTTAAGTGTTTGCTGAATGGCGGCCTAGGTTGCTTATTGTCTCAGGATCACGTAACAATGCAATTTCCAAATTTTCCTCTTTTCTGGCAGATGCTAGCCGAGAAACACCAAGGCCAGAGAGTTGTGCCCCAGGTCAGCTGCATTACCTTGCATACCAGCAGGCCCAAAATCTTGCCTGGTTAAGAAGATGGCATGATCGTGGTGCTCGGAGTGGTTGGGGTCCGACTTCTGCTGCTGATATGCCCAGCGGCAAACGTTCTCCAGGCTTCTTGAGGGATTCCCCCTTTCAATCAAGCTAATGGACTGAAAGAGGAACACGTTAGACCCAGGAGCTCCTAAAGGTAGGAAATTCAGATGACTTTGGATTTTCTCAGAGCACCAACCAGGTCCCCATTTCTCTCCTCCTAATACCCTACCACTCTATGTCATGACAGCCGTCTTTCCTATGGGCAATCAAAATGTGTATGTTAACAGTGACCAAGGGCATTACATCTTTTGGGTTTTTTTTGAAGGCAGTTTAATGAGCGTTTGTGTCATCTATCATCATTCATCTATGAAAATAGCTGCCTTTCTGCGTATAGCCCATAACGTGCAGGAGGAACACATAACCTGGTGCTAGGACCGAGTAAGGACATTTTTATTTCTTCTGTTGGCGCTCGCTTACTTTCTGGACTGCCGGACGACAGCCTGACTTGGGTGAGATGATGAGCACGTAACGACACACACAGCCCGTGTGGAGTTGGTGAATAATACAAACACACAGGACAAAGCCTCAACTGGTGCAAAACACTGTAGTGACAGTGAACGTGTACTGAGAAACACAGATTAAACCACGTGCTGCAAGAATTTTGCTACAGTGTGTGCCTACAAGCTCAGTAAATTTAATTACAAGGCCAACACCAAACTGGTCTTTGGAGTTGGCCAAATTCAATGTCTGAGATAAGTGGAACAATTATGATCTTTATCAAACCCTAAACAGCATTACTGCTTTCCTCTCATTCAGAACAATTTAACAAGCATTTGTTCCAAAAGTCTCCGAGTGTGTTTTACCAGCAAAATCAACGTACTGGGACTGTTCTCTGGAACTGTTCAGTAGACTTTTGCTTCCACAGCCCTTCCTGTGATTCACAAGGACTATAATTACAAAGAAGATGAAGGCGGAGAAGTGGCTGGGAGCCTGGCTTACCTTCGCATACCCCAACATGATCATTCGGACCAGCACAACATTTATGTGAACACCCAGGGATTCATCGTGGTAAATTTCATTCACCTGAGAAAAAACCCAGAGACACAGGAAAAATTAAAACGGGGACTTCCGAGGCCACGTATATGTTATTTCAAGTGTTTATACCACTACAGTCTTCCCAGAAGCGGATTCAAGTCTCAAAGCATTTCCATGCAGTGAGAGACCTAGACTTCATAGCATCATCATCGCGTTCCCCTCCCACAGAACCTCCTCACGCACATGTCAAGACTCCTCTTGAGTTTAACAGCCCTTGGATCATGGCCAGTAGAAAAGGTGATCAGGGAAAAAAAATTCTTCAAGTTCAAACCCTGGAAACACTTATCTGAACGCTTCATTTCACCCATTCCATAAACACAATGGGGGAAACGAGGTAACTCCTGAAAGCAAGGTTACAGCAGTGTGTTCAAGTGCACGGAGGGATTTAAAAGCAGACAGAGTTTCCTTTAACAACAGATAAACCCGTCACCATCCATCCCATGTGGCCACCTCGGCTATGCCATCTGGCCTCTCCAACTGTGGATCAATTCCAGATCCTGTTCCCATTTGTTTCATCAACCATTTGTCTCGCTTCAACCAGTCTGAACACTCGGGATGACTGTTTTAGCGGGGGGAGCAAACGAGCATATTTTTGTTCATTTTGTAGAAGATTCTGCTGCCAGCAGCTCTCACTCAAGGAAACGTGCTGTCAACTTCAGCACAGGTCTGTCCTCGGAAAACACTTGAGGATTTGACTTAAAGCCATTTTTGCATTCCGAAGCTCTAGGTTGGGAAGGCAAAATATTTACACACTGACACGAACGACGAGGCTCCATTTCCGCGCACACGTAGGCACCTGTTTAGCTTTAAAGATGTGAAGAGTGCTCTTGATTCTAAACTGATCATAAAATTAATGGGCGAAGCGTTTCCAAATCCCAGAAACGCTTTGCAAATTTTCGTCTGAAAGTTTTAAAGTCAATGGCATTGCCAGAGACATTAATGCTGTATAGTATACCTTACAGGGTAATGGTATCCCCAAATATACTTGATTTCTGCAAGTCAACGCATTCTGTTCAAAGAATTCACCAGCTGCATGAAAGCATGGAAGGTTTACATGATCTGGAAAGACTTACAGCACTAAAAACAACTGCCGGCCTGAGAAAACACCCATCCGTATGACAGCCTCATGAGACCTCACAACTCTAGTCCCCAAGGACTGCAGAAAACATACAGGGAAGAGCAAACTTCAAAGCCCGCCGGAGTCCTCATAAACCGGTCCACAGCTTTGCACCAAATGAGGTCTGCAAAGGTCTCCGACGAGATCTCTACACACCATTTAAAGGCAGGATTTTGACTCAAGCATTTTTAGCCCCATTTCCAAAGGAAATAAATATTAGATAGTCACTCCCTCTGTTACTTCTAACGCCCCAATAAATTTTGGCCCCGTTGGCCGCTTTCCAGCGACGCTTACAAAACAATAAGGGCCTCAAAGAAATTAAGTATCCAGAAGTTTTGTGAAAATAAGCAGGTGATTAGAAATGACTGTTTTATTACTGCTCCCAAGGAAGGAAAGACTGCACATCCTTTCTCCCACACACCTACCGGAGCTCGGAGAACATTCCCAGCACAAGGGAAGCTGATGTCCCACTGATGTCTCAGCCACAAGACAGGAATCCAGAGGCAACTCTGGAGTTGCACTCACCAACTGAAATATTTCATGGTGGTTTTTGTTTGGAAGAATTTATTTTTTTTAGAAGCAACTAATACTGCTGCCCCACTTTTTACAGATGAATTAAGAATTATGTGGTCACTTTTGTACTGAAAAGAGCATTTGTGGAAGTGAAGTTAAAAAAACCCAAATTAGGCAGTTGGGTCAAAAATTGCTCTTCTTGAGGACCATCCTTGTGTCTGGGAAGGTGAGAAATGTCCTGCCACCAGAGTACAAACGAGGGGGCTAAAACATCTGCAGATCATCAGTGAAGTTACTCATCCCCCTGAAAACAAAATAAATATTTTATTATGGGTAACTGGTGAAAAATAAACACCGCTGTTCAGAGGCTGGTGTACTTGAGCAGTGTTTACAGGTTTTGGTTGTTTGTTTTTTTTTTAAGTCAGGCTAAACAGAACTTTCCCTTTCCCCTCAGGAAAAAGGTCATTCCGAGCTGTCCAGACTGTGGGACCTGGCACAATGATTTTAGCCCACAGTTTGTAAAAACGCAATCCCTTTTAGGACCAGCTGAGAACTGACTGTCAGCAGGACAGTTTTACAAGGCACGAGCATGTAACTCCGACTGCCTGTCTTGTGAAGCAATTATTCCAGAGTTCAATTATTCATCTCATATTTTCTCCCCGTTAACGCAGTAACGTTGCCGCCACAAAGGTTAGTGTCAGAAAAAAACGTTCACAATTTCCCTTCTGCCAAGAAACACGTAGCTTCCCAGGAGTGCCTTTCCTAGAGACAAAAAGGATCCTGGAACTGACCTAAAGATTCAAGTCGTCTTCAAGGTTTCTCCACAACACCGTTTTTACCCCATTTTACCCCCAACCTGGGGGTTGCTTTGGAGGGCTCCACTACAGGAATCCCACAAGGAGCAAGTTTGTGTATACTCTTGTGACCGAAACATGGGAAATTCTGGAAACCGTGCCATAAAAGACACAAATCTGAAAAAACCACTGCTCTCACTGGGACAGTGGTGACAACTGGGAGAGTCTGCAGGCAAAGCTGGAACCCACATTCCCAAAGGATGGATGGATAAGACAACAACGGCGAAAGTGAAGGCCCTCTTTAACCAGCCCTCCTCCCTGAAGGAGCAGTGGCTGGATTCTCACTTGCCACAGCAATGGCGGCCTCTTGACCCACAGTCAACCTTACAACTCCATGTTGTGGCTGTATGTTGGATGGTTCCTCTGAGCACCTCCTGCAGTATGAGCTCTTGGTAGCTGGCCTTTCAAATTCGGGACAGACAGCAAGCTGCAGAAGCATGGCTGGGCTGGCACAGGCACCGCGCAATTCCCTGTCAGGGCTGCCCACCAGCGCCCACCGACCCTACCTCCGTGGTGCCCAGGTAGGGGCTGCAGGACAATCCAAGGGCTGAGGTCCCAAAGGACTTGGCAGGGGGTAGACCAGTTGCCCAGCAAAGCCTCACCCATCCTCAGAGTCCCTCCAGACCAGCTCCCAGATCTGCCACTGTAAGTGGTCCCTTACGGCTTTCAGCTGGAGGAGGACCAGGAGGGAGGACCACGAAACACGGGAACCCGGGCAAATGCTTCACTTGCCTCTCCTTGGTTTTTGGGGACCATCCAGCCTCAACAACCTTCTGCTCCCGCCTGGATCAAACTACTGACATTTCTGTGTCTGACTTGCACGGGGAAAGCGGTTTCTTCATTAGTATTCTACAGGGAAGGAACGTTGAGTAATTCCGAATTTCATGATTAATGCCATCGGCTGCTCTACTGTTCACATCACTGGAAATGAAACAGCTTTGAAAAGAATAACCAACTACTGGTCTAGCGACCGTCCATGGGTATAAATCACTAGATTAGATGGCCAGGAGTGAGTCGGGCTCTTTTGGTGACACCTTCACATGCCATTAGTCTTTACCACAGCCTGAGGGCAAGATTAGATTAAAACTGGCATAAACCGATACCTGGGAGAAGTGACTGAGCAGAGGCAAAAGAACTGGCAGAACCGTGCTGAAACTTGGGCTTTTCTGGCAACCTTTTTATTAAGAGAATTTTTAAAAGCTCGATGCTCTTCTATGTCTGTCACTTCTCCCTGCATTTATTTTGCATCATGTTTTCTTCTCATCTGCTGTTTCACCTGCATCTTCTTTAGAAAGCCATATAAAAAAGACTACCATTGTTAAAATCTTGATAGGAACGACTGATTTGTTACAAAAGCATTCCTTCTAGAAGAGGTCAACTTCTCTACTGTAGTCGACTCGGGCTTGCACAGGCTCTGCATCGACAGTTACTCACAGCAGATGGAGCCACAAATGGATAAGAGAAGATGGAAGTGTTTGGGGAGAGTGTATCAGCCCCCCTGTTTACCAAGTTATATGTTTTTAAACCTAAAAAGACAATATTCTGCAATCATCTTTAACAAAGACTGACTGTTGATGTTTCATCAGGTATGTGGTAAAAAGAAGATGATTCCCTGCTAGCACGAGATAGAGAATATCTAGTTATTCACACAAATAAAAACTTGAGAGTCCTGTGACAGAACCTCCAGACGTATCTGGCAGTGTCTGTTCCTGCCATAAAGCTCTCACTGACGTGTGGAAACGAACTAAACTAGTTATTGAGAAAGAAGGCAATACCCACGAAACTGCAATGCTGAGTGGTCAGGGATCACCGGAAGAGGAATTCTGTCAAAAGCACCTTGCAATCCGGAAGGAAGGATGCATGGAAGTACCGTGCTGCTGCTGCTGCCTAATTTTGGTTTATTCTTAAGAAAAAAAATGATATATATACTGCCAAATCCAAACCTGCTTAGGATCCCTCGGTATAACCTGCTGCCCCTGTGCGTGTCTTTCTGATCTCAGTCACTTTAATCCAGGGAAGCTTTGTCTTAAGCAACCACCACGGGAGAAACAAATGTCAGTGGCCTAGTGCAGGAGACCTTTAGTTTCACAACGCATACCACAGGGCTGAAAACACCAAGGATTTTCTAAGTATCCACTTAAATAGGTGTACTAGCTACCTCTTGCTGAAAGCAATCGTGATGAATGCTGTATTTTGAATGCTGTATTTATATACACTGTTCTGTATTTTGTTCGCTGAAAACCCAAATTCCTCTAAACTAAAGGCAGTGCCTTCAAGGTCCTCTCTTTTCATTCGAGGTTTCCCTGAGGCAGCGCGGAGGAGAGGAAAGCGTGTTATGAGGGACAACACAGCACAAAAGAAGAGCTAGCTGCAAAGCACCCCATACACCGACAGTGCCACGTTCCCAGCAAACATCACACAAAGTGGTGAAAACCCATTCTCCTCTTGCGAGGAGTGACCTCCGCACCAGCATGGCACACCTCCACACAACAAGAGATGGGACCCATAGAGTCACTGGGCATAACCAGGGTGGGGGAACGAACAGAGAGGGGAGAGGAAGTGCGTCAGGCTTTCTCAGCACTGCTGGCACCCCGTTTCCCACTCCTCTGCCAGTTTTCACTCTGCCTGTTTTCCTGCTGGACTGGTGGATCTCCCAGGGATGCTCCACCGGGCCTGAGGAACTGTGCTGACACCATGGCAGGGTTGGGGAGATGGAGGGTACAACTCCTTATGTGCTCCTGGTAAAGGTAAGATCAGGAAAATATCGATTCGGTCATCTCAAAGAACTCAGATGAAGCTGCCCAGTAGTCGAGAGGCCACCAAGCTACCCAAAACAACTCCAGGGGAATGACATTCTCTTATCTCCAGAGGGTGATTTTAGTCCTCGGCCCTTCTGGAAGGCAGGCTGCCAGTGACTTTGGCCATTCATGCTGGGAGATAACGGTAAAGCTTCACCTAGAAGCTAGGGACCACATTGGACTGCATGGCTTTGGAGTACATGAGCCCATTTGGGCTTCTGGCTGCCAGCACTGACCCTTCACAGCCGTTTTTGATGCATCGCTGATGCTGGGTCTTCCAGCCTGTTTCTTAAGCCAAGGGTACATACAGATGAAACACATCAGGCATTTCTTTAGCTGAAACATAACCTGGAGCTCCCCCTGGCACGGCAAGGCCAAGTGCGTGGTTCCTGGCGAGCCAGGCCTGGCACCAAGAGCCGTACGGTTGTGCCAGCGTGGCACGTTGCCCAGGACAACCAGGCTTGACACAGGGTTGAATGAATGTGACTTAATACTGCTTTTTTGCACTTGAGCAAAACAGCATTGCTTACGATACCTGCTTATATTTGTTCTTTTGAAGCTTCTCTTGCGTTTGCTGCATCACATGTGGCAGAACTGCCCTTAACTTCCCTGCTGGGGAAGGACAGTCTCAGCGAGACACCGTCAACCTTGCAAAAAACCCCCACGAATGCTCCTGACATCCACCACAAATTTCCTCCCATCTCCAGCCTCGCGTTTTCAGCAGAAGATACAAGTTTAGACGTGCAAGGTTCATCTCTTGGACCTTCACGCCACTAGATCCAAACCTAAACCTGCGCCAAAAGACAGGGCGATGTCTGTGGGCAAGGTCAGCTGTGTGACCGACGGCGGTCCCAGGGCCTGGTCATCTTCTAGGAAGAAGCAAAGAATCGCTCATGCGCTTTCTGATTCCCTCAAGACTAAAAAAACAGCTCCTCCTAACAAAGATAAGCAGCTACGGAATGTACATTGACGGCCACGCGAGCCCTGCTGTCAACTCGCTTGCGTCTCAGAGGTGATCACGGACCAGCCACAGGCATTCACTGGCTTGTTTCTCCTCAAAGAACTTCACAGACGGCTTTCCAACACACCACAGCCAAAGGGAGGACTGAATGCCTTGGGCTCCAAAACCAAACACATTACTCAACTTAAAGCCCCTTTTCCTCAAAGCAAGGTTCTACAGCATCCGTTGACTCCTGGTAGGAGAACAACTTCCCCAGCATGCTGAAACACCGCGGGGACCTAAAACGTACCAACTCACAATTACAGAAACAGTAGGAAAGGCATAAGACTGAACAAAGCTTCAGGTTGTAAACCTAGCAGACTAAACGCCGTGTTTCAGTTACAACGTGCGTGCACGTCTGGAGTTTCTTACTCTAGATTTATAGCACAGTATAATTCTACACAGAGTTATTACAATGCTACACAGAGTTATGCTGGAAAGGTATCAGTTGCTTTAAATTCATTTAGAGACTTTTTTATTTTTTTCCACTCCAGTTCTAGGGATTAGAGTTTTAAACTGCTGGTCCTCATTCTGGGAGGCAGAATAGGTGGGGCAGATTTTCAAAGACCCTCATCATGTTTGTGCGCTTGGAAAACTGAGGTGGGATTGTGACAGGCAAAAGCTGTGTGATGCTGAGGGGTGGGTTTGGTTTTTTTTAAAGAATGGACCAGGCTTTAAACATCTCAAAGGTAAATGGGCTCTTATGACAATGAGCCCATACCTGTGGGTACGCTTCGGCCCTGTGCTTCCCCCTCAATGTTTGAGGGGGCTCCTCTGTACCTACGCAGTACAGCCTCTCACGCGTGGACAGGTGTGTTGTTGGCAGCACAGTTCCTTAGGAAGGAGTAGATTATTTAGCTGCTGAGGCACTCTTTTGAGAGGTCTTGTACATGACACTGAGCCCTGACACCTCCTTTCCCACCCTTGACGGCATCAAGGTCTGACACCCTTGACGGCATCACTGGTCTCAACCTCTTCCACTCACCCCCTGGGAGATGTTCCACCAGCCTCATCAGAAGCAAGGGGGTTGCTCCTGTCACCCCAGCGAGCGTTCGTCCCCAATTATCAGCACAAGCGCACTAACTAACCATAAAACAAGGACTGAAGGCCAAATTCACCGTATGTGTGATTGGGATGGGCTGTCCCTCCTCAAGCAGAATGCTGTGTACCACGGGGAGCTGAAACGGGGTTTGGGGGATGGGGGGGAGAAGGTGGTTCTGATGCTTTGCAATAGCGAAAGGACCAAATTCTCTCAGTCAGGAATGATGGCTGATGTGACACACAATAAAGAAATGTTACAGAGATGATTGGTAAGCCCAAGGAATCATTTTTAAATTATTCCAGGAATAAAAAGGTGAGTGTAAAAAATACAAGAATCATTTGTATGTTCATCAAAATCATTATTAATTGTAAGCCTATTCTCTTGTAGTCTGTCCTTAGGATACTGGTTCTTCTCTCCTGGAAAACCTTATGATCCCCACAGCTTCTAAGATGTATCCATACGGGTCTGACAATTAAACGCACTAAGAAAAAGCCACACATTGCAAGGGATTATGTATCTCCTTCACATTGCTCTCATGTATTTTTTCATGAGAAAAAACAGAAAACATTTAGGCTTGAGCAATTCTAGCATTCAGTGCTGGTATAGTACACGATTTTTAATGCATGGTGCGAACCCTGCTCTCTTCCATAATGTGCATTTCCATAGAACCTGACAGTGTAGCTCTAGGCTGTATCTTTAAGCATAGCACCTTGCCATTGATTTTATAGTTAGAAATGCAGACGTAGACCAAAAAATACTTGCTAACACCATAAGGCACACCATGATAAAGCGGTTCTATGAGGCTCTGTTCCTTCGCAGTTTCTACACAAAGATGGATATTGCCACACGAGTCAAGGAACAGACGCTACTAGAAGGTTTGCTTTCTTTCAAGGGGCCGTTAGGTGTTTAGAACGCTTCTTCACCCTGCATGTTTATTCTTTAACCAGGTCTCCTTCAGAACTGTGCAGCGGCAGAAGTTAGGAATTATTAGAAACGTATCAAGTTTGCAATTTCTCCCTGCTGTTTATCAACCATTTCCAAATTTTTGGATTTACCCTAGAACGTGCCCTAGAAAACTACTGCGAATAAGATGAATTAAAGGAACATCTTGAAAAGAGAGACCCATATCCACCAGCAGACAAAATGATCGTATTTGTGTCAAGCGGGGTCTCTTAGATGCTCCTGTGAGGGATTACAGAAGCCTTTCACGCCCCAGGATGAGCAGTGCCGCCCCACGAAGCTACTCACGATGTTCATGAGGGTGAGGAGGTAGTTTTGCACATGTTCTTTGCCATGGAACCGGACGACGGAGTCATCCACACCCAGCAGCACCTCGATGTTGTAGTCGTCGTCCCCAGCGTGCCGGCGTCGCCGCAGGGTTTCGTTCAGCTGCTGCTCCGCACTGCCATACAGTGAACTCAGCTTTCCAGGGCCGCCCAGAAGAGACCCTACAAGAAATAGCAAGGCACGAACGTCTGCTTCCAGTTCTGTCTCAGAAACACCTTCCCGCAACAACATCCTTGACTGTAGAGTCACTGCTTCTTTGGATAAAATAAACAGGGAACTCTGAAGGGATTATTCTAGTGGCGTAGGGACAGGGGAAATCACCCAAGGAAAAAATTCATTCAACCATATGGTTCTATAATTTATCACACGGTTCTTATTTCAAGCATAAAACTCATCCCTAAGGAGATTTAGGCCCAGTACGTCGCTTCCTAACCCAGAATTTCTCGCTCCTGTTTTTCAGGCATGCGTTACAGAGTGCCACAGACACGGGATGCCTCAGCATTCCCCGGGGATGCTGCATGACGCCCAACTTCAGCGCTCAGCAGCAACATGGGCAGCCCCAACTCACGCGGAAAAGATCTCAGACAGCAGTGTCTTGTGTTTTCCCCTCATACTCCACCGCTGGGACAGCTCAGATAGAGTTTCTGACTGATTGGCTTTTGCCTTTGTTTAAAAAGTAGGTGTTGGAATATCCTCTCCCGCAAATATCACAGAATACCAGGAGGGTCCCTTGAAGACATGGGTCCAGGGGCCGAGTTCAGATGGACCATTCTCCATGGGCTTCTCAGGGGATGCATTCATGTATCTGCAATGACTCCAAAGCTACTTCTTCCACTTTAGACAGTAAAGCAAAACATCACCATCGATTTTTGACAGGAAGAAAGTCCCACCTGTAGGCTACTTAGCTCTTCCTAAATCTAAGCCAGCACACCAACAGGCTCTAAGCAATAAAAGCAGTGAAGGGGCCAGTTTGCAACACCCTACAGCGCAAACCAGTAGGTGTGAACTGCAGTCCTCACTGGGAACTGGGCTCTTCCCGAGGCTCCGGCTTGGAGCATCCCCATTGCCCCGCTCTTCCCTTGAGAAGGACGAGATGACACCACCCTTAAATGCACAGGGATCCTCCTGGTCCGTGAAGCCAGCAAGAGCAACCAGCGTCCAATGGGCAGGATGGTCCTGCCTTGCTCTCGCGTTGACTTGTATTGCACCGGGGCACGTCCCCAAAGGACGGCACAGCTCTCAAGCCCCTTATCTCCACACGGGAGCTGATGAAAGCCAAGGTGGCAAGGACACAAACTGTCCCCTTCACACGTTTTCAGGCGAGATTCCCAGTAACCTGGATGTCAGTTTTGCTCGCGGAAGAACAGCAGGACCAGGGCCAAGGATGCAAAATGTGCTGGATCACGCCGTAATCCATCATGAGCAGATTCAGCTCCTGGCAGAACTAGCCGGGAAGCCTCTCCCTCGTAAGTGTCACAGTGGTAACACGTAAATAACTTTCCACAAACCCCACATCAAATGGCAAGGCTGGCCCCAGGTGTTTTGAGAAGCTTAGCCCCGCCACCATTAGGGGGAGAGACCAGCTCTGCAAACAGCTTTCCTATTCCACCGCAAGCCCTCTTGCGCTCAAGAATGCCAACCCTGTGATGGCACACAAGTGGGAAATTCATAGACAAGCTCCAGTTCTAAAAATTGCTGCAGCTGGCGCAGCATCCAACGGAAATACACCCGTAACATCCCCATACTGCGGCACCGACAGGACAGCGCGAGATGCCTTCGGAGAACCCACCACCCACGCTGCATGGCACCTCCGCTTGGGCCGTCACTTCCTTTCCTAAAAAGGTGGTTTTGCGGTTCGAGCGAAGAGGAGAATCTCTTTTTGTGTGCCTGGCAGCAGCAGCGCGGGTCAGAAAGGATTCCTTTTACTTTTCCACCCCTCTCGAATACGTAGCCGTTTTCTGCACACAGAGGCTATTCTCAATACGCCAGTATTTTCCATGCGGGCACCCACAGAATGTTTTTCAAGTGTGCAATCCCAACAAAGCAAGAAAAAATAACCTCACTCTAGGAAGACCATTTTTGGCCAAGATTTTAAAGAAAAGAAAACAACTAAAACAGAAGTAGTAGTACTGGAAACGTTTTCAAGCGTTGAGCCTCCCACCTCCTGAGATGCAACTTGCCCACTTTTCTCTGCAGAAACCCCAAACCTCCCCTGGACTGGGCTCAAGTGGGAAAAACGCAACCATTTCACTCAGCGTGCAGTGTATTCCATGAAACGCACCAGATTTCCGCAGATCCTACAAGCTACGCTTTTCCTGCTACTATTTTTTAATTTTTTTCGCCTGCTGTTCTTGGCACTGCGTAAGCACATTACTCCTTAACAGAAACACTAACATCAGAAAACTTCTGACTTTAAGGCTGATTGGAGCCACTTATCAGCTAGTAATTACTTATCAAGCCTCACTGTGTGCGGCCTTTGCCCATACCTTGCTGGTAAGTGAAGCTGTGGGTCCTCTCCCTAATCGCACCCACTGTAAATCGCTATGCCCTGTTCAAAAAGTACCCATGGATTATTGCTTGTTTGTCTGTTTTCCATAATCCAGCAACTTCAGAGTCAAACAACCAGAATCAGACCCAGGTTACGTGCACTAACGATAGCTCTGGTTGCGAATGCTGCAATCTGCACCCATTGCCAACCACTTAATAGGACATACGGGCAAAGGGATGATGCTGTGACACGTGGGAGCAGCAGGCCAAGGTGGGAAGATGCCCACATTCCTACAAACGAGTCATTAAACCTCTTTCTTCACACTGTTTTTTGTGATTCAGCCGAGTACTCGGGCGCTAGTGGAAAGTTCAGAAGAGCTCACCAAGTCAATGAACCTTTTCTCAGCATTAAAGTCTGTCCCAAATGCCTCAATCAGCCTGAAGGTATTTACCGTAATTGATGACCATTAATCTCGGCTGGTTCTAAGAAGTTTGTTGGGTGCTTGCTGGCTTCAGCGGAGGCATAGGGAACGGGGATGAGCAGGGATCCCTTCTGAGCAGCACAGAAAGCCTCCTCAGATGTGTTCTGTTCAGGAGATGCAATTATTATTCTTATAAATACAAAATACATGCATGTAATTCAGAACCCCTCCAGGCAAGCAGAGGCAAAGACAAAAACATTAGATATTTTATCTAATCCGCTCTGCAGAAGACTGTCCAAGTTTGCATCTGCTCTAGGCATCACGTTGCTCCAAATGAGACTAATTACAAAGCCAATCCCTACGTTTACCACCAAGCTGCAGTGAAAACCATCTTCTATCTCCTTTCCATGCCCAGAGCTTCCCGGCTTCGGAAGGTGAGCTTTTCAGAACGCCACAACACCTACAATTGCAAGTTCTTTCAAAAATTTATAGATGCCGCAGCAGGAGAAGATATTACAGAAAAAAAAAATCTAAAAGGAGAGGTATTTACTGCAGTATGAGTGCCACAATCAGTGAAGACATCTGCATTCTTCATCTGATGCACTCAATAGGGACTTAAGAGGTACCCATGAGAGAAGGGCAGAGTTCCGTCTGAACGCTTCACACACAAAATCTGTGTTCACACAGAAGTGAAGACTGTTGGCTGCACCCGGCAAGGCTTCCACAGACTTTCTGTATTGCAATAAATAACAAACGCCCCCGTCCTTTTCCATTCCATCCTCCCTCTCGCCAAACCCAAAAGATAGGTAAATTGTTTTCTTTGGCCCAAACTGTGCGCTTATACATCTTTGCACCTTCAAGACGACTTCCAGGGACAGACAGATGGAGCAGCACCATGGAGTGGTCATGCCGTGCACCGTTGGAACTTCAGGACACACAAAACACAGCTAAGCCTCGTGAGGTCATTAGTCAACAGTTAAGAAACACACTTGCTGCAACTTCCCCTCCGTACAATCACAGGCTTTGCACGGAACAGACTATAAGAAAAATTGGCATTTAAAGAAAAATGCGCCCTTGCGGGGGCTTAGGAAAACCTGGGGCATTGAGGCTGGTGTAACTCTACTGAGCATCAGCACTGCAGGGAGCACATCACCTGCAAATACTTACACGCGGGGGGGGGGTTCAGCATTGAGATGAACAGCTTGCAGGTAGGCAGTCCTGCAGATTTGCGAGCCGAACGCCACAGCCGTGCCTCTGGACACCCCCGTACCCGCACGTTGGAGCTGCTGTCACCAGGGAACGCAGAAATCCATCTTTCCTTACCAAACTCTTCTCTAGGGCACAGAGCAAGTAATTCAGACACGAGCAGAAGTTGGAGAAATGACCCCCTTCTTAAGAGATCACAGCAACGCTTACCAAACTGAATTGTTTAAATTAACCATTTGAAGACAAAGGTTCTTTGCAAGTTAATCTTACAAAGCCTACGCGGCAGCTTTGAGAGCATTGTCTAGCAGGGGAAGAGGAACATCTGCCGCCGCACGGCGATATTCCCTGTGACGCACCCAGGAAACAAGCCTGTTTGTTCGTGGATTTGTGCGAGACAGACTAATCCTTCCTAATCTCATTCTGGAATTAGCTGGTTCGTTATCTCTTCCTTGTTTTTTTTTATTTCACTGGTCACCTGCATCTTTTACATCATGATCTTACCTGCAACAAAAAGATTAGCCCGGGCGCTTTCACCAAGCGAAATGGTTATGCAAACATCTGGGGAGGAAAACAAAGCACACAGCATCGTGGGCAGGGGTGTAGTTTTTATTTTGAATTTTTTCAGGGTGCGCATCAGAGCCCATCTGCCCCGCATCACCCACCAAAACGGAGGAGAGCAAAGACTGACATCCTCCTCCGGCGCGGCTGGGGCTCCTCTGCCAAGGAAAGGCGGGAGGAGTTTTGGGCCTGCAGAAAATGAAGTAGTGGAAAGGGAAAACAGAAATGTGCGAGGAGGAACTCTCCCCCACACGCCCCCTCATCGTGTTTTGTTGAAAACCCACGGCGGCTAACCTCGCCTTGTGCCACTTCTGGAGACTTGGAACCGCGCCGCTGGAACCGGACGGCAGCTTTCTGTCAAGCACAAATATATGGACGGAGCCTCTCCATGAACCCAGACGTGCCTGTTCTCAAAGCCATAACTCCTCTGCAGACCAATACAGCCAGCCTCCCCCCTAAAGCCTTTTTCAGAAATGCTGAACTTTTAACATAAACGCCTACGTCAAGAATTGGGCATAACTGTACCCCTCCTAAATGCTCTCCTGTATTTAAAAAGAAAAGATATTCTGGGTTACCGCATGTATCTTTCCTAGAGTGAACCTTTAAAAGAATGAAAGAAGAAGTAGTTCAGAAGAATTACGGTTCTTCCCCTGCTGTTAAATAATGCTCTCATTTGCCCAAGTCTAATGTCATGAACGCTGGCATCAGTCAAGCCTCTACCTAAAGAGAACCTTCAGCATTTCTCACGTGGAAGATTCTTACAATCTCATTTTATATTGTAAAATACGCGGGCTGAATTTCGTGATACAATGCCATTGATATTGGCACCATTCCTTGTATCTATATCTATCTATCAATATATACATCTATGTATATGCTCCTCATACGTATTCACTTGCTTAAGGAGTCACAGGGTGTATCTGGATGTTGTTCCCTTTTTTTTGAGCATTTTGCTCGTTATAACTGAGCTGAGCGCGACACACAGACGAGCGGTTCGAGCCCACCGGTGCACAAAAAGGGACGTGTCTGGAGGAGCAGGCGGTGGCTCGTGCCCGGCTCCCGAAGGCTGGTGGCCCTCCGGAGAGAAGCCTGGCTCACCTGGCTCCTCCGGATGCCGACTCAGTGGGCAGGGATGTCTTGGCTTAGGGTGACCCATGGCGTTTGGGCAGGGGTTCTGTATTAGAATCACAGAATCATAGAATATCTCAAGCTGGAAGGGACCCATAAGGGTAGAATGAAGGAGTAACGCCATCAATAGAATCACAGAATCACCTGGGTTGGAAGCGACCTTTCAGATCATCGTGCCCAACCATCAACCTAACCCTGACAAACACCATCACTAAACCATGTCCCTCAGCACCACGTCTGCCCGTCTTTTAAATACCTCCAGTGATGGTGATTCCACCTCTTTCCTGGGCACTGAGATTGCCAGGATCGTCAAGTCCAACTCCCTGCTCCTCGCAGGACTAATAACACCAATATTCTTAATTATATATATATACACACACACACTTTTTATATATATATATATATTAAAATAATAGCAATGCTCTTAATAGGAATTGGCTTTTACTGGCTCCTGAGAAAAAGAACCGAGGGAGAAGGAGGAATTGTATTTCAGGAAGGATCCTCATTAAAGCATAAATGTTGATCAACAGAGATGAGACCTGTGGAGAGAAAGGGAGCATGAGTGAAGAGAGGCTCGGGGGTGGCAAGCGTACCCATGCGGTGGCTCTAGGCCCAGCAGAGACCCGGCAGTGATGCTAGAGGAGGACAGTGTGTGTCGGGACGCAGGTGACACTGCCCATGAGGCTGGATGCAGGAGCTGAGCATCACCTGGGATTGCTCCGGCCCTGCCCGGCACCGACCGGCTCTGCCCCAGCTTCTTTTTGGCAAGAGATGATGACCCAACTGACAAATTTGTGAGAAGCGAGCATTCAATTGCCTAATTGAGCCTTTTTCCTGAAAATACAGCTGGCAGCAGCGTCTAGGGAGGCCCCACAACTTCACCAATTCAAAATGAAACTAATGAAAAATCAGTTCAGAACAAATGGAGATCAATGCATATCCCCTCTTAACAAGTGTGCTAATGTGTAAAACGTCCCCCAGGACAGCTGTACTCTGTAGCAACTAAAAAATTCCATTGTGCTATTTCCAAAGAAAGGAAACTAGGCCAACTCATCATGTCACTTCTGAAGTTGCACTAAGAAGCTGTGGCACATTTTTCTACTTGTTAACCACTGGATGAATACGACTTTCCATGATTGCTTTCTCTCCTAGTTTTAGTTTTGTGAAGCTCTGTGTTTTCCTCAGCTCCCAAAACCCCGGTTACCAGGGTGGAGACGTTCCCACCAAGTTTTGCTCTGCCCTTTTTCCCCTGAGTTTCAATGCTCAGATATTTCAGGCTGCTGCAGAGCTTAGTCTATTTATTTTATTTTGTTGAACTCCTGTGCATCTGCATCCAGGACAGCGACAAGAGAAATGCCTGGACAAAACGCGTCTAGCGCTCGTAAACATGACTGGCCTTAAGACATAAAAAAAGCGGTCACGGAAAAGTTATTCTGTGGCGTTAAGCCTATTAAAGCCAAAGACTGAGATTTTATCCAGATTTTATCCATGCTCAACGCAGATCAGATCGACAAAGGCCCTCAGCAACCTGCTTCATACAAAAGCTCACTGACCATTTCAATGCACCCAGGGAACTCAGATTTTGAAGAATTTCAAGTATTACAGCGGATTTGTAACAGTTCCACAACGCACTTTCCTGACTGCTTCTTTTGTTCCTTACTAACTACCTTTAAAGAACAATTTAAGATGTTGATGCCCTCTAAAGATCTGGAACAAGAAGGTACCAGGAGGGCATCCCCAGGAAGAAAAGAAGAAGCATGTAGGTCAAACGTTTATTCCAAACAGTTCCAACCGACTTCTAACTTATTTCCCCAGGAACTGTCTATATGTAAAATTTTTTGTGGCACTGCTGTCACTGGCTAATTATGAGGGATCAGTGCTTGCAAAAGAAACCACCCAGGTCGTCGAGTGGAAAATGTTATGACAGGATGTTCTCATTAGGTTCTGGGATGTGCTGAAACTTGTGCGCGCTGATTTATTAGGTCCTTCAAGAAAAAAAAAGAAAAAGAAAGCTCCGATGAAGTTAAGCATTCTCCCTTATCTTTTCTTGAAGAATTACGTGAAATTGTCTTTTACTCCAGGAGCATCAGAAGAACTTTCTAACAGTACCACAAGTCTTTGTGGCTTGAGAAGAATCCATCCTTTACTGAAGTGTCGCTGCCCCGCATCCCCCCTGCCCACACGGAACACCCACCCTGGGACCATCTCGACTCCGAGCTTCGGTTCCTGAACATTGTTATTGTCTTCGATGGAATGCGTATGGCAATTTGCTGGGACTCTTTGCTTGACTGTTGCCAAAACTTCTGCTTGTTTGTTTTTTTGGGGCTGAGCGAAAGGAAGAGTTTGTCTCTGAAACAACCCTGACTAAACCAGTCAGCCATAAAAATATGCGGTTTCACCATATGTTAAGGGCTCAATCTGTTAAGTGCTTTCAGAAGCCAGCAGGCACCCTACAGGGTGTCTCTCTGGGATATTTCACAATAAATAAATATTATCTATGAAATTTTGATAACGCAAAGCCAGCCAGTTCTTCTGCAGAAACAATACACAGAGAAAAGAATTAGATTCACCACTTCCCTCAAGAGAGACAGTGCAGTCACTTGAGCACTAACATTAAACCGCACCAAAAAAACCCCCAGAACAAACCACCAGTCATTGCTCCTCTTCTCTGAAGAACTACCACAAATTTGTTGGCACAAGACCGAAAGGCATAGCAGAAACCCAAGCTGGCACAAGACGACCTGGGTGCGATGGCCACCAAAATAGAAGAAGGACCTCCCAGCCTACGGCTGGACCGCCTGCATCTGCAAGGCAACGCTGACTCTGCTCCCACAAAATATTCTCTGCAATAAAACCAGTAGCAACGAGGTTCAGGCTTTCACAGTAGCTTCAATGCACAGAGGAATTAAGAAAAGAGAGAGCAAGAAATTCTTGAGATGTCATACGTGGTCTGGGTATCTTTCACCCTCCCGAGATGATGAAGCCAATTACAGTTCAGAGCATTAGCTCTGTCTATATTCTCCCCAGTGGGACCCGCTGAGTGACAGTGACTGGTAGGATTACAAACAAACGGGGATTAAAGGAAGGTCTGAATCCCTGGGTCGCAGGATTATTCATTAAATGCATGAACTCAACAGGCCACAAACACAAACATTATCTTACTTTGTTGCTAGACTTAAAAGAGAAAAGAAAATATTTTGAAGTGCTGACTGACTGCTTTGCTTCTCTGGTACCTTGGCAATTCCAGCGGCAGAGTATTTTTGGGAAGGACAGCAGATTTCCTGTACTATGGTCCTCGTTGGCTCTGCAGAGCCCGCTTTGCTCCGACACAACGGGAAGGGCTCTTCCCTCCGATGCACCATCAGCCAAGACAGTCCTCGGCACTCGCTCACTTACGCGACGGATCCACGCCAGCAGCACACTTAGGAAGCCACGTAGAACCACGAAAAAGCTAATTCTGTATATATTTGAGTATGTTTAGAGCCAACTCAGGATAAACTTTTCCAATGGAAACAGCTAGAATTTTACCCATCATTTTCTTGTCGCCGCTTCCCTACCTGGCAGGAGGGGTTCCTAGGATGGTAGGTTATCTTTACCTGGCAGCAAACACACACTAAACACAGCCAAGACTTAAACACGATTAAGGAAGCTATAATTAAATATGGCTGAATTTGGGCCAACTATTAACTGCTCTTTTTCCACCCCATGAGCAGAAACCAGTCATACAAAAAGCAAGAGGAACTCCAGCCAGTTCCCGCGTTCTCACTGCTCCAGCTGACACACGGGACTCGACACACAGGACAGCTAATTCCCATTGCCAGAGTTCTGCACCCAGACGATTCACGGTGAAAGCACTTTTAGATTTGCCCAGCTCTTAGAAGAAAGCAAGAGATGTTGCTGGATGTACAAATAGTGCCGTGAGGTTCTAACACGTACAATCACACAAAGGTAAGAAGCAGCTAGAAAACATACTTGGGCGAGAGATGCTATTTCCAATATCCAGTTATCAGAAATAACTGGATATCAAAGTTACGGACTAACTCTATAGCCTTCAACTTCCAGAGCGAGCCTGGTTAAAGTAAAGTGAGTGTGAGGCACGCATCTGAGGCATGCCAACTTCAAAAGACAGGAGTTGTTTTAAGAAAAGAATGAAGCTCACGGCACGTGCCAGATCTACACCAACGAACGCCTGTGAGATCATTTCTCCAAAGACCTTCCTTTCATAGTCCTGATGTGATATAAACGGGTTGGGTATTTATGCGTGCTGGTAACTCCTTCCATATACATTTTATAGCTTTAAGTAAAACCAGCTGTCATGGCTCTGCTGTAAGGAACAGGACTCAAAGACTCACCCAAGGCGCTTGGTGGGTGCTCAGAGGGACTCAGGGAATGTGCCACAGGTGCGGTGAGATTTAAAACACAAGGCACCTCAGATACCTCAGGTTCAGTGGATGATGCGTAAGTCTCAGCATCCAACTGAGGTTGTTTTGAACGTGCTGCCAACTCTTTGCTCAGGGACAGCTGGCTTCTACTTTGACGATCAGAAGCTTAAGAGCAGAGGAAGGGACGCTCTCCACACCCACTACTGTAGCAAAGAGGAGGAGTAATAGAATCATCATAGAATCATTATAGAATCATCATAGAATGGTTAGAGCTGGAAGGGACCTTAGAGACCACCCAGTGCCACCCCCTGCCCTGGGCAGAGACACCTCCCACCAGCCCAGGTTGCTCCAAGCCCCATCCAACCTGGCCTTGAACACCTCCAGGGATGGGGCAGCCACAGCTTCTCTGGGCAACCTGGGCCAGGGGCTCACCGCCCTCACAGCTAAGAATTTCTTCCTGAGATCTCGTCTAAATCTCCCCTCTTCCAGTTTAAAACTGTTCCCCTTTGTCCTGTCACTACACTCCCTGAAAAAACAGAGAACAACAACTGCCAGTGTTCCTTCCCGTCCAGCCCCATGGCCCGAGGAGCACAGGAGCACCTCGCCTTGCCACCACTAATACCAGATCACAGCTCTGCATTAGCTTAACGCGGGCCTCAGGACTTGTCCGGCTCTGCCCTGGCTCATCTGCTCTTGTCCTTATTTTTAGCTTGGTTTTAGCTGTAACGAGGCATTGCCCATGGCCAGGTGACTTCTGCCTGGCTTGTCCAGCCCTACCAGCCCAGTAAGCCAACATCCTGATGATTAATGCGCACCCTGTTTCAGCTGCAGCTTCCCTTTCTGCAGGATTATTGTAAGGAATTATGTTATACATAGAAAAAAAGCTAACAAAACTAAAGGATCGTGGTATAACATGACCTGTGGGAAAAAAGAATTAGACACAGACCGCTTGAGGGCCTGTATCAACAGCACCCAGCAGATACGAGGCCAACAAGGAATATCTCCCAGCCAGGCACAGAACCTCACCTTTTTTTACCCATTCCTTTTTTACTTTAAGCAACGCTAAGTTCTTCAATTAAACATCAGTGGATTAGCGTGACAGCTCACGTCACAACTGCAGACAAACAACACAGCTTCGTGTGCTACCCGTACAGTCCAAACAAGTCCAAGACCAGAACTGTGCATTTTTACATAACGCTAAAATCAGTCATGAAGTGAGCCCTTCAAGCACAACTGTAATAAATATGAAAAAAACAAGAAGGAAAAAGGTCTCATTTTGCAAAATCATCAGAGGGATCAGTGTCTAAAAGTACAGAAAAAGCATCTTTTGAGGCTCTGGTATTCAGTTTGCAGGTGAGAGAGAGTCAGCTGGTGACAGTTCCCAGAGCGGTCCACGGCAGAGATGCACACCTGGATACCTGGTCTGCTGGAACCAAACGCCTGTTTGGGCATGTGAGGGCTTCTTACAGCTCCGCGTGGCCAGCCCTTCACTTCCAAAGCTTCCAGCCAGCAAGAACGCACGACCTTCAAAGTCAGACACTCTCCCAGGAACACCAAAGAGCTCTGCATTAACAACCCTAGAAGTACTCGTGCCTTCAGGTATCATTAAATCAATCTGAAAATCATTTTTATTTCACAAAGGAGCACCCGTAAAGAGCCCTTGGATTTGTAATTTGAATAATGCATTATACAAGGACAGGGCATTTCAGAAAGGGGGGTACCTGTAAAGTCCATCACCTTTTGAAAACGTAGGTTGCATTCATGGTTTATTTGCTAAATTAGAACTTGTTGGAAGAAGAAATGCTGGATGGCTTGAGTCATCTGCATTTTTGGGCAGCTTCCCTGAGATCCCTAAAGGCTGCCGAAGAGTTCCTGGGCCTAAACTTTTTAAACGGGCATTTTCAGTAGCAGACCACTAATACGACTTTTCAATGCTTGAGAAAGTTGCTTTAATGGAGATGTAGCCCCCCTGGTGCTCGTTAACTAAGTTGTTATAATAAGGTCTCAAAATTATTTCAGTCCTGGTTTGGATCCCTGGCATCTGAGCCGGCTTCTGCCAGATGTTTGCCGGGACAGGAGGAGTGAAGGGTCCCATCTGGGAGAGGAGGGCCAGAGGGGACAGGCAGGGTCCCATCTGGGAGAGGGAGGCTGGAGGGGACAGGCAGGGTCCCATCTGGGAGACGGGGGCTGGAGGGGACAGGCAGGATCACCACGGGCAGGTCTCTGCAGCTCAGGTGACCACGAGATGGGACACCAGATCCAGAACCATCCTGGGAAACATCATGTGTAGGCACCAGTGGGCACCAGGGAGCAAAGAGCTCTTCCCAGAGAGCTTTAGACAGGACCAGGAATCAGAACCATCATGTGCCCCACAACTCGACACCAGCTATGTTGACAGGACACATCCAGAAGCCAGCCCACAAGCTCCCATGTCACTAGAAGCAGCAGCACACCCCCACCCAGCTGGCTTCTGGCCACCGCTAAGCTTTAAAGGAAGGGAAAAAAAAACATAAATCACTCCAATGTCAAAGCAGGAGGCTGGGGGAGGTGGGTAGTAGAGGAACAGTCCCCACAAACTATTGGTAAAACCAGGAATAACTGCAGCAAAAAACATAGCTCAAAGAACGAGAAATCCAGTCACACTTTACAAGTCCCTGCACATATAAAAACATTTAATACCAAAGAACTTATATCAAAAGCTTGCATTTTCTACCTCCATAAATATCCCTAGGATAATTTAACATTTAAAATTGACCACATCATCTGCTTTCCCATTCTCCAACAGAAGCGTGTGACAAATGGCACTCTTAAAATACGTTTCTCATTAGAGGAGAAGGGTTCTGCTAACCTCCATTCACCAACCGCCATTCTTCTATAACGGAAAAGGTACATTAGTTTCTAAGATACTCAACACCATCAGCAATTAGCTAATATCTTCCTTGCTGGCCATCCTTTTTTATAGACACCTTTGCATCCAGGTTTTTAGCTACCATCTCCTCCAGGGAGGAAAAGTGTTCCTCAGATCCATTCAAATGAGTATTTCAGCATTTCGCTTTGTTAGTTTTGTAAGGATTTGTAAGGAATCCTATTGTCGAGGATTTACAGTTACTGTCCAGAAAGGCAGCTTACAATTTCCCTCCACCATCTGAAAGATCAGGGGACACGAGAGACCTTTCTGGGTGGACCACAACCTCCTTGAAGCAGTGGCAGCTGTCTACACATTGATGCTACCTGCGTTAGTCAAAATGACATTTATTCAGTTTTACTTCGACTCTGAAACGTTGAACATCCTTGTTAGCTTTCTAAGCTAATTGGAGAACACAACACCCATGGAAAGACCAGAGGTGGCCGTGTCAGGACTGACCACCAGGGCCCTCGAAGCAGATATTGGCGATGGAAGCTCTCAAGCCCCAGAGAACCATTTCCCACCGGGTAATAAAACTGGGAAACTGTATTTATCAGCAGAGAAACTTCAGGTGGCATGAGAAAGAGGAAAAGCAAAAATCAGCAAAAGAACAGTTGGTTTCTTAATCATAAAACCTTAACAAAATTCTTCTTGGAATAGACCTTCCTCACCATTTTTCCGTCTTCTTCTGTTGGACACCTAACTGCTACCCTGGTTGCTCATTTCACTTGTACAAAGGGAGAGATGTGTGCATATAGAGTTGCTCTGTTGTAGATGCTGTGACAGGAATTGGTTTCTGGACACGTTGATCCTGTGGCTGCCCCGGCAGAGGCGTAGCAGGAGCATGGCTCGGCCGTGCTCCTCTGCAGCCCCAGCCACCACCGTTATCTTGGCTGAGCAGCTCCCCATCTACTGTCAACAACAATTACACTTTAACCATCGCTTTATCTGCCTTAAGCCTCTCAAAGGCTGCAAAGCCTACGACCCCATCCAGACAGAGCAGCAAGACATCAAGGCAGGCCACAGCTCCATTTGAGAGGGGATTATTTGGAGCACGGAGGCGTGCCGGGCCGAAAGCAGAGCCATAAATACCCCAAGGCCTGGCCCCAGCTCGGGCTGATGAAAGGTGTGGGGTCTGGTGGCTATTGAGGAAGGATGGGAGGGTGCCAGAGCAGTGGATGAGGTTGCCCAGAGAGGTTGTGGAGTCTCCTCTCGAGATATTCAAGACCCACCTGGACGTGTTCCTGTCCAACCTGCTCTGGGCAACCCTGCTTTGGCAGGGGGGTTGGATGAGATGATCTCCAGAGGTCCCTTCCAACCCCCACCATGCTGTGATTTCTTTACGCCACCGACACCCAGTTTCATAGTTCACTTAAAAACAAGTAGCTTAAAATTGGTGCTGTGGACTGGCTCCACAAATGCCATGGAATCCCTGTGGGTCTGACCCAGGCGTGGGGAAATTGCTCGCATCAGCTCAGGAGACGTCTCTGGCTTTCGTACCCCTTGGGCCCCGGAGGAGCAGGAGGGATGGATCCCCCACACAAAGCTTCAAGCTGAAGGGCTGTGCGTTGCTGACGCAGTCCTAGCCAAAACCTGCTGTCCAGCTGGAGAGGAGAGCTGTGAAACGCCAAAGCTGATGCAGCTAAGCTTTTCCATTAATGTAATTACCCACAGTGAAAACACATCGTAAAAACCCAAGGAAAAAACTTTAGTTGTGAAAAGGTGGGGCATGGTAACCTGCTACTTCAAAATGCTAAAGAACGAGAACATTTTGATGGCAGCACACTGGAAAACCCAAAAAGGTAGTTTAAATTTTTTCTGTAAAAGCAAAGAGACACGAACACACTTCTCCCTGACTTGCACTGAGTTCTTGCGAACCTCCGAGAGCCCGAGCAGACACTGACACCCCACACTGACGTTAATGACCAGTGAATGCCGGGATTTCGGGACTCTCCATCGCCTTTGCAGCCTTCCTCTGATGTGCATCTGAGTGTAGAGATGGAGCTCTGAAACCTGGATGGTGCGGCTGGAGGACACCTGGCCTGATGCAATGAAACCGCTGAAGTCCGAGACGAAAATGAGATGTGGGGGGAAGAGGTGAAGCTCTGTCAAAATGCCAAAGCTAGAAGCTTTGCACATAAAGAAATCAAAGATTTCTGAATTTATCAGAACTGAAATAACGTCTTTCTAGCTCTCATATGTTCACCTCTGTCCACAGCAGAGGTGTAACAGCAGGAATAGCTGGGCCTGTTTCCCTTCTAATGAACCTCTTTACAGGAATAAAAGGCCAAATTATTCTCCAACACCTTCAGACTCTCTTCCCACATGGTTACAGCAGATGCAGGGTGGGTTTGTTGGGTTTTCACTGTGTCCAGGTCTCAGCTGGCACTGACCTGGCTGCACAGACACGACACTTGTCCTCTTCCGTCCATGAATGCCCATGGGTCTGCAGAGGAACAGCTTTGATAGATGAGGTCATGGACGTAAGGTGTTGGCCACAAGAAATGAGCATCTCTGCGTATTATTAAACACCAGATTTTGTTTCAAAGGAGATATTTAATGTTGGCGTTTTAACAAAACAGTACTTAGAGAAGTGAATATCACACTAAGAATGAGGTAAATTATGTGATACCCGTAAGGACAGCCTACAACAGCCAGCCAGCAGCTGCAGGAGCCATCATACCCCAGTTCAGATCAGGAATAGTACCGTGTTTGACCAGTCATTTGTCACTTTTATCACGCTTGAGATTTAGGACTTATTTTTTGTGTCAGTGAATTTAATGAAAATGATTGGGCTTCATTTCTAAGGGAAACACCTCTTCAAAATGTTTACTATTTTATGGAAAACAAGAAAGAGAAAACCATTCAGCTGAGCTCACTGAAAAAGATGTTCTCCTAAAGTATGCTAATGGGGCAAGAGCAGCATGAGCAAGCCCCAAAGCTTGACTAATGCCTTTTTGAGTTCACATTTAAAATGGAACTTGACCCCCAAGCGGCGTTACCGTAGTGGACACAGGCAGACATTTCAAAGCGTGTCTTCAAGTGCTTCGCTCAAGTCATCGCCGATCAGAAACAGTCATTTTAAGAGCAATATACAGCGAAGCGCTCGACTGGGGAGCTCTTCTCTCTGACAAAGTTAAAGTATTGGGGCATTACGGCTATAGATAAAAACAGCTAATTTTACTAAGTCATTAATTCATTAAAAAGACAAGAGAAGGAAGTAACATCCACTTGGTAGAAGCTACAAAATGATGACATGGAAAGTGCATTAAAGGGTTTCATTAAACATCAGTCTTGTCCCATCGTTGTCGCTTCTCCCGTGCTCTTCCATTAATTCTATAAATAATTTTGAGACCGCGTTTGGTGTGGACTTTGCTGGGGAACTGCAGGCCACCACTGAGCTCTTCCAGCCTGGGGAGTGAACTTCTCCTCCTGAATCTCAACTGAGGTGCCGCCACCGCTCTACCCATCGCCACCCCAGCCCAGAGAGTGTTTTTCCAGAGGAGGTTTCAGGACACGGCACTTGTTTCATGCCTCCGAGTGCGTTTTCCTCACACGGCCACCAGCGCAGGCCAAAGCCAAGACGTTGAACACAACGGGCAGACTCAGCTGCTAGATGGCTTATGCAGAGATAAACATTTAAAGGAGACAGAAGAATGGAATTCACAGTACTCAGTCACATAAAAGGAATAACTGAGTGTGTAAAACTGGAAAAAAATGTGGGAAGATACTTATGTGGTCCGTATTACCAAAACAAAGAGAATTTCAATCGCCCTTCCAATAATGCCATGAGTCACAAATTACGCGGGTGTTCGACAATGGCTCACTTCCTTCCAATGTCTTACTACCCAGTTACTCCTTAATGTAGCTGAAAGCGTAATTGTCCTTAATTGCTCGGTTGTCACTAAGTGGATTCTAACCTTCTGACATTACAAAGCCCAACAGCTGGTTTCTGGATGAGCCCGTGCACCTGCAGCAACACCGATCCAGGTCCGAGGGTGCCAGTCATCTTCTCTCTCCTCAACTGCAGGGTGAGGAATTATGCAGGACAGTCCAACACGCATGGATGGCGGCTGTTGAAGGACGCAGAGCCGTTAGTCCTGTGCCTGTACCCCAACTGATGGCAACCCAGGACGAGCTGGGCAAAGTTCTACCAGCAGCTGAAAAATTGTTCCCCGGATCGTTAGTCTGAAGTGTGGCAAGTTCTTTTTAAAATTCCCCAGCAAATTCTGACCTGGGCAAACATGTGCAGTTGTGGGTCTCATCTTTGCTACTTCAACGGAGACTCTTGCTGTGTTTGGGTCAAGGCAGCGTGCAGGGATTACCTACGATACCGAGCGATGCGCTGCAACATCCAAACCATCAACATCCCATCCTCCAGTAAACACGGCACTTCGTTACCCCACTGGAAGAAGGAAACTAGACATACCCAAAGTTATCCTTCCTAAAGAGCACCAGCTGATGTAAGGTACACACACACATACACACCATGTTTAGATAGATATAGATTATAATGTTTAGGTATTATGGTGTATAAAACTGAAGTTTTGAGGACTCTTTCATTTGGCCATCAACCCTATCTCAAGCTGAAATACTTAATTTCTTAACTAACTTATACACAAGAACTGGCTGGAATAATGAAGATGGGATAATTTTATTGGAAAAAAATACTTGAAGAGGCGGATTATAAACACATTCCAGAGGGCAGTTCTGGGTTGACAAATTCTGATTCTTCATTCTAAAATAATATTCAACGGCACACAGGCACACCACTGTAGATTCTGTGAAATCACAGCACGTCAGTCAAAGCCTCCCCTGTCTCCCAGCCACGCGTTTTCTGTAAGAGAGCATTTTAAAAGCGGAAGGGCTAAAAGTGGGAGGGAGCAGTCCTGAATTGAAAGGCACTTCCAAATCTCACAATTCCCTTACAAAGCAGAGCCCTCCTCCCCACAGCTCTGCCTATAATGACAGAGGATATGACTCAAGTGTGATACAGAAGCCGTACAGTTTGACATTACACACATACTGACATCACAGTATTTTCAGTGAAAAAAGCCCAGCAAACATGCAGCTTGAGGGTCTTAATTTTGCCTGTCATACCACAGAACCAGTGCACAAACAGGCGAGAATCCCACATTAGTTTTCCTGGTTCCTTTCAGGGAAGGGGGGGAAAAAAATCTTCTGCACGGCCTCAAACACCGTGCCCTCCGTAACTGCAACAGAAGTTATTTCATTACGGATCCATTGCCCTTTGACGCTTTCTTTTTTTCATATAGACTTTTATACAAAGAAGCACTTTTTTTTTTTTCCTTTACAGCTCACCAAATTCCTATTAGCGAGCCAACCTTGCCTGCACCTCGCGCAGACGTGTTATGAATATAACTCACAGTGTTTCCACACAGGATATTTTCTCCTTTACCCCATCCCCAATCCTGTCCAAATAGAGAGTCATAAATTCTCCCACTCCGACCTCCGTCTCTTTCTGGCCTGGAAGACGGTGCCATTTACGTTTGCTTGAAAAAGTGGTAACTAAGGAGAGAAGAGGGTTTTTTTCCAGGAGGTTCATTTCTGCTCCGTCTGTGCTCTCTGCCCTCGGGGGTGAAGTCTGCTGGAGACACCTTCTGCAGGAGATGAATGCACACGTTCCCTCATTTATCCCCAAACCCGACCTTCTTTCTCCCTCCTCACACTCCTGGTTTGATCTCAAGGACCACTCCGACACAACTGCAAATCTCCAACTCTTATAATTAAATTAACCTCAATACAACATTTGACCACCATCGATAGAACCTCATCACCACGTGTGAATATCCAAAAGGCCATTTATTGGTGGAACGGCATTTCAAGCAGCATTTTGTGGCACCTATGCCTCTTCAATAGCAAACTCCCTCTACGAAGCTGCTCCTGGAAGCCAAGGAATTTCCCAGTCGGGGAGAGCTGCCAATTTTCCCCATTTGGCGAGCACGGTCCCAATTCTTGCGCCTCTCCCTGTTTCCTGCACAGGATGCTTTAATGAGCCCTCCAGTCTGGGGGAATGCTAGCAGAGATAGCGAAATAATAATACTACTAATAATAATTAAAAGAAAAAAAAGAATAACCTGAGATGGGAGAAGATTTAGGAAGATTTTTCCACGGAATATCCAATGGGTGTGACTACAAATATGACAGAAAGAGGCAGTCCTCCTCCAAAGGCAGGTTTAAATGCTAGAGGGTAGCGCTTAAATCTGGGGCACTGAGGAAGGGGGAGAAAGGTGGCCAGAATACGACAAGAAGTGTTTTAAAGTGTACATAAGTGACCTCTGGAGCCGAGGTTTCATTTTCTCAGCCAGGCTGGTAACAGCCCCATATGGAATGAGGATGGTTGCAATGTACAAGTAATACCAAGTTCAAACTCCTGAGGATCTTCTCAGACGTTGAAAAACCGAAGGTTCAGATTAGCATTTTCTGCTCAAATTTGCTGCTGAGATTTTGGTCTGCCCTTTCACAGTTTTAGACACACAAATGAACCTCTTAAGCTAATGTTAACCAGTAAACTCAATGACTTTTGAACACAATTACAAAGAAATAATGCTTAGTTAAATATTACTTGTGTTGCAGGGGCATAGCAATACCATACGAACGTCAAGAAGGAGAGTCCAAAGCACCCAAAGAAATGAAGAGTATGGTTTGTAGAAAGCTGGAGCAGGTGTTAGAAGAAACCACAAGGCGTGTAGGGGGTAATTTCCTTTTGCACAGCCACGTATCTTGGCAGTTCATGTGACAGAGCTGCCGGTGCCTGCCAGTCCTCGGGGGTAACTCAGCCCAGAGTCAACTCCATCTCATGAAACAAGGAAGAAAAGCCTTTTAATTTGAGCAGAGGTATATCATCCTCTGGGAAATTTTCTGAGAAGGTTAACCCAATTTTGATCCTCAATTACCTTCTAAATACTACTGACGAATGGCAAAATTTTTGTATTTCCAGACTGGTGCATGTCAATATAGAGACAAGCAACAGACTCCCAAACCACGCAAAATAAAGGCAGGTGGTATTTGGAAAGAGGAGTACTGCGCGATCTAGACGTGAACTGAGATTCTAAGTTACAGGAAGGCAATTTTTCTTTTCTGACTTAAAATTTACTTTAAAAACTGGGCGTACTTGAGCTTGAAAAATACCTACCTCAAATGAGTAAGGCAGGCAATGAACTGAAGAGGCCCATACAGTATTTCTGCTCTTTGTTTTTCAAAGACTTAGTAGAATTTCAGTACTGTCATCCAAAAATGCAGACTTGAGCTTGGATTCAATCACTAACGAAGACAAAGGCTAAGCTTATCCCTGCTCTGCGGTCAAATCTGACAGTGTGGTGGCACTGGCTGGATCCCCAAAGGAGGACGGCCGCGTGAATAATGCCAGAGTAACACCCAAAGGCAGGAGAAAAGCTCTTTAACATGATGAGGCACAAGAAGCAACCAATACAGCAGAAGCGTAGAAGTGGCAGGACAGCAAATAATACCCATTTTAAAAAAACGCACCAAAGTGTTAGTCCCCAATAATAAGCCTCTCTCTCTTGCCACACGGAATTTCAGACATTTTTCAAAATTCCACTGGCATCAATATAAAGGAAAAGCTCCAACTATAAACTATCCCTGAAAGCTGCTGAACTCGGGTTCCTGCTTTTTTTCCATGAATGCACTGTAAGTCAGCATTCCAAGACCAACAAACATCTCCAAACCCAAGCTATTTCCAAACAGTACATGTACTGTGATAGCGTCCAAGATAACAGCAAAAATATGCACGAAGCTGTTTCTCCTCTAACACCACACAAAAAGAAGGGGTGGGGGGGGGCACCAACAAAACACGCTGATCTACGCAAACGAAGTCTTGGGTTAAACAGGTAAGACAACAAAAAGCTTCAATAAAACAACGAGGGCAAAAAGATCATTCATTCTATTTCTGAGCTGAAAAACAAGAAATGGCCAAGTCAGCTCTCAGTTATGCCAGATGAAATTCAACGTAGTCAGAGGATCTTTTTGGGACTTGGGAAGTTTAGAGTTGGGTTTAAGCTCTGCCATTGACTTTGGAGGAGTCTCTTCCTAACCTTGGGTATCGGCTTACCCACTTCTAGCTGGGGTAATTGTTTGCAGTGTCTTTGAAAAATCCCACTCGAGCTATAAATACTGTAATCATCCCAAATAAACCTTCACGGAAGGTGCTGAGCACAGCTTATTACGTCCCAAGCAACTACAACCCCAGCAAGTACGAGGTTTCATGGAGGCTCTTGTTGCCCAACTCTACTCTTCCAAGGACAAACGGAAAACAGAGTTTCCTCTCATTAAGAAAGGAGAGACCGAGTACAGAGCAGGGAAGACTTACCATGAGGAAAATGACCAGAGTCTTTGACTTCCTGAGGAAGTCCCTGCCCAGCAAAGCAGCTGGCTTTCCGTCCAGGAACCAGCCTTCCCTGCTTTGGAAAGGCAGCCGCTGCCTCAGTTTCCCTGGCATTAGAGCCAGAACCCTGTCTTTTACCTTCGCGGCAGTTCTAAACAGGTCAGAAACTGTTCGCTTACCTTCTGTAGAAAAAGGCAAGGAAGGCACATGCCCACCTCCCGAGGAAGAGGCAAACCCTTTTGGCTCAAGGATGATGTGCCAAAAGGCCAGAGCTGGAAGGCGGTTTTCATGTTTTCCTCTGTAAAAGTCACTCAGCAAAATCTCACTCCTCCTGCTCTCTCTCGTTTCACCTGGACACAAGCAAGTACCAGACACACAAACGTACTGGCCTCTCCGTTCTTACTGCTGATCCCCTGCTGCTAAGCCAACACCATCAGCAGTGACCAGGGTGGGATGCTACGGCACATTTGTTAAATGCCAACACAAGAAATGGGAGGTTCCAAAGGTCCCTGTTATTTATGCCAAATGAGTAAAATCTCATACTCTTCCGCCCAACAGTGTGATTGTGCTGATGGACACCTGCGTGCCTGGGGACAAGCACTTCTCTACGAGCCACTCTGTGCCTGTGCATCAAGGGACCTTCAGGGCTTGAGGCCAGTAAAGCACGAGAGGAGCAACCTCTGAGACGTGACACCAACCACAGAAACCCATGGCACCCACAAGGTGTGGGATGAATGCAGGGGGTTAGAAAAGCTCTACTGATGATGTTTGCCAGACGGTAATACTAATAGCTTTTAGTATTTCTTACAGTCTACCAAGTAATTTGAAATGCTTGTGTTTAAATAGCTAGAAAAATTTTATTTCCGTGCCACATAAATGTGCTTTTCAAGTCATTCCATGCTGTTTCTAAAGTCAGAGCACAGCCTGTTCAGATTGTGATATGGGAGAAACGGTTAAAAGTGGGTAAAATGGGAAAAACATAATTGCGTGCTACCTGACAGAGCATCGGAACAAGAAACAAAATAACCCACAAGAATTTAAACACCATGGTTTCGTAAACATGACATAAACATCATGGTCTTGCTCTGCTTCATTTTCAATATTACTTGTTTGAAGTTAAAGGCAGACCTAGTGAGTGTTTTTGAGACTGAGCTTGGACCATGCGGCAGGATCCCGGTGAATAAATATTTGCTGACAACACTGCTGGCACCAAAGGTGGGGTATGACACCACAGTAAACACAGGGTTAAGTCGAAGCACTCTATGGTCAAATGGAAACACATTTCCGTTTTGAAATTCTCACCTATGAGCAGAGAATTCTCACCTATGACCAGAACAAACTTAATTTTGAACGTAATTGCTTATTGATCTTCCCTCTTCAGGGAAAATCCCAACCCAAACATTGTCACTACAGCCAACAAATTCAGGATTAACCTTCAAGCAACGAACTAATTCTACAGATCAATAGGTCGTTTCTCTTCGCACGGTTAATAAAGGAAGGAAGCAGTATTAAAATGAGGCAAAAGCTAGCATAAAGCAGCAGAGATTTGGAAACTTCATCCAAAGAGCAAGGAACACCTGGGTGAGCCTTCTCCACAGGAGTCCATCTTCAGCCTTGGGACACCTTCATTTCTCCATGACCATAACATAAAAAGAACTTTAAAGAACGAAGGAGAAGGCAGTACGTGAGTGCGTTAAATGGTGCTGAACACAGCTCTGTCCTCTAAGGAATGCCACTGGCAACAGGACTTTGTATACGCTCACGGTGAGAACACAGTGTCCCAGTCTGGAAGAATGGTTTTTACTGGTTGGTACAGCACATTGCCCAGTACAGCACTCATCAGGGCAATACGCTCCAGCATATCGTTCATTTGTTCCTCCAGCCAGTGACATCAAGCTTATTGTGCCATGCATTGAGCAAATACCGAATGAAATGGAAATAAACGGTCTTTTTTTTGGCACAGCTGAAGCAAGACGAGCAGCTGCTTGGGAAAAAAACCTACCAATAAACTTTCTTTTACAACCATTTTATCTCCAAAGCAGCTAATTGTCCCATTTAATAGCTCACCACTTGTGCTATACTTAAGCCCATAATTGACTTGAGGGACTCTATTCTCTTGATGCTACACAGCTACTATCTACATTCTCTATCAAAGCTTTTCATGTTTTAAAGCAAATTAATGAGTTGGTATTTTTAAACCCAATCTTTCTTTCCCTAGTTTTAATAAAACTGTTCACATGTTGATATGAAAGGGACAAAGCTGGTCGCCGTCCCCATGGTGGGCCTGCTCTTCAGATGCCCAACACGGCCGTGGAGGCCATTGCGTTCGGTGGGCTGCCGGGCTTCCCACATCCAGGCCAACTACCTGTTAACGAAGGAATTCCCTAACGAAGGAGCAAGTTTGAAAGCACCACTCCTGTCATTAAAACACATCCAGCGTGGATCCTGCTCCTCAGTGAGAAGAATGAGTCTATTTTAAAACATGCTGAACAACGCCTGAGAGGTCTGGGGATTCTGAATGAAAACATGCCGAGTGCTAAGCGCTCACAGACGAACCACGTTACTCGCTTCCGAATTTGAGTTCAGTCATAATGATTCAAAGGAAGACTTTACCACAATATAAGTATCTTTTAATACGTAACCTGAAATGGTCGCCTCCCTTGGCTTCTAAGGGCAGCCCCATCGAAAGGCGCAGGTTTCCATTTGCCTGCTGGAGGTCTGCCTTCCACCAGGGAGTCTCGGGAAGAAATACCCTCTCTGAACTCAGCTCTGCTCACCCCAGAGGTAGTAATGGTTTGGTTGTTGTCCTTCCAGGTGAGAAGAATCATGCTTTTTCTTCCCAAGGTACTACAAAATGTGAGCCAGGTAGTGTGTGACAGCCACTCTTCTAAAGAACGACAGGAACCTACACTGGAAGCTGTGCTGCTCGAGATATTGGAAAAGGTAATGATTATTAAGGCAGTGACACCCGCTTGTACACGTACTGCGAAATCCTGAGTTATGAGAGATACTGGCAGCTGAAAACTCATACACGGGAGAAAGCACAGCAAAACGCAGACATACGCAGCGTCACTGACAATGGTCACTCTGAAAAGGGATACTACACTCCATGCAGAGAGTTGTCTAAAAACAACTGTGTTCAACTGGGAAGCCAAAAAGGCACCAATTTAACGAATGCCACCACATAAACCCCCAGCACGTCTGCCCCCCTGGGCACTGCACGCACCAGGACAGGGATGGGGGCCGTGCAGAAGGGGTCAGCGATGGCCACAAACAAGGATCTGCTTACAGACCGTGAGCGGTGGATGGAGTATTTCTCTCTGGACTGGCAAAAAGACAACGAGGAGGGATAAGCAAGATTGATATAAAGCCCGAAAAACCAAAGAAAAGCTGAAGAACATTCTCTTAAGATGGGAGATCGGATGGACCGAACAAAGCAAAGCCAAGCACCGCTGGAGGCTGTGCTGGAGGCAGGAGGGCTGTGTCGGAGCACCCTTTCTGTCCACCTTCCTTGTGTCAGCTCCCAGGCAGTGCCTGAGACAGCCAACGGAACCAAACAGCTTCGTACGGACCATTTTGCGTCCCTGGAACTGGGTGGTTCGGCGCTTACGGCCTTACCACAGCTAAAGCCAAGCTTCATCAACCAACCTCTTCTACCTGTAGCCAACACAATTGAGCATTTTGTATTAATGCAGATTTCTTTAGGCTTTAAAAACAGAGAAAGGGCAGCTTGAGACAGAGGACTCCCGGTTTACCAGGAGCCTGACATCCGATGAACAGCTGGGAATCAACCTGTGTGGCAAAGGTTCAAGAATACAAGGGCTTAGGTTTTTAAATCCTAGAGATACGGACAACCAATAACCCGAAGGAGACACTGCTGGCTTTTCTCCATCACTTGCCCCCACAAACGCCACAAGTTTATTCCTTACACAGGAACAAACATTAAGGCACCCTAAACATGCGGTATTAAAAAGGCCGGTCAAAACCCAAGTATTTGGGTTTTAGTGCCTATAAGGTGAATTTCTTTCACTACCAGCAATTGTACATTATTCCGGAGACAGAAAGAGAACGCATCTGCCCATTGCAGCACTAGGAAAAAGTTCCTAGTAACGATGCAGATGGTTCCAAATTGCTAGTGGATGGGATGCCCAGATGTCTTTCATTGTCATATTTTTTTCCAAGCGGCCTGACAAACTTCAGATGTAAAAAAATAAATAAGAGTGATGAGCCTGTCTCGCCAGCAAAAATAAAAAGCATGTTTGACAAAAGAAAGCAAACGAAGCAGATCCGCGGAGGTCAGAACTTTGTCAGCCTTTGTCCAATTAAGTTAGGGTATAATTGGCCACCAAAACGTCGCATGGCATTACGTGAACCGAACTGCTGGTCACTCAGAGACCAGATTCTTTTAATTGATTTATCTCGCCTCATGTTCCCTATTAAAGAGCAGCCGTCAACTAAAGGAAGAGTTCTTTTTTCTTCCAGTAGTAAATGTTCTGGGCATCAGGAACTTGGAACCTTTGAAGCGCTGGAAGTAATGAAAATATTGTCTTACTTATTCTTGGCAGGGAAAACTCTGCAAACTGATTAAGAAAAAGGACTCGAAATAAATCAACAATCAACCCTGTGAAAGCAAACTGAGAAATACCACGAAAATACCAAAGCGCAGACTCAAACGCCTCTGTTTGCAAATTCACTTGCGATCAGCGATAAAAACCCCGCTCAGTTGGCTGGGGAAGAACCCGAGCAGAACCCAGCCGTGTGGCAGCGCAGTTTCAGGGACTGCAAGGGACAAACTATTTACAAGAGTGATCAGAAGGGATTATGCGGCTCCTGGACGCTCAATCAGTGTTGGTTCAAAACGAGCATTTGAAAAACACAAGGTAAAAAATTATTCTGTGAACTGGATTTCTGTCGCTATCGCAGATCTGAAAAAGAAATCCAGGGCCTTCGCTGAAAATCAACAAAACGGATGATGCTATTAGTTACATAATCTGCGATGATACTAATTATATTTTATTCATAAGCCACGGAGCATAATAAGTAACCCTTGCGTTGTAAGAGATTTTTCAGGGATTTACGAAACAGCTTTTGCCACAGATTGAATTGAAGCGACAGACATACTTCAAATTGCTCTTATTTTAGAAGTACCGGCTGAATTTTCCAGCAATATGGCAAACTGAGCTTTGGTGAATGATAAAGGAAGCCTAAACCGGGTAAACTATAGAAAGAAAACCAGACGTGAGAATGAAACAGTGTTAGGAAAATGGACAAGCCAACCCTATCTGACAGCTGGGATTTGGAGCGGCCGAGGAACGACATCGCTTCCACGTGAAAGGGGTCATGTGTGTAAATTGAACAACGGAGACTTTTTTACAATCTGGAGAAAATCAAGGGAGTGACATTTGACTCCAGAAAGCAAGAGACACTCATTTCTAGCTGGACGGAATTGGGGAGTCCAAGACCTAAGAGAAAAAGAAATCAAGGAAGACAAAACGACCAAACGCATTCTCTTATGAGAAAGGTAACGCAGACGTGATCTGAAAGAGGTATTTACGTTGTGTTTCCACCTGTTGTGAAAATCATACCTTCCCACTAAAATGAAATTGTTACCTTTACAATTTTTTTCAACAATCCAAAAATCTCTCCCTATTGGACAAAACCACTTCTTAACAACTTACATTTCAAACACATTTAAATACAGTTGCGACTATGTCATTTATTCACGCTGCTTCTGTAAAGCAGCTTCTCTGGGACGGCTCCTTGCCTTTTTCCTGATGAGCTTCCCATTTTTCCTGAACACGCTTTTCAATATACGGGTGACACTAATTCGGACCACTGCATTTAACTCTGTAAGACAGTTTCATTAACACGGGACTGGGGCAAGCTGTAGCCCTTTTTAGCTGAGCCGTTCCACGATTCCCAGTCTACCAGCCAGGTGCAGAACATCTCCCTGCTGTCTGTTAGCACAAAAGCAGGAAACAACCCCAAAGGGTTTATTCAGGAAAAAACTCCGATTCCACTCTGCTCCTGCAGCAAATAACAGGTTATTTAAAGGGTGAGAGCCCATCCATGTTTACAATAGCCGTCCAGTTCCTAAGTGACACAGTGGGAGCAGAGCATCGCTGCCCATCGCCGTGAGGAACGGTAGGACCAAGGGGTGCACAGACCTGATTCAGAAGCCTGAGCATCACCCCTCCATCAGGCAACCCGGCTTTACCATGCAGCATGCTTTCTGTAAAGGTTCTTCTACAAGAAAGGGGGGTGGGAAGAGCAATGTAAAGATATATAAAAGGTCTGATTTAGATCAAGACATTTTTAAGATCTTTTTGGCAATGTGTCTGTCCCAGCATAGCCCTGAGACAATGGAGCGTCAGAGAAGCACATCCCAATCATTACACCTCCTGCTGCTCTCAGATGAGGGCTGACACTGAGCTGGACCAGCAGGACATCATCCGTCCCTCGGTCCGTCCCCGAGTCCACTCCATATTTACTCCCTGTCCTCCACGGAGGATGCGAGCGCAGGAATCCAACTTTCTCCAGGTGCCTGGCTCCACCGTTAGGTAGCCCATGCAGAAATAGGGGAGGAGGAGGAAAATCTTACCATTTCTTGCCACCTGATGCACAGAATCCCGTGCCATTAACAAAAGAAAGGAGAGCTTTTACCTACAGATGTAAGCCGTGAGCCCAGCATAAGCAATTATTTGAGTATGAGAAAGGCCAGCTGAGTCCCATACAGTCATGTTTCACTGACTTAAGGAAACGCAAGGACATAAAACTGCGCCTCAACTCTACCTTCATTAGTCTTCCGAGTCACTTAGCTACTCCATCCTGGTCTAGGACATACCGGCTCTCTGGCGCTCATGCCACACAATAACTTCTTGTTATCTGGATGGAGTGTTAAGACTCCAAAGGAGACACCAGAGGTACCCAAGCCGTTCCCCGTGTCCTCCAGACACGTCCTCACACTTTTCCAGGGAATGCCTACAAAGAAGGCCCTGCTAGTCACACTGCAAGGGAAGACACACAAACGAAAAGCTTTCCTTGGCTCCTGCTGAAGGTACAAGCCAGCAAAGCTCTTCATTGGTCCCAGGGTTTTCTTCCCAAACCAGAGGGTATTTGATGGAGCCTAACCCAGATTTCCCGCAGGTCGGCCTCTCCCGTCACCACCACAGGAGCCAGCTGCCCTTAGATAGCGATGTGCACTTTTCCAACTCAAACTGCAGACTCAGGCTTGCGTGTCTTGTAATAACCTCCAGAATCCTAACTATCTTGACCATCTTGTGTTATTAGAATACTCGAAAGAATTTTTAGGCAAGGCATTCTGGCAAAAAACCCCCGCTGTTTTCATAGCAAACAACAGCTGGGTCATGCTCTGTGGTGTTTTACTACTGCATTTTGGAAAGATTTACACACTCCTGTAACCCAGAAACGTATCTCAAGAAGCTCGGTCCATTGGGAGCAAAACTGACTGCGAGGATGATGTTCTCACATTCGTCATTTCCGTCCACGTTCCTATCAGGTTCAGTTGCCTAATACGCTGTCGTCCCACGTAGGACAGCCAAGGCAACTTTTCCTCCTTCTCTACCATAAACCAGGGCTGCCTACACTGTACCCAGAAATTTTCAAAGATATAAACTGAATTAAATTGCCTCATCCCTCCTCGGTTTGGATTCTTACCTATTTCTGCATTTCTAAAATCTTTCTCAAAATATACTGAGCAACAAACTCATTAAACCCAGGTGTCTCACAGTGGGGACAACCGCCAAACCTGCATAAAATTCAGGGGAAGAAGATCCAGCCACAGTCATATGGTATGAAAATTACCATTTCGCATTATGATACAAATGGCTACATTTTAATGCATTTTCCCATCAAAGACATAGGTTAAAAAAAAGTCAACTGTAGAACGTAGACTGATTAAAAAAGGATCTTTTCTTTGGGTGAAAGAGTCTCTCGGTGCTTTCATAGCAGGACATGTCAGTGAATTTGTATGATGCGAATGTAAAACACACAAACGAGCAACAGCCCCCGCAAGCTGTGGGAGGATTAATTTCCTCGTGTTCCTGACCTCTAGTTCACATAAATTCATCTTGATAAGGCAGCTCTTCTGCTTCCAATTAGCGTTTTTTCTCCAGGAGAGGCTGTCCTGGCAGGTCCTCCGTGGGGACAGGGGAAGGGCAGAGGCTGGCTGGAGCTTGCAGAAAGCATCATAGGATGGTTTGGGTGGGAAGGGACCTTAAAGATCATCCACTTCCAAGCCCCCTGCCCTGGGCAGGGACACCTCCCACCAGACAGGCTGCTCCAAGCCCCATCAAACCTGGCCTTGCACACCTCCAGGGATGGGGCAGCCACAGCTTCTCTGGGCAACCTGGGCCAGGGGCTCACCACCCTCAGAGTGAAAAATTTCTTCCTCATATCTCATCTCAATCTCCCTCTTCCACTCTGAAGCCATTACCCCTCGTCCTATCACTACATGCCCTTGTGAAAAGTCCCTCTCCAGCTTTCTTGTAGACCCCCTTCGAGCACTGGAAAGGTCTATCATCATTGGGTCCCACCACCCCGCTCCCTCTGCTCTCACTGCTGCCCACCCGGCCAACTTCAAGGCACTTTTAACCATCTCTCAGGCATTTTTCTTATCAAACCCAGTAGCAGAAATGAGCTACTTCTCATCTCTTGTAGGGAGCCCAGCTCTACAATGCTGCCCAGCACTTTTCACAGTCATTGTTTACCTATATTAACATTATCCTTCCCTTCTTCCTATGTCATTTCAGGGCATAAGGAGTTTTTATCGGAAAACAGTCTAACCCTTGGAATGGCTGCAAGTTGCATGTACTGATCTTTCTCCATTTTTTCAATTTTCCCTTCATACAGATTTCCGTGTGTTTTACTACTCTGGCTTTGGGTGCCTGCGGTTGGAACCAAGCCTTTATCCTTGGGTTTTATTTAAGAATAATTTTCCTTTGTTATTGCCAAGAACTGAAGACGACTTAACCAGATGGATGTCCCTGCTCCCATTGTCAAGAGGTAAGCGCAACCTCCCCGACACAGACAGAGACCGTAAGGCACTTTCTAGCACTTTTTGATCCATTCCTGCTCAAGTTTCTGTCTGTCTTGAAAAAAAAAAAAATTTACAAGCTTTTTCTCAGCTATGAAGTCCGGGTTTTCTTTTACTCATACACATTTCAGAGCCAACAGGATAAAGCCTAGACAGCAGAGACTATGGGTCTTATATTTATGTTTAATTTTATAATTACCTGGCTACCATGAAGGGGTTCTTCCCCAAGCGCTGCATCGCTCTGAGCCTCAGCTTCGTTATCACTGATGAGCAGCACAATTGATGAATGTAATTTCTTGGATGTACCTCGAATATAATTTCAATACATCTTACTAACTCTTACCACTCTTATTTTAAAATGAGGGACGAGTATTTGCAGCAAACGTTTCTATTCCCAGCTTTGCCACAGATCTGTCTGATCACAGATGACGTTCTCCTCTTGTTGGCCACCCACACCTTTCAGCCCTGTTGTCCAACATGCCCAGTTACGATTCATGCAAATGCTTTTTGTGTGATACCTCAACCTTTTAATATAGAGCCATCATTAAATCAATTATGAGAACTGAAGGCTGGATAGTGAACCTGCCAGGTTCACCCAGCTGCCTCACTGCCTACTGAATTTCTGGACACAGTGATCATTAATGGTCAAAAAGTTTTTTCCTGGATGAGAGGTCATGGATGTTAGTTGGAACAAGGGAGATTCCAATTAGATAGAAAATATCATAACGAGGGTAATCAAACACTGGAACAGAGGCCCAGAAAACCTGTGGGATCTCCATCCTTGGAAACATCGAAATCACAACTGCCAAGTTACCATGTTTGGTTCTACGAAATGTCGAGCCGTAGAGGGCACACAAAAAGGTGCACATAGGGAACCCAGAGATGCCCCAGAAGACAGTATCTAATTCCCAGCCTACAGACATAATTGCACACAGGAAGACACTAGCATTCATCACTGAGCTCTGGGAACTAATTGCTAATTGCACTGCCCAGCACATTACTGGAAATACATGACATTGAGTTGACTTGAACTGGGAGGAAAAACACCCCACTAAGCCAACTCCATACCCAACCGTCCCATCCCCCTGTATGTCTCTGGTGATGGATACCACTAAAAAAGAGAGGAGAGACAGGAAATACTCTATCAAAGACACTTTCCAACGAGATGAATCCCAAACTTCACCTGAGGACACGCGGGCCAAGCTCAACTGTGACCTTTGAGGGCCAAGAAGGGAGATCCAAGTCCTAACCATGGGCTGGCCCTCAGTACAAAAGCATGTGGAGGAGATGCATCCCGGGCCGTGTTCACCAGGGGCATTCTGGGTTGAGACCAAAGCAATAAGTAGCTCTGTAGAACCCAAAACCACACACAGCTTCTTGGTTATATTTTGCGGTAACGAGCTGATTCCATAGCTGTACCGACTGATACCGATATCCCAGCAGGGGAGGTTAAATCCAGCTCAGGTTACGCCTAACCCGTCCGAGGGCACACTTCCATCTGCGGTGCAAACACTCACGCAAACCCTTGGAGAGGGCTGTGATTCCGCTGCACTCAAAGATTACTCATCTACTTCCATTTCCACAAGCGCTTGATGGTTTTCTCATCAGTTTTCTCCCACTTCTCCTCCTCCTCAGATCCCTTCTCTTTTTTCCCCATGTACTGTAAATACATCCATCACCAATCCTCATTTTCCTTCGTACCATGACACGCTGTTCCTGTTTGAATAGTTCTTTGTTGATTGCCTTTCCTTGGATTAAGCAAACTGTTACTCAAAAAAAAAGAAAAAAAAACTAACACCACAAAGCAAACTTCAATCAAGAACTTCAATGAATCCTAGTACGTTTCAATTTTACAGAAGAAGGCTGATTTAAAAGCAAAAGCTCTAGCAGTTCTGGATAACGAGTCTTTAGACAAGTACATACACAGGTTATCGCCACCAAGACAACTTAGACAAGAATGCCTGTACTGTAACAGAGCATTTTACAAACCGTTCTGCACTACGTCTCCACAGAAATCAGTTCCTTCCCGTTATTCCTGACGCACAGACTTGTGTGTTGTGCTCTGTGGTATCTAAAACATCCTCCATCAGAACGCGGGTCATGAGAAATTCCGCTGAGAAAGAGCTCAGACACCTTCTGGCACGATGTCGTCCCTAAGAAACACTGATGTGCCTGGGGAAGTGTCGAGGGAGGTCTCCGAAGCCGGCAATAGTCTTCCCATTCTTCTACCTTCTATTCCCGGCTTCCATTCCCAGGCAACCAGGAGCAATTCCCAAATAATTTCTTCCTCCTACATGGTTCCCACCTGGGACAAAGACACTGGAACCCAGTGCCATGGCAACCCCATCAGCCACACAAGCACTCTGGTTCTTTAGGGAAAATGAACATTCTGAAAGGAAACTGGGAGATAAAGGCTCCTATTCCTTGTTTCCCACTGTTAGGAAGTAATTACAAAAATACTTTAATCTCAAGTGCTCTCTGGGTGAATAGGTTGTCATTTTAAAAAGCAAAAACAACTATGATGTGAAGAGGAAGATAAAATAGGAAAACTTGGGAGTACATTAGCATGCTGTGTAATCTTCAAGCTTAATGTTGATTGTCAATTCTATAGGAGAAAAAAGTGCTCATGGAAAAAAATAATAAATGGGTGAACAGGAGGAAAGATAAATCAAACCCTTTGTGATCAGCTCAAGCAGAATCCGATCCAAAACCTGCCTCATCAGCCCACTGACGTAAATCTGCGTCTTCTCACCAACTCCTGTGGACTTGGATCAGGCTTTTACGTTTCTGAGAAATACAATTTGGATTTTATTTTACCATACTCCTGAGGCTAACTCAGCAAAACCTGCAAAGAAGGCCTCCTGGGTGCAAATCTGATTCTGAACTCTACAGTTCTTGGCCTGTTTCTGTTGTTTCTTGAATGCTCTCAAGGAATAAGGTTAATAATCGCACATCTCCGGGATGTTTGTCAGCTTATTAACAAAGGAGAACAGATTCTTTTCATCCTGTCCAGACAGAATGGTATCATCATTGTACTTTCAAACCCCTCTAACTCAGGCTTGTCTGGATAGCATTTCTTTCCGTTCCTAAGTGAAAAGCTATTTTAGTGATAAAATCTGGGAGATTTATTTAAATGATGTTTTAACATGACAGCCTCATACGTTCTTCTAGATTTTTCAGCTTTGTATGCATAGTTCGTTTGCTCTCTGTCCCCCAGACCCTTCACCCCCAATATGGAGTATTTTGATCTTTGTTTCTTTTTGCCCTTAAGAGTAAGTATTTCTTCTTTAACAGACGTTATTTGGGAATAATGGAATAACACTCGTGACGTGGACACTGATCGCGCATACCTGTAGCACTCAGCTAAAATGAGAAGCACAGATGTTCGGTGTCTTTAGGATCAAGACTTAAGTGACTGGGGAGGTCAAACTTACAGAATGTCATCCCAGGGCAATCCAAGATGGAAAAGCCCTCAGGAGACCATCGGGCGTGTTCACACCCGCGAAGAACTCTAGAGATCCTCCTGCTCTACGGCAGGATCCCCAGACCATACCTACACCGGACGCTCATCCCAGATGTTTAATAACAAACGTCCAGTGTCGTTAAAACAAACCCTCAGAAGCTGTACTCTTCTCCCTGAGCACCTGCACCCCCACCGCAGGCAGAGCATCCTCCAATCCCAGAGGAGGGACCCCACGGAGCACCAAATGCTATAGCGGAGCTCGTGCTGGGTGGCATCCCACAAGCCGCTGTCCCACAGGGTATGTCCCCATTAGCGAGGGACGCCAAGTCACACAGCTTTTCATATGCCTTCTACAGTATAGCAACTCTTCAAAATGTTTTCAGAAACAGTGTAGAGCCTTGCATGAGTTGCCTTCGTGGTACAGTACCAGACAGAGAGCATGCTAAAGCCGGAACGCTTCAGAACAGGGTTATTCTCTAAGAGGCTCACTCATTTCAGACTAACAATAACCATTTGTCAGGTTAAATGTGGCAACCCATCACAGCTCAAGCGAGGAGTTCCCCCCTTTTCATGGACAGTCCGAGGCTGTTGGCTGTGGAAATAAGACCTCCTCCTCACTCTTGTGCATCCATCACCTCTTCTAAAGCTGGAAACATTCATTAGGTTTGCTGGGCTGCTACGTCCCTACTGCCAATAAACCTATTTCTGGGTTGCGTTTCTCCTCCAGCACAAGTAAAATGAAAGCATGCTGCACTACCTGGGAATTTTGATGAAATTCTGAAAACCACCTGCTTCTCTATATTTCTACCCAGCCTAGTGAGAAGATCGTCTGTATCTGAGCAGCCTGTCCCAACTCACTGTCGCTTCCTGTAAGCGCATACCTCTTCATTCATATTCCCCACCAGGTTCACGATGGTTGATTCCCCCTTGCTTCTAAGCACAGATACAAATTCTCAATCATTTTCTCAATGTGTCCTAAAAAAATTAGGACAGCACACGTGTTTTGAAAATGTGGTAAGAGCATTCTTGTTCCAGGTCACGACTGCATTAAACGTTACGAGCTGACCGGTTTTCACATGGTTTTCTGCATGACTCCTGTCTGACCCAGTTCTTCGCAAGGAAGAATAATCAAGAGTCTTTGCTGTTCCCGGGGGAGAATCCACTTGACGTGTCACATCCGACTATGTTTAAGTGGTTTTCAATAGCTGGGACTTCCCAGGGGAGGCTTTGGCTCCAGTCCTGCAGAAGAGGAAGAGCTTCCTCTGTCCAGGAGAACTAACCCAACACAAATAACCACTCCTGCCACCCATCTGTCAAAATATGGAAAATTATCCACATTTCCCCGGTATCACAGAGTGAGAGCATAGGCATTTCACATGCATAAAACAACCACCAAATATTCATGGCCATTTCTATGCAAGAGATCATATTCACACCAGAATGACGGAAAAGAGTGAGGTATCAAAAGGCAATAATTAATCAAGTGTTCCTTCAAGGAGTCTAAATTGGGTGCGAACACACACAAAGAACAGACGCCCATCAGTTCAAAGGATAACTGTACCATCTCTTTAAAGGCTCAGCCCCTTGTATATTTTCCAAGCTCCTTAACTTGAGAGATGAAATTTAAGACATTAAAAAAGAAATTAAAGAAGAAGGGGGGAAAAAGAGCATGTGCTATCTTAGCACTTCACTTTTCTTCCCGTCTTCTGCTAATGAAAGCAAAAATGCTTTCCCTATGCTTAATCAAAGAGGTAAACAAAGAAATACCTAAAAAAAAAGACTCTGTAAGTGTTTCAGTGTGTGTAGAAGCAGAAGCTCCACAGCACAGACGTGCAGAGGGAAGGTAAACCAAGGCCTGCCCATAATGTTTAGAGGTTTGTGATCCCACGGCATTCCTCAAATGAATGAGGTGGGATTTCCTATCTGACTTCTTGAGTCTTTCGTGCAAGGCGCCGATGAGGAACCCAATCTCTACCCAAGGCCAACGGTGAGAACACCATTCCCTGGAGAGGCCGTGGACAGCCACGGGGACCATCAATAGGAACGGCACGTAGAATCACAGAATCGCCGAGGTTGGAAGGGACCTTCCAGATCATCTAGTCCAATCATCATTGTGTATGTGTGTGCTTAATCCTATGAGACACACTACACGAACCTCCAAGTGCTCCACTACATTGTTGCTAAAACCTTGGGGTTTTTTTTTTTTTTTACTTAGAACTCCTACGCTCATTCTGTCCCATCATTTGAAAAATGTCCAGTAAATTCCCAAATGTTCTAAAATCCCACAGGAATACCAGATGTCCTGTCAGACGGAAAGCTTCTTCCGTATCTAGTCGGATGCTTTCACAGCAATAGCATCTTATCAAACAACTTCTTACGGAGAGAACACAAGGCAGTACGTCCTGTTTCACTGCGGAGAAAGGCTTTTACCCAACGCTTCCCAGTTTTTAGAACGACTTCACTGACAACAACAATTTTAAGTACTTTTTAATCTTAATGTCTAGTTTGTTGAGTCATCTCTCATCTGTTACTGAAACCCTGGATTCTTGTCTGTGTTGGCTAAATATGTGGCTGAACTTGTAAAGCAGCAGCAGACAGCACTCTACATTTCTGCCTCTGGCCTGGGCACTGCTCGTGGGGCGCAGAGAAGATGATGAAAGATTTTCCCGCGTCTGTATGTAGCAGAATACTCAACCGCTGCCAACTCTTTCACAGCAGCATAATAGCCAGATCTGTTTCCTGAACTCAAATGTGTATAAAAGCTTTAAACTGTCACAAGCAAGTAAGAGAGATTTCCTGTGAACACGAGTAACGCTTACCATTTATTTAGTTACAAGAGCTGCGATGTTAACCCATCACGTGGGTCAAACATTTCCTCTGGCTCCACGGGATTTAGTCTTGGTCATGCTTGGATCTTAAAAAGCATCTTGAAGGCATAAGGATAACGGCAGTAGAACTTACTCCTTTGTTGTGCCTGATCTGAGCCAAGGTGGAACTACCAAACAACACTGCAGATGGAACTACTGTCTACTTGATATAATAAGGATAGTAGTATGGTAAAGATCAGGCTTTACCCAACTGGGAGTAGTCAGTAACTGGGCTTAGTCAATGGTAATGAAAGGTGGCTCAAAGCAAAGAAATCACTCCAGCTGAAAAGTAACGAGGCGGGAAAATTAGCCAGCCTCCATCTAACTTTTTTCTTTGAAAACCACGAAAGATGGGAAAGACCTCCAGTTTTCACAACGCACAGGCAAGCGGAGACTTTTAGACACATCTGAAAATTACAGACCTCCCCTCTAGAAGCTCACCTCTGGAAGAGAACTCATTGAAGGCATTTTAAGAAACCCTCTTAGGAGAATGTTCAAGATACCAACAGCAGATGCAACCTCCAGAGCATTCTGACAAAAGCGCAGGCGCACGATACCTGTACCAGGATCAGCCCATGTCCTCGTACGTGGGCTGCTGAGAGGCGCTCCAGCCACTTCTAAACTGAAAATGAGCTGTACAAAAAAACCCGGCTTGTCTAGTACATGGAACTGTTTGGCAAGGCAATAATTAAGAGGGATTTTTCTGTGTATAACATCCATTAAAAAGGAGCTTAAAAATCTTCTGCAAAGACAAATTTTAGTAAGACTTGCACGTTTGCTTCAGCTCAACAGGCACAGACAGGAACCTGCGAGCACCACTCGCGTTGTGTCGTCAACGACCTTACAGATTAGCAAATGACCTAAATGATTAGCAAAACCAAGACAGTGCCAGAATACATAAATTTGGAAGCCAAAAGCCCCATACGACATTTTCTATTTTGTAGCAGCAACTCTTTCACGTTAGGTAAGGTTTTACCCAGGAATATAAACTTTTGGGAGAGAAAGGTCTGGGTGTCTTACAGGAACAGAGCTCGGTTAAAATACAGTGGCAAACTAGGAAATATAAAACATCCCCCTTTCCCTACCATGACAAGGTGCACGTTCTACAGGGCTGGACCATACCTTAGCATCACCGGGCACCTTCAGCTAGCTATGGTTAGCACGTGAATTATCCACGGATCTGTGGCTATTACTCTAGGAACTTTAAACCGAAAACATATCAACAAGTCAGCTGTAAGCACAGTGGGACAGAAGTGGGTGAGGAGTTTTCCTTGAATGTACGCTTCAAGTTACGAAGCAAAGGGGATGGAAGAGAACTACCTTGCAGATGACAGAAAATAAACGCTAAAATACTAGTCACAGAAAGCACAATAAAGCGACAGAGCCTGGGGTTGAGCTCCCTAATCACAGAATCAAAGGTTGGAAGGGACCTTTAAGAATCACAGAATTGCCTGGGTTGGAAGGGACCTTTAAGATCGAGTCCAACCATCAACCTAACGCTGCCAAAGCCACCACTAAACTGTGTCCCTCAGCACCACTCCCACATGTCTTCTAAATAATCGGCAGATTCTGCATCACGCAAGTTGAAATACAGGGATGTTTCATACAAACATGTGCGTGACACACCAATGAAACATGTCCCAGTGCAAACCATGAAGAGGGACTGCTGGACTGTACTGCAGCCAAAGAATTGTTCATTTTTGCCAGGGGCAGAACAGGTTGGTGACCCAGGACCCGCAGAGTCCAGCTTCCCAGAGCACCAGCCGGGCTTCAGAGCGCTCCCAGGAACGTCTCACTGCGTTCAGGTGTTTCAGGACAAGATGGCAAGCCCTGCAATCAAGTGGCAGACACAAGCACCTCTCTTCTCGCGTGCCCTCCGCTTCCATTTAAAATCAAAAGCTGTACCTTTCTCAGAGCTATATGGGATGCAGCAAGTTCCCTCAGTCTGTCTATGTTTGATCAAGTTCTGCTTCCTTTCATGATGCTCCTTTCTCGCTGAAAGCCCTCAAGGTATCCGTATCCATACACACCTTTCTGCTTCTCGGGTCTGCTTCCCAGATGACCTGTATGATATACTCCATAGACCTTTTCCAGACAAATGCTAAAATAACAATGCACAGCATCACAGAAACAGACCCCCTCTGCCAAAGGATGAAATAAAGCGATCTACAAGAAACAAGCCTTTTTGGTGTCAACTTCTTGATAAACAAGGAATCAGGTACAGACACCTGGCTTTGACACGAACTAAAAAGATGGCTAGAAGTTACAAAAAGGGGCTGCTGCTCTTAAGTGCTCCCTCCGACCAAAGAAAAGAAGATGGGAAGAAGCTGAAGATGTTAAGACCCTCAAAGGACTGACCAAATCCCAAAGAACATTCAAAGATTCTGAGGTAGGACTCCTCATTTAGACGTCTATTGTCTCACCAATCTTCATGTATTATGAACTGAGATTTATAAATTCCTGAATAATTCGCCTCAGCTACTGCATACTCCCGCTTACCTTCCCCACGTCATAGCTACGTGATGTTTGCCAAGGCTTCCACGGATCCAGAACACGTACAAATAAAGCCCGTGAGCATGTTTGTAGATTGCAGAGGACAGAGACACTGAATCTGCTCAAGTAGACCCAGAAGGTCCATCGCCAAGTTACACACACCAAATTATTTAAGTCCACGGGGACTAGCAATAAGGGACTGCTTGATTCCTCTCTGCTTAATATTTGCATCTAATCCTAGTTTGGTGCATTGTATGTGGTTGTTCTTGTTCTTCTCAAACCCTTTTATGTTCCAAGAACATGTGAACCCAAAGTACAAACAGCAATTTGAGAAGTTGAGAGATGCTGAAAAGAAGGCGGAGCGCGGAAAGGGAACGGAGCTGCTCTTTCATCCTCAGCCCATGGTGTCAAAACCCTCAGCGTTCACTATGCAATGCGTTGGCTTGCAAGGATTTGTATAATATTAAATGGGTGAAAAAACGTACGAGCAAATGGATTAAACTACACAATAATTATTCTCAGACAGACCAACCACATTATCTTCAAGATGGAGGGGAATCCTTGGATAAGTCAAAATATATCCCATCAAGACAACTGCCTTCAAACTGCATTAGTTGCAACCGGTAGACGGAGGAAAACAGCATCAGCCATTGGCACAATTTAGTTATTGCACAGACAGAAACAGGACCCAAACAGAAGTTGTATGGGCAGGTGAGCCTCAATAACAACTCAGAACATTAAAGTCTTATGAGTATTTCCACTAATACGTCCCACGATATCTTACCAACTTATGTGGAGCTCACGCTTGTTTCCACTTAAATCAGTACAAACTTTGCCCTTGGTTTAAGGAAGGAAAAAACAAGTATTTTGTAACATCTCTTGATGGGAACACTTTGTGGCCAAGCTCTGGTCTCCTAGATGAAGGCACACGTGCGCTGCTCTTCGTGGAGAAACTGAGTTTATGACTGGTGGCAATAAACATTTAAACACTTTCTTTTCAAACAGCTCAGCCAAAACTGCCTCTTTCAAAAGCTGCCGTAGGCTGGAGTTACCTGGAAGAGATTTGCAAACGCTCAACAGAGGGGTACCGTACCTTCTCTGTGGACATCGGGGAGCACATCGGTGGGATGCTGCGCCACAGCTGAGCGCCGATACACCATGTGGATCCGTCCCTTTTCCTCTTCCATTTGCTTCCCTCTTTCCAAAGGCTCAATGAAGTACTCATCCTTATCGGTTCTTATCATTCCGGCCTGGTGAGGAAGAGAGAAAGCGTGCCGATATGTTACTTGAAGGGCTCAGGCCCTTCATTTTACTTCATTAAAATCAGCAGAAGCCTGTTTCCTACTTAAATGAACACGTTCTGGTCCATCCCATAACTATGTAGATATCAACAATTCTTCAAAACCCTTTCTCTTTACCTCTTCCTCCTGTGAAAGCCGCGGGACAGGTTTGCAGGCAAGGCGCGTTTATCCTAGCTGTTACCGCAATTAAGCTCGCTGGAGTAAATCACACCTGCCCAAGTCCAGTTTAAGAGAACAGAGGCTCACACTAAGGAGGAAAAATTTCTGCGCTGGCACTCAAATACAAACCACAGTCAATGACGGCCAAACTGAAGATCTCACTACACATAAGGCAGGAATTACAGTTCTGGCTTTGGCTGCCACCATAGGCACGCACAAAGTATGAACCACAAAAAAATACCCCAAACCAAACCCCAAAGGAGACGAACCTGACAGTTCTGCAAACTTCTCCAGGGCCTCCCCAGCCCTGCTCCAGCTTTGAATGCCATCACACTTATTCATGGCAACGGTACACTGATCTATTTTTTAATTATATATTTTTTTCAGCAAACGGAGATTATCATAGTCCAAGCTTAGATAATTTGCCAAATACAAGGAGACACAATTGTGAAGGTACACAACAAAAAAAAAGAATATTTTAATCAAAATATTCAAAATGTCATAAACAGTGCTTCCCCACAAGCCTCCCATGCTCTGTGTGTTTTCTTACATCTATGCTCAAATTTGAAGTTACTGAATTTCTTCAAATATTGGCTAAACTGCATAAATCTAAACCCTACATTCTTCCTTTGTTTTCATTACGCGAGCAGCAGCACTTAGTGAGATTTTTGGTCGGAATAACTCAGGTTAGCGTCACTAGTTGGTATTTCATGTGGACAGTATGCATAATTAGACCGGGAATTAACAAGTCCCCTTCGCGTGTTAATGGCTGGCTTGCTTGCCATTTTTCTGAGCAAAACTGAGTTTCGTCCCTACAGTTGCTATGTTATTGGTGTAGAATTTGTCCTGGCGTAAGCCTTTCTTTGTAAATAACCCATTTTCTGTGAAGCTGTTGAAAGTCGGTCAGGGCAAAAATGAAGCTTGGCTTCACTTCCCAGCTTCACCGTGCGTGTCTGCGCTAAACCTATGAAGAAAGAGCCACAATTATATTTTTGAGAAGGGCTGTGCCCTGCTGTAAAAGGAATATAAGAATGATCTGCAAGCACCCAGCACAGTTTCCATTTTCACAACTCTCCATAAAAGACTGTGTCAGACCTAATGCATTTCACCCCCTTAACCCACAATTCATTGATGGCTCCTCAAAAGCCTCCTCACTTCACCAAGGCTGATAGCCCGGCCCTATTAATATGAGGCACAGACCTATTTTTAAAGTCTAATTACTCATTAGGAGGAACAGTACACCTCTCTACCTTTTGTTTACCTTCACGGTCATGGCTAACTCCCCCAATTTCGGAGGATTTGGAACATGAACAAACCTGACACAACTTCTCCACAAAGTTTACAAATGATGCTCAAGGGCTGGATTTCCAACTGGGTCCTCACCAACAAGGTGTTTTCAGAAAGCAACAAACACCTCCCACAGATCCAGCGCGAGCACGTGGAAGTTGAGTACATTTCACGTGCTTTCGAGTAATTAATTTGCCCACACTTTCGAGATACTCACCCTTGCTTTGCTTCACCACTACACAGCGCAACTGTTAACATGCTCTGTCCAAAACTTAATACATAAGAGCTAAAATTACTATAGTGGGGTTATCTTACAAAGCATGCTGTAAATGCCAGCAGATATTTTTACACATATTGAAGATTTTTTTCCTATTTTTGGAAAGTGAGATATAGAATCAAGAGGGACAGTCTTGATCCGTTTTCACAGCCCACAGGCAAGCATGAATACAGAATCCAGCTTGCCTTCCATTCAGACTTCCCCCCCCCAAAAAAATTTCATCAATAAAAAGAGCATGAAATTTTCCAAATGAATGGAGAAAGAGGGGCAGAAGCAGGTACCACATCTTCAAGTGAATCTCCACTGTAAACTCTGCTGTCAACGCAGCATTTTCTTCCCCACCAGCCGCAGAGAGAAGCAAGCAGGTGTCTCCAGCGCATATTTTTAAAGGCTGACTTGGAGAAAAGACCGCGGTGGATTTTCAAGAAAGAAGTATGTAGTGGAAATTTTTTTTTTTTTTTCCCCACAAAAGCACATTTATGGAGCAATACAGGAAAGCCGAGTCTGAAATCTTGGAATGCTATTAATTTTACTACTTTTTCTTCTAAATTAACGACGCTCAAAATCTCCATCAACTGCAGGACGCGGGTTGAGATCTGCGCTTCTGTGAAGTTTATCTAGAACTGTCCGCATTGTTCTTTGAATGTGAAAATGGGAACACAACAAAAACTAGCAAAACCCAAAAAGCAGCCTTTGTGTCAGCGTGGCTGGAAATAAAACCTGTTCTTGGCCCCATTTCAACCCTGGCTGAGGCTGGGGGACATGGATTCCCTTCTCAGCTTTCCTACAGACTCATTTCTCCCGTTTTTGAGGGCTATCATGGCAGGGGGAACACTCTGTTGGGATGTTCGGCACCTTGTTTGCACCCATCTGGTTGCCCAACATCTGTCACCATCTTTAAATGACTCGCCACCGCCAACCCATTTAATCCTTCCAGCTCTTTTTGTCCTCCTCGATCCAGCAGTGGGCAAACTGAGGGAAAGACCTTTTAATTAAACCCAAGTCCTGCCCCAGTTCCCAATAAAAGGTAACTGGGAGCAAGGCCAGACCTGGTCCAGCACAGGCAGCCCACCTCGGGGGGCTTGCCAGACGACACCGAGCAATGCATTCTCTACCAGACCATCCATTGCTAAAGAAAAACCTAGAAAAATGCATTATTTTTTATTCCCAAATGCAAAAAGAGACGCAGACAATAACCAGGGAATTACAAAGGACGCAAAGCCTTGAGAAAACAACCAACAAGGGCAGGTTAACACTAAGGAATTGCTTTCTGAGCCAAAACCAACAGCATTTAAGGGGGAACATGATTCCGTATAAATACGCGTGGGGTGTGAGCTGCAAGAGAGGAAAGAAGCCTTCATTCAGCCCGCACAACAGCGAACTGTGGAGTGGCCATTAAGAAGGGCTACATTTAATGGCAGCATTAGAGTAAACATCACGGGTGGGATTTTCAGAAGTATTTTAGGAAGTTAAATGCCCCATTTCTAGTGGTTTGCAATAAGGGCAAGGCATTTAATTCTCAGGTGTGTTTTGAGAAGCCCACCCTTGAAGGTGAGAGAGTGAAGGGGTTTGTTTAACCACACTGCCGGCCATCACCAAGCCAAGTGCAACCAACACTTGCCACCGGGCATTACTGGAGAGTAGGAAACACTTTGGGCTGTTAGTCTAGAGCACGCTTATTTGACAAAATAATCCTACGACAGAATATCCCCATCCTACCTGTCATCTCAAGAGGGTCAGTAAATGCTCTCATTTTTTGACCCCAGATTCCACTGCCCACCTGTACCCCAAGTTCTGGGGCTTTTTCCTTCTTACTGTCTTCTGATGGACTGGCTGTGGTGCCCCGAAGACATAAAAGCTGCTTTTTCTCACGCAGCTCCCTCCACAAAACACTCATTTGCCTAACTGCCCATGAAAAAAGCTTGCCGAAAGTTGGGTTTCTAAAGTGCTGAGGCCTCTATCTACTGCAGTCATCAGTCATGTCCTACTCATCTCCTGTCCTGATTCTCATGGAACTCCACCAGCTCTTGGCAGCAGAAGGCGTCCTCATGGCCCACGTCTCCACAGCACCTAGCAAACCTCATCCACCAGCACTTACGGGACTGAAACAATGCCCCCTTATCCACAACTTCACCAGAAAACACGGGTATAATAATTACCAACTGAAACCGGTGCCCTTTATCCACAACTTCATCAGAAAACACCAGTGTAATAATTACCAAGAGAAGATGGTGAACCCAGAAGGGTTCCTGTGCTGTCCGTTTTCATGTCACTAAAAATGCATGCATTTAAGTAGAATGCCACTGAATTATAGCGAAATACTAACAGGTCCAACTATTCTCTGCTGACTGACAGGCAATGAGTGAGTGCACAATATAATAATTATCTTCAGTGAAAAACAATTTTATCCCAATGTTTCTGTGGCTTTGCTATTATTTTAATCTATGTAGGCACTTATCTTCACAATATTACATTTCAGCTGGTATCTGTATTTTGAAAACCCTGCATTTTTGTAAGATGTAATGAATCTACCGCACAGAAGGTAATAATATAAATTATGTTTTTAAACTGTCCTTAGTGCCCTTGTACTATGAAGAAATAAGTTTTTAAAACACTGACGTGATACTCTGGGGAACTGAGGTGTTAATTAGCATCTATTTCTCCTAAGCTGGCTTTGAACAGGGAGAGTTACTGAATAAGTAAGGCTGCTTTAAGCAAATCAGAAATACAACTTGGAAATATTTGCAAATTGTGACATGGCTGGGAGAGAAGCCTAAGGCCGAAGAGCAGTTCTGTTGCCAGGCTCGTTCTGTAGGCTGCTCGCATCAGGCGTCTCCTCTTCTTTTGCGTGGCTCAATATCTTCCTTTTTTACTTAGGTGAGAAGGAATGAGGCGACATTGTACAAAGTCCCTTGCAAGGATAACCTGTTTGCTGCCCCACACCTGCCCTCTCTGCTCCATTCAAGCTTTTCTAACCAAATCCTTTGTTGCCAGACTTGCTCCAGGCTTCAACACTCTGAAATTTTTTTTTATTTTTGCATTTCGTCCTTTTCTCCCCTCCCAGACAGAAACTAGGAGCAACACATAAATACTTCTGCTGGCAGTTAATTGGGATTAGATATTTAATCCACGTCTTTTACAAGTTGCACTGCATGAGATACGCCCGGCGCGGGAGGTTGGAGCCGTGAAGACGCAGAGCCTCTGCGTGACGCTGAATACACGGAGTTCAAGTCCTTCACAGCGTCCCAAAGAGAAATGTTCACCTATTTGATGAGCTTTCTTGCAACTAAGCATTGTGTAGGCTCTTAGCAAAATGGCAACTGCTCCGGATGAACAGACGACAGACCTGCTTTATCTGTACCCAAGGCACTAAACTTCACCATTTAAAAAAGTCAATCATCCAACCTATAATTGGCTATTGCGCCGCGAGGGATACGAGATCCATAGAGCTTCACCGCATCCCCCTCCACGAGCATCTTCATTTGTATTACAGGCACCTTTTATCTGCACTTCTGCATGCAGACAGCAATTCGGAAATACCATGTACTGGGACTTGACCGTGAAGATTTGAAACGGGAGATTAAAAGCTTAAAAAAACTGAAATTTAACATCATGTTCAAGGCTCTACGTTCATCTCGAAGTGCGGGAGGTTGTTGATAACATAAGCAGCAGATCAGTAAGCAGGCTGGAGTTTGCTCAGCAGCGGGAGGCTGGCTGTACCAAGTTGGGCTGCAGCAATAGGCCTTGGTAAGAAATGAGCAAGCTAGATAAAGAAAAAAAAATCAGTAATAAGCACAGGGATGCCAGGATGCCAAAATCCCCTTCCCTCTAGAACAAAGTACCAACTTGGGGCCCTTCAGCAGCACACTGGAGCAAATACAAGCCATAAAATTGGGCTGTGTAGCTGGACTCTACTTGGGAGGGGAGCAGAAATGAGAATGTGGTAACAGTTCCCCGGCAGAGCCCATGTGGAAATAGGCACACAGGAAAGAGCCCGGCAGCCGCTTTACTGTCCCCAGACAGCTAAGAATTGAGTGGGAAAAGGGAAAAGTGCCCGCACAAGACAACCACCCCTGTTTTAGGGGACAGACGATGTTCAGGAGAATGAATCTGCCTGCTTAGAAGAATAAGACCTAAATCCAATGACTGCAAGCAACATGGCCAAGCGGTGACAAGATGTGCAGCAGGACTTACAGAGCCCGCGACTCTGGTTCCACCACTGTCCTGACGTCTGTCCTTCCCAACAGTGAAGGAAGCTCTTCTTCCACCTGACAAAAGGTGTACCAGCCCTCCTGCCTCACCCGGTGCACTGACATCTGCTCCAAACCCAAGGCATTTCTCCCAGTGGAACAGTGGAGGCAACTGAGACCTCAGACACGTGCCTTCTGAAGGAAAGGCAGAAGAGGAGGAGGACACCGGCAGCAGCAAGTCAGAGAAAGAACCAGGACCAAGAGCAACATGTTGGCCAAGCTTGCAAAAATGAAAGGAATTACTCCCCTTGTCCTGGAGATTTCTCCACATTTTGGTTGTTTTTCCCCTTCCATTCTTCAAAGCACGTGGTGGGGGCAGAAGAGGGCTTTATCTGACTGCGAGAAGCCAAGGCTCCTTCTCTGCCATGAAAGCCAACAGAGGAGCTATACACCAAAGACGGACCCTGCGCATCCCAAGTCCAGTTTCACCTTCCACCAGGGTTTCCTAAGAGCACCCAAGACGGACTCCCAACTCCCTGGTTTCCTACACAGTAACTTAACGAATTGATCACCACACACACCTTCAAAATGAAATGCACAGGTACGTACAGCGTCCCTAAGCCTCAGGGTGGGGGTATCTCAATCTATTCTCACTTTGGGCCAGAAACCGCTTGTTCAGCTCACAACAAAATCTCTTAACATGTTCTCCACACGTGTTAAGTTGAAATGAGAAAGGTCCTTGCGCCCACAGTAGTTTCAGCGAGCATCAGCATTTATTTCACCTACCACCGATGCTGACCAAGCCAAAACCGCAGCAGAAGGACGCCACAGTCAAACCAACACAAAGCTGCTGACTCCCCAAAAAACGCTTACTTTTGACTATTCTATCAATGAAATTGGAAAACGTTGCCAGGGCTCTCCCCCCACCCCTCTCTTTCCTTCTCCCTTTTTCCGTGTTGGACAATCGCAGGTGGCTGACAGCTCTATCCTGCCGCTAACTCCATAGAAGCCCCATTGAAAAGCATCAAGAGCTCTGTGTTCCCTCAATTTAATATCCCAGCCCCGGCCAAGCAGACGCCGCATCCTGCCAAGACAAACACATGGGGCCTGGCAAAACGGGAGGGGGGCAGTTTCTGGAGACAGCCCTCGATTCTAAACTTCTTAAGGAGGCGATATAAACATGCTTTTATGAAAAAAAAAAAAAAAAAAAAAAAGGTGCTGCCTCGTCTAAAAACACAGATTCAGCGCAAAAACACTGCTACCTTTCACCGTCTCTGTTAGTTTAAGGTGTGTTCAGTTCAATGACTGTGCAAAACCTGCGTCACAGCTACCTGCTGCTCGCTTTTTTAATCCCAAGGCCAAAACTTTCTGGAGTGGCACCGAACACTGGTTGATTTATGGGAAGAAAAATACAAGCAAAGAAGGATGCTTTGCCTGCAGCACATTTCCCTTTGCCTGCCTCCACCAAAACAGAGCTACGGTGGGTGGAACTCGATTCTAAGTTTCCTAGATGTGTAGCTCCAGGGCTACAGCTTCAATTCATTGGGCGGATGTTATTTTTCATGCTGCATGGCATCCATATTTTGTCAAGAATCAGTTGATTCTCCACGTCTGTCCTCCAAAAACATTCTAGAAACTTCTGAAGTTGCGGAGTTTGCCCCGCAATCATAGAATCATCACAGAATGGTTTAGGGTGGAAGGGACCTAAAGGATCATCTCGTCCCACCCCCTGCCGGGGACAGGGACACCTCCCACCAGACCAGGTTGCCCCAAGCCCCATCCAGCCCCTCTTCAGTTCCTGATGATCACCCGGAGTGTGGTTCTCCATAATTCCTTCATGCGCCAAGTGTGCTTGTACCATGTAGGTACAAGCACACAACGAAACGCCTCGGAGCCCTGGAAGAGGCTGCCCAGAGAGTTGTGGAGTCTCCTTCTCTGGAGATATTCCAAACCCACCTGGACACGTTCCTATTCAACATGCTCTGGGTGACCCTGCTTCAGTAGAGGGTTGGACGAGATGGTCTCCAAAGGTCCCCTCCAACCCTGACCATGCGGCGACATGTGCTGTGTGAAGCTGGAACATCAAGTATCACATCTGCTAAACAAATGCAGCGGGACAAGCCATCACCTTGCAGGAATAGGTGCGTATCGCTGACCTACGCAGCCAACTCCTGATGCCCACAGGAAACAGGAGTCAAGTTTTAGCCAAGAATACATCATACGAACAAAACAAGAACAGTAATAAAGAAGGAACATCAGAGTCTACTACTAAACAGAACTTGCAAACAGAAGCACGTTTGCATAGTCCTATAGCTTCATTTATTAAGCTAGCACACCTGTACTGCTCTCGTACTAAAGCACGTCCATCACCTGCCAGAGTTAAAATCTGTGACAGAATGCCTATCGATACCTTTCTGACAGCACAGATAGATTTTCCTGCCAGATAAAAGATGTGGCAGACAAAGAGTCTCCTTCTCTAGCTTCCCAAAGCATCGCTTTGGGGTCAATATCCACAGTCTTAGTGCCGGGTACCGAACAAGAATGATTAGCTCACCCGTCCACGTAATGCCCTCAAAATTCTCGATTCAGCGAGACTTCTGTAGGTAGATGGAGTCAAGGAATTTCATACATACATACAGACAAGTCCCATTACTTGTGTATCAAACAGCTGGGAAGAGTTCCCTTTGCTCGTAATGCTACTGAGATAACCTGTAACACTCACCTACTTTTTTCTCTTTTTCCATTGATTCTACCTTCTGCAGTTATCACTTGCCTAACTTGCATAGGTCAATGTATATAATGATTAATCAAAGTAAAGTATCACACATTTTCTTCTCCTTATATGACACTTCCAAGTAGTTCAGACTCATTAAATCTGTATTTAAAGGTTGTGTAGAACACACAGTACCGATCTGATAAAAGTGACTACAGATCATTCACGTAAAGTACGGAGAAGATTTGATATCAATATAGAAAGCTGACCAAAGTGACCACAAACAGCATTCATTCCAAATTCCAAGCAATTACGCAAAATGACAATTTCTCCCTTCAGCTCATTAGAAACACACAGAGAGGATTCCACCCCCAGAGAAGGGCACAGGTCATCGCGTGTCGCTGCAGCTGCTGTTGGAGCTACAGCTAAACCAACCAGAGAACAAACTTCCCCGTCCATGGGATGGAGCCTGGGGTGCATGGGGCATAGGGGACCTGCTGCCCGGGGGCTCCTTTGCTGGGGGTCCCTGCCTTGGGAGGCCCCAGCCTGGGCTGCCCTCACTGCTGGGCCTTCCTGTTAAACTCTGGGGAGTAAGTGTGTGTGTGTGTTTGTGTGAGAGAGAGAGAGAGTGTGTGTGTGTGACACCACAGATGGTGTGTGGTTGTGTGTGTGTGAGACACCACGGATGGTGTGTGTTGTGTGTGGTTGTGTGTGTGTGAGACACCACGGATGGTGTGTGTTGTGTGTGGTTGTGTGTGTGTGAGACACCACGGATGGTGTGTGGATGCTCCCCGTCCCTCCTGCCTTTGCTCCTCCAGCTGGAAAAACCACGTACCCAGATGTTGCCAACATCCATCTAAACACATTGCCACCACCTGAAGCTACGAGCAGACCACGGAACACCCTTAAAGCCACCTCAGAAGGAATCTGTGGATCCAGGAGGACGCAAGGAGGGCTGCCAGCCCCCGCAGTGGCAGGGCTGTCCCCGGGGCAGGCGGCACGTCCCTGGGAGGCTGGCTGAGCCCCGTCGAGGAAGGGGACCCATGTCTGTCTTACAGGGCTGGCAGGGAAGGGGAAGAGCTGGCCAAAAGGACATACTTCTCCTGCTGCACATCTTCTGCATGTTAAAGTATTTATGGCCTCGACATACTTGGCATACAAAAAAATACTACACGTTAGAAGAATGCTGGAAAAAAAAGTAATACGGCAGCGCTCCGCACATCTTGAGAAACAGATGTTGAGGCTAGGGCTGGTGGGCGCCTGCAAAGCAGAGTGGGGCTTGCAGACGAAGGACCTTCTCCCCGGGGATGGGTCTCCAGCTCCAGGGACACGCGGGGGGTCGTGGCTTGGGGGCAAAGCACCCAGCACCCCACGAGCTGTTTCTAGTGCAGCAAGCAGGAATCCAACAGCTCGTTTTTCCTCTTTGGAAGATGGATGTGATATAAAAACCCGTGTTCTACCATGTTTTATCTGCTGCAGAACCCTGGCAATACATTTCAGAACTACAGCAAGAGCTCCTGAACCATTTTAATCTCCATTCTCGAAGGCGATTAAACACAAACGGAGAAGAGCACTTTAAGGTTTTTCTTATTAAGTAAGTGCTAGGAGTGAGATAGCATTTTTTTAAAAACATTAAAACCCATTTTGAATCAAATGAAACATTCAAACAGTACATGATGCTCTGGTTTCACCACCAGCTGAATTATCCACACAGCAGAAGTTTGTCACTAACGATCTAACACCAAATTTTTAAAACAAACAAAAAAATCTTCTGCAGCGACAAAGGAAAATGATATTTGTTCAAGTGAATCCCAGGATGAAGATTCAGAAACAGGATGAAAACATAGGAATGTTTAATATCCTCTTCCAAACTACGGACGCAATTTAGGAATACGAAACTGAGATACACTCATACTAAAATACAGAATGTCAAGCTGACCAGAAACAATACGCTCGTTTCCTTAACTAAGCAGACTTCTTCCTGGAACTAATAAATTCATTTTAAAACTGAACATGTTCTTCATTTTAAACACGCCTAGCACACTCACTGTAATCCAAATGATAAAAACATGAGATTACTAATTGAATTCGACACTGTGCTTTGAAGGTCATCTAGTCAAAAGCCACACGCAACCAACCCCCATTTAAAATCTACAGGACTTCAGATTAAAACTACTCCTTCGCGTGATTTCTGCTTGCTCCCCCAAGCACTCGACGCCCTCTCAATATATAGTAAATGGTGCACCCCTTTAAGGAGCAAAAGACGTTCGGAAAAGCCCCCAAACCAACCAATATTCTGTTGAACTTGCACAGAAGAAAAGAAAATGGCAAAATACTACCGGGTCGTTGTGCAGGACTGAAATTAAGCTTTTTAGCCTCCCTTCTCTATAAACATACATAAGAAAATTCCTTTATGCTGAAATTTCTCATGCTTAGTTTTAATCCAAACGTTGGGTTTCTTTTTTCCCTTTTCAGACAGTCTAAGAAAAATCAATGGAACCCCTTAAGAGTTATATGAAAGCGAAAAGAAAAAACAAACCTTGATTTTATGTGGAAAAATGTGTCTCTATTTTTTGTTCTTGGAAAACCTACACACATTCATTTTAACGGCGCAAAGCTGGCATGCAAAAGGCTTTGTCCTTAAAGCAGGAATTGTGGTTTTAAAATATCAGTTATTAAAAACTGAAAAGTATGCATGGAACATGCTCAGCGTGGTCCAGGATCTCCCCGAGCCCAGCAGAGCTCTGTAGAAATATTCACCCAGCACAAGTTTTGCCGTTGTGGCAATGACCGAAGCTCTGGGTGGGTAACTGTTTATGGTGAAGGGGTACGGGCAACAGCAAAACCCACTTCTGTGAAAAGAGCATGAACTGGGGGCACGATAAGGGGCACGCCGGCATTTTGCCACGCGTTAAGTTTTATATCCACAGGGTTGGCAGTTCTTGCAGTAAACCTGGTGTTTTCCTGACTCCCGGAGTCACGGGCTTGCACGAGAGTCATGGCTTCCTCTAAAAAATGGGAAGGAAACCAAAAAGCAAGGACATTCCATAGCCTTCGAAGAAAGAAAAATAAGATCTTCAAATCAAGTGCGGAATACTCCAAAGCTACAAAGCAAATAAAAAGAATCCCAAAATATGAACACCTCACGACCGAAAGGATGGAAAAGGTGACACCCAAGGTCATTTCACAAACTGTCAAGCCGACTAATTATACAGCTCTAGGCTATCAAGTGTGATAATTCGCAGGGCTCCTGAGAAACAATAAGACACCGGACAGCTTGGCTCAACCTTAATAAAGTCCATTTTCACTAATATCAACTTACCGGGTTCACTAATTCGTGTTGGAAAGAGCAGGTAAATCAACTTTGCGGAGCGCTCACCAGCTCTTCGCCGCACAGGACCTAACGCCATGGGCAAGCCCTCGATGTAGAGAGCAAAGATGTCCCTACACAAAAGACCTTCCAAGAGAAGAGAAAATTCAGTCCAACCTAAGGGTGAAAAACAGTTGTCATCCCAGACACAAGTTAGAGAAGAAAAAGAAAACGGATGTCTCTTACTCAGAATGGAAATACCCTGTTGATCAAAATCTAGGAAGCGCCACGTCCAAGCAGGGAAATGCCGAAGTCAGTAATATTTACATCAAACTCATTATTTTATACTGGTTCTACATCTTTGTGCAAAAAAAAAAAAAAAACAGTGGTAAAATCTCTTAAAGGCAAAGGAGTTTTACAGATTAGCGATTCAGCCAGTTGTAAAACCAGAAAGCCAAATGACAGCGTGATTTCTATGAGGTTAGAAAGTTAATTTACTGTTGCATGGCCACTGCTTGTGAAAAAGGAAGTCAACGCAATTTATCAAAGTTATCAGCCAAGTTGCAGCAGGAGTCTGTGAAAAATAAGTTTCAGTTTAAAACTGAAGGGAGAGCAAATATTTCGCCCCATTAACAGGAACAATAGTGCTGCGGCTTTACCCATCATTTCAAGAAACTCTCGATGAAATGGGAGGTCGGGAGGTGGAACTGGGTCACTCTTATTCCCATCAGCCAGCAACGCCGGGATTTGCAGCGTGACTCTCCCAAAGAGGTAAGAAGGGGTAGACAGGCGATGAGTTCCTACAACGGACAGACCTATCTTGTCCCCCTTTCGCTTTTCCCTATTTTCTCACCAACTCCAAGCGGTATTTTCTGGTTGTTTCTTGCCCCCTTGGCAAACCTCAGCCCAGGCGGCTCCGAGGTCGAATCCCAGATAGAAGCAAGTACAGCGCTGAATGAACAGGGGACATCAAAAAAGGCGTTACTGAATATGGCTTCTGTAGCTCTACCCTACACAAAGCGCAGTCTCAAATTCAGCATAAACTCTCCAGTCAATGAGAACTTTGAGAGAGGTTACAAGGATTAAGTTTTGAGAACATTGATCATTTCAGTATCTATTTACTTTCTTTTACCGAGACACACACTTTACCACATGTGATATGTGAAGGCAGAAGGTGAATGAGAGCCCGATTCATGTGCGCTACGTGTGTTATCAAGGGTCCACAGAAGTTACACAATCTGGTTTTTATTACTCAAACTGTATTAAAAAAAAAAAAAAAAAGGGTTGTACTTAGTAATTTTAATAAGCTTGGGCTATTTTATAAACTGCTAGCTGTGAGCCTCCAGGAATGAAAAAATTTAAGAAGCGTATGCTACTTGGGTAACAAAAAGCAAAAATCCAGAAAGGAAATTATTTGTCAAACTGCCTCAAAAGCACTGTTTTGTGAAAACGCGTAGCCAAGGCTCAAAGGTGCAATTCAATAACAGCTACAAAGCAGACACCCCGCACGGCACCCTGACACCAGCCCTCCGCATCGTCTGCTCCACTGGCCTGGAAACAGCCCTTCAAGGCCCTAAATACATTGCTTAAAAGGTACAAATTACACATAAACCCACACTCTGTCGTAAAGAATAATTTTTCAGAATCAGAAATAAACGACAAATGAAAACCATCCAAGCTGAGATCTTTTAGTCCTACGAAGAGCCGGAGCTTTTCCATGCAGACTTTGTACAGATGCCCGTTCCTACATCCCTGTTCTAGAGAAGATGACCCAATTGAACGCCTCCATGTTCAGCATTAGCATCACCACTGCAGCTTAAAATTCAAACTTCTGTTCTTCTCACCTCCGCGTGACTCACAGTGCACTGTGAAGTGTCATAATTCACCTTCAAAAGTTCTCTCCGATGTAGAAAGTCAGAAAAAAAAGAGACTATCAATGGTGTTAGTGAGACTTCACAGCACCCATCCCTTTGGTGTTAATGCTTCTGAAAACCCAGTCCTCGATGCAGGAGCTGCATCACCTGGTCCAGCAACAGCTCATCCTTCCGAGGGACTCTTTCTTCAGCCAAAAAGGTTGGCTGGTTCATTATGCCGATGGTCGCTCTGGAATTTCAGCTGTCTACCATATTATTCAGAGGCAGCTAAACAATTACGCCTTTCTGTGAATTACAGTTAAGGCCATTTTTCTAGTTTCCAACCTGCTTGCTTTTTTCTTTCATAGCACAGAACAGTGTTATGGTCGCCTTCTTTAAACCCGCGCTTTCAGGTAGGACATCATGTTCAGAGCTGCTGCTACAGCAAAAGACATGCAGAAAAGCCCAGGAAAAAATCCATCCTGGTGAAGTGCTGCCTAGAAGACACAGCAATAAATGGTTTTGGTGCCAGTCATCATCGCCCTCCTTAGTTGAAGCCAGTCATCATCCCTCTCCTTAACTGAAGGATAAGGAATTCTGCAGGACTGTCAAGCAGATGGGATTGATTCTACTCCCATCCTTGCTTTCAACTATTGAGTAACCTGCTGCCACCCTCTCCGGAACAGAGAATAGAGACTTCCTTTTAAGACAAATGCCAATGCCTCACTTTCAGCTACCCAAAGGTGTCTACAAACGCTTCCTATGAGCCCATTCTGAAAAAAGCTAAACCACCTCCACCTTTTTCCAACGGATATAGTTCAAGGGAGAAGACCACAAAAGATGTCTGGAAAATTACTTCCTCCAAAACTTACAGAAACACCGAAGGGGGCCCTTTTCCCGCAAGATGGGCTCTCTACTACCAACCGAGAAAATCTCCTTTCCGTCTCCACCTCTAAAGGGATTGCTGGTCCCAAAACCTTCCTGACAGTTGGGACCGGGTGACCCTCCAAGATGGGAGAAAGGCGCATGCTCTCCAAGGCTCTTGGCATTTGCTAAATACAGCAACGCTTAAGGAAATAAGGTTGTCCCCTCTCAGGCGCCAGCAGGTGCTGGGGGTTTCAGTTCTTACTACGATCAGCCCATGGCAGAGCAAGGGCTCAGCAATTTGCTCAAAACATTTTAACAGACGTTTATTACAGTTTATGTGGATTTAAAAAAAAAAAAATCTTACAAGATAAACGGAAAGAGTGTAAGCACAGTTGTAAATCAAGAGAACCGATTTAGTGCGATAAAGGAAGCCTTATGTATTCACCTTTTTTTTCCTGTGCGTTCCCCTTATTTTTTTCCCCAGCCCCAACAGCAGTTTCACAAGCAGTCGTAGTCTCTGCTCCCGTCTTCTTACTGCTCCTGTCCCTCTACAGCACTGCTGGTGTACCACCCCACTCCTTGCGCAGCACAAGGATGGAAATAATCCTGCCTGACACACAATCCTTCAGTACCGCGTCGGGGAGGTATTCAAATAATGAGGTCCTTTCCCAGAAAAAGCTGTATTTGACACAGGTGCTCATAAAACAAGACATCCTTGTTTTATGAGGACAGATGCAGGATGGACAGTTCAACTGGGCTGAAGGCCAATGACACCTCAAAACCTGACAGCATTGGTAACTTTAAGAGCAGCCTGCTGGAAACTATTCCCTTATTCATTCTAACCTGATTTCATTCTGCAAGGATCCATCCCTTCCCAAGAGGGAAATATCCTTTCAACCTGCCAAGAAAAAAAGGGCAGGGATGCCAGCACCTTCTACAACGTCCCTCCATCCAGGTGATCTTTCAGAGGGATGAAGGAAAGCAAAAGGCTGACTATGTACGTCATTTCTGTATACATCCCATGAGAAATCTGCACAGTTTCCGCCCATCTATGTTCTGAGTTTTGTCTGGACTGAAGAAATAAGCTCCAGAACGGGAAGAGAAACAGCAGTTTGGAGGCAGCACGCTGACAACATAGGATATTGCGAAGGCTATTTTACTCCAGGAGCTCATTTCTTCAGTCCAATACCATCAGAACAGGACAAAGTTGGGACAACCTTGCCTTTCAAGTCTCCGAATGAAGCTCTGGGTCAGGGAAAATAATTCAGAGGCCAGCTGCTCCAAGGGACCAGAATTACAAAGTGAGATGAAACTCTGAGGTCAAAATGGTATTTTAGATATCTATTAGATATCTATTAGACTTCATCATCAAAACTGCCTAAAAAAGTGCCTTGCCATCATTTCTGCCATTTGAGAATGACTGCTCAGAAGTAGGCTGTTGTGGCAAGGAATTAATTCGCTACTGTGGAATGAAAATGCCACAGACAGGGAAGCGATTCCCAAAACAAGGCTGCCAGGAGACGGTATAACCTCCCCGTGCAGGGGGACTGACTGAGAGGCATTTGTGACACAGGACGATTTGCAGAAGGTACTGCAGGGCAGGTGATGGAAAGGAACCTTCTGAGGGACAATGTCAGCGCGGAGTCCGGTCTCCTGAGGTTTCCACAACCACGTGCTGTGACAACAACTTCAAGGGGAGTGCAGCAGGACCCAAGTCAGGCTAGCAAGGCTCCTTCTGCTCCAGCAGAGCGTTTCTTCCCTCTGGAAGCCTGAAGGACCTTCATTTGGGGCCTCATCAAAACACTTCTCATTAACAGGAACGGATGAGCCCCTCTGCCGGTCTGAAATGCCTGCTCTGAGACATTAAGCTGAAGAGAGCCAAGAAAAACCACGTTAAAAAAAGCAGCAAAAGAGGTGAAAGTCAAGTCACGCTCCGACTTGCTTCTGATCCACTAAAGAGCTAAAACCTGGAGGATTCAGCTGTCATCGAGATGGCAGCAGCCCAAACCTCCTGCTGCAGATGGGTCATTTGCCTGCCGCTTCCCCAGGGGGCATGCGTCCCTGGAAGTCCCGCTCTCCATCTTGGAAAGCAGAAGAAGGTGGTATGTCGCCAGCAAGGGAAGACTATCCAAGGATGCATCCTGCAACACCCTTCATTGCTGCTTTTGACTGCAAATTACTGAAAGTCTGTCTGGGATGCTAAACCCTAGGAGCTTAACAGAACTCCTTCCACCAAGTGGAAGCAGCTCAAGTCTCAGACCAACCTCGCTTGCCAGCCACACGCTACCTCATCACAAATGCCAGCACAATTTATTTACTGCAACACTTACGGAATAAACATTGATGAAACGAGTACTGAATTGCACTGTGGTATTATTTGTGGGACGGGTTATTTAAGAAAAGTGAGTGCCGGGATGAGGACACTCAAAATTGAGGAGTTTTTGAATCGGATGCTGCTGTGACACCGAAGCCAGCCCTCGTGATGCCAACTCCATCACACCCACTGCTGCCTTGATGGGGACTGTGAAGCAGCCAGGACCTGCTCCTGTTCCTCCCAGGCTCTGACCAGTCTGGAAAAATCTGGACTCAAGAGCAAACTGAGTGGTATTCTGAGGGGGAAATGAAGGGACAATGTTTTTGTTGGATTATACAGAAATAGGGCAACTTACTTTTAATTTTCCCCCCTCTGCAGAGCACCCGTAGCACAGAAACGCTAGTATGGACGTACTCTACACACAAGGGCAAAGGGAGCAGCTTAGCAAAATTTATTTTCCGTTAAGATTAGCTCAAGAAGGGCTGTAAAACCACAACTGTTCAGCAGGGACACGCTGCTGGAATATAAACTCAGACCTGTCCAAATCGGCGCACGAGAGATGTTTATTTTCCCATATTCATAGCTATAAACAAGCATCCCTTTCACAGCTTCACCACCTTCTCGCCTCGGTAAGCTCCTCCATCAGCGAAATGCAGAGTAAGCAAAGCAAGATGATGATAAGAACACAGTCATTCCGCTTTTTAAGACACAACACCTCCAGACGGAGACGTGCGGACTTAAAATATACTGCTTTACACAGACTTCCTTTGCCTTCAAGTATGCCACATGGAAAATATTTGAAAATAAACTGAAAAACTAATAAATGCTATTTTCAAGTTTAACTGCTGCACTGTTTTTCTCTATAAGGAATATTCATAAATGCACATATAGACATACAGGCATTTGCCCACAGCCAGCCTCCAACACCTGCGTGGGGACCTGGAAGCCAGCAGGCACCAGGGCTTTACTGGAACAGGGTGGGAGGACTGGGTGAGGAAGGGATCCGAGGGCAATTAAAGCACCAGAAAACAATTACTCAGTAGGACTGTGCTTTAAATCCTTTCTTTTCTGATAAAGCAAGGGATGTGATGTTCTCTCCTGCGACAGAGGTCCAGGAAACGCATTTATGGCGATGTAATGCTTATCTTAAAACATACAAAATGTAATTAATCCCAGGATCTTCACAACAGATCCAGTGATCTTAATAAACTCAGGCTGGGACAGACCCTAGATTTCAGATACATACATAACTATTACCTTGTAGGTTTACAAGCAATTTGAATCTGCCTTATCTTGAGTTTGTGCTGCCCAGTGGACTACTCCGAACCCAAATGCACAGAGCATTAAGGGATGTGTTCAGACCTATTCTACCTGGCTAATAGCATGGAAAAGTTCATAAATACATTAATCATTGAATCGATGTGCTGTTAAGAAAGAAAAACCTCACTTCTCAATCAAAAATCACTACAAATGCTATTAAAACGGACATAGTTTTTTAAGCTGGCTGTTATTAAGGAAGCAGAAAAGGGGGGTTTCCCCCCCTCTTTTTTTCTGATCAAGCATCACTTGCACCACAGCACAGATAAAAAAGGAACTTAAAGCCTTTAATCTTTGGATGGCTTGCATAGGAGACTGTCGAGCACCTTCAAAACCAAAAAAAACTTGAAAAACTTCTGCAGCGTTGTGCAGAGACACCCCAACTAGTCCCGATGTCCATACGAGGGCAGCACTGACAGACCACGGCTGGGCCCTGCAGGAACCATGGCGGCTCCAGCAGCCCAGGGTCTCATCAGGAATCACAAGCCCTGCTTTAAAGCAGGGAATTAATTGTAATCAAGGCAATGAGAGGGGAAAACTGCCTTTGAATACCTCGCGGAAGTCTGCTTACAGTCCCAGTCCTTGCTCTTTCCTTGTCCCCCTGGGAAGTCACGTTGGAGAAGGCTACAGGAGAAGAGGAGAAAAGAAATTTCTCAAATTTGGCCCAAGAGGTCTGGAATCTGCTGCTGATGCTCACCAGCAGAGCCCAGGAGCTGGGCTCCTCGCTCTATCACCATACAGAGAAGGACCACGGTGTGGGGATGCGCAACGTGCTTCATCCATTTTATTTATTTATCCAGATCAGGGCACGCTCCCAGTTTTTCCTTACCCGGCATTGTCCTCGTCACCATTTGCGGAGGGCGCCAGCGGCGGACAGGTCCCTCTCCGCGCAGGAGGGATTTCTTCAGGTCACCCGGACCGCCAGGCCTTGTGCTTTTCTGCTCCATTTTAAAAAGACATGACATCTTTTTCCATTTGGAAAAGCGATTACCCAAACCGATCGCATATTTCCTATGAAAGATATTTGCACAGCTCCTTATATCTTGGCTCAATTCGGTCTACATTAAGTCCATAGCAGTACTACTGTGTATCTATTCAGTTTTTCCTATGACCACACAATCCTTGGAACAAAGGGAGAGGGAGCTGGAGCCCATAGGAAAATTATCATTTCAGAGGAGGACTTAGCTGTTCAATCAGCCTTGACAACGTAACGCGTACAACCCAGTGGAAACTCTGAGCATCACCCTTTTTACTACTTCCTACTTCACAAAAATGCATTTCGATGAGAGCTTTGGAAGAAAAAGGGAGGCTTTACGTGGGAAAGGGCAATTTGCTCTAAGCAAGAATGGGATAAATGCAAGGCTAGAGGAGAGAAGGAGATGCAAGGGGTAAGAAGCGAGGCAAATCAAGCACTGGCCCAGATCTGTCCCCATTAGAAAAACTTAAAAAAACAAACAAGAAGAAATAAATGGAGCTTGAGCAACCGTCTGCATAAACTTTTACTACACTACACAAAGTAAAGATGAAGTACCCACTTGTTTTGAGTGATGACCTCAAGGAGAAGCAAACTAGACATATAAAAGTACTTCCATGTTATATTATTTTACATTATATTGACATTTTACTTCAATCCCCACCACCTCCCTTCTCAATACTCCTTTCCTCAGTGTTTTATGCAAGAAGCCTGAAGTCCTGTATAAGTGACACGATAGCACAGCATTTTTTCCAAGTTTCTGGAGCTCATGAACTTTGAGAAATCCTCTTTCCTATGGATGTACTACGTCCGAAAAGCCTGTAGGAGCCTCCAGGAAGTGCTATGTTCTGGAGAGGTGACCGGGATGAAGTCCAAGCCCAGCCTGATGGTGACCAAAGGCTGCTCGGTCCAACGGGGAGGACGGGCTGAGGTCACCAGATGGACTCCGTCTGTCCAAAGAGGCAGCTGCAATCTATCAAGCCCAGTTAATAAGTCCTTGGGGCTGCCAAGAACAGCAAAAGGCAGGCGGTAAGAAGAGGCAGGGCAGGTTAAGGGAGTTCACTGGAGGGATGTAATTACTGTGGGAAGAACGGAAAAGGGCAGGGTAGGATGAACACAAGAACGTTCCACCAGGCCGAGACACTGCTGCCACCCGCATGGAACATGCCACCAGCTCCTAGAAAGCTGGTTCTCCATTTACTAACGTCGTCTGGCCAGCTCGGGGGAAAACATGTTGAAACAACGCATTAGTACAAACACAGGAACAAGAAATAAGCCTTAATCCTTCAGTCTTGATGGAAAAAAAGCATTTGAAACAAATCAAAACACCCTGAATCTCCTTAGATCCTGCTATGCACTTAACCACATGCCTGAACTTAAACATATTTTTAAGGCTTTTCCTAAACCAAGGCTTTGGTCTTTGTGCAAGTATCTCTAGTCTGAGATTACTCCAGCCTGTATTTCAACCATATTTGCCCAAGGAAAGTAACTGTGCACACCTCTACATCCTTCATTCAGACACTTCAAATAACTCTATAATCATTAATGAAAGGAGTGCCAAAACCACCGAGGGTAGGAAACTCCCACCTGCTCCCTTTCACACAGGGTGAAATGAAGACACAAAGTCAAAGGTTAACGTTTAAGAAGCCCCTGCTTTTTCATCTGTGCTGGGGGATTGTCATGGCAGATAATCAAAACCAAACTCTGGTAAAAAAATCCCCAAATACCCACACTTGCACATTAACTTGTGTGAAAGCACTGACCGTAAAGACGCACACGAGTTTCTTCAAGTCTTGGTACCCTCAGAAAAAAGGGATGACAATAAGCCAGTGAGGAATAACCCATCGCAAACAACAGATCTGAGCAGGTTTGGGGTTTTTTTATTCTTGACAGTTGGTCTGTCTCCGAGGATCTCCCCGGCTCGACAGCTGAAGGCAGGCAGGCTAATGAAGATCGGTCATTCGCAAACAGTTGTACTTTCAAATGAGTCTGTGAGCCCTGGACTTGAAGGACGTGGTTCTCCAATTAACAAAACAAGTGACAGGGTCTGGCCCTTTCATTTCAAACAAGTGAGGTCAATGCTCTATAGGAAATGGAAGACAACGTTCACACTTGGCATTGTGTATATGCGAATATAAAACAGATCCCAACTCAAGCAAGGAAGCATGGGTCTAAAAAACACAGTTCAAAGCGTAAGCGCAACCTAAAGGCATTGCATACCAACAACCCTTTGGCTTTTGTTACAAAAGGAAGAAAGCTAATTGAGAAACTGAAGACATTTTCTCTACAACAAGAGGTAGAGACTGATGTAAAGCTTTCACTTTGTTATTTCTACAGGCTATGTTTCCTGTGTTCTGTTTATTTACAATCTGAAACATTTGTGATGTTTTTTTGAGGCGGGTCATTCTCTGCAGCATTGGACCAGGCACAAGACACCCGTGGAACTGCCACCTGCCAAATCTGCTTACAGCTCAGTTCCACCTCCTAGAACATCTTGCACTTATCTTCCCACTTTCCTAAACCATGTGCTCCTCTAGATGCATACCAATGCCTTCTTAGCTACAAATGACAAGGTCAGACAAACTTCAGGAACTTTTGAGCAGTTAAGCCATTAAACCTCCTGTAGCACCTTGGGACCACACGGGTCAGGCACAAATACTGTCCAGTAGATGCTCAACCTGGGAGTAGATTAACCACCCTGCTTAGGAATCTATGTTAGATTAAACATTTCATTTAGTGCAGACACACAAAACGCGTCCCCCACCGTTATCCAGGAGAGAAAGCACCATTAACACAATCTAACATGCTAAATCAGATACATTAAATGAAGTTCTTGAATGATACGATCTTTCTACGGAGGACAAAAGGGAGGACAAAAGATGTAAATAGGGAAGGGGCTTGGCAACTCATGCAGGAAGGCTTCCATAACCTTTAATAATACTTACTCCCCTGAGTCTGATGAGTTGAAGTCTGAGTCTAACGAGATGGAGAGCAGAAGAGCACCGAGGTGAGACGTTACCGTGCGGGCACTAAAAGGAAGGGAAAGCAGGAAGAAGGCAGAAAGAGATGTGGGAACGCAAGAATTTATGGACTGCAAATATATGAGTGGAGCACACGTGCCCCACAAGCGCTGTCTGGGTAAGATCAAAGTTCTTAAGTGCTTTTCTCCTTTTACCCTTCTCTAGGCTTCCATTTCCGATGCCCACAGAGCCCAGGGATGCTGTTACTGTCAGCTGAGGAACGGCCACCTGAGACCAGCATTAACTGCTACAACAAGCATCAGGTTTTTCATCAGCACTCTTCCTTCCCTTCCCAACACCCGATCAACGTTTCGGCGTTACAACAGCACCATCTGAATGTCTAAAGATCGCCGCTGCAGGGCAGGCTTTAGTACCAGGACCTTACAGGCAGAGAAAAGCAGCCGTAACTATAGGGGGTACCGGTGGTCAACCATCAGAAGGTCCAGTTCCACCAGGTGCTACAAACCACACATCCCTCCCAGAGCCACCCGAGCTCCCCAAGGATGCTTTTGCTTCATGACTCTAACTCAGTTACAAGTTTTGCTGCAACTCTGGCAAATATTTGATAAACTCTATAAATATTGCGATGATAAATATTGCTACTTTCACCCAAACAACAGCAGAAATACACAACAGATACCAGAGGAAGCACCAGCTTTCTGAAACACCGCTAACAAAAACAACGGGCAGTTTCTACATGACAAATTAAGCATCCTCTTGCTATGACAACTGCATGCACATGCATGCGATTTTTTAAATAAACGGGGTTATTTTCAAGGGATATTAAGCAGATGCAAAGATAGGAATTTGCAAAACTGATGGCATGCAGACGACTTTTACTGCAAAAGTAGAAATGTAAACTATTTCAAAACAAAAGTGTACAAATATTTTGGGTTTTAAATGTAAGTTTAGATTCAGGAAGAGACTGGGGGCAAAAATCTTGCTTTACTAGTGCAAATACCAATTAGTCCATATATTTACAATCAGGCAATCGAATTTTAGCACCCTTATGTCCCTCATAACCATACATCTAGTGCTGAGAGCAGACACCAAACGATACGAAATTCAGCAGTATCTGTGAAGTTAGCACACGTTAGCACAATACTCAGTTTTGCCCCACTATCAGCAGGTGTCTCATGAGTTGTGATTAAAAATCTCTTTATGCACAAAATGAAATATGGGAGGTCTTCTGCTAACTTGTGGCAAGCCAAGTGTTCTTTTTCTGTTACTTCTGATATCAAACTTCCTTTGTAAGCTCTACAGTGAGTGAACTGCTACCAGAGTGACGCCCTTTACTTTCTCCCAAAAGCTAAGAGCCTAGCTAGCTACACCGGAGGGCGCCTGAATTCCTTTGAAGCCAAAAATAAATCTTCCCAGTAGACACACGGCCCTAGAATTTCTCACCGTTGTTCCAGTTTCTGTTAAGCTGTATTATCTCACTCTTCACATCTTTAGGATACGCTGGGGATCAAATATTCTAGCTTGGTTGAGAGATGCATAGTACAGCAAGAGAGAAGCCAGAAATGCTAACTTCTACTCGCTTCTGCTAACCTTGGCGCTGGCGGGAGGAAAAAAGAAATAAATCTGAAATCCCGTCAATCTTCAGGATTATTTATTTATTTCACACTCGCTTAGAGCTCCAAAAGACTGTTGCATCAGCTAGCTGAAGTAAGCAAGCTGAAGTGCTCAAAAAGATGGTTTTTGACAGGAGAGCTGTTGTGACGGAGAGGGAGCAGCACAGCCACCAGCTGCTCTGCCAGGGTGTCCCCAGGCAGCTGGGCACCTGCAGCTCGGGTGGCAGCTGAGGTCGGGCCAGGCAAGGACCGGAGTCATGACGGCTTCACACCACACCTGGCCCCGACGCTGGTTTCCAACCTGGCCACATGGTGGGTGGCTCAAGGACTTGAAGAGGCCCCTCAAAGACTGCAGGAGACAGCTTGGGTTGAGATGAACCAAGACCATGATGACTCAGGAGCATCTACCCACACTCCTTCTCAAACAAAAAGCATGTGTTCTCCTAGTCCAGGCCCTAAAACCACGGGAAGCACATGAAGGGCTTCTCCAGGATGGTATGGGAAGAGTTTCCCACACAACTGGGAAACCTCCAGCTCTTTACCTAGGACCCCCTTGGTATCTACTGTCTTCTTAATGTGGAGGTTTGTGTAGACAGCAACTACTTCTTCAGTTAACTGCAAACACATGAGCAGCTTGTCAGCCACATGGCAATCCCCGCCAAAGCTGCTGTACTCCTTAATCTCATTCCATTTAATCCCATCGATTGTCTTAAAGTGCTGTCTCACTTAACACAAGAACTTCGTTCAGGATTACTGCTACAACACAGCTCTCAACCCCAGGGCGTCATTCACTGCAAGAACCACTTCTGAAGCTGTATCCATCCAGGCAGATGTAAACACAGCACACGGCCAACAGATTGTCCTGAAAAAAACCCCAAACCAAAGAAAACACACCAAACTGACTGCAGCTGATAACCTCGGGTGTAAATGCCACCCGTATTTCCTTTCTTTACGTAAGAAAAGTCGAGGAGTTTGGTTGCACGCAGCCCTAAGCTCGGAATCAGGAGTTTGGGACATTCAGGCACTTTCTCATGCGGTGGTGGAGGCAGGGAGGTTTGCTCGCCAGTACTTATCGCAAAATGCAATCAAATCGTTAACGTGGGGCATGTGACAGGAAGAGGGAAACCTATTTCCAAAAAGGGATACTTGTTGCAGACGTGTTCATATGATTCCTCTCCTGAATAGCGGTGGAGTAACCACCACATTAATCTTCCCGGATGCTGCAGTCATGTTCCACCACTGCTCCTGCTACTTACAGAGCACAAGGTGAGTATTGTTAGCTTTCTTGACCGCATGATTGAATTAACGAATGGTATGTGGACTCGATATATGCCCAGCCTTTCAATATGGGATTTGTGTACCAAGCCAGCAGCTGCATCTGCTGAAGCCACAATGAAATAGCACGTGTTCTAAACCAACACAGCATCAGGACCTGAGAACCAACCGTTTATAGATGGGAACCACTCACTTCTCATATGATACCTTCTGATGAAACAAAGCAGCATGTAAGAAAGCAAAAACCATGCTTATTTTACAAATAAACCCTTTAAAACTTAAATCTGTTGCTATTCTTGGACTACAGGGCAGCCCACGATTTTGCTACCTGAGAAGTACACAGTGACGGTTTGGACGCCAAATTCTACATTCACTCACCCAAAGGTTGTCTTTTAAGGGACTTAAACCGACTTTGTTTTTAATCTTGCCATTTGTAACACCTCATGAAAGTAAAAAGGAAACCCAACAAAACGCAGGTTTGATTTCCTTCTCTCACGCCAGTGATGCTAAGGACTTTGCTCAAACTCGGAGAAATTATCCCAGAATAAAGCAGCAGGAGCATAGACATCAATACGTACTGAGGCATTTACTACAGGATTTAAGAAACGAAGTTCGTTAAATGATATTATTAAGCAATGTGTAGTTAAAACCAACAAAAACATGTATGAAGTGGTAAAGTACGAGATGTTAATGCCATGAAAGAAGCCTTACCAGACCATCACAATTGCTGATGGCCACAGAAGCTCCGGGGATGTCAGTTATGTCCCCCACATAGGCGCAGTTGGTCCACAGCGGCTCTCTTTTCCATAACCTCTGGGCAGCAGTTCCAGTCTGACTGGTGTTACTGGCATCCTCTCCTGTTTCCACAGAGTCTTCGTACCACTCCACTACGGCCTCGGGAGCCACCAGACGTGTGTTGGGTTTCAGCCGGAGATGGAATTCCCTTCCAAAGGCAGTGACGTTAAAATACAGCTGTTTGGGGCTCTGGGACACCTCCCGCGCTGATCTTCTTTGGTGACTTGCAGAGAGGATATTGGAGACGTAGCTTCCATCTGCATTGGTACTAATTGGAATCACTAACCCGTACGGTCTCAGTCTGCTCTTTCGTAATTCTGATAAGAGAAAAACCCAAAACCAAACTGAAGTTAGAACAAGAGCATGGAATGAGCCTGAAGACATCTCCCCTTCCAATACGGCCAGTTTAGGATGCCGGTTAGAGCTACTCTGAATCACTCCACTGACAAGTTCTAATGAAGAATGATAAAAACCTGTGTAGTTTTGAAAAGGACAGGGGGCGGTGCCACTTAACACACCAACGGGCATTAAATTATCTGCTCCTTAGCTAGTCTGGGTATGAGCACAGCAATGCAGTGTAGGCACATGTGAGCTACGTGTCACTGTACTCTCCAGCATCTTCATTTGGGTACCCTACAGCAAGGTCTCAAACGCTCTTAATACTATAAATTATCATAAAATGCTTTGTACAACTCTTACCCAGAGCATGAGAGGACACGTAAGAAAGAAGAAAAGCGTCTGACACATCGCCACGTTGAGCAAGCTATGACAAACCAGGGACAATGCGGGGGGAAGGACATGTCACCTTCAGGGAAAGCCATGGTGGTCGAGCACCAGGAGCTCTGCCCAGTTACGCTCCCCAAATAAACACACACCACAGATGCCTGGATACACATTAAGTGCGTGCAAAACACCCTCCACATGCCAAAATTTTCAAGAAGCAGGTCTTTCACGACTCTATTTTCACATAACTTACAGAGAAACCCCTGAAATACTCATTTACATTTCGCTTGGGAGTTTCCCGGGGTGTGGGTTTGCTTAGCAGCCACAGAAGAGGCAGCAAGCCTTCTGAATTCTCCTGAAAACCCTGGTCTGAAACACCATGCAACTCCTCCACGCACCTTAAAGAGAACTGCTTGCTCCTGTGGCAAGACCTCCATTAAGAGTTAGAAAATGAAGCGCTAGGCTTGGTTATAGCTGCAATTTGCATAGGTATTTCTGCAGCCTTTGAAAACCGCAGCAGGGAGAAGAATCCCATGGGTATCACCGCCGATGAATCCATGTCAGCAGCGGTATAAGCAGTAACTTTTGCCTCTCCAGGTCTCCTCTAACAACCACCCTTACCCAGCACCCTCCTGTTGCCCTTCGTCTTTGCCTAACTTGAGTAATGGAGTTCAAAAGCAACAGAGAAGCTAATTATTAAAAAAAAAAAAAACCAACAAAGAACAAATTCGTACCAAAACCCTGCACTTCACTGCAATACATCAAAGCTCTAAAACTAGCCAAACCGCACTCTGTTGACAGGACTAAAGACACCCTCAGGTGATGCTCACTGGCACTCAACGGCAAGGAGCCCTGAAGACCAGGAGAACTTCCCCGGAGCAGTCACTGCCATGAGACCTCTCATCACAGACTGGTTTGGGTGGGAAGGGACCTTAAAGCCCACCCAGTGCCACCCCCTGCCCTGGGCAGGGACACCTCCCACCAGACCAGGTCGCTCCGAGCCCTGCCCAACCTGGCCTTGAACCCCTCCAGGGATGGGGCATCCCGGGTACCCGGGCCCTGTGACCAGACAGGGCTGTGGGCGACCCAGAAGTTCTCTGAAGGCTTCCCTGCTTTGGCAGAGGCATTGGACAAATGGTAGCAGAGGCAAAGCCACAGCAGAAAAAAGGTAACAGGAATGAAAGCCCCATTTCCTATCATTTTTGGTGGTTACCACCACGTCAGCGCAGGATTCCTGTCTCATTAGCAGCACTGTTCCCTGACTGGCAACCTCCCAATTGGGTTCTGAATTTGCCTAAGTGAACACGATACCCCCGCACCCCCAAAAAAGCCTCCTTCTGTGTAGTCCCTTACCTATATCCTGAAAATAGCATTATTATCTTAAGAGAACCATCATTTCCCTCTCCGCTCTCTGCCACTCTTAGGCATTGATGAGAAAAGGAAGAGAACCTTCTCTTTTGCTCAGAAAAACATCTCCCGTTACCACTTATCACGCTCGCAGCCCTGCACCAGGACACACACACACACGTTTCCCATTGAAGTAATTTCACACCAGTGTAAAACGAGCCCATCAAATGAGTTTATCTTTTCTGACAGACCTCTGCAATCTGGTGGTAATCAGGATACTCGGGGTCCAATTTTCATCCTGTAAAGGGCGGAGGAGAGATATTCCGGGGCCAAACTGCTACTAAGGACTGAACCAAAGTCTTATTACCTGTGTGTCAAACTCCGTGACAATTAAAAAGACACTTAGCACAGAAATAATTATTCCCTTGCTCTTCTCTTCCTCAGAGAACTGGCTAAAGCAATATGAGAGTGATATTACTGATAATTTTCATTTTAAAAAGTTGCAGGATTGGGTAGCTCAGATGCTACAGCTGAGAATTCCTCAAATAAATATATTTAATTAAATGAGCTAAATTTTACCTACTCCCAGCGTGAATCATGCTTGAACTGAGAATTAATAGAGAAAAAGCTCAGTAGCTTGTCCCTCGGAGCCATCTGCTTATTTTAAGAGACTCACGTATTCTTCAAATAACTTTAGTACGAAAATGCTCCTAATGGCTTCATACAACTATTTTTTCCTCCAGTTTTCTTTTATGCGAGTGACTGAGGGATTTGACAGAAAAAAAAGGTATGGTACTAGTAGGCCGTACGTGGATGTTTAAATTCTCGCACTATAAATATCTTTAAATAATACACAAATACTTTATCCTGGGCAAGCCAAAAGTTCGCTATAATTTTCAAGTCCGTTGTTCTGAAAACCCCCTGTTTTCAGCCAAAGCCAGCAGTCCCAGCAGGTTTTCAGAGGCGGACAACAAGCCCTTTCGCCATACACCTACCAGACCAGGTTGTAACACTGGTACCCTAATTAGGACATTATCCTTAGGATAATTCCCATCTAAAACCCTGGGAATACCGAGTCAGGATTGCTAATGTCTCTCCTTAGAGAAGAGACCAAATTAAAACTCTCAACTCATTTTTTTTATTAATTAGACACCATGCGAACAGGAGCCAGAGCTGCTGGGTTGTACGCCCCAACTGGGTCACAGTAAAAGCCGAGATGCTCACGCTCCCTGCGCTGAGATCTCATTCCCAGCCTGACATTCCTCTTTTTACCTCGCCAAGACTCTTCGTGGCTTTTTCTTTTTTTTTTAAATAATAATAATAAAAAAAAAAAGCTGTATGTTCAATGCCAGAGACCACATTCTGGTGATCGAATTCTGTGTTCGCCGCACGACTGAAAAATCGCTTTGCACATCTTGCAGCCGTATTCCCAGACCGCTACTTGCGGGGGCAAAAAAAAAAAAAAAAAAAAAAAGAAAAAGTTATTTTTGCTAATAACAAGAGCAGCCAGCTAGCCACAAGAAGGTAGGAACAAAGGGTGGAAAATAAGAACTGTCAAGTTTTTGAGTCAGCAAAAGCCTTTTCCAGAGTCTCCAAATGCTGAGCTAGAAGAGGAAATGCCTTTTGTTCAAAGGCAATTAAAATTAAATGTGACATGACTGAATGCTGAAGACATCTAAACTCCTCCACTGACTTGTGTTACCCTTTTTCCATAGACGGCACCGTCTGACGAAATGCAATTCCAGCTGTAGGTGTTCCCTTTCCGAGGGTAAAGTTTCAGAGCGGCTCTGTTCTGCTAATTCAAAGCTTGCAGTAAGGAGCGGAGAAGAGGCACAGAGCAACAGAAAAAGCACTCAGCTTCAAATCGGCTTCGTTTTTTCATCTGGACTTAAACCGCCGCTCCAGTTGCACAATGTTTAGGTTGAAAGGAAGCACTTAAGAAAGAACATCACATTCTTTCATTGTGTGCCAAAACATAGTTAGCTAGAGAATGCCTCTGAAGAAGCCCGGCGCTACTTTTTTTTCCCTCAAAGACACATGAAACCCAAGAATTAACACCACTGGCTCACTCTAGTTGTCCTTGCGCTGTAAAACAGCCGTTGACAATGGAGGTTCAAAAGCCCTAAACTTTTCTTTTTTTTTTTAAAAATAATCTGCATTTGGAAAAGTATTATTTTTTAGATATAAGATTTTGTGAAATACGCTAATCAGAAATTGCTCGTGTGGTTGCCCGCAGCAGAATTCCAAATGCATAAAAAAACCACACCCACTTAAGAAAGATTTCAAAAGTCTAAATTGAAATCAGTGCAATCAGTGGAAAGGCAGGAATTTCTGAAAGTTCAGAGAAAATATTTCTACATCTAAACCAAGTTACCCAAGCTTGAAGACATTACTTTTTTTTCTTCTTTCAATAAGTATTTAAGCCTTATCTAGCGTTTGTGACTCCGACTGGGTTTTTTCTCACACTGCACGTAAATACGTTTTGATAATGGGACTCTCCTTTTTCCAGCCCTCTGCGTTGCAGCCATAGGACCAACTTCTGTGAACAAATTAATTTTCTGACGCCAGGAGCTCCTTCACCTATCACCGCGACCTGTGAAATTACCTCCACCGAAGGAAAGCGCTGCCAGCATCATTTTTTCCCAAACGTTTTACAAGCCGTGGCAACGAGATGTAGATTAATGACTACATGCAGCAGCCCCACCTGCCTCTCTGTATTGCTAGCAAATGCTTCAATTAGGAACAGCAAGGTCGAAACCTACTAAAATTCTACCAAAAGCACAACTGTTTTGGCAGAGATGATGCTGTGCAAGGGAACAAATCTGTGGGAACTGCTGACACGACCCTGTCCACGTTGTCCCACCACCAGGCTGTACAGCGAGTCCCAGACTGTCCCAAGTGACACAGTGTGATGACCGGAGGGTGACCGTCACCTTCTGGAGCTCCCTCACCTCTCCCGGAAGGCAGATCTGATCATGGCTTGCCGGGTCAGGAAGCTCAGCCACCTCGGCAGAAGGGCTGGACCTGCTGTTCCACCTCCGGTGCATCGCTGTGCCCGCACCTTCTGCAGGGAATGTGCTGCTGGATGGCAGACGTCCAGCTTCCCAGCAGAAATACTGGGGGGAAAAAAAAATCATTACCTGCTGCTGCAGGAATTAAGAGGGCAGCATTTCAATAAAAAGACTGTCACGGGTTCCCACGTTGTGAGAGATTACCCTTCCATCCCACAGATAACCCTAATGGGATGAGCGCAGAGCTGCTCCGGTCACTTAGCAAAGTGTTGCTTAATGACAAGAAAAGGTGGTGCGGTGACAAGGGGACCCCAGCAGGTCTTCCATCCCCACTCTTTTCTGCCTTCATCGTTGGCTGGTGGCTTCCAGAAAGGAAGAAGCAGTTTTTGGCCCCTCTCTTCGCACCACCTGACTCCCTCCAGAACTAAGGTTCACTCTGTATTTGGCTGCCTTTCGGTGGCAGAAATACCCAGAGAGAAAGACAAGACAGAAAAGGGGGGTCCATTTCTTGGGAATTCCCCCAGCAGCTGGCACCTGCAGAGGGACGAGGCCATGCCATACGCTCCAGTGCTGGACGCTGGATGGCTAAAGGCAAGCAGAGAGGCTCCCATGGTAGCCTTCTCTAGTGTCCTCATCTCTCCACTTCACCGCCGACTTGTCCCAGGGATACAGGTAGCTCCAGGAGTTCCTCGTGGTATTTCCACCTGGGTGACGGTATCTGACGCTGCGGGCAGCCTGGCACTGCCGTTCCACAGGTCGGGCATCCGAGTCCTCTTCCCGAAGGAGCACTGAGCAGTGATGCAGCTCTGCCTTGGGGGAGGCGGGGGCAGGAGACGGTAAGATGCAGCACCACCCCCAGCACCTTAAGCCTTACTATTTCACGAGTGAAAACACAATTTCCTCCTGACAGCTCCCAGGCATTTACAGTACATTATGCATTAGTACTGTTAATTAAGCTTGAGTAACTCCCTATCTCTATATTAAAAGATACCGATGCTAAAAAAAATACTGATATTAAAAAAAAATAAAATCCTATGTGCTTTCGTTTGTCCTAAGTGACTTTACAGGCTATGAGAAAAGAGTAGCTGCTGACAGCAGTCAGCCCTGGGCCAAATCAAAACACACAACACCGATGCACGGTGACACTTCATAGGGACTTAAAAAGTAGGACAGCCCATTTGGAGGCAATCCCAACGCAGGTTTTACCGTCATCATTGAAACTCTAAACTGAGTAAGCCATGCTTTTGGAATCGGAATTTACAGGATCAAATATTACCTTAAAAAAAAAAAATCAAGCGTAGGACAAATCCCAACGATCGTAAGCGTTAATGAGCTATCTGTGCTTTGAAAATACAGTGGCGCAACGGGACACGTGGGACCACGGACGCGTGGATCTGCAAGACCCACCAGTTGATGTCCTCTTCATCTGTCCCTGCCCAGGGAGAGGAGGGTGACACCACGTCAGACCCAACAGCTCCCCTGGTGCCACCAGGGCCCGGCAGAGCCTGTCCCACACCCACCTGGCATGTGGGATTCACCCTCAGTATCACCCCTCTCCTGCGGTTCCTCAAACGTTCCTGACTACAGCACTGCTGGGGCCGTGAAAGAAAGGAAAAAGTGAAAGGGGGAAAAAAAAAAAAGTTATTTTCCAGAATAAGGAATTTTGTCTGATGTACTGTATAATTTAAAAGACGCATTCCTATATAGCTTATGGTTTCTGAAATTCAAATACGATCCATTTCTCATGGAAACGACTAGAAATAAAACACAGGCTCAGCATACCACTGGAAAAAAAGTCTGTTTGCCAGTTAGGTTTAAATGTACCTAACGGTCTCCATTCCCATTATTCACTGATCGCAGTGGAAATCGACCTAAGCCCAGAAGAACGCAGCGCCAGAACTGAAATTGAGACAAGACCTCCAGAATTTAGAGAAGTACTTGAAATTCTTTTCTGAACAAAACCTTCAGCTCAAAACCTGAACCAAAAACCCTCAGAACTGGAGGTCTAACGGCAACTGGGAACAGAAGGGCGTGGGGTCCATTCCCAGCGCTATCGCTCCTCTCACAGCAAAGCCCCAGAGCATGCTCGTGTGCATACACTTGTGCCCAACAGCAAGCTGTTAAAAGGCTCGTCTTCCACCTCGGAAAGCCAAGGAGCCTGTCCCTCTCACCAACGCCCTAATTATATGAAGCTTCCCATCCTTGAAAAGAGTCAGAGATGCTGACTCAATACGAAACACCCCTGGGCAGGACCAAGCACCTTGCGCTGCAGTGCCCTCATTCCTCCCAGACACCAAGCAGACAAGCAGTTCATTACCTAAAAATATCGGTTTATAACTCAAAGTGAGCAACCGCCGTTAGGCATGCAGCAAGCACGCTGTGCCATTGGCAGAATATGAAGACGCCTCGGCATTAGACAAATTTTTTCCAGCTAAAAGGTTGAACACTTCCAATACAGAAGGAAAATGGCATGAAGACGCGAACGCCCTGGCCAAGTGGGGCAGGCATTTCCTCCTTGGTTCAGAAATGAAGACAAAGCATCTGACCTGGAGCCGGTTTGCTAGGACATTGGGAGAGTTACTTTAAGCATGCTGCAGTTTTTAACTTTTTGTTGTTTTATATTTAAAGAGGGAAGCACAGAGGTGTCAGGACACAAAAGCACATAATGAGAGGGCATGTGAATTCAAGTCATGCCACATCACCCAAACCACAATCGCTGCTGGGTGGTAGCCGGGTGGGGGCAACACAAGGGAACGCTTGCCTGCATGCTGATCATCTTTACAGAAAATAAACTATTTTGTTAAGCGTATTTCTTTTATTTCTGTTTCGACAGCAGCAATAACAGTTAAAGAGACTTACCTATCTGGACGCGTTGTTCTTTACCAGCCTGCAGAACAGAAAAGAAACACAAGCGCAAAGTTGTTAGTGTCATTACTATGCGATATGTGACAGCAGAGCTGAAAAATTACTCGGTCGGTACTGCACCGTCTTTTACATCTCCGCTTTTGGTTTCCAGGGATGGCATTTTTTCCTGAACTGAATACGCAGAGTCGCAGTAAGTTTAACGTAAATAGAGCCGCTAAGAAACGCGGATTCTGAATGACCCGTTCCATATATCGCGACACGGAGCCAAAAAGTTAGTTCGGCGCCCGAAGGGAGGCCCTGGCGCCCCCGGGGCGGTGAGGAGGAGCGCGGTGACAGCTCCCCGGCCCCCCCCTGCGCCGAGGGCCGCCCGCCGCTCCCCGGGGGCAGCGGCACCGGACCGGCCGGGGCCATGGCGCCCGGGGGCGGGGATGCCGCGGCTCCGCTGCCGGGAGGCCGGTGCTGGCCGCACCGCGGCGGGGGGGAGGGAAACGCGTTCGGGAGAAGAAGCGGGCGGCCGGGAGCGCTCCCCGGAACAGGAGCGGCGGGAGGGGACGCGGGGGGGGGGTCCCGCCGCCACTCACCTGCTGGCCGGCCGCAGCACGGACCCCCAGGAGCGCGGCTGCCACTACCCAGAGGGGCAGGAGCACCATCACGGGGACCGCCGCCCAGCCACACCGCACGCTGCCGGCCGCGGCCCCGCTCCTCCCGCCTGCCTCCTCCTCCTCCTCCTGCGGCGGCGGAGCGGCGGCGGCTCCCCCCGGGGCCGTTCCCCGCTGGCGCCCCGGGCGGGCGGGGCTGGGCGGCGGCCGCTCACCGCGCCGCCTCCTGCTGCTGCCCGCGCGCTGCCTGCGCCCTGCCCGCGCGCTGCCCGCCCCGCGCAGCGCCACCTGCGCCGCTGATAAAGGCGCCCCGGGGGCGGCCACCGCCCCGCCCTCAGCACGGCCCGGCACGGCCACGTCAGGGACGGGCCGGGCCGCCGCCGGCGTGTCTGGGGGGCACACGGGCACCGGCACCCCCTCAGGGACACGCGGGGGGGTCGCGCAACGGGGCCATCGACACGTAATGTGGGCGCCCCGGCTCGTCAAGAGGATGGTGTGGGTGGGAAGGGGCCTTAAAGCCCACCCAGTGCCGCCCCCTGCCTTGGGCAGGGACACCTCCCACCAGCCCAGGTTGCTCCAAGCCCCATCCAGCCTGGCCTTGAACCCCCAGGGATGGGGCAGGCACAGCTTCTCTGGGCAACCTGGGCCAGGGGCTCACCACACTCAGAGTGAAAAATTTCTTCCTGAGATCTCATCTCAATCTCCCCTCTTTCAGTTTAAAGCCATTCCCCCTCGTCCCATGGCTCCCCTCCCTGCTCCAGAGTCCCTCCCCAGCTTTCCTGGAGCCCCTTTAGGGACTGGAAGGGGCTGGAAGGTCTCCCCGGAGCCTTCTCTTCTCCAGGCTGAACCCCCCCAACTCTCAGCCTGTCCCCATACGAGAGGGGCTGCAGCCCTCCCAGCACCTCCAGGGCCTCCTCCGGCCCCGCTCCAACAGCTCCGTGTCCTTATGATGTTGGGGACTCCAGGGCTGGAGGCAGCACTGTGGGGGGGTCTCCCCCGAGCGGAGCAGAGGGGCAGGATCCCCCCCCTCACCCTGCTGTGGCAGGGACACCAGCTTCACACCATGCCAGTGACTCCGAGAAGAGCCCCCCAGCCTGTGACACCATCCCAAAGTTTCCGTATTTCCAAAGTTCCTTATCATCCCCAGGCAGCGCAGCAAAAGCTACCCAGACCCAACCGGACCAGAGCCCGTTACAAAGTGACTGCTCTTCCCCCCAGCACACACCCAAATCTCCGCTCACAACAGGCAGTGTCACCTGGCCTGGACAGGAACCAAAACCCCCTCAAATAGGGCCTTCTGCAGACAAAAATCTTAAAAACCACACTCTGTATGTTCTGGGTCCCTTCTCTTTGCCCAGAGACGTTTACTGAGTTGAGGCCGCCCAATATAAAGTTGGTAACAGACACCACCAGGGTATCCCCGAGGGGGAAACAAAACGCTTTACAAATACCAAATACTTTTTAGGAGGCAGAGATAAAGCACTCCTACCTCCTCGCTCCTCAGCTGTGTTCAGAGAGAGGGGTGAATTTGGTCAGGGCCAGGATTCCCCAGTGTCACAAGAGACCATTACTACGGGGAACATCTGGATCCCAATTTAAAATCACACTGTTCTGTTATGTCACAACCAACCAAAACACGTTTCTCTCGGCCTCCATCTACCACAAACAAGTGGCTCGTTGCTACTCAAAGTTTTTCAGAATAAACGTGTGAAAGCCTCGCTATAACAATCTTTTAAGCTCAACTGCCTGCCAGAAACCATCACATCTGCACGAAAACCAAAATACTGGTTCTACTAAACCCGAGTTGCCCCATTGCAACATTTAAGAGGAGGAAGACACCTCCAGCCTTGATTTTTGGGAGATATCTTGAATATTTAAACCCCACCAGCCTCTGCTGTTTCAGGGAACGCAGGTCCCAAACTGCGTTAAGTTCTCTCACAAAGCAAAAAAATAAAAGGAATTTTTCTGCAGAAGCGGGAATGCCTGGATACGCGTCTGTTATTGCAAGGGTAAGATCATTTCTGTCCATAAAATACCGGAGGCAGCCCGTCACACCCCGTGCGCTGTGACTGCGGCAGCTGCACGCTGCACGAGAGATGCTGTTTAAAGAGACTGGAATCAGGAAGGCTGAGGGGCTGTAAACTGCCGGCTACATCACCATACGTTAAAAGGTAAGTTAAGGACAGTAAGTTTGCAAAGCCCCAGGGTCAGAGCTGTCAATTCCGAGGTGCCAAACCGGGATGCCAGCCTAAGCATTAGGATACACCACTTCTCATGGGCGAATTTTCCCTCGTAAAGTGCACAAACGTGTACCGTTCACTTAATGTACAGCTGCTCCACGTTTTATTTCCCTCACAGATGCTCATTATGTGACCTCAGACCTTATCTACTGCTTGTTATTCAAACCCTGAAAACAACGACGTTGATTTCCTTGTGGGTTTTCCCGTAACACAACATACCCGAGTGCTTTGCAAACCATCCGTTTTCTGCAGTGAAATGATGGACCGGCACCATCTCCGGTGCTTCACGCAGGTTAATTCTAGGTGTAATTCATTACTTGATCGCATTTTCTTCCATTTTGTCTAGCTAAGTTGCAAGCCAGGCTCTTTTTGATTGCACTCCACAATTTCACACGCTCAGGCTCCCCGCAAGGGGGAATACAGAGGAGGAGCTGGTTCCAGCAATCCCCTCCGCGTCCCACAGGAACGCTGCGGAAAAGGCAGTTCCGAGGACTCCCCATCGCCCAGGCGATGCGGAAGAGGACTCGGAAGGGATCTCTAAGTGCAGAAAGCCATCACACCACGGGCGCAGGGAACCCAGCCTCTGGCTTTTTGTAATGCTGTTGCTGTGATCTTAAAAACATTTTCTCAATAAAGTTGAGTGTTGTATCCAGGTTGTGGAACTTTTCCAAATTGGCTAAAAAAGTTTCTAAAAGTCAAAGAAACAGAGATACAACAAAGACAGAGCTGGAGGCCAGGGCAGATACTCTGTTTTGTCAAGAGCAAAGAACCAAAGTTTGACAGAATTGTAAAAGAGCAAAAAGAAAGTGATGAAATTAGATGCCTCGTCAGCTATTTCTAACAAGAAACAAGACCGAGTACCGTATCTGTAACAAAGGTAAATCGAGGCAGCACACAAAAGTTCAATTAAAGACATTTCTCATACCTAACAGCCAAGTTTGGACATACTATTATCAAAAAAATCATAGATTTTCATGTGTGTGTTTCAATTCTGATATATATACACACGTATATATGTATTTACATATGCATGTACACATATACATAGCCATTAAAAATCTACTAAGTATTTGCGATTCTAAAAGTATCCTTGCTAACGCTACATCAGCCGGGCTTTCTGCAGGTTCTGTCGATGCACCAGACTGACAGCTACAAGTACTTCATGAACCCGAGGTTTGGCCCCGAAGCCAAGAGGCACTCAAGTCTAAAAGGTTCTGCACGGGGCCAGATTCTGGAGTGCGAAGACTGTGGCAGGATTTGCAGGGCAAGAATCATTCTTATGGGAGTGAAAACTCAATGGTTTAAGTTTTTAACCTGATGATAAAGGCTCTGGAACGCCATCTCTGTGAAATCTCGCTTCCCTCACAGCAGAAGTGCCTGCAACGCAAAACCATTTCAAAGTGAAGTTGTAACTGGAACAAGAATTCAAACGGAGAAACTTCAAAGAAGAACAGTCCCTCTGGGGAACCAAGAGAAATTAACTGAACGGGAGTTTTTGCAATGCTACTTAATACAAGCTTTCAAATGTTAACCTTTTTTTGAGGCACGCCCCTAGTAAACTTAACTATAACATCTAGGAATTGCATGTCCATAGTCCAGATAAATCACAGTCTTCAGTGATCGTGTCTGCACACCCAATTAATATTCAGTTTTGCAGTGACATTTCCTGCTATTTAGGAACCATTACGATTTACTGAGTTTCTGATCTACTCTGTTCTTCGCCAGCCCGCATTTGATGACCTTTCTTAACAGTGGCCGGTTTGGAAAGCACTAATTCCTGTTCTTTCCAAAACGGACATAGAGCTCAAAATTAGCCAGGGGTAAAACAAGCCAGTATTTAAGCTGGCAGAGATATCCACCATGAACACCTATTTTAGAAAATCAAAAATCCTTTGCAAGCGTCGTGCAGATGGTTGCCGATTTTCTTAGAAACCGCAGTAGCAGCGGGCCATGGGGGACATCTTTCATTAAGAAAACACAAGGCGGGCTAGTTCAAAAAACGTACAAGACGCTCCAGATGAGGTAGTTACAGACTGATTTACTGTCTTTGACACCTCCACAAACTGAAGAACATCCCTTATACAATGCTTGGTTGGTTGGGTTTTTTTTTTCCCTTTTCTTCTTCTGTTTTTAATTTTTTCATTTTTTTTTTCTTTTTATTTTTCTCTTTTAATCTTTACCATTAAAACCACAGTTTGTTATTTGCTTCCAGATACCAGCTCTGCGTCCACGTGGCTTTGGTGTCAACTTGAGCGACTGATAGATGGGGCCTCAGGTTCCCCTTTCTCCACCTAAACACAGGCGGAGGGCAGGAGCCTGGAGACCCAGTGGAGTTCCTGTGTACACCGCCTGGCCAGGGTTCCAGCCCGACAACCTTAATGAGAAGTAGAAATATTTTATTTTTTTTCCAAGTAATTAGAGGTGCAGGAGGCCTACGATGCAATCGTTAAACCGAAGGCAATATGAACCAGTTTCTTCGCACAGGATACATCCGAAAAGAATGCCTGCCCCTCGTTTTGAAAGTTCATGACTATTTGCATTTCGGCAGCGGCTGAGGTCCCATTCACGGCCTGGAGCCCCATTGTGGCAGGCATTGTGAGCGCACACAATACAGGGGCCGCACACAAAGACCTTTCCATAAGGGCTGGAGTCACACTACTGCAAAAAAACATATCCAACCCCAACAGCCTGGATACGCAAGAACCAAATTTTATGCTCTTAAACAGCACCCCATCCCTTGCTGCATGCTTGCGGCATTAAGTTCTACAGCTGTCCTCGGCTGCAGCGTCCATTCTCCTCTCCAGGCAATTTGTCACCACAGCGGGTAAGGACAGTACCACGTGGCTCCAGACTCTGTCCCACCATCACCCAGGCGAGCCAATATCGCCCTTACAATCCCAACAGCTGCCTCCTCTCCAGCCCCACCATATGGCAACTCTGTCCGCGCACTCCAAAGCCTTTTTTGCTGAGATTCCACATTTAAAATTTTTTTGCCTTGTTTGCCATCCAACCGCTTCTGTCGTTCGATTTCCAAAACTGCGCAAGAAGCTTTTTTTTTTTTTTTTTTTGCTATTACCCTTCTCGCGTGTTTGCCACGGCAGCGTGTGAAAGGGATTTCAGTACCAAGGTGTCAGACAAGCATTGCCAGGTGGCACGTGAAATGCCAGCACTCTATAAATGAAAACGGCTATAGTTTCTCCTTCCTGGTGCATTAAAACTGGGAATATTAAACCACACAACCGTATTTAATTGTTTTAAAGACACTATTAATCTAGCAGATTGTTAAATGAAGAAGTATAGTAGACCTATTATTTTTAACAAAGCGGCGTAAGATTTACGGTCAAGATTTAACCACGGGACATAGGAAACTGGAGAGAAAAAATGTGAGACATGAAAATTACAGCTGTAAAATATGTTATGAAAAATAGAAAGTAATGGAAAGAGGCAGTGCTTGGGACAATTTCGCATAATAGACACATTCCATAAGATTGTTCCTATTTTAAGGTGGTTAATTTTGAAATGATGCATGCCAAACAAAATGCAATTAAAACCACCTCGAATCCGCAAAAGAAATGAATAAACAAATACCCATAAACCATTCTAAAAATAAGATCCAGTGAAAGACCAAGCTTTTAACAGCCTGTGGTACTGATAGAGAAATTGGCGGTTCTTGTGTTGCAAGAGGTTCCTGGAAGCGCTGAGGCAGCGACCCTTATGCATCCAAGGCCCATTTAAATGCTTGTGCTTACCTTAAACCTTCCAAAGAAAACACAGCTGGAAAACGCCTTTCTCATCCCGCACGGCCTGCGCCAGGCGTGCACGTGCTCTGCCTTCAAATTCTAGAGAATTGTCTCTGCGTGAAGGATAGATGTAGTTAAACTATACCTGTACGCAGCAGGTACGGGAACTGTTGTGTGACACCCACCCTTATTTTTGTTAGCGTTTTTCCGGTTGTAGAAATTCCCAGTTTACACTTCTGCAACCTCCTTCTCTATATAGGCAGACAGATGACATACACCTATAGGTAACACTTGCTGGATGCTCACACACTCACAATAATTTTTCCACTGGTAAGGGCAATTATTGGGTTCTAGGAATCTGCACTCAGAGATCTTCAACCAGGATTGTATTTGCCATGGATGTTTTTACGTGCCGTTTCCCCTTTATATTGTATGGAGCGGCAGAGCAGTGCCCTCCACTTGGAAGCACTCAATCCAAGGACTTCAGTAACGCAGAAAACACCGGACGGTACTCTCTCTGACATGGAAATCTCCCCCCAGTCATGCAAATGGTTTGGGTTGGAAGGGACCTTAAAGATCATCTAGTTCCAATGCCCCTGCCACAGGAGAGATGCTGTAACTATTACAACCACAGAGTGGCTGTTCTTTCCCTAGCATTTATTGTAAGCTGAAGCGTGACAGCATGTTTGAATTTCTGGAATTTTCCAAGTAAACCGTTCTAGTAGGGCAGCCAAGCCGGCCCGAGGAACTGTGTTTCAGTAACATTTCACTCCCAGGGCTTCACAAGCAACGAAGGGCATGAGTAACAGCAGTACGACAAATGCTGCAGCACTGCTAATCTCCTGAAATAACCACTTACACACAAACTTGTATCACTTCTGTAGCCACGTGCTGCCCGACAAGACGCCCATGAATATGCTAGGACACTGGAATTCTTAAGCAAAGGCGATTTTACAAAAGTAGCACATAGAACAATTACTAGAAAGAACAGGGAATGAATTCTCGGTACACAAGCAGGTAAAGTTCAACCTGTCATAAGGAGAGAGGGGATGGAGAAGAGGAAGGTATCAGAAGGTCTGATGTCCCTGGTAAGAAGTCTTCTGTGTAAAGCAGTGCCATCCATCTTAGCTCATGCTGGAGGAAAATGACACTGGGAAATGTTGGGGTTTTAGTGTAATGGCCACCCTGTCACAGAACAGAGACACACCACATAATTTAAAGTTTCATTCTGGTCAGACTTACAGACAAACTCTTCAAACACCTGTTTCTTGAAGCAGTTTGTGGTCAGCCGAAAGAACCGTGCTGAACACATGGCTGACCGTCCCCCAGCCACTACCAGTCCGGAGAAGACTTGTTCCCACTGCAGACGATGATGTCCACAGCCCTCACCGCCAGCTTCCCATTTTCCGCAGCTTTTTATTGATCATTTGTGCCCATCAGTGTAACATCTGCCTTGCATCAGCCTACTGCAGAGCACACGCTATGCCAGTTTAACCCATGGCAGCCCAGACAAGCTGTAAATTGACAGCAAAGACAACGTAAAGCCTCCTCATAATGGCCGTGCCCTCCAGGAAGCAGTGCGATTCAGGAGTAATCCCACCAAGCCCCAAGATTAGACAGCATACAGTACGAGCCAGACCAGCACCCCGCCCTGGTGCATGTACACCTCCCGTTGGCTTTGCCTGCTTGACACTCCCCCTTCGTTACCTGTTAACAAATGCTTTGGTTTTACTCACATCTTATAGAAATTTTGGGAGAGGGGGATGACTTTAGAGAGAGTATAAATACTTTTTCAGCGCTCTGATTCCTTTTCTGCCATTGATTCATGCAAAAAAAGTTTCCCTAAGGAGGGAGGGAGGTCGCGTAATTAGGCATTCCCTTGCCTCTCCAACATAATGGAGATCACCTATCCTGGGCTTGACTCCCTAAAACCAGGGAAGACAAACGCTGCACCACAGAAATGAAAAACAAAATGTGAAAATCAATAATATCCTGTTGAAAGGCTGTTCCTTAAGCAAGGTGATAAGAACGGCCGATTCAGCTCCAGTTTGAAGCTGCCTGCTCCAAAGGGTTACAGCGTTATGTGATTATCTCACAAAACACTTCAAGTCAATCATGCCAGTAGTTTTTCTTATTTCCATTGCCTTGATTCTCTTACAAAAGGTCATTCCATGTCACAAGAATAAAAACAACAACTCAGGGATGGTTCCCAGTAGTCCCTTTTGTAAGCGTTTTGGTAATGACCACAACTGGAACCCAAGAGACATCCCTGTTCCTGTAAACTGCCGCTGGCCCAAAGGGCACGGGGTGGAAGCCCAGGCTGTATCTCACCCCCTACACACCAGTTTTGTGTTCTATTCTGGCAGCGCCCATAAAGAAAAGAGGCAAACAGTTTAGGCTGCTATCGTGGCATTAAATGCACTTGGCATTGCTGCTGGAACCTAGCAAAGCACTAAGCGGATGCTCAACCTCGAGCACACGTAGCCTCATTTCCGCTATATTCTTGATCTGGAAGACACAAAACCAGCCAAGAGAAACCTGGGCTTCATTAGGAATTTAGACCATCCGACAACAATCCCTGCGCGCTGCCATTGCAGTGGATGCAGTGGATGCAATGGCAGGACCAGACAACCCCAATTCTGGTTGAAAGTAGGAAAATTACCTGTCACAAATAAACATACCAGAACCACAGTACGAAGTGCTTTCAGTAAATCTTACGGATACTGACCCGTTCCATAGGTTTCACGCAAGAGAATGCCACCCGGATCGGAACAAAATGAGAAGGAAGTTTCCAGAGCTGCTAGCGCATGTGGCTGCTCCCAGCAGGCTTACCTGGGCAGGAATTACAAACACCAGATAAAAGTAATCACTCAGGAAAATACTGATGGCATACAAGAAACTTCAGTAACTTTACCGGTAGATGCAACCAGAAAGTCAAAATGCTGATGTTATTTAGGATATGCATGTATTGCACATACGCACCTATGTAATCACTTCCTTCTTAACTCTTTTAATTGGCAGAAGACATTATGAAGCCTCTATTTTATTACAGAACATACATGACTAAATTAGAAATAGCTAATTTTTGTTTAGAAAGCCTCACAGGCAGGCTTGTGACACTGCTGGGACGTCCTAGATGTTGTTACTACAGGTACTTGGATAAGACTGCTTAAGTTCATGAAGTTAGACAGCAGAAAGCTTTACTTGTCAGCTGGGGGTGGGCACAGCTCTTCTTGAAACGCCTTCTTTTGGAATCATCGTTATTCATGTATGGTATATTCACACATGGTTCATACCCACCCTCCGCAGAAACCTTAACGGTCTATTAGCCGTAATATCAGGCCTTAAGCCAGAAAAACCTCCATACTGTTGGGCGAGTTTGGGGATTTCCCCTCACACCCCAAACACAGACAGGCTTGTAATAGGGACAGAAACGGCTATTTGCGGATTTTTGCACCGCCCCTGCTTTCCTGCCAGCTTACTCATTGCTCTGGTGCTTACTCGGACCTGATGGTGAAGCCACAGTCTAACCCTAGTTGTATTTTATCTAAATAGACAGTTTTACGCCCAAACCCTCTGAAGTCCCTCTGGTGGGCATTCTGCCCTGCAGGCTGATCCCGGCGCGCAGGGAAGGCTGGCACAGGCAGGATTTTCAAACAAGCTGAAAGAGGTTTGACCTCAGACTCGTTTCAGTGCCACGCTCAGTTAGCATTCGGGCCATCAGGACAGAGACACCCCAGCTTTCTTACACCCTCCCGAAAATCCCCGCCGTGAGCTCCGATCCCCTGTGCTGCGGACACGGAGCGTTGGGATTCACGCGCCTCACAGGAAAGCACAGGGGCAGGCAAGTGTCACCGCTTTGCCTTGAATTCGCTGGGACGCTTCCAAATCACTTCCATTTCCAGCAGGAATTAAAACAGGTGCTTTGTCTCTGCAAAGTGGCTTAAGCTAAAATCCTGATAGCACTCGCTGCTCTCACATGGGGTCACGGTCATTAAACATTTACGCCAAAACAACTGTAGGTTGAGATGAGAGAGTAGCGACGTTTAGCAGATAAACCTCCGCCTCTCCGGACTCTGCTTCTCCACCCTCTCTCTCTACGACAATCCCTCTGCTTTAAGAGGTGAACGGAGCCACAAGGGACAACTCCAAGTACCGTTTAAAAACCACAAGCTTAAATGAAAATGAGAACTGAGCTTCTGATCTTACCTAGGGTTGTCTTAACCACGTCAAGGCTGGGGTTATTTCCAGGGCAGCGTGTGAGAGCTTTCACTGCAGCTGCTGGAATAGTACTTTGCCCCTGGATTAATGGATGACTTCGGCTTCTCATTCTTACCGGCCTTTACAATTCAGGATAACATAGGCAGGATTTCTTCTGAAACAGTTCAAGTAAAAAGACAAAAGTAAGCTAACCTCCTGACCTGGAAAATAACCTTATAGAGAAATCCATTCAACACAGTTGCTCGCTGCTTCTGGGAAAAGGAACAGAAGGGTTTTGCAAGAGGACACAATAACTTGTATACTGTTTAGAGGGGAAATTACCAGAGTAACGTGTTTCTGATGAATTTACATGGCTAGAGGAGAGAGTCAACCCAACAAGGACCAAGCAGCGATACAGCATCATAACTAAAGACTGAACAGATTAAAAGCAAAGGGCTTCTGCTGTCCTTACTGGCATTTAAACCAAGGAAACACTCAAGTGAGATGGGGAAGCGGCTTTTTCTTCCTTCATCGTAGGCCTTCTGCTTTCAAACCTCTCTCCAACAGATGTTTTTTCACTCCAGGAGTTCCAAGCAAATACCAAGCCCAAAGGAAAGCGAGATTCGCCCCAGGTTCCCGGGAAAAGCAGAGCTCCCTGCAAAATGTACTGTTGTTCTGAACCACCTGTCTGCTTATAAGTAGAATTTCTAAACTTGGATTCTTATTGCATCTTAAAGAAAAACATCTATGTCAAATCTCAAAGGAAGAAATGGGCTGAGGCAAGCCCTATTCAATCTAAAATGCCTTACGAAAGCTCTCATCTCATGATTCTTCTCCAGTGCCATGTAGTGTCAAACACGACTCTCTTTTCTAGTCTATTAATTTGCTATTTGCTCCCTTGCTGCTTTGTTGGAAGAGACACTTGATATCACGGTCTCTTCATAGGTTTGCTGTCTTTCCATTCATTCAAATACAAATCAACTCACAAACATGGGGGCCTGGGGCAGGCTTACAAAACAGATACGAATTACAGACCTATACACAGTCACTGGGACAAAAATGTAAAAAAAAAAAAAAAAAAAAAAAAAAAAGAAATCATGGTTCAATGTTGCCCCAGCTGTTTAGCGAGACGTGGGAAACGCTCCTTAATTCTAGCAGCACTGGGACATCGGCTGGTCCCTTTCGCTTACTACTTACACAAACCACTAATAAAGATACATCAGTCAAACAGTCGGCTCCGTCGCCCTCACCATGGACAAGCCTCACGGTGTTTCTAATGGCCCTGGATGAAACACGAGCACGTAGATTTTCAACCTCCCTCAAATAAAAATCAAAAGACTTTCTGAACTTCAGGCTCACGTGTTACAACTCGAGTATTTAAACCCTACAGGTGGAAAGCCTAAAAAGCGCACACATAATATATTAAAATAGGACTGGAAACATACTTTTTGGTCATTGTCAGCAATTTTTAGCTTGCTTCTCCAACCTCTGCTCACAGCATCCCAGTTACCCAGCTTAGAACCAGCCCAGGAATCTTCGCAGCACCTTGCAGCCAGTTCTGTACCACAGAGCACGCATTTCAGGCACGGGGTATTTCTTTGTACAGCAGTTCAGGGAAACGGATCTATAACCAGCCCCCGATGCCTCGCAGATCGCTTCAACCTGCACAAGGTCAGGCAAACCCGACTTCTGGTGGTGATCCACGCCAGTGGGCACCCACCAAGCTTTATTGGAACCTCAGGTTTTACTGAGTCTGACACCTTAATAATAAAGTGCAGGATTGTATCTATTTTTCTTCACAACTATGTAAAGCTATGTATTTCATGTGATTCAAACAGTAAAACCACCCACCAGCTCAGGTCATTTGAAAGGTTTTCAAGCATTAGACCGAATTCATAGAAAAGCTTCCCCCAGTTGAGACCATCATGAAATCTGAACGAAGTATATATGGTCTGTGGTTTAATTGTGAGCATTTTGTGTAGTTCTACCTACTACCAACAAGTGGTGCAGGATAACATTTCATTTTCCATAAACCAGATCCCGTGAAGATATGAAGACACAAGCGTTCAAAAAACCTTCTTCCTACACGCAGAGAGGCTTGCGATCACACACGAAGACTCCCCGGCCAACCTCTGTATATCGAATTGAATCCGTGAATGTCTATCTGATATACAAATGCAACTTCTGCTAGTGTAAAAACACGGGGCACATGCGAATCTGGCGTACGCCCCTGCACAAGACGCTGTGTGATCACTGAAAATACAAGAAGGAAACACGTCCATAGTTACCTGAGACGCTGGCTCTTGAGAAGATTGCCCAAGTACGAGTTTTGAGATCTGGATGAGTAACAGATAATGGAATTGTGGGTTCTGTCTACACGAAGAGCACAAAATCAGCAGACAAATGCACGCACGGCTGCCCACCTGAATGCAGAACGACCACTGTGACCAAGCTCCGGCACAGGTCAGTAGCCCCCCCTCAATGCTGCCCAAATCAGAACCTGCCGTTTCTTTGGCTCCGCTCGAAGTCTGAAGTGGTTTTGCACCAGCCTGGAAGGAAAGTGTATATACCCTTCCCTTCCTTCTCTCTCCCACACATCCGCAAGGTCCCTCAACTGTCGTAGCAAGACCTGGGGCAAGTGAAGCCACGAGCCCACTCCTGGCCCAGTTCAGAAAACCCTCTCCTATTGCATTTCCTTATTTTCATCCATGAGGTTTATCTTTGTTTTCTTTCAGGAATAAAGTCTATGAGGAGCATATTTTATGAATTACCAATTGCCTCTTGCACCTTTCGGATCCTAGTGGTAAATTTCAAGAGGGTTGTTAATTTTACCGTGTTAGCAAAAAGAAGGGCATAGATTGCATGAGTGTCCTTCCCCAAACTCTCTCTGCTTTTCCTACGTAATTAAATACCCGCCCAAGTGTCGGCTTCGCTCTTTGCACAACTGAGAATGCCAAAACTGGTAGTTTAAGGGGTCAGGAAATGAGGGAAGAAAATCCTCACATGCCTCTCACGGCAGATATTTCTTTTCTCTCACGTGGCTGATCCCTTTCAGCAGGTTTGTACAACATCAATGGTACCTGCCTGGGGCTGGGGAAAGCACCAATCCTTAAGATGGTAAGAAAAGAACGCACATCAGCTTTGTAAAAGCAATGAGCAGGAGACCCAGTTACTGCTTAAGGACCCTAATGTCAACCAAACTCGGGAAAGCTGCTACAGTCTCCTTCTTAACAGATGTATCTAAGTTTGACAAAACGTGCCCGTCACAAGAATCGCAGAATGGTTGGGTTGGAAGGGACCTTGGAGGTCACCTTGTACAACCCCCCTGGCTCAAGCCAGGCCACCTAGAGCCAGTTGCCCAGGACCGTGCCCAGATGACTTTTGGGTATCTCTAAGGTGGGGGACTCTACCACCTCTCTGAGCAACCTGTTCAGTGCTCCGTCACACTCACAGTGAACAAAGGTACCTCCTCCTCAGTCGTCTCTGCCAGGAGTGAGCTGTCACCCCCTGAGAAGGGGCAGAGTGGAAAGCACTGAACAGGGACTCCTTAAAACCACCCCAGCAGGAGCTGCTAGAGGTCAGGAACCCCAGCCCTGCTACTACTCAAGCCCTTCATTTACTCTCCAGGGTTATATGTGTGAACTGATTTAGTGGTTGCTCTGTTTTGCCCACCAAGTCACCTTTCCGTATTTAACACATCGCTGTATAAAACACTTTGGGATACCTCAAGTAGGAGAGGCTCCATGTAAAATTAAATTCTACCTTAAATCTTCCTGGAAAAGCATCCCATTGATTTTCCTCTCTCGGCTCAAACCTCCCAGCAGGCAAAGTCACCTGAATGGTTCCAAAGAGAGCCCGGCGGTTCCGTCCCATGTTTTGAGGAGGGTTTGACAGCACAGCTTGCTTTGACACGTTGCGTCCCCACCTGCGTTGCCCACACTTACTCCCTTCAGCCACTGCAAATTACTCACTTGCCAGTCCAAACCCCAAAGAAACAAAGTTATGTTCACCGCTTACCTTGATGCCAAACCATAAAACGCCCCTCTGTGACTGTGTGCAGAAACTCTATCCTTTATACCAGCTACAGTGAAAAAAAAAAAGAATAAACCAGCATTGAAAATATCCTGAAACATTCTGGACTGACAATCACGTTTGTCCAATAAAATATTTGTCTTTTTGCCCCAAATAACCTCTAAAATAGCTGAAGGAGAAGAGCTGCCTTTATACCTAGTCGCTGGAAGCAAAATCGAGCCCAGCCGGTGGGCCCAGCCCAGAGCCCACTGCAGGCACCAGCAGGCTGTTGACTTCCCTGGGCTCTGACTTCGCTCTCCTGATTGAAGTGCTGACAGCGCAGTGATGTTTTATTCTCATTTTTATTTGTGCTGTAATATCATTCCCAGTCCTTCTCTTGTCCCAGCCCAGCATCCTTGCCTATTTTTTCAGCCAGGCTTTCGCTGATGTTATCCATCTGTGCTTGCGTTTGCCTCCAGCTGGCCCCGCCACAGCTCCCTGCCCGCCCCGCGTGAGTCAGCAGCTCGCCGCTTACCTGCCGCTCCGTTTCACCTTACTCCTCCCAATAGGGCTCGAGTTATTTAGATTAATCCCGCTCCACCTATACCGAAGCATTTTCTTTATGCAGTGCTAGAGAAGGACAGATCCTCTGTGCGGTTCCGTAGAAAACGACGGATTGCTACCAGGCGAGTATCCCACCTCACCAAGGAGTAAGTACGTCACAGGGATAACAGGTCTCCAGCACCCTGGAAAAACATTAATACGGGATGTTGTTGCAGCAAGAAGAAACAAAAGGCAAAGAGGCACCGAGTGAAAAGAAGTATGGTAGGAAAGGAGACTTTTAACTAACTTTAGTCAAGTTAAAGACGGTAGAGCCCAAGCTGGCACATCTGGAAAACCTCCCGCTGAGTGCTGCACCTCCTTGCTAAAAGGCCCTCGGTCTCACTGATAAGATGAGCAACCTTTCACTGCTTATTTAAAAAAATCTCTTTTTAAAGTAAGCGGCTCTCCTGCCAACCTGGGGTGTATTTTTACGAAACTCTTATAGCGCAGCCGGGGCCCTCCTGTTCCTGCAGGTTCATGTGTTGCCTGCCATCTGCCATTAATAGAGACAAGGTCTTTGTTTGTTTGGCTTTTTAATAAAAATGCAGACTTGCTAGAGTCCTCTAAAATGAATACTCGGTCTAGGAATATATTTTACAACACGGACAATATTAATATCTAGGAAAATATTTTTCCAATATCTCCCAGTGACTGGAAAACTTCAAAACATATGTACAGAAGCCCCAGAACTCCAGCATTTGTCTGAGTTAACGATTTTTGCCTTCGACATCTTTTCAGGGGGAAACTCACTTGTGTTCATTATTTGCAGTTGAAGAGGTCTCTGTCTCACATCAGGGGTGGCTGTTACCGCATTCCTATTCATCCCTTTCCATGCACTGTTGCCAACCTTAATTCTTCATTCCTTTTCCCAGTCCTCTTTTCCACTGGATTTCACATCCACGTGGGCTCTTGTCCGGGCATTAACTGGGACAAAACGCAGACACACAAAATGGTTTTCTAGATATATTATTTTGTTTTCCTTTTCCATGGGAGTTATTAGGGCAGACTCACGTCCTGCAGGGGAAGGAGGGATTATTACAGTTATTACAGGAGGGATTGTTCTGTCCGACTGTCCCTTTTTTGGGGGCGGCCTGCGGCGGGGAGCAAAGTGTGCTACAAGAAAGCATCCGAGACCGCCGCGCTGTAAGAACTCACCATCGAGACAAGCAATTTGCTTCCTTCTGTCTAAAGTTAGCAGAAAAAAGATCTTTGGCCTTACTTTGTCATTTAACAGATTAGACAGCATACGCTTTTGTCTAAGAATAAAGGTAGAGAAGATCTGTCACTATGGCCTAAATTTTGAAGTTCTTCATCTTCGCCACTGCCACCAGTTACTAGAAGTCATCATATAGGCTACTAAGACCTCTTGAAAATAGATAAAATGGAAGATAAATGATTGAAAAGTGCAAACAATTTTATTTTTTTTCTAATTCACTATAGAAACAAGGCTTCTTTTGCCACTGGGTATATGTATGTGCTTCCTTTTGGTTTTGTTTTTGGTCTTGCTGTCCAATTTTAACAAAATTTGACAAATGGGTGGAGATCTCCAAGATAACCAGGCTCCTGCCAATTTAGCAATACAGGCAGGAAGGTCAAGGAGAAGACTCTCCAAGTGTCCTAAGAGAAAAGCTGCAACATCACCCTCGCTGGGCAAGAAGTCCTAAAAATGCCACATACCCTGAAAAAGCTTCAGTTCCAGCATTATCTTCTTAGCCTCCAAAATTGGTCATCAGCGAGACAAATCTGTTGGAAAACGCGGCTTTGCGGTGCTCACAAAAGTAGGCATTTGGGGATAGATTCGCAGACAGCACAACTGGGGAGACATTTCCCCGCGGCCGCGGTTCACGTGCTGATCTCGCGGCGTAGGGCTCCACCTCCCCTCCGGGGAGCGTGCTTCTGGTACACACCGCCCTGAGATCTTACTGCAGCCCGCGCTGTACGCATACACACACCTCCCTTTTTCATCTGTACTCATGGATTTCCTTATTACCTCTTCTCTGAGCAAAAGAACAACCTCCTTTAAGGAAAAGAAATGGCTGAACTGAAAACGGCGCGGTTGCTTCACATAGATGCTGACACAGATTTTGGAACCCCCCCCCGACGGGGTTCAGGAGCACGCTGCTAATTTTAAACAAACTTTAGAATTTGTGGATTACACCCCTCCCTCACTGTATCGCCCTGACTGCTCAGAGTAGTTTATAACGGGAGTTCAGAAAACCACAATCTTGGTTTTCTGAATAATATTGACTTATCTTCCTTGCAAGCATTAGAATCAGCTGCTTCTTCAAAACGGTCAAGAAAATAGCTGAGTTACTGATCACTTGTAAAGGAATCTAATGTTCGGATTTTTGCTTTTAGTTGCTTAGGGGGAAAGCTCGGGAATGAGCTGAAAAAGAGGAGTGTCTGCTGCCTCGGGAAGCGTCTGTCTGCTTTTCTCTTCAACGCTTGTGTTTCTTCTGTGTAGCTGAATAACAGATAAGAGAAATCAGTGTCCACTTAACTGGGCCCATCCCTGCTGGGGGAGAAGGCCGAGGAATAGGAACGACTCTACCCATCTGCCTCTCGTACTTTGCAGAATGATGCCCATGGATTTGCATTCCTTCACATCTCTTCTGGATTTAGCACCTAACACAAAGACAGGAGAAGGTTCTCCCCTTGGCTATCACCTTCACAAAACCTGTGCTTTAGGTTCTGTCCGTAAAAGACAGGCACGATTATTTTCATGCGCCACGTGTGCCTGGTTTTGGGGTCTTTCTGCCTTCCCACAGCACAGGCAGCGAGGCCAAGCCTTGCTTGTGAAAAAGACAATAGCCATAAACAATTCAAACACTGGAGTCAAATGCTTAAAGGAGTTGGTAAAGTTGCACTTTCTCATCGATCTTCAGGAGGTGTTTCTCCTGACACTCTCTTCCCTGCAAAAATACATACTACTTTTAGCAGACAAACTGAAAACGCAGTTCATCTCACTTAAAAAAAACCCCAACAACACGAAGCAAATAAAAATGCCCAGTGGAAGCTTTCTAATTGACTGCTGCTACAAAGATTCCTTCCCATTTTTTTCCCCTCTGTTCTGAAATCTTGATTTGAGCTACTTCTCCTGCAGGCAGCAAAGCCAAGCCACATTCAATGCTGTCAGCCCCAACGTATCCAATATCATTGTTTTTCCATGGGAGAAATCTACACCTTTTAAGAGTGAAAAAAATTGGGGTTTTTATTGCCTCAACACACACACACGCACAACCTAACAATAACCTTAACAACAACAGATGCTCCTTGCGTGCGCTGCTTGTGGGAACGTCGGTTCCCAGCTCTCCCTACCAGCTAGGGGTTTCAAGGCAACAGCCTGCATCTGACCGAGAACTGAATTTAGGATCCAAGACTGACGCTTCCGTAGCTATTTAAACAAATTAAAACACTTTTTTTTGAGCCATGGTGTGCTTTCCCATTCTTCCCACACACAGACACAGCAGTGATACCTACGCTGAGCTACTGAAGAGGAAAATGCCCGTCCGGCATTGAGATGCGGTCCATGGGACGTCCGAGGCAGGTGCTCCCCCTGGGGTTTGATGGGCTCCCGGCACACACCACCTCAGCAGGCGGCCGCAGAGCAGACAGAAACATGAACTCCTCACTGTCGTACTGTTGATGTTGGCTGTCAGGCTACCGTGAAACCAGCTCCATGGGAAAGTCTAATATTTGAACTTTTCACTCTTATTTAATTTTGTTAGACAGCAGTGCAGGTCAGCTCTGTAAAAAAAAAAGCCTGAGCTAAAACCTTGAAATGCTGGCAGTCAGAAAGCGTCATTTTTACTCTGCTCCTCGTTAAGGGATGGACTTTGCAATCAGACTTGACTTTTTTAAGTGATCATTTCCGATGGACAATTCCAAACTTGCTGGCTACGCAGGTGGAGAACATGAGATGTTTCGGGTGAGGCCGTAAGCACACAGTGTCCACACAGGAGGGATGAGCAGATTTGTCTGGACTTTGCCACAATTCCTCCTGTACCTGCACAAGCTGGCCGTGTTTTGGAGCCTCACTTACTCCACTCTTCAGAACTGGCTTGAAGAACCTGCTGTGAGGCTCAAACGATGCCAGGATAACGTGTTTGCTAATGCAAGGTGTACAGGTGCCCAGGAGGAAGGCCTCCGTTCTGGAGTGATAAAGTAAAATCAATATTCATAACTAGAGTTTGGGACACTGTGAAGAAAAGCTTAAATCCAAGCTCTTTGCCGTAGACGGTTATTTCAAAACAGGCACCTAAAATCAGAAGGCACTTTGGATAATCTCGGGAGACATGCCTAACACTTCATGATACAATTTAAGCTAGGCACTTGTATTTTACTGAAGGAACGTCACCACACGCACAAGAACAGTTCCCAAATGAAAACTGCAAAGACTCAGTTTTGGCTACGCAGGTACACGGCGAATAATAACTTTGGATTAAACGCTAGAGGTACTCCCTGTGGTACAGATAAACCAGATGACCCCTAAAATACTTGTCAGAAGTTTTCCTTGGGCATCTATGAAGTCCCGTGCTACAGTAAAAAAAACTTAAGCACGTGAAGAACGTGAAACACAAACACTGCTATGGACATGCTCTGATTTTTTTTAGCTCCTCGAGTGCTCTGCGGGGGCAGGCCTAACCCAGTTTGCGCACAAACCATTTGAGTTCCATGCGTAAAAGCAGGAAGTGAGAAAAACGACTGATTTAACTGTTAACCATGTTAAAAGACACTGCCTTAAAGCTATAATGTTGGGTTTGAGACCAAACAAACCCAACGGGATTCTGGATTTGCGGCTGGCAGCTGACACTGGCAAGACACGGAAGGACAGAGCTGCAAACCATCATGCCTGAACCAGGACCCACAAGGGCATAAAGAAATACACATAGAGAATTTGGGCGAGTGATGGCTCTAGACTGGGAGCTCAACATTTCAGCACGGGATCAAGATCACTATGTGTAAAAGCAATAGCTTTTGTGTCTGTTCTTCCTTTAACGGCAGGTTAAAGATGTTTGTCTGGCAAGTTACCTGTAACTTCAAGTACCTGACATTCATTCATCCATCACTTAGTAAATCTCTGGTGGTTCTCAATTTTTCGCAGACCGCAGGCTTTTAAATATTTATCCTGCGTTTTCTAATATCCTGACATTAAGCTGTTCATTACCAAATGCAGCTCCTGACCTCATCCGATGACTGCTGCGAGGCTGGAGAGCAAAAGGCAGGATTCCCCCCGCCCTGCGCTCCCCGGGGTGGGCACAGAAACCCGCACTGGGAAGAGTCTTACTGATTTTAAATCCTGTCCTAGGGATTTCCTAATTAAACTCAGGCTCCAGATTGATCAGACTATTTTTAAAAATTAGACTTTTTTTTTTTTTTAATTTCAATACTGGTTAAAACTCTTTCTTAGAATTAAATCCTAATTTAGGGTTACAGTTTAGCAAGAAGGAGTTGAAACAAAAATGTAAGCGTAAGCCTGCATGCCCAGAAGTGATGCTTTTTAATATTCTGCTGCCTCAAGGTCTGAGAAAATTTACAGCTACCTTTCCAGAAAATTAGTTTTCATCACTTAAGAGCAAAGCCGCACATATATGCACTACAATATGCTCTGCACTTTAAAACAGGATGTGTCAGATACTCTAGGTATAGTCACAACGTTGGGTGCAGTCCAGTCTACGAAAGGAAAATTACCACAACATATTTGGTGCCAAGACTGTGACTTATGAAAATCCTGAGTGGAAAACACTGATTGTTGCAAAGTAGCTAATGAATGTGGTGGTTGAAGGAGGGAGTCTTGGCAGAGCCTTCCTTTTGAAGATGAACGCTGCCGCTTTACGCTGCCATCACAGCCAGACCCTCGTGCTGGCCGAAGGCAGGAGCCAGCAGGAGGGTCTGACACAAGACTCGGGTTTTCTGGCTTACAGCAAGCTTAAGAAGGGATGTGTATGAGCTTGTGGGGACAACCACTGACTTACGTGACCCAGAAGTCCATGCACAGAGCAGACATCACTAACAAGGTTGGTCTGCTAGTGCCACGTACCTTACAATTTCCCAGTGACATCGACAGAGAAAGATATTGGGCTAGCCCTGTCTTTAAAAATAAAATTAAAAAAAATCTAAAAATCAGAGCCTACCTTTATTATCCAAAGAAGCTAAGTATTCTTTACTTCTCACCAAAGATTATTTAAAGCACCTAATTTGCAGCTGCTTCTGCAAATCTTGCCCATAAAGGCACTGCATTATCAGGGTGTCCTGACGCACAGAAGGGATGGAACAAGTGCAGTGCCGAGGGGGGGCCCGTCGCCGTAAAACTCCGGAGAGGAAAAGAGCCTCTCTTCCCAACCGAAGGGACTTGAGGAAATGCCTTTAAAACTTCCACATATTTGAGAGGGCACAGAAAGACATTTTGTTGGAGGAAGCGGTCTACAAGTGAAACGTGGACTCACGCAGGCAAATCTGAAGCTCTCCGGCATTTCAAGACTTCACAATAAGGCAACTGCCAGGGGCGCCTGCGGGATGCTGCCTATGATATGGAGACAACTGCATTTGTAAACGTCCTCTTTAATCCCTCGGCAGATTCCAGCTCTGTTACCGTGCTACCCTGCAGTAGCCCCTTTACAGTTAAGGGGATGAAGCACGTACGCAGGGTGACCGAAATGCCAAACGCAGAGAAAACCCCGCTTGAAAAGCCACACTTCAGCAAACTTTGACTGCTCATACTAACAAATCCAGATGTTACTCCCAGATTTGATCCTTGCTGTGTACACCATCTTTCTGGTACTGTTTTAACTGTGGTTTGCTACTTGGAACTGTGACGTGGTTCATACCGAAGAATGTAGTCTTAAACGAAGACTCTGCATTTTAAGTGGATGCTTCTGTTTGGAAAGCAAAGCTTCAGCAAATAAGGCAAGTGACAGACCGGAGAAGCACTTATCAAACGCCTACATCGATCAGACTGCGGCAGGAAGGAGCGGCACAGCTGAAAACAGCCAAAACACAGAGTAAATGGGAAGCCTCTTTGGGCTGCTTGACATTGTGGTCTGGTCCCGGAGCCAGTTAATAAACCCAAGGGCTGGGAATGCATTATCCAGACTCTGACCCCAGCTAAGTATAATTATTTGAACAATACAAATTGGAAAGACATTTAATCTAAAATAGTTTTGCATGAGATAAAGAAAGATTCATAGTGCATAAAGTATTTGCTTTACAACGAATGGACTTTGCTTTCTCGAAGGCACTGTAATTATCAGCTTCAAGCAGCTTTTTCATTGAGGGATGATGCTATTTAACCTACTCGGCAGCATGCTTCATTCAAACATAAAAATCTAAAGACATTATTATATTTGCCTGCACCTTTATTCCTTCCCGTTCTTCTGCGCATCACTTGAATCAATCCCTTCAAGAGATACCATTTTTTAGGACAGTATGAAATACAATTGAAGAAACCCCTCCATTAACTCGTCATGGTTCAACAAATATATAGATTCGGTACAAAACAGTACTTAAAGAAAATGCAACAAATGTGTTTTTCTAGATAGCCTTAATACATCAAAATTGAGTCAAACAATTGCATAATAAAAAGGCATTGCTTAAAGACTTTAAGACAGCCACTTAAAATACACTCCACTTGAAATGTTTAAAACTGCATTCTGATCTCATTAACTCAATTTCACATCTCTCTAACCCCATTAAATTCAGGGCAGTTATTCTATCAGTATGAAGAGATTGTGCCCACCTTTTTGTTCAGTTGGAGTTTCAAGCTCCAGGCGCCGACGGGTTCATCGCTGGGACCAAGTTATCTTGGAGAGTGGCAGAATCCAGATGAGCCGAAGGCGGGTGTTCTGCCTGGAAAAGCCCCCGTGCAAGTGTCTGCGTTACCCTAGATGAGACGGAAGACGGGGCTGCGAAAAGCTACAGAGCTGCTCTGTAGAGCTGTACCCCTTTTCCCAAGGCAGTGCCTGAACCACCGACACGACACGCACGGAACCCCTCTGGGCACGCACCTGACCCACAGCTCGCAAAATCTGAGCGGTTCCTCTCTCTCTCATCGCCTTCTATTTCTGCTTCACTGGTGATGCTGCAGGGTTCTGCAATGACACCAGTGTCTGCTCCCGCAGGTCAGCCCTCGCAGCCATTTCTCGGTTCCATGATGTGCTTTTTCAGACACAATAGATAAATACTGTATCCTTTAAGAACAGGGCACCCAAGAAATTAAAAATCTGTTCCAGTCTGTCACTATGCTACCAGAGATACAGACAAATGTATGGGAATGTTAGTCCCAGCTGAAAAAAAAATAAATTACTATAACATAGCTACTGTGCAGAAATAATACTGTTTATTAGTAAAAACCTTACAATGAAAGAAACACAACTAATGGAGTGTCCTACAAAAAGGGTCTTCTACCCGATCCTAGATTCGGACAAAATAATGTAGAGCTTTACCTAGCTCCCATTTATATTACTACATCAGGTCAAAGTGAAACCCAAATCAATAACATCTGTAGAGTAGAAGAAAACATGCAGAATGTCACAAAGAAATAAACCATAGCAGGATGCACTGGTACAGATTAAACCTCCCACAGGAAAAGGAAGTCATCGGTCCACACTGGAACAAGAACTCCTCTGGTGCCACCAAGAAATGTATACTCTCAGTACCTCCTCAACAGGCTGCTTGAGTCCACTTTGCGACGGATTTGCGCACTTGGTTGTTTGATTCTGTGCGTATAAACATCTATCGATACTAAAGACAGGCTTTGCTCTAAGTCAGGAGACACGCTGACTTCAAGCTGATGCTCAGAACACCCCCCTCCCAACTCTGTACCAGCAGCTTCCCTCTTGCTTTCCCCCCTTCCCCCCTTGCCTCTGGCACCAAGGGATGTGAAGACAGAGGGCAACATTTAAATACCACTTACTAATTAGCACACACTGTGCAACTGGCTTTGACAAGAGAGCACTGGCTGATAAGGGCCTAATATTTGCTACGGTCTCCCACTGCAAGAAATGGATTATTTGGCTGTTTAAAAAGCTTGGGTTTGTTTTCCTGTTGGTCAAAAGACAACATTTGACACGATCAGTAGGAGCAATCCTTTGGGTTCTGCGTCCTCATCTGCTCACAAAGCACCACCTAAAGCTTTCAGCCTCTCCTGTAGGTCGTTCAAGCGTCAGCTCTTTCTAGGAACCAAACTGGGAGGGTATTCCGAATTTAACACTGCCAACTCTACAGGGGTTGTTTTCTTCAGGAAGGACCAAGTATCCAAATATCCTCACGTAAAAAGATATGAATGTGTGGAATTCAAGAGAAAATCTGCACTGACGTACTCCTTACGAAGAGCGCGGTGTCCCCCGAAGACTCCAGCAACTCAGAGGCGAACATAAATTGAGTTTTATGATGAGCACTTTGCAAATTGTCACCCAGGAGAAAACACAAGGAAGCAGCAAGAAACAATGATATTCTGCACAGAATGAGCAAATCAGACTTATGGAGAAGTTAAAGATAACTTCCTTATTTAGAAAACAAGAAATGCAGCTTCCATGTTAAATTTTGAATTGAGAAATTGCTCTATCCAACGACCCTACCTGGCAAGTCACTTGAATTTGCAAGTGGATGCCTGGTTCCAAATGGATTAGTTCCCTTTCCGGCTTTTATATTCAGCTCTTTATTCGTCTCCCAGTCACAGTAAATCACCAGATGGATGCCATCAACGTATGCGGTATGTAAAACGTCATAAAACAGAGAAGCAAAAACCTAGCGGATTTTGCAAGGAAGGAGGTGCCAGAAGACTAATACCTGTGTCCAGGGACACGGTTCCAGGACATCAGGAGTTGGTTCCAGGGCCCCGTTCCATCTCCCAGTGAGTGCTGCGCAGTGCCAGGGGTACATCACCGCTTCAAATTGCTTATCAGTGGCTGAAAAATGGACAAAGAACCGAAGATTAAGTTTACATATCATCTTGTAACAACACCTTCTAATTTGAGGGGGAAGCAATAGCAATGAGCATTTGAGAATCGTAGCTTTTAGCATAATTAAGGAAGGGACTGGTTTGATTTACAGCTGTATGACTTATTGCCACATCTGGCAATATAGGGCTAGGGAATTTTATGGGGAAGGAAATGCCACTTGATGCTTTTATAATTAAAGCAGACAGTATATAGATAGTTTACACAAAGCAACTATTTTCTTTGGGAACATTTACCTAACAGCTTGTGCCAGGAACAGTAGGGTGACTGCATTCAAAATCACAGTCCAGACTGCTCTGGACCTTCGTTTCTGTGCTTTCCATCATCCTGAACAGTTCACAGCGGAGACCGAGATATGATTTTAAATTCCCACTGCTCACCTGCATGAAATTATTACAGGAAGAAAAGTGGGTTTTGTTAGAAGGAATAACGAGACCAAAGGTTTCTAAGAGCATGTGTCCACGGAGGTTGATTTACTGAAGGAATATGAAATCTTTCACGTATTTGCTAATTGCATCTTACAGCTGGAGGAAGTTATCAACAGAGTGCGGGCTGTACCTCCAGGGGAAGCCAGGCTGACCTGTCCCACTGGGAGCAGCCTGGCTCACAGCACCTTCAAAACTCTGGCCCCAGCGGTACTTGCCAAGCCCTGGAGAACGTAGCCACAAGTTCTTTACAAAACCTAACAGAACATGCCAGGAACCCTCTTGCCGCTACTTCGGCCAGTGACACAAAGCTGAGTTTGCTTCCATCCATGCACAAAGATGAAATTCGTCTCTTGCCATCCAAGCATAAAATGAAATTCTTCTCTTCACTCTGTCCTCTTGAACGAACCAGATGAAACAGAAACATTTTCTGATCATTGCTAATCCAACTAGCCATTTGTTTCTAGGTTTACGAACTGTTGCCTTACTGTCACAGAACGGTTTCTCCTGTAAAAAATAGACTGGGGTCACTGTGAAGAGTAACACATAATCATGACAAGATAAGCATTTAATTTGGCTTTAAAAAGGCAGAGATACTTAGTTAGAAGGTAGGAATCTAAATGCAAAGATGAAAATAAAAAGTCCATAGAAAAATACAAACTGAGACAAAGACAGCTGGTATTTCCCAAATACTGAAAATACCAAAAGTAAATATATTCAAAATGTCTGAGCAGCCTCTACAGCAAAATCTACGATTCTTGGGCAGGATTTTCTTAAGCCTTCAATATTTGACTTTATTTATATTCCACCAAAACACAGACATTGTGTCAGCAACTCCAAATCAAAAGAGATTAGAAAAGGCAGAACCAGCTTAGGTGCTCCTGTACCGATAGCTGAAGACTCTGAAATACGGGCTGCTTTTCTCAGGGTCTGCTTATGGCAATACCAGACTAGTGCAAGGTTGGACTATAAATGGCAATAGTGGACCTTCTTCATTCTCATTCATGTGGCAAAGGCCTGCTCGCTCTTAGGGATATATTATATTGGGTTTAGCCACAACTTAATCCAGAGTGAACGGAACATTTAATGAAAAACTCATGCCATTCAAATTGGATGTCACTCAAAAGAATTCACGATACTGTCACAATTTCCACTAACTAAGCAGCTCTGAACTTTGAAGAATAGAAGGGTTGTATACGCAAGACCGCGTGAGGTTACAAGATGTGAGGCTCTGAGGGCAGCGCAGGGAAGCTGGCAATGCTGGTGCTATTTCTGTAAAGGATGACAGTGTTCCTGGTTTGCGATGATTCGCTCTCCCGACTAACTGAAAGTTCACTGGCGATCGCACACAAACCCTCGGAGCTCTGCATTAACGCACTATGTGACTCGGATAAGAGACAAACCTTTCTGTCAATTCCGATTTTACACCACCAAAGAATGGATTCCAGCCGACTGCCACCACACACTATGTTTTGGGGTGCTCCCCCCCGCATTGGGATGATTACTTCAGAAATCCCTTCATTAGCTCTGCAAAACTAGATCAGATGCTGCTCATAAAAAATTCAAGAGAACACCACTTTGAGCAATTCCCACCCCCTTTTTCCCCATTGCTGCACTCCTGGTTTCTGGTAAGACACCAATAGCCGAATCTGATGGCCTCAATCCAGTAAACTTCAGCAAGTTCTGGATCTTTTTCTAATTGGCTGACCTCCTCCACCCCCCCGAGGTCAATTTTACTACGCATGCACTGGTAATGAGTAGCCACAAAGCCCAGGAAGGCAGCCCCCACTCTTACTGTCCCAGACACGACTTAAATGTTCTGCAGTATAACATGGCAAAGGGCTTTCTCTCCCAAGGTAATATGTCCCTGTGCCCCTTCTAAAGCACCTGTAAGCAAATTTCACATGTCCCACCCCTAACTCCCATCCCACTAACACCACAAAATCACTTACATAAACAATTTGTATCCTTGATTAACACAAACTCAGAAACTGCCAAGCTGAATCACGTAACTTACGTTCCTAGTCCTCTACCAACATTACCTGCTGCTAAAATTAAGCACTGTATACTCCAGAGGAAGACGACAGCCACCCTTCAACACACGTACCGCAGAAGTCACTTAGCCATTCCCTACAGCGAGACCGAGCTGTCCCCCACGCCCCAGTGTTACACACACGGTTAGCAAGCATCAAAACATGTAACCCACTAGAAAACCTAACCTCAGCACTTCCTTTAATCATCTGATGCTTAAGTCAGCTCCTGAACATCTCACAGAAGTTTAGTCAGCATCTGTCCAAAGCCCGTTGCCCTTTTTCTCTGTCAGGTATGTCTTTGTTCTCATCACCTACAAAAGGATGGAAGAACCAAAAAGTAAGTATTGATCACTTTATACATAATCACGTGCATCCCATCTAGTACTTACCCTTCCAGACTAGGTAGGTAACCTCTGGGTTACCCTCTCCCCACCTGCTCTCCGGCTGCATCCCAGGAATAAGGCACAGTGGCAGCCTCTTCAGATTCCATCGGGTTTTTGGTTTGGTAGCTCCTTCTGTCCCTCTCGCTCCTCTTGGCCACGCTCTGGAGCTGAGCATAGACCTCAGCTGCAGCGATCGTCTCGGAGCCTGGGTGGTCTCAGCGTTAAACACAGCCAGGGACAGAGCTGGGCGAGGAGACAGGGAAACATTATTTCTCCATTAATACATTAATGACCGTCCCAATTGCTATTTCACTCCCAGTCTGATAGGGGCAACAGAGCTGCCACCTCCCTTCTTCCGCTGTAACAATCCTGTCATCAGCCTCCAATTTTCACAGCTCCTGAAATGCGTTATTGCTCTGTAAAAATCAAGCGTGCTCCTGCTACTCTTATCTGGTAATTATCATCAACTGTGGAAAACTACCAATTTGTGGAAAAATATTATGCTACCTAAGTATAAACGTATCTAAGAAGGTGTTTTTCTAAGGTTTCCCTTCAGAATCAAACAATTTAAAAAAGTCACAGGCAGGAAGGATGAGAAAGCCCTTGGGGAGCTGATCAGCTGAGGCAGGGCCAAGACCTTCAGCAGTTTAAGATTAGAACTTCCCAATGTAAAGGAAGGCTGTATGATATTCTGAAATTGAGTGCTCCTTACTGGAATTCCTTTTCCCAGGAGGCTAATTTCTGCCTGCTGCTCTTTTTTTATACCACTGCTTTCTTTCAGCAGGTTTAACCACTCTCCTACAGAAAGTCAGGACAAAACTCTGAAGGATTTCTAACTCTAAAGACACGGACAAAATCAGAAATACCAATAAATAACTAACGTGACAAGCATTTTTTTTAAAAAAAAAGAGATTACTTGTTCTGACTTAGCTGAGGTAAGAGATTAATCTTGTTAGATTTCGAGGATTCTTCCCCACACCGCCTTTCAAAACAAAAGCAGACACAGGAGGGGGTCTGACTCAGGAGCAGCCCGTGCTGATAACAGAGAGAAGTACTGTAACAGTAGGGATCACAGATAAGCACCATTTCTAGCATTTTTACTGCTGTAAAGTTATTGTTTCCCAATCCGTGTGTCTCCCTTCCCACTCCTTTCCTGCAGCCTCATTATCCTTGTGCTTCCTCCATCAGCTCCCACACTCTTCCTCCCCTTGCTCTCCAACCACTTCTCCCAGGTTTGCCCGTTCTCTCTTCTCCGCTTCCAACCTCTTTTACCATCTTTCTCCCATTAGACTATTCCCCTCCCAGCCTCTGTCCCCTGAAGTGAAACGCAATCCCCGGTCCGGACCTGGAGATCAATCTCCCAGGCGCAGGGTACGTGGGTGACGTGGCAGCCTGGCAGGAGCACGGTTCCGCTCAGAGATGACGTTGCCCAGAGAAAGCAGTGTGGCAGTGCTCCTGCTTGCTTTGCTTCCCTCCACCTTATCTAAAGGGGAACGTGCAGCAGGGAAGTGTCAGCAGATGGAAACGACACACACGTCGGCAGCATGTTAAAGGAGACGATGAAAAAGAGAAGAAGGGAACGTTGGCTTCTGAGTTAAGAGGGACAATGGCCGGCATTCTCACACCCCTGCTTCAACGGGAGAAATCAATTCCTGGGACAGCAAGGTAGAAGGGAACGTGGGTAAAAGGGGAAATCATCCACCTAAAATAAAAGATTAACTGAGTGCTTGTGCAAATAAAGCTATTATAACACGCACAGATGCTGTCACAGAGAAGATAAAGGAAATCCAAGAGCTACCCCAAACCAGTGATTGCCAGTGGCAGGCTCCCGCTCCATTGCAGCCAAGCACCCGGGCTCCCTGCCTGGCCCAGGGAATGATGGCAGGACAGGGATCACCACCTACGCGTGGCTTCCCTCCAGGTCTCTTCAGAAAGACACTAGGAGCGGTACCGTGAGCTTGTATCCTGCAGAGGACCATCAGCCTTCCCTTCCCGCGGTGAGAACGACATCCCGAAATCCCGCAGTGGAAGGTTTTGCTCTCCGATTCCATCTTCTTCGCTTCCTTATATTTCAGCCTACAAAAAAATAAAACCTGGTCCATGTATTAGAACTCGCACAATTTTTGAACACTGGTGTCTCTCAGAGGCACAGTAGTTTATTTCAGCTTGCTGAGCACAGCTTTGTCCTTAAACCCCAGTCCATGGACTAAGGTGAGGACGTACCCAAAACAGCTCACTCTGGGCCCTTCAGAGTATTTGTTTAAGTCAAGAAACTACTTGGCGGTTGTTTTGTAAATGGAAAAAAAAAAAAGCCATCTACAGTTTTCTCCCCCTCATTCCTACACCTGGCAATTCTCCTTCTGACTCCATCCCTTGGATGCTGCCGCTGCCCGCCACGGCACAGCACCACTACCGCTCAGAAACCGCCTGCTAGAGAGTGGCTGTCGGTTATAAGCAAGGAAAACGTACTCAATTCCATGTCTGGTTTGGGGAATCTGTCTTTGTCTGTTTTCACCCATTACAAAATTTTCTCCAACAAAAATATCTACTTGTGTGTTTTCTATTAAAATTAGTTGTATGTTTCTCCAACGCAAAACGTAATGAAGTCAGTCAAAAGCATGAGCCAATGAATAGTCTCCAGCACGTTCATCTTTTTCCTTTATGGAATTAGTTAAAATAATTATACTTACTGATTCCTTAAAATCTTTTTCTAATAAACGGACTAATCCTGGTGCAATGCATTTCAGTTTACAATCCTGTAAAATGTCGTCTTTTTTCCATTTTGGAAGAATTAAGAATAGGCAATGTGTTTAAGTACAGAAAAATGAATAAAAAAGTATTAGAAGAAACAGCAAAACATGGATGCACGCAGCAGTTTTCTTGCCAATCTTTGTAGGGTGATTCTATTAAAACTGGTAACTGATCACACACTATCTGTATATGCTGCCTTTTAACAAAGTTAAGTGCATTTTACTACAAATGCTACAGTCTCCAGTGATCTGCTGCGATACAAATCAGACCTATAGCTGCTGGCCATGGGCCAGGTAAACTCAAACCATGTGACAAGGCCTCTTCTGCATTTTATTGCTTCTTTTTTTTACCCCAGGTTTATCTAAGAAAAAATGCTTTGCACATCTCCCAAGTACAGCTCACTTTAGTGGAAGAAATGTGGTTTTTCACCAGCATAGTTCACCAAAAAAGGTCATTTTAAAATTAAGAATTATTTTATTATTCTATATTATTCGTATATTGAATGTATTATATGTAATTTGATGAACCATGATTAACGTTATGATTATGTTTAATTGGTGAACTGGAATTATGCACAAGAGTTAAGATGAGTGAAAAGTTCAACATTATTGCATTTTTGACAGCTGTCTCTCCATAAACCAGTACAACAGTAAATACAACAGGAATCGGTACATGTGTTAAGACACTCAGCTGGTCTAAATCAACACAAATTCATTGACTTTAATGGAGTGATGCTAATATATATTATTTGTGTGATAGTTTCTACTATTTGAGAAGAAATTATCGTTGCATTATTGTTCCAGGTCTTTTATATCCTCATAACCCAATAGTTTTCACCCTGGCATTATGTATTTTAATGTGGCATTTCTCCAGCATTTTCCACTTTGCTTGTGAGAAGGACACGACTGAAATCTCACCGCAACGGAGAATGAATTAGTGCTAGAATGCATCTTGACTCCAGCACAGGCTGAGATACGTATCCGTGCTTGGAAGACATCAGCCTTGGCAGCTCCCGTGACACTCGGTGCTGTTCCTGAGCTGATGGAGCGAGAGGGCACACAACCGGCAGTGCAAATGCTTTATTTAAACATCAGCACTGGACTCTTAAAAATAATCTTAAAAGTTCCATTACTACTTTTACCTTGTCTTTCACCTGGTGTTGGATAAAAACCAAAAAGTAAATGGCCAAATTTAATGCTACAGAAGACTTTTGTGTGGCCTTAATCCCAGAGAAAGAGAGTGGCAATCATCTGCGGGGCCACCGTGCGATCCCTTTCCTAGGCAGCAGTAAAGGCCTGACAATACAAGGACGCTTTCTCCAGCCCTACACTGAACACCTCCATCAAACACCAGACGTCATCCTTTTTCCTGCTGACCTACGGAGTCAGCATTGGTGGGACACAGGCAGGAGAGCAGAAATTCCAGAGGCAGGGGATGGCGGATAAATGACAGACACTCTTGCAGGCAGATCTCGGCTGTGTGGTAAGACCGTCGTGGTGAGTGCAGGCATTTGCAATCTAGCCACAAAAAGCCAGTCAAAAGACCACAAGACCAAGAGGTGTTGACTCAAGAGGAACTGCTGTCTGGACTGGCAGATGGCAGTCTAGAAACTGGAATTAGCATTTGTTTTCAAAAAATCCTCATTGTATCTCACTTCCTACTTGTGTGCACTGACCTTCAACAACTTCCCTCACGTGGGGAAGGAACGTCAAGGAGTCAAATTCCTATATGAAGACCCAGGGGAAAAAAAGACAAGTTTTTGAGCATTATAAATACAGTTAGCATTATAATTTCAACATCACTGTTGGAGGCTTGGCAAAGAAACTGAACAAATAGGGTGGACAAGTTTAAGTTTTGTGAAACTCAGCACTTAAAAAACCTTACAGGAGACAGGGCAACCAACCATCACAACTGTCTGGGGACTCACTGAAAGCAATTAGCTTGGCTCGTTGAAAAAAATTCTTTCATTCCTGCCGGGTCCCACAGCATTTTTGACAGCATCATACGGTCAGCATTGCTGAAGAGTACTCAAAAAACCTAGTAACTGTCTCAAAGAACACGGCACTGCTCGTGAGCCCTCGTCCACCCCTCCTCAAATAATTGGTGATGGTTACAGAACTGGAGGGCGGCTGATCCCATTAGAGTCGGTAGCTGCCGCTTTCTCAGAAGTCTTTCCACGAAATAAGAGGGCACAGAGAAGGCAGAGTAAGCAGGAATATTACCCTCCAGGAGAAGATTTCCCTGCAAGAGCTGCCGCACCGCTCCAAAGACTCCTGTAGAAATCTCGACAGGAGATCTGAAATAAGTTCAGAAGATTTCAACAGGCTCTACCTACGACAAGAGGAATATGGGACATTGGGAGTTTTATCTCCTTGTGATTTTAAGCCTTGCCACAACTGCTCCTGAAAGCTTGTTCACAATTAATAGAAAACAGATGGAAATTTCCTCAAAAGCAGTGAGCACCTTCCTCTGAAAGCGACTGGTGGTATTAGGGGACTGGTCTGTAGATCCTATAGTGGAGGGGCAGGGCTCTCAACAAAAAAACCAACCAACAAAACAGAGTTCTTACTGGCAAGGCTGACGACAAAGTCCTTGCCAGTGCTGCCTCACATCCTCCCTGCTCCTTCACAGTGCTCCAAGTGAGCAGACTCGCTGCCATGCCCCGCAGGGAGCCTCCTCCCCTCAGAAGGACAGATGAATCCAGAACAAAGCTGCGTGGCAGCTGGAACAAAATGGGAGCCAGAACTAACCAACTCAGGACAACGTGGGCTTTACCATAGGAATTATGAAGCCATGAGTAAGTGAGGAGAACTTCCCTTGGCGTCTGCGTTTCTTCCTGTTCAGCCAGACAGCTGAGCTATGACCGTCAGAAGCAGCACTGAAATGAGCGCTGCCACAAAGAGAAGACAACCGTCTTCTGATTTGTACCATAACGTATGCAACGGTGATTATGAAATCTTTTAACTCCAAGGACTTTAACTTTTACCAGTTTCAGGTGGATTTTGGCAACCAGAGAGATCTGTATATTGAGAAGCCTGATTGGTCATCCCAAAGAAAACTACTCAGACTTTAAAAAGCAATACTGGTTTTCTTCCAATTCAAGGGCTCCTGAAATCCCAAATACCATATGACACCCAACAATTCTTTTACTAACAGCAGGTGGTTTCATGTTGCCTTTAATATCACTAATAAACACCTGACCCAAAGCAACTTGTGACCTCGTCCCAGGCAGAGCAAGGCTACCTCATGCTTAGAAACACCATCTCCCGGGGCAGCAGCCCGAAGATCTTCATGTGATGAGTCGTCTTCCTTTGTGCAGCTTCTGCTTTTCACATTCCACCGGTTCTGCAGTGACCTCGCTGCCACTTCAGGAACTGGTTATGATCTAAGAAGAATTTGGAAATGTATACCAATTAAAATCGCATTATTAAAAACTTCATGACTTATTATTTCTGAATTAGCATTATGTAAACTTACACAAAAGAACTCATTAAAACCCCCTTAAATTTTAACAATGATTACCTTTTGATAACTCTTCTTCAAAAAAACCTTTATTCAATCGGCAACCATTAAAGTATCTGTCCTTAAGGTTTCTTCCTATTCCATTTCCTGACAAGTTCGAAGGCGGGATGAGAAGATGCTTCGAATCTCCTCATAAAATTTGAAAGAAAATCTGCAGTAATTCCTAAAATTAATTATATTACACTATATACCACCTTCCTTTTGTTCACACTGTCAAGCAGCATATGCTGAAAACTCAGTATGAAGTAAAAGCATTCAAGGCCCACCCATGGAAAGTGCATTAAGAAATAAATTAAGAAATAAATGGACAAACACAAACTGTCTGAGCAACAACGAGGTTCCAAATGCGCCCCAAACACTGACCCCACCAACTTGAGCGAGAGGAGCATTAGGTGGAGGGCGAGAGCTTTGGGAATCCCACCCATCTCGCTCTAGCACGACATACACATTCCGCAGGAGAAGCATATAACGGTCGCCTATCCAAACAAGAATAAAAGCATGAATTCCGTATTACAAGGCCTGAAGGAAAGAGCTTCCTAAGTCTGAAAAGAAAGGAATAGAAAGTAAACTTGGTTAAACAAATTGGAAAGAGGGGTGGGTTTTTGTTTGTTGGTAATTGGCATAATTTTTAAATGAAGGAATATGGAGAATATTAACATTTATACCTGGATCTACGCTGAAAGTATTTTTGTAATTTTAGAGCCAAAAATATCCTCCTGCCAAAACCTGTAAAATGCTTTTTAGAAAAAGGAAAAGTAAAAAAAAAAAAAAAAAAAGCACCTTCTAACTGGAATTCACAATTCTCGTGGGTAGGTGATCATCAGCTCCAATTAGTCCCTGGCAGAGGAGACTGAGCAAGACTGATAGGCTCAGTGCATCCAAAAATGTTTAGTCTAGACTAAACCACGCTGGAATTCTCCGCAGACCAGACCTCAGCCTCCTGGATCTGGGACAGCCATCGGCACTGGCTGCAAACGCCGCTGCCGGCATCCCCTTCCAGGCTGCGCTCCCACCTCTCCCTCTCAACTCCCATTGCCATTCTCCCCCCAGCTCCCTGGGCAACGCAGCAAAACCTGGGCACTGTGGCAAGGACTTTTAAAGCCGGTTAATGAATGTAGGTAATTCTCCCAACCCCCCCAAATCATCTGTAGAGTAAGTATGTGAGCCAAGCCCAAAATAATAAAACCAGAAAAACATGTTCATCTGCTACACGGCAGCCAGAACCGACTGCTGCCAAAAAGAGAGGAGTCTGGAGCTGCTCTTTATAAAATTTTGTCAGCATAATTAATTCTGAAATATGCTCCGAAATTGTGGAACACGGCCCATATGTCACGGCTCCTCTTGCATATTTAATGTCTTATTGAGAGGGTCTGAATATAAAACCTCAGTCCTTTCATCTACAAGCCCAGCTTTCCTGCGCAAAGGATTCTGCCAGTAGCAAAGAATTTCCTCCTTTCTCCAACTCATTGCACAGGGGAGGCTCTTCAAGAGAAAAGACGGTCGCTGACTGAAGAGCTCCTTTGTCCCCATCCTTGCAGCGAGGCACCTGGAGGACACTGTGGGGCAGTGCCACCCCTGCTTTCCCTCGCTTCCTATCTCGGCGAAAGGTTCTGCCCCCTACCCTCATCCCTACCTGCAGCAGCAATGAGATAACGCTGGGGTGTTATTTTTCTTTCTTTATCCGAGGAATTGGCCACTGGCGCGAGCACCGTGCTTCCGTTTGAGCCATGGAGCTGCACCCACTCCATTCCACCTGCAAAGCAAAAATGTGACTATCAAAGGGGAATATGTGGTAGCCTTTATCCACACGTATTGCTTGAATTGCACCTCTTCTCTGGGAGAGTTCAGACACAACTGCAAGTTTTCCAGCGCGTTTTCTCATGATTCCAAGTCCAATTTAATGATCACCAGAGAAGTTCGGTTTGAGTCAGGCCCAGACCTGAAATCCATGGCAGAAGCCCATCACCAGCAAGCTTTCATAAAAGAAACACCTCCGTTTACTTATTCCTCGTACTTGATTCTTGCCACCAGGCATGTAAATTTAAGGAATGAAAGAAACAGAAACATAAATAATTAGATGATCTTGTGACCCATCCCCTGCGTTTTCATTACTGGAGGGTCATCCTGGCCCATTCTTGAAAAACATTCAAAATAACCTGAAAAAGAGGAGAGGGCAGAGAAAGGACATCTGGAAAGGAGAAAGGAGTCACGGCTTCAAAACGCAGCTTTTGGTCCTGTCACTCAAACATGCAGCAAACAGGCTGGCAATTTTAATAGAGTACCATTAGATCAGCACCGAGTATTTTGGAATTTTATCCTTCGTAAGGCAGTTAAAGTAATTTTCACTGGATGCACATAATTCATTGTACCTGCACCAAGCCACGAACTTCATCCATGACCATTTCCCAAGATTCTACCTAAAAGCAATTAGATGTTACAACATAACCTAAGGTAACAGTAGGCCCTTTACAATCCACGTGTTTAAAGTAGGGAAAAAAAAATAGCTCTTACAAATATGAGTCTTACATTTTTAGAAATAAACTAAATTGTTCTAAGCACGAAAACAGCAGGGTTTTAAGCAGATAGACTATTGTTTTTGAAGCTACACAAACCACAAACACCCTCCCTGTCCCCCCCAACAGCATGGTGGCCACAGCCTGGCGACAGACGAAGCAGAGCTGGGGTGAATGGGTCTCTGCTTCTGCAACTTTCTTAACACATGAGGGTATCTAACATAAAAAGCGTGTATTTAATGTGCTTTGTCTTAATGGCCGTGTTTGTGCCCTGAAGGGGACCATTTTACTAAGTTCAGTGCTTTTATGCACATTCTAAGCTTTTCAGATTGAGACTTACAGAACTTGCTGGGAAAACAAGCCCTGAATCCCATTGCAGAGTGTTGAATGGACACCTTTATCTCACCTGTGGGATGCCTTTAGCTGCTCACATGAAAAAGACGGCAGCAGGTGGAGACGGGGGTCCTGGCTGACCAAGCAGCCATCTCTGCTTACTGTGTCACTGCAGGCACTCGTCGCTATCTCTAGTGAAGCCAGAACAGACGTTTAAAGGGATTCTCCTGGGATTTAAGAGTCCTTGCAGGAAAAAGAAAAAATACATCTTGAAGCAATCAGCCGAAGGACTGCAACTCTAATTTAAAGATAACCATTGGCAAATTAAGTATATTAGTTAAGCAATTAGTTAAGCAAACCTAAGGAAACAATACCTACTTTTCTCAGACTTACACGCTTTTCTGCTCACCCCGGGCCACAAGAGACAGCTTCTCCAGACCAGCTGTTCTCATGCTTTTAGGACAGACTCTGCCTCCTTTCTTCTACTAGTACCGTGGGCTCCACTCACACCTGCCCTGCCCTCAGGCACCAACACATAATGACTGATACAGTCAAGAAAAGAAAGCAACCAGAAAAGATGTCCTACACCCCTTTCTGCACACACTGGCCTTACCCGACTTCCCATCGCGTGGGCGGTGAAGAAAATATCACGCTTCACATGGTGCCAGAGAAGAGAGGACTTTGAAGACCGAGACAGACGAGAGGGGAAGGGAGGACAGAGGCCAGCTGTAACGTCCCTGGAGCTCCCCAGCCACCTCTGCAGTAGGCTTTCTCCATAACCTCTTCTTCCTCTGACCAGGGCAGCTCCCTCGTTCTTCCCTCCTTGGTCCTTTCAGAAATGGACACAGAGACACTCTCAAAACATGTGTTCCAATTAGTCTGTACATCAAAAATTACATTGGCATCCACGGTACAATAGTGAAGCTGCACGTACGACACACATTTCTACACATGTTTTTCATCCACATGTTCCTCCTGGGCAAAAACATCCAGTAACATCACTAAAATTCTCTGTCTCTGTCTCACCGTAATCCGGTATTCAGTCATTCATAGACTATCCTCTACATCAAAGTTCCTGAAATAATACAAGGTCTGGTTAATCTTTACGTATTAAGGAAAGGACAGAAGAGGACTCATTTGAGTAGAAATCCTCCAAGCTCTCTACAACAGAACCAACCCTGAGGACACACACAAAGCTCATGGAAATTAAGAACTGGAGTTCATGTTAGCCTGAAAAGCCAATGCTTTAAGCTCTTTATTTTTGACTTCAAGCAGCCTGGCTTTTAAACAAAGAATCGCAACTTTGAGATGTACGCCTTGGAGGATCCATACTTTCCCCTTCTGGGAATCCAAGTGAGCCTGACTGACTTTTCAGATCTAACTGCTATGACTGCTTCTTCCCAAAACGTCCCATCTCATCTGGTACCATAGCCTAGCTCTGATCCAAAACTCATTAACAACTGACATGAGGGTTCTGTCTGTGGAAAGGTTAATGGGACTGACCGTTAGAAAGCGGTACCTGGTCACGTCATCTTCCACTTTCACTACACTTTCTCATTTCTTTTGCTATTCCCACGGCTAGTAACTCTAATCAGCATTACTCAACAGCATGCACCCAAGAAAAACCAACAACTTTTCCTTCTTGCCAACTAAACAAGGTGAAATATGACAGCTTTTCTAATGATGTCCTCTTCCAGGTATAAATCAGAGGGAAGAGTGACCCCCAATACATAGACGTATGAAGGAACTACCATTCCAGACCACATCGCGTTTCCTTTCAATAGGTTTTGGATAGCTTTTCTTTCTAAAATGAAGATTCTAACCAACTGGTACAATCAGTAGATGAAATACATATTTAGATGTCCAGAACATGTTGTTGCTCAAACTTTACTCTGCTGCTGGATAAAACACTGGAAGTTTCATTTCTAAGAGAGCTTTCCCCTGTTACTGCTGTAACTCTATTGATAGCATGAGATAATAAAGCCACGACGAGGAAAGAACCACCACCTTTTAGATATCTGCTAGGTCTCGGTAATTTACAAGGGCACATTATATCACTGCCTCATGGCTACATTCACTCAGACATCCTTGATGGACATTGTCTCTAGAGCCAACACCCGTGGCGTCACTCCCATCCCTGGTACCGCCAGGGGAATCCGTTCAGTAAGCTCAGCCCAAGCAGAAGTGTCTGGGACGCTCACCAACGCCAAAAGAACGTGCAGTTCTTCATCTGCAGTTTTTAAGACCACAGAGTTAGTCTCTGGTGTCTGAAGGCACTTTAAAAGTCAAGCTGATGCTTATAAAAACCTCTGAAGTCTGACCCCTTCCAATGTGACAGTGTCAATGTGATCCTTGTCATCGCTGCTCTTCCCACCCTTCGTTCACCGAACGACACGTGGAGGGAGGATAACTAATATTACAAGCCAAATCATTTTTCTGGGGTTTTCTTCTCTTCCAATTGCCAAACACAGTAGGTGATTGCCACAATGGGGACACTCTATCAGAAAAACAATTTGTGGCTTCAAACAAATGCCACAAGGCCACAAATCTCACCCCCTAGCTACCATTGCAGGCAGAACAACGGGAGTCACTGCCAATCCAGACCTTGGGCTTCCCACTGACTTCAGCGACCTCGGAATAAGATTCACAACTTTAGTTCAAACAACGCCCATACTACAGCCATTAACTTCCTGAGTATATTTAAAATATTTGCAGGGGCTGATGTTTCTGGGCAACACAAAGCAGGCTGCAGCCTCCTGATGATTCTTGTGACACAGACCAAGGCGGTGCGCACATGCACACGTGTAATATTTGCATCTCCATGAAATGACTGATTACGGCTAATTGCGAAGACTGTTCACTGTAATATACAACGGTCACTGCATTAAGAGTCAAATCCTGATCATGCATCGCTAACAGTTAAGCAGAGCTGCCTATCACCTACACGACAGGAACCCTCTCAGCAAACCTGGCTGAACCGTAGCCTGGTTTTGGGGAAAAAACAACCCCAAACCATCTCCTCTCGATAACCCATTCCAACAGATACCAGGACAGAACAGTGAGCACAGTGAACTCTCCCTCCCTCTCTCCCTTCTCTAATAGACTATTTCTCGATTCCGTACGTCAACCCAGCGGCAATGGGGTGGAACCTGTGTTTTATGCCCCGTTCAACGTGCCCAACCACAAAGGTCCCTCCTGTCTGGGAACCATCTGCCACGCACATGGGAACCTGCTGTACGGCGCCTCGGGAAACCACTGGAAAATCCTGACAACATTTGTTTTAACATTATTTACACTACAAAATATATATGCCAGTTCACTGCTCATAAATTAGCTGATAATAAGAAATTAGGTACTGAGTGCCACATAAAGAGCAAGTGATGGATTTTTAATTTTTTTTTTTAAAGTATAACTTTGTTTCCTCTATTCTTTTTAATTCTTTTCAGTGTTTATAGGGTACTTCATCAGGGAGAAGGACCGAGAAAATGAGATTTCATTCAGGGAATTGGTTCCTTCTCACAGGCCATTTTACAGAACGAGGCAGAAAAAGATTGAAATGTTATTCCCAGAGCGGAGTGATGTAATATTCTTGCACTCACTGATGAGTATCTCAAGAATCTAATCCTTAGGAGGAAATAATAATTTTTTTCTGGCTAAATTTAAGTGATTATTCTTTTAAGGAGCAAGAGATCCATCATTCAAAATGAGATTTTTTGCAGGCTGATTTATCTTCTTTTCAAGCAAAGAATGCAAAATAAATACTTAAATCTCCGTTGGACTAAATAACCTGATTATTTGTAGGATTCCCCACGTTCCCCAGCCTGCTGCTCCACACAGGTCTATCACTTGACGCTAACCCTTGCGAGGGGCCGCTGCAGCGGTTGCGAGGTCAGGCAGTCTGCTCCCGTGCCTTCACTGCGGCCCTGAAGACAGCAACCGACTACTCACTGCGGGAGCGAGAATTCCACTACCACGCTTTATTTCCTAAGAACTCTTAGTTCACGCAGGCTGAACTTACGATACAGATTCCCTGTAGAAGGCGGATTTAATTTACAACAAGCCGGGAAGATGGAATCAGGATTCTCTATATTCCTTTGTTGCAAAATAGTGAGAAAAAGGCATCCCTGCAGGATGCACTTAAGGCTCAAAAATCACCCCCATGGACTGAACTCCTGCAACGATGAATCCTGAAATTCTCCTGTGTTTCGGCAATGGGTCCCAGATTCATTGGCAGTGCTCGCCCTCTGCTCTTTCACAATCAGTTCTTCCATGTTTATAGAAGAGCTCAGTCCCATGTTTCACTTCCAAGACGTTTTCTCCACAAACAGGAGACTCCTAGTCTCACATTATTTCTAGTCTTCTTCCAAAAGGAATGACACTTGTGGATCTTGCTGCTGGTCTGCCCGGGGTCCTGTTCCCACTCTCCTTTGGAACCCACTGGTCAATCTTAATCAAATTTAGAGGTGGAATCAAAGTCTCAAAGTTCTGATATATTTCGTAAAAATTAGCAGCAGAGACCCTGTTAAGTCCCCCATTCCTTCATTTACGTGGGCATAAGGAAGCAGCAGTTTTTTCCTGTGACTGTGAACTTTACACATATGGATAATCCACCTTGTTGAAGCTGGCATTCCATGCAGGAGTCAGGAGCTGCTCCACCAAACTGAAAATTATCTTTTAAGTACATCTTTGACCTCTGGGTCACTTAATAGTCTGGAAAATCACCATTGCGAATCGTGAATCAGGATCAAAGGCTGCCAACCCCCAGTCCGTACACGCCTCTGAACAAGGGAGATGTGTCTGTGGTGCAAGGGAGTCTCTGCAAGTTAGATTTAGCCACAATACGTACACGGAGTTTCACTGCTTATCTTCCATTGTCCAGACTTTAACGGTTTGGAAGTACACAAAGCAGTTTTGCAAGATCAGATCTTCCAAATGAAAATTCCAGTACTGGTTGTGTCTCAGCCCGGCTGGGAATCTCTCCAGCACAGACTCTTTATTATACTGTTTTAAGAGCTTGAGTTTCAGCTGAAATCTGGAATTTTAAAAGCATACGCAGACTTTTTAAAATTCTGCTTTAAAATCATAAAGCGCTTGGATTTGGGTGTGATTCGAGCAGCGGCAAAAACCATAAGGAACTCAACTATTTACCAGGACTTTTTCCTGTTGCTGTTACTTAGCTTCCAAGCTGTGCTTCAGGAGCAAAGCTTTTACCTGAACTCTGTAATGCCACTTCCCACCATAAATTCTTTCAACAAGCTGAAAATCCATTAGAACCCAAGACCTATCAGCAGAATGACAATCCTCTGAAGGCAGGTCTGAGGAAAACTGACAGTCCTCAATGTAAAACTTCTTTAAATACCCTTAATAGTGGTTGGTTTGTTTTTTTCCTTCAAAAAACAGGATTCTACTGAGTCGGAAGAAATTATTCAGAAATTATATGCTATCATATTAAAATATTTAATTCCAGTAATATACTTACTGTACATTCTCTGCAGACAGACTGGTGAAACCAAAAGCCCTCACCTCCTCACCTTCTGCTTAGACCCAGAGTTTGATTTCTAGTCAAGAGAATTAGTATTGTAGATCAACTGATGTGAGAAATGCGATGAACTGAAGGAGCTATTTACATCTCTCTCGTAGGCTTTTTTTTGGTATTAGGCTCTTTCTTTCTGTGCAGAAGCAGAATTCACTGTGAAATGGGTTTGGCTGCTTTCTTGCATTCTGTGTAGGAATAACATTCTGGGGATTTGGGGATTTTGATGGTCACTCGTTCAAATAAAGCATTTTAAGAATCTTACAAATGCTGCCATTTGAGCAACGGAATCAGTATCTCAACTTGATTTCATTAAGACTTCCAGCCTATTTGCATTTTGTTAATACTAGCATCTGTAATATTTCAGCTGGGCGTCAGAACTGCAATGTTTGCCAAGTTCTCAATGTCCGGTGTGGCATTTCTGGAGTTGTCCCCCTTCGAACCTCCATTCCAGCAGGCATAGAAATTTCAAAAGATAAGGAGCCTTGCGAGGTCAGAGCGCACGCATCGTTCCTTCGGCCCAAGCTCTTTAGCACAAGCTTATACACAAACATGATCCCAGGCCTTGGTTTTTTTCACGATTCATGAAAAAGAGGTCAAAATAGAGTATTTTTTGACTTACGCGCCTCGAAAATCCAGCAGCAATAAAAGATGCCTGCAACAAAGAATCCAAGTATTCTCTTTGCTGCAAAAATATGAATTAGTTGTCTTTACTCATCAGGCAAAATAGTGAGTTTCAACACAACAGCTAAAATTTTACTGTACCTTCGGAAAAAATTGTTTCAGTTCCACTGTGTTACTGGCCAGCTCCTTTCATCTCTGACCCAGAAGGCACAATTCCACCGGTGTGGCAGCTTCCAGCAAAAACTGCAGAAGCAATAAATCGATCCATCAGGATTCCAGGAAAACACATTTAACTCAGTAAGTAGCACCTTTTGCAAGCCGTCTTTTAAACGATGGAGTCGTACTCTTCGAGTTATGCATGCACGTACCAGGAGGAGTGCTGGGAGGAACTCGCCAAACTGCGCTAGGGCATCTGTCTGACACAATTACTGAGCAAAGCCATGTTGAAGCGATCTTCCCAGCACGCGGCGCAGAATACGTCCAGTGTCGTCTTGGGCACCGTCCTCCACCTGCTTCTCATCTGTCCAGGACTCAGCGCATTTGACAGCGTAGGAAAGAACGAAGAGGAGCTAACGCAGCCCTTGTGTTCAGGCATCTTGGCAATTGCAATCAAAACCCAGGCCCTCCAGACACATTCCTTCGTTATAATTTGAGGACCGCTATCAATCTGTAAAGGACAAGAAGATATGCTGTGTGACAACGACAGAATCTGTTTTAAAAATCTACTCCTGCATATGCAAGCACCAAAATAAGTAGCAAAAAAAAAGCAATAAATTACTATTTAAAGTTAATGGTTTTGAATATCAAATATTTTTTCCAGACTTTGTTCTACTGTCATTTAAAACTTCACATCAGCCAAGTTTTACATGTTTTGTTTGAGACCGTATGGCCCTGACAGAGTTCAGACTGCTTGGGAATGAGGGGGAGAAGGGAAACAAGGCTGGTGCTCATACGAAGGACTACTGATGAGATTTTAAGTCTTCCCTAAATATTCCATTAGACCGGATTTTATTACATTTCAAATACTACTATACCATCAGCATGTATTGTTTGGCAATAGAGACTTCAGCTAGGCGTGGCATGAAGAGATAATGACTGAAGAACCTCATTAAAAGGCTCGGCAGAGCAGCAGCGCCGGTCTCCGGGCAGGACGGCGACGGAGGTGCCTGGCCAGGAAGCACACAAATATCAGCTCTCGCTGATGCAAATGGTTAGAGAGCACAGAAGGAAACGTAAATAAACCATCCTTGAAAAGCTACCCTAAATGCAGGGGGAAAAAAAAAAAAATCAATTTTTTTTTCTGCACAAACTGGTGCCAATCCACAAGCGCTCCCCTTTCAGCAGCTGCCAGGATAAATTTCCCCTTTGGGCAGACGGTCCGAAACCTGAGCCCATCGCGAATGAGAATGTGCAGCTTTGCTTGAGCGCACATTAAAAAAAAACAAAACAAAAACCCCTAGATTTCTGTCCAGGGAAATTAATCATTCTCAGCACCTTTGCAGATACAGTCTGGCCCTTTAATGCTGACCTACATACTGTGCAGACTATGTTTCAAAACAAGCTGACATTTAAATCAAAACGGCCCGACTTCCCACTCCCTCCCTTCATTCCCGGCGCATGAACGACTGATGGAGCGGTTGCCCTGAGAAGAATGTCGCTTCGTGGTGCTCCACGACACACGGAGCCTCCTCTGGACTTTTTGCACCCGGGTTTGGGATCATCCCAAGCTGGAGCCTGTAGCTGTCGCCCTGCGAGGAGTTCCAGTCACGCACCAACTGTGGCTAAAAGCACACAGGGAAGGTGGTGGGCAGCGCTTTTTCTCTTGACAAGGAATATTTTAAAATAATGCTGTTCCAGTACGCACTGCCATTTGGGAATTCAGAGAGAATTCAATGCATACTGTATTTTACAAAACGTTCGTTAAGCACAATACTTTAATCAACAGCTAAAAACGTCAACCACAAAATCTTCATTAATATTAGATGAATGTAGCTCTGCCCAAGCCAAATTCTGAGACACAGAATGACAGAATGACCTGGGTTGGAAGGGATGGGTGGAGATGATCCACTCCAACCCTCTGCTCAAAGCAGGATCAACAAGAGCATGTTGCTCAGGACCGTGTCCAGTCGGGTTTGGAATTATCTCTGACGATGGACACTCCACAACCTCTTCAAGAAACCTGCCAGGATAGTGCTCAACCACTCTCAGTATATATTTTTTTTTTTTCTTTCTTCCATTTAGACTTATATCCTCTACCTCAATTTATGCCTATTGCCCCTAGTCCTGTCTTTTGTCACCACTAAGAGTTCCATCTTCTTTACTGGTATTTACATACAGTGTAATGTCAGGTACCTGACACTGTATGTCAGGTATTTACATACAGTGATCGGACCTTCCTGAGCCTTCTCTTCTCCCAGCTGAACAGCCCCAGCTCTCTCAGTCTCTCCTCGCCTGACAGATGCTCCAGTCGGGGGTGGACTCGTTGAGTATGTCCATGTCTCTCTTGTACTGGAGAGTCCAGGAGAGGAAACACACCCAGGCCTGTCTCACCAAGGCCGTGGAGATGGGAAGGATCACCTCCCTTGCCCTGCTGGTGATGCTTCTCCTAATACAGCCCAGGACACGGCCAGCCCTTCTTTGCCGCGAGCATGCATTGCTGGCCCACCTTCAGCTCATCGCTCTCTAGGACCTCCGTGTGGCAAATCATCATGGAGCCCAACAAACATTACAAAGCAGGCGCTAATAAAATGCCGTCTGTTTACCTTCTCATCTAACTTACCGGCATGAATTTGAATTGGCCCAATTTTTAGGGGGACCATGTCCCTGTTGCAACTGGGGAAACACCACCAAAAGCCTGAAACCTTCAGGGTAACCCCTAACCTGCAATCTCAAAAACAGAGATCTAAAAATAAGTTTTTGCTCCTAAAAAACTGTGTGATTAGGCTACAATTTCACTGTAAAAGCCCAGCACGCAGACTCATCTCAGCAGCAAAACAAGCTTCACAGCAAGGAAGTGAGACAGCAAGTCACGCAGAGCTTCCACCATCTTTTTCAAAATCATTTTAGATAGATAAAATAATAACCATGTTAAGTAAGAAGCAGTCAATCTGGTTACATTTTCACCAGATAAAAACTGCACAACTGCTAATTCTAGTACTCTGGAATTAACGACAACTTCTGGAGCTTGTGGCTTGAGGTCCCTCTTGCAAGCATCTTACTCAAGCGCTGGACGGGCTAAGGAAGGACCCCACACCCTTCTCCCCACTCGGTTCTGTCCCTCAGGCAATCTTAATTTACCTAACTAAAAGCTAGTGCTACGGATTTCAAATGAGCGCCCACACCAGCTGGGGCAGTGGTTCCAGTAAGGAGAACCCACTCGCTTTAGCGTGAGCTCCTGTTCAATGGGCGGATTCAAAGCCACGGTGTCCACTCACCTGCTTCTACCGAGCTTCTTTCAGAAAAGGGGTTTCTCAGAGAAGAACTTCACCACGCAACACAGAACTACTGCAAAAAAGAACAAAATCTCCAGTTAAGCCAAAGCAAACATGATTAAGGAAACTTTTCCTGACAAATAAATAGAAGACAACGGGCACAGGCCAAGGTTAATTAAGTTAACAGAAAGGCGGCTATTGATTTCAAAGAATGACAAGTATCAGCTTCTTTTTTCTTTTAGTTTCTCGAACTAACACATAAAAGTTACTGATTTAAAAAGCAAACATCATGCCTCGAGCATTTTTGAAGAGTAAGAGTGAGACACAACATCACTCTCAGTAACTTGCCTTCCGAAGCAACAAGTACCAGTACTTATAGCTGTAGTTATACCCCCAGACAGGGATGATTCATCCCAACACACGTACGGGTGTGTTTTTCTAGGGGTCTCTTCTGAACGATGAGACAGTAAAGCTTTCTACCTTTACATTTTCCAACATGCCCACATGCAATACGAAGCAGATATCATCCAAGCAACAAGAAAAGCACAGAGTTAGCGGGGAGAAAAGGCACGGTCCTGGTAAATCACTTCTTTCTCCTTTCAAACAGTTAACTGCAAAATACATAAGACTGCAGCACATAAAAATGGCACGTAGCGAACAGTAAAACATAATGGGAGTTTAACTGTTAAATGAATACCAACTCCAGCCAATGCGGCTATGATTTCATGCTTTTCCACTGTAAAAAAGAGGAGTCTGTCCACATTTCGTAACTCCAGAGGGAACGAGTTCCATGTTTTCAGGGTTGCCCAGAGCCGTAAGCACGTCCCCCTCGCCTGGGGCACTGCGAGGAAAGCTGCAGTGAGCCCCAGGCAGGCAGCAACACTAGGCAAACAGGAAAAAATCATCCCCTGCCACAATCCAAGGCCTAATGAAGAACATCTCTCTACAATCTCTAAGCGCCAGATTAAGCAGCCCCCATCACTGTTGCTCAGGTCCTCTCTTTCTGCAGCCTCTTCACAGCATCACTCCAGCCACCGGGCGACCACCAGTTCAACCTGATCGGGAGCTGATCCGGCTGAAATGTTGTCCACGGATTTCTGCGAGGAGATGTGTGGAGCCTGCAGGGATGGGAACAAGCAGACACGATGATGCCCATTGGGAGCAATGCTCCCCAGTATTGACATGGTATAGTGGCACCAATGGCATTTTTGGCTCTGGAGCTGGATTAGCATGCTGCTGCAGGGAACCGGATCCCCACCACCGGTTGCCCTCCTTTCTGCTTTTTGCCAGTTTGTCACAGAAAGGCCCGTCTCTGCACTGAATGCAGCAACAGCCGGCTCCTCTCACCCCATCGAGGGGGACAGGGAGGTTTGGCTCGGGAGAGCTGGTGCTTCACTACAGCTTAGCATCCCCCTCAGCATGCCCCCAGTGCTTCTCGCAGGGATACAACCATAAAATCAAAGAATTGTCTCAGCTGGAAGGACCTTTCAGATCAGCGAGTCCAACCATCAACTTAACGCTGCCAAAGCCACCACTACCCCACGTCCCTCAGCACCGCGTCTGCCCGGCTTTAAATACCTCCAGGGATGGTGACTCCACCACTGCCCCGGGCAGCCTGTCCCAATGCTTGACAACCCTTTCGGGGAAGAAATTTCTCCTCATATCCAATCTAAACCTCCCAGATACACAGTACGGACAGGATTTGGTCTAACTGACCGAGAGAGAGAAGAGAATCCAAAAATAAGGACTCTCTGCCCAATGCTGTGATCATCCAGCCTGTCCCTCTTCTTACGACACTGCTGCCTTTGATTTGTTATGGAATATTGCCTCTTCCTTTACCCTTAACTTTCAGAGATAACTGCTAGTGGGCAAAAATACGCCCTACTTAAGGGGACTGTTTCCTTTCTTGTCCCCCACTCTTCTTCCACAAAAGGAAAGCATTAATTGAAGCCCTAAGAGTAAGGTCAACTTTTGGAAAACTATTTCATTCCCTTTGTTTAACTGCTATTAAAACAACGCGTGGCGTACTCCATCCGCAGTCCCACAAGAAGCAATTTTATCTATTTGTTACCCTCCCCCAGCTTTTGCAGGAGGAAGAACACCACTGAGAGCACGGCATTCTCCCGATGTAGGGAGGGTGAAAACATGGTGTGGCACAGAGAACATGCCAGAGGGGTGGCACCACAGCACCTCGACAGCCAGCTCTGCTGTGCAAACCCCTGTCACTCATACCAACGGAGAGCTCGCCATACAGCCCGAGAAGGGTATGACATCCCGTGTGTAACCTCGTCCATTAAATACCTTAGGATGAACGCATAATACAATGAAAATTCTATAAAACTTTACGATTTTAATAGTTTCAGTTACTAAGTTCAGTTTTCTGGAGACTTGGCAGGCTTTCCTGGAATAGACTGTGATATCTGAAACCTCTTTTGTTCCTTTTTTTTTTTTTTTTTTTTTTAACTTAGCTATTTGCAACCGTCAATGAATAGTGGCAAAATACGACATTTAGAATTAACCCCAAAAGCCTGGAACTATCTGATGATCAAAAACCCAAAGCAGAATGCTTCAGTCGAAGTCAGATTATCTTTAATCATGTCTTAATAATGAGATTTCACAGTGTTAACGTATTGTATCAACCCATCGACTGCTGACACACTCCAAGAGCACAAGGAAAAGGATTTTGACTGCAATATTTCTCTAAGAGTTTCATACGGGCTGTGAAGTGTTCTTGCCATCTACACCGAAACATTTGGGTTGCTCTTTCCATTCTATTGGTATCCGCATTAACCTCTTTAATTACAAATCATCTGCTCATTGCAGGGTGTCCAAACGCTTTTGACCCCACAAATACAGAGCATTTTGATTAAAAAAAAAAAAAAAAATCTAAAAAGATAATAAAAATCACACACTTCCCTGCTTTTTTTTTCCAGCGCCTCAGATGTCCGGAGCGACTGCACATTCTAGCACTTTTGAAAAGGGATCCTGCCCCATGCAATAGCTACAGGAACATTCCGCTGTCATTGCTGGGGAGGATGCCAACGGCTGTAGCGCATTTTAAAAACAACTCAAAAAAAACTACCTCTGGATGGTTTTTCATGAAGTCACCTAAAAATCTCTTATCTTCTGGGTATGTTTTAATCTCCAGGCAACACAGCTCCGTTCTACCTGAACTACTCAGAGCAAGAACTCCCCAGCAGCAAAAAAGACCAAATATTGGCTCGTTATAAACTTGTTATCAACTCTTGCTGAAGCAGGAAGCGCACCATCTCGGAGGGGGCTGCAATCAGGAAGCCCATAAAGCCAAGACATCCCTTTGGACACCCAGCTCATCGCAACTCAGAGAATCATTAGAATTGGTCCGTCTTTTTCACGTAAGGAAGCATGGAAGAACCTCAGGTTTGCGTTTTTCAGCTTTTCAGAAATATGCTTATAGCCGGTTAATCAAAGTTGCTCCAGCTGTTTCTCACAATTATTTTTAAACAACTTATTGAAACATGATTCTCATTAATAATATAATGTAGATGATCTGAACAAAATATGCAAAAAAATCAGGATTAAAATCTGAAAACGTGTTGCTTAAACTATGAAATATCAGGACTTTTGTCACGTTCTGTTGCCTTTAAATGCCAACATCAATGCACAGCAGTCTGAACAGATCAACTCATTTTACCATCATGATTAGAAACGCACAATAAGACCAGAGATGATTTCAACAGACCTATGTAGTGCAAAAGGGACGAAAGCAAGATGTTCTTAGTGAGATTTAATAAAGCTCTATAGAAATTAGAAAACCTTGACAAATCAAATAATAAATGAGATTGTGCCAGGTTTGAACACGATTCTACAAAACCTTATCCTAAGAATCTAATTTCCTACTAAATTTGCTCTAGCAATGACTGCATGTAGGAAAAACTATCAATTTCTCTGAATGTTAAAAGCCTTCTCAAATGAGAATCCGTAAGGAAATATGTTATAAACTGAGGCAATGCCATTTTTTAGGGAGGATGATATTGTAAACTTTACAAACTCCTTTCTTGAGGACCAAAGAAAATGAGATGGCTACCAGGCATCTTTACAGGCAGCCAGGCCTGCTTTACAGGCAGCCACAGGAGCGCCCACTAACAGCTGCCATTTCATACCCGAGCCAGTGGCCCCAAGAAGTCCGTTCCCTGTTCCATCACCACCACTACTCTCCTTTCAGTAACTGCTTTTGGCGGACACTCCCGATGGCCTGTCTTACGGATGGTGGCAGCTGCAGTGGCTTCAGTGAGATAAATGAGGTCTTTCTCTCCCGTGCAGGGATGCTGTACCCCAGCGCAGCAGCTATCTATCCACGCAGGCCACATACCCTTCAGAGCCTTTAACTTAAGCCTTCACAGCCCATCAGACAGCGGCAGCTGGGTCTCAACTACGCGCCGCCTTCAGAGAAGAGGAGACGGAAGTCTGTGGCTTCCATCCTTGGATGCTGTGCTGCCCGCATCCCTCCAGTAGGAGCTTCTTTCCCCCTCTCCGCTTCAAATGCTACTCTTCACAGAGGGCTCTGGTCAACTTGAATTCAACCACAAGGCTTATGTGATAAACACATAACAGTTTTAATGAGATACAAAAAAGTAACAAGGCTAGACTCACCTACAACTCTGTCACCTGTCCCTGACCTCTGGCTCGAGTACACCGAAAGGGTGGAACTCCTCTATGGCGTTCTTTCTTCACTATCACGTTCTGTGAATGAGTAAGGTCTGATTTGATGATCTTGTGCATCAAGGAGAAACCTCCAAAGGGCAGCTCAAAGGACATCTAGTCTGCTACAAGCACTAGGAAATGCTTTTTAACATCCCATAAAAGACAAACAGAAAAAGACCAAAAGCTGTAACTATAACGTTCCATAGAAGAAAGCTTTAAAGCAGGTTACTATCTACTTCATAGCTCACCGAAAATAGCAATTACAACAAAACAGAAAAGAACATAAAAATCTCCAGCCCTGTAGAATTTTGCAAAACTTTTGGCCATGCCCCTGTTTATTCAACACATTCATTCATGTGGTGTTCACCATATAGAACACGCGATGGCTATGTTTCAGAGAGCACCTTTGTGAAATATTCTAAGTCTATGAGGAGATAGCGGGTCTGAGAGCAATAGCAGCACGCACGGCAGAGGGGCAGACCGCACTTTTGTCCATATTTGATCTGCCATTCAGGCTGCTGGTTCTCCAGGGCCAGTGCTGGAGCAGAGCAGGATCGCCGACAGCTCCCATGTCTGCAATACTTTTGATAAAAGGGCCTTTTAGTGAGTAGCTGGGGATGTGGTTTCAGCGAAGACAAGCAACATGTTTGTAGGTGCTGGAGGCTAACATATGTCTCTAACGTGTCTCTCCGTACTCAGAACCAAGCCTCCTTCCGGCTACCCAGTCCAAATAAAATACAAATAAAGCGACTGCTGTGTAGAAACCTCTCCCAAGCATAGCAAAAACCCCAAAGACTGGTTATAGGGAGAGGAGACGGAGACTATACTAATGATATGCTTCGTACCCCAGCAAGGGGACAGGAATAACGCCATTCTGGATCAAAGCTTCCTGCTGGTGGGAAGCTTGCCACGCCGACTGCTCCGCAGCTCTGCCCGCCAGTATCCACCCGGCCGGCGGCGCCTTTGGGCTTGGGTGCACAAAGGCTTGCTTCTGTAGCCCTCCCACAAACTGCCGCCGCCCTCGCTGGGTCTCCATGCCGTGTGAGGAACGTGAATATGCAAAGTCTCCACACCGTGGCTTTATGGGAAATTATTAATTCACTTGGTGAATAGCCACGCTGAATTTCTAAAGTGGCAGAGAAACAAAATATTTGTATTAACTTGTAAACAAACTCCACTGCCATTAAGGGTATAACGTGAGTGTGATAGATAAAAAGTGACCCTTTGGTCTTGAAACACTTTTGAAGACCCTCGCCACTTCAGAGCTCTGTTGCAGCTTCATCAGAGATCACACCTCGAAGGTGGTCTCTAGCCAGCGCAGGCGCATGTGGACAGGCGACAGGCGCATCGCCAGGCCTGGCCTCAGCTCTGCCCTGATCTTCCGCCCGTTTCCAGCAGCGAGCTCGGGCTCCAGACCGTTTGGCAACGCGTGCTTCTGGGCACCGGGCAGGAAAGCATGGTGCCACCAGGGCTGGCACAGTTTTAACTCTGCTATGAAAATATCATTATCATATTTTCCAGCTTTACTGTAGCTGATTCTGGGAGCAGCTAAGTTTCCACATAAAACAAATGGTACTTTGTCTTTGTATGCTGCCAGTCCTTGCAAATTGTACAACCGAGAGCATAAGCATTTAAGTGATGGAGTCATTCATCTAAATCTGAGAAGGAGAAAGGCACAACTTGCGATAAACTTTTTAATGTTTTACCTGACGTTGGTGTCAGTCTCATGAGAAACAGGCGCATCAATCTGCATAAATATACAAGAAGTTTGCCTGAAAGAAGCTTGCGGTTTTTTACAGCCGAAGGCTGACAAGGAAATTACTATTTATAAAATGACAAGAGGCGTTTTTCCTGTATACCTGAAAGAAAGCAAAATGAAGAAATGAAGAACAGCGCCTCAGTACCTACTGTTAGTATGTGCCCATCCTATGTGGGCGCAGACCAAAATAAGACGCCTGTGTATAATTTCTGTCAGTTAGCCTCTTTAGCTGCCTTTCAGGACTTACTGCAGATACCCAAGTCAAGTGAACACGCTGAATATACCAGCAAACAGAACGGAAACATTCCCTCAAAAGGCAACAAAGCTTCCTAGCAGACCCACGCATGAGAATTAAATCTTTTTTTAAAAACAAAACAAAACAAAACCAACAAATCCCAAACACTTTCCCTGTCTCCTACCCTGGAGATGTTTTACTATCTGTAGAAGTTTCGCAAAGCATGACATAACCCAAAAAGGTTGCCTCCAGCGCTCAGGAGGGCAAACTTCCAATCACGCAAACAACAGAGAATAACAACCCCCAAGTCACTTGATCCAGTATTTCCTTACCAGTGCCCCGTATTGCTGAACGCTGCTATGGAGAGGCTGCACTACTTGGTTCTGCACACAAGGGCCGTGTTCCCTGGATGCGAAGTTCACGCACGGACTGTCCAGGCTGTCAGGTGGGTAACAAGCGCCCCGGGTTTGATGAATCTACGCTGGAAGGCACGGCTCTGCTCACTGTGCTGGAGGAATGTCTTATTCCTTTAGAGCTGACTCTGCTCTCCAAAGGTCACGTTCCCAACAAGCCCTGAACTCCTGCTCCACTCTGCTTTTTGGAGGATGCTAAGTTCAGAAAGCTTAGGTTTTTATTTTAAACAGTACTTAAACCAGCCGTACATCCTATTAAAGAGAGAGGGGGAGATTGCTGACTCAGGGTGAGATAAACCAGCCATTTTCATCACGTTTAATTGCTGAAGGACATCTTGAACTTCTCAAACAGAGAGAGGAAGGAGAGGTCATCCTTGAGCGCCCCCATCCTTGTCCCTGTTGCAAGGCGCTGTGCACTCTCACTGTCCTGCTGGTTCCAGCCCCAATGGCTGCACTGAAGAAGTGGGAAATACCCCTGCTCACACCCTAATTGCTGTGCTAATGAGGACGGGATCCCGTACACATGGTCAGACCATCAGTTGGGACCTTTCAGGGTGAAAGCTGCTACACAAACGCACGCTACCATGGCCGGTGTTTAATTTCAAATGGGAAATATTTTTCTAAGAAATAACTGAATCACTGGGGAATGCTGGAATTAAGTCAGAACATGAGATTCCTGGAATGTTTGCCAATCCTAGTAGCAATCGGAGTGAGGGCCAGGTTTGGCATACAAAAGGATTGTTTTTCAGTCTGATAACAGCAGTGAAAATGAAAATTGGTCCATCAAGTCAAAATCTGGCAGTGGTTACCATGGCCCTGGTAGAACACAGACTTCTTCATGGTCTGTGAATGCAACGCATGCTGGAAGAGGGCAAACAAGTTTAGATTTTATCCCATCGCCAGTTCTGACGCAGAAAATTAAAGGCCTCCCATGTTGTTCTTATTTGAAAAGATAGAATGGAAGCCAAAGGACTGAAAAAATAGTTACTAGCAATACTAGGCCCCATTTTGAGTTTAGTGGTTTTGGAGATGGGAGTATTTTGCAGAGATGAAAAGCATTCGACTCGGTCACCTAACCTTTGAGTTGATGTCATTTCACTGGCGTCACGCTGGCAATGACTGAAGTAGCCACACGATTTGGTACCGGCATGTAGCAGACCGGGAAAATACTCAAGGCCAAAGTGTCCACTGCTTCCATCCGCGCGGCTGTGCGCGGTGTTAGGCACAGGGCCATACAGCCAGGGCACACATTTGCCATGGATCCTACAGTTCCTGTGGAATGGTGGTTTCACCAGAAGCACGGAAAGAAAAGAACAGGAGATTGACTTGGGCCCTGATGGAAACCCTGCGAGGGTTTGGATCAGGCTGCCTGGGACTGAGTTTCCAATATAAGAAAGCGAACTAGAGAAAATGAGAAGTAGGTGTGAGAAATGGTAACTTTTTTTTTTTTTAATCAAAAAGCCAAGCAACGCCTGTCAGACAAGTTTCTCAACATTCACGGGAATTAAAACCAGGTCCATTTGCAACTATTTACAAGCAAGAAATAAACACCTGATTCAGAATCAGATGCGTAAGATTTACAGACACAAGTCTGGCGGGATTACTGCATATTTACAAGGAACTTAATGAGGACATCCTAAGAAGGTATTGCCCACAGCTGAGACATGATAACCATCAGTAAGGACATTCTCATATCATTAGAAATGTCAAATTTAAAAAAAAAAAAAGAAAACTAAAAGTAAAATTAAAACCATCCTCAGTTTCAGTCTCTCCATTATCTAGAGTGTGGTTTGAGCAAACAGGTTTTACTTTGCACTTACCACGAGCTAGGAGGGTGCATGCTATGAGTCCTGACATTAAATTCTTCCCACAATGTCTCTGTTTTAACACAAGTGTTCCCCGTCAGCCTCCTGCAGGCAGCCACCTTGCTTTGGCAATGAACGGCACAGTAAAACACGCCATACCGCGCCGTTCCTTTCCAGGCACGTTTGTAGCGTGGCTGCATTAAGCCAAATGCTTACTCCGAAGGGCAGGCACCAGAGTGCCACGGGGCTGGCTCGCAGGCATCGCAGCCACATGGTCCCAGTTGTGCCGAGTTTCCAGGATGGGGACAGCCAGGTTTCTCTCTTGCCTCTTCGATCTCCTTTAGAGAGCGGGAAGCCTGCCTGTGAAGCGTAACGACACAAAAGATGTGGTTGTCCCTGACAGTTCTTTCTTTTGATCTTGAAGACCTAAGGCGAGAGCGCTGTGGGTGCTGCCAATGCTGCAAAGCAACATTCTGACCTTGTTTTTCTCCCGCCTCTTCTCAGGGCAATGCTAGACTCCAACGACACATGGCCCTGTCCAACCCTACATTCCCTCGGAGATAAGGGAGACATTGACTTTGGCTCGCAAACACTGCAGAGGGAACTGCCCAGAAGCTTCAGCCAAAGGCACTGCAAGGAAGAAAGCACAAATGGGACAGAACTAAATTCTGTTTGCTCATTCACGTCCGAGCACAAGAAAACTCCATCTCCAGACATAGTGCCTGTTAATCCAGAGCAGATGACTGCGATCAGAATGCCATTTCAGCATTCAAAAAGGGATACGGCACAAATGATTTACAAAATGGGCTTAATGAAGATACACATTTGGTCACAGCTGCTGCTGAGACCAGACTGGAAGGAATCCAAAAGACAGGAGGAAGTGAGAGCATTAGTAAATCAGAAGGGGAGATCAAGAGCTTGCTTCTGCAAAGAAATCCCAGCCTTGGAAACCACAATTTTTAATCCAAACTACCGATGGCCCTTCTAGACCGTGGGAGGCACCTCTCAAAAAACACCTGTAGTCTCTGCAGACCAGCGAAGGGCCATCCCAACTTCTCTGTGTCCTTCCTCAATTGAGCCAGCAAATAAAAGAAGTGCTTGTGCTCATGGTGGCTGCTGACGTTACCGACAAAAACTTCAGAGCTGAGTATACTTGGAAAGTTAGGGAGTTTTTAGAGTGAAGAGGAGTATTACTTCCTGAAATTTGTACAGATGGAGCACTGCATGTCCTGTGGGGGAGGACTGGGGTCAATCTTGTTAGACATAATAGGACTTTATTCATTATGGATGAAAAGATTCAGATCTTACCGTTATGGGAGAGGATGAGTTCGGCTGTGGTTTAAGCAAATTTCCAGGACTTGCAGAAGAGTGAATTAGACTGCTGAGACAAACGAGTTTGCAATTTTCAAAGAGCTAGTAGAATATTTGTAAGATTCCACCTCATTTGCTCGATGTCCGCAAAACATAAATACAACTTCCATCACGAAATGGAATAAATATCAACTGCTGCTTGCTTATATAAGAATTATTGGGCTATCAATCCTTATCATCAAGGCATAAGCTGATCAGTAGCTGGGATCAGAAAGAAATCCCCTCTGCTCCAACCCCACCATGGCTACAGTGTTAGATAATTAACAGTATATTACGGAAAGGAAGATTTAACACCTTCCTTTAACGCATCCAGAACTGAGGTATTAGGCCAGATGGACAATCATCTGTTCTAACGCAACTCTTCTACTCTTAAAAAAGAATAATATACCAAATCTAACCATTGCTCAAGAGAAATGCTAAATTATTACTGGGTGTGGTGCCACAGGAATCACTAACCACTCAGACCACTGATATTTAAGCGCTTTTACCATGTTCTGTAGCTGCTGGGATCTCTCAAAGCCAGGATCTCTTCTGCCACCCTCCCCAAGGCCACTGCCTCACCAGGGCGCAGCCTAGAGCCTAGCCCTCAGGAAGATTCCCGAGCCACCAGACGTAAGCCTTGCTGCTCTGGAGCCTCAGAAATCTCGCTGGGCTACAGCACACGACAGTTGCTGCCATTGTGCTCCAAATAAAGAGCCTGAATTGCCTAACAGATAAAAGCTGCTTTTTTTTTTTTGAGACGAGATGCTCATGTCAAAGAGCTTAAAGAGAATGAGAAGAGAGCAAGTATTCAACCCACATTAAATTATTTTGGCCGTGAAACTGATGAAGAAAAACACAATAAAAACGCTGCAAAGAACTTTTCCAAATGTTTCTTTGAAAGAATTTGTACACGGCCAAGAAATGCTGGTTCCACACCAGACTCCTATGCCAATCTTTTCTTTCTTTTCTTTTTATTTTCTAAAGATTTTACTGGTACATTTAAATTTTGAAGTTTTTTGTAACACAGAGAGCATGCCTTGCCAATGACTTTTCCTCTACAGCACTGAAAGGTTTGTTTTCAATGTTTTACCGTTATTTTGAAGTATTTCAGGTTGTACAATCTTCAGACTTTGCGTGACGTAACAGTTGCTGGACTCTACTCAATGTCCGATATGGCAGCACAACTGTTAACAGCTTCACTGTCTACCCAGAGACTACCAGGGAAAAGCCACCCCGGTAGGAATGGAAAACATGGATCTGACAGACTCCCGACGGCTCACCTGCGCTGGATAAGAAGGAAATCAACTGCAGCCCTTGTTTCCTAACGTTTAACAGAAACCTTTTCAAAATTTCAATTCCACGTTTTTAAGAGAGGAAAAGCTGCAGTGAAGTTGACTCTTTTAAGCGTCATCTCACTGAAGTTATTGCTAATTGTCACCTATTTCCTCCACGTTCCATGAATTTTGGACCAGTGAAAAGAGCAATTAGACATTTTAAAAAACAAAACTGAAGCCAAACACTAAAACTTTCAGTTTTCTTTCAGCTGCTTAAATTCTTCCTGGATGTTGGGCTGCAACAAGAGTTACATGCGATACATCTTTTGAACTGTACTTAAAGTATGGTTCATTAAGACTCCGGTTCGATTTTGTCCTAATAATGTTAGCCTTTAATTTTGTATAAAATGAGACAGGAATTTTCAAACTGCATTTGCTTCTGGGAAAATTATATTCTTTTAAGTAACACAAAATAAATATCTGCTTCCTTCTATTTTGTTTGAAAAAACGTTTTCAGAAAAATGCTTGGGGAATATTCAAATAACGTCGTGTAACCCAAAACTTCGCTAGGATACCCTAGTAGCTTTGGAAACCTCCGAGCAGTTCTGGGTTACAGAGAATATGGTAGACTATTAAATGTACGCAATACTGGAAAGCCGCCACGTTAACTTTTCACCAGTGCGCTAGATGAGCACAGGACAGGCAGGAATTAGTTTCCGAAGTTGAAGAGCTGAAGTCACACCACACCGCCATCCTCCTTCCCGGGACAGAAGATGAACGTTCCTGTGCTCCCTTGAGACTGGACTCAAAGCAGAGGAATTCTCCTCCCTCCCCATTCTCTGTGGCACAACAGAAGGCATCTTTCAGGGTTAGGAAAAAATCTTTTTTCCCAAACAAATGCTATTGTTTGTTTGATTCTTGCGGTTTCACGATGCTGGCTGGAGGCTGGGGACAGCAATCATACCGTAGGCTTTAAATCAGCCAGCTGGCTGGTTCTGAGGCTGCTCTTGCGAGGACACCAAGAACCCTCCAACCACGCATGCCTCCCAAATAAAGATGGCTATTGCAAAGCAGAAACTCTTTCACAAAAAAAACCAAACCACTCAAAAATCCAGAACGCTTTCATTAATGCTGTGCATGCCAGTTTGCATTCAGGCTCTCTCTAGGATTAGAAATGCTAGTGCAATTCTAGAGCAAGTGCCGGGAAGCACTCCTGAAGCCTCCTTGTTGCAAGTTTTAATACAGTAATGGCATAAATTCAACCAATCTAACCTCAAACTTAATTAAGCAGTAATATAAACTGCAGAAACACTGCATAAAAGTTGCCGTTTACGTATGACAATTTCAGTGATTAACAAAGGTTCTTCAGGCAAGACCATGGAAGGCCCTAAGCAAACAGATGCTTTTTGAACAGCCTTGGGTTTTTTAAAAATACACCCATGCTTCAGACAGTATTTGCTAGTTCTGCACAGTTTATAAGACACAGGAAAGTAGGCGTAAGAAGCAGAGAGCTCCTAAGCGACAGCCTCGCTACTATCTGCTTGGACGTAAAGTGGAAGTAGCACAGGCACCAGCCTTTTCCAGGTCTCCTGTTCCTTGCTTCTTTGGCTTCTATTAGATTTGCCCAAAAATGAAAACTTCTGGTTTGGGGGGAAGCAAAGCAGCCACTTCAGTTCTACTATTTGCATTTCCTTGTAAGTTGCTATTTCAGCACCCACATCACGAATGAACAAAGGAACTGAAAAATAACACCTAGCAAGATCAAGTCCACTGGCTGTGGATCTGAGAATAGTGGGAGAGAACCGACACCCCCTGAACGCCAGGACCTCCCGGGGCATCTTCCACAATAGGAAGGGGGTTGGCCTTGGCCTCACCTGTGCCCACGCAAAGGGTGGGTCGGGTCAGCAGAGGGGCAGCCAGGATCCCGCCGTGGTGGCACCGAGCCAGCTACCTACCACCCTTCCAGGCAGGACAACGGCGTTGTCCCCAAGAATGTGCGGAGGGAGGCACGCCTGGTGCACCCTTTGGTCTCAGCAACCAGCCAGGAACACCCTCCAGTGTCACTACACAGACGCATGGAATTTTTAAACAGAATATAAGGCCGTTTACAAAAAATATTTAAAAAAAAAAAAAACAAGTCCAAAAACAAACAGAAGAAGCAGATGATATACACTTTACCACTAGAGTTGGCACAATAAATACTAACGAAGTTAAGAGCGGTCACGTTATGCAAGCATTAGACTAATAAAGAGCTCGAGTCTGCTACTCCCCAGAACACTGTTATTCTTCTAAAAAATCGTTAGTTTTGGAAGCATTCACCATGCCTGTTGTATTTTTCTGAAACAGAGCATCATTTATTCTATCCTTTATTGGATGAGACATAAAATAGCAATCCTAAATAGGTGTGGCCATTAAAAATCATCTGCTGTCTTTGGCAAGAGCACCGAGAGCCAGCTCCAGCAATCAAGCCAGGTCCCCAGTGTGGAGAGAAGAATTCCCTCTCTCATCCCCCTCCCAGGTTATTTCAGATACTGAGTGAAGTCTCAGGCTGATGTTAATTTGTGTCATTCGTTCATGATACAGCCACGCTGCTGTATGTCATCTTTGGTTCTCTCGCACCTTGAAACATCAGCTTCCATGACTGAGGGAGGACAGGAACTATTGCAGAACGCTACTTTATGCTGCCTTTCCAAATAATTCTGCTTAGCACCATTTGACAAACAACAACTTTCCAAAAAGCTTCCAGTATGCTGCTCAACACCGCCATTTCACGAGCACAGAGACAAAACTTAAAGCCCCAGGTCTCATTTCTTGCTTTATCTTGTTTCATGGTTAGTTAAACCATCAACGTCATTCTGCACACGTTCTTGCCCCAGTCTGCCAAAACACGAGACCAGTATCTCTGGGCTACGATACTCTACGCAAAGAGCAAGTTCTCCTTCTCATCACCATTTCCGCTGGACACTTAGCACTAGCCCTTTTAAATACATCTTCTAATTTCATCACCTCAGTCCCAGAGACAGAATTCACGTCAGTCATCTCCACCAGAAGTGGTCTATGCCAGCCACTTTATAAATGATAACTTGTGTAGACTATTCTTTTACACATAATCCTCAACTTCACTCAAGTTTACGTTGCTCAATCTCCCACCTTTAAATCCATCGTTTAATGGATTTAGCTAATCCGAAATCTGTTAATACTGTGGAAAAAATAAATACGTATGCCAATATATATGTGCAAAGCATAGGTTTTGATAAGGAACATTTTCACTACAAAGGGCCTTATTTCTCAAAAACTCAAAATTTTCTTTTTTTTTTTGGGGTGGGGGCAGGTAGGGGCTACAGAAGTCAATTTAAAGGCTTAAGCTGAATTTTTCAAAACTTAGGTGCTCAAAATCCTTCTAAAACTCAGTGGGTAAAATGCATCAGGCTTTGAAACTTCCTTCCTCAAGCTGCAGTCAAATTCTATTCTTAAGTGCAGCCTCATAAAGAAGGTTAAGTAACCACCTTTAATTAACCACCTTTAATTTTGTGTGTGCACAAGGCAAAGCGGACACATGGCCAAACTTTTCAGAAGCAGAATTCCCACCCAAACTACAGAAATTTACTGCTATTAACAAAACATCTCTCCCTGAAATCTTCACTCAAATACGGGCTTACGCCAGCTATTGGCCTCCCCAACAAAACTTGCTACATTAATTCTAATTGAAGTTCAACAAAAATCTGGAATAGGCACGCAGTTTTTTGGTGATAATTTTAAGTTTCAAACTGTATTCTATACAATTTTGAGGTATGGAAGTGGTTTAAGCTTGACATCATCATACGTAAGAAGAAATACAGAGCACCTTATAGCCACTCGAGATCTATTCTCTCCCTTTCCAATACATATGAAACTGCTGTTCTTTGTTTCCAATTTTTATCATCTCCCCTCCTTCCTTTTTTTTCCTGCTCTGGCCATTTCATACAATCCCTAAGGCTAATACTCAGGCAGATTCTTTGCCTTGCTGAACTGAAGTTAGAGAAATATACTGACTAAAAGTCACCTTCCAAGTTTGTCTTTCCTTATTAGCTGCCATAGCTTCTTCCCAAGATATTAATTGGTCTTACAAAGACGCATGAATTACGGCACTTCAAAGTGTCCCCTTGGCAGTAAAGTATCAGTGCTTTAAGTAATCGCTAGTGCAGAAACATCAGCTAGACAGAAAGGTAAAACTTGGGCTGTCTGCTCGACCAGGATAATTTTGCCTCCTCACAACAAGATTTAGTTGCTGTCTTCTTGCTGGAGAGCGGTAAAAACACTGCGCTGTGGCAGGATGAAAATATCTTTTCTAGCTGAGCCAACGGCTTCTGTAGACTACATTTGCTGAATGTCCTAGCAGAGGTTCGAAAACTGCTTGGAACGGCTTGGAAACTTCGCTCTAAATTAAGAGACATTAGGTAAAGACAATCATTTCGTGATAATCAGAAAAATGTTTATGTCCTTAACACATGAAACATTACTTGTTGAGAAATCAAACCTGCAATTTAAAATTGACCAATGCTTAGATTTACTCCCACGACTGTAAGAGACAGTGCAGTTTTACTGCATCCTTCACAGCCAGGGATGGCTTCGCAAGCCATGACTTCACGCGTAGTCAGTGGCAGAGAGAAATCGTTAAAGCAACACTTAAGTTGCACAGACATTTCTGTACTGCAGGATATGGGTGAACATCTGAAAACCAAGGCAACAGGGAGGAAACAGAGCAAACGCCAATTTTATGATATCCCTGCTTTACTGATAATGCCATCCAACGCCTCTGGTAGCACATCAGCCCGTGCTCTCAGTGCAAGTGCTTCACCTCTACGTGTTTTCTGCCCCACTGCCCACTTCTCGCCTGGCCACCACCTGTCTCCTAACTCCATCCCACCCGAGACAACCTTCTGCTCTGTCTTCTAGTCCGTCCCTTTTCCAGAGGGACAAACTTCTGCCAGAATAATTTATTTTCATTCTGGAAACTGTCAGAATATCTTCGATTTATCTACTTGTCTAGAGTGGCTCAGATGGGAAGTTGATCTTGGATGCGTCAAAATATCTCCAGAGCAAGACTCGGACTCACGGCACTGCTTTCGCAGCTGAAGAGCAGGCAGCACGGAATCCTTCTGCAACACGCTTATTCTCCCGCTTCTCACCTCAACATGAGGGTTAAAGAGATCCGGGTGATAATTTGGATAATTGGAGAAATACTTGAAAATTCCACTTCTTACCAAAGTGCTGACCACAAAAATCTTTTGACATTTGCCCATCGCTTATTCGTGGGTGGCATATGTCTTCTACTTGAATAGATACAAATAGATATTTACTTAGTAGGTTATTTTTTCAACACAATTTTACCCACCTACTTTGTTCTTCTAACAATAAATACAACAGAGAGCAAGCCAAGAACCATCACAGTAATTTTAAAATCAGATCATTTCCATAAGTTAGCATTTAACATATTTAGGAAAAGATGATTAGTAACAAGTTAAGCCTTCCCTTCTAAGAAGAAACTTTGAGCTGACTTTTGAAAAAAATCAAATGTAATTGTAATCTTAGGAAGCCAACTAACCACCACCCGGGGAAAACCTTTAAGCACAGTACCTTCCTCCCTCCCGTGAGCTCAAGTCCCACCACCCACCAAAATACTCTTCTCAGGTTGGTTTCAATTTCAGCAAAGAACTGTCTGAAATTCACAAGTCAAGCACATGAAGTCTTATCTAGAAACGAAGTTGAAGGATTTTATTACAGCGTTATATTAGGGCTCAAAATCAAAATGGATTACGAAAAGGGCATTTTTTCAATACAGTAGCAATACGGAAAATCTGAAAAAAATCAGTAATGCTTTTTGATGATTGGAAATCTAGATTTATTTGTCCTAGCCAGTGAAATACTCAGTTCAAGTGTTGTTTACAAGGTCTTAAAAAGAAGGCACTTCAGACTCATTTGAAAAAAGCACTAAGAAAAAGGTTGAAAATAAATGTTATCAAAAATTGAATGTTAGAATGAAAAAAGGCACGAACGTAGGACTCGTTCTGAGGCTGCGATTTGCCTTTATTTACAATTCGTACCTTGCGGTTCTGGACGGTGAGTGTCCTGTCCCCGGGTGAGGAGGCTGCTGCGAAGGGCAGCACAGCACGCAGCCGCCGTGGATTTCACTGGCCCACACCTCGGGCAGCTCGGCTGAACACAAACTCCCGGGAGCTGCTCTGAATTCTTCTTTGCCTTGCTCCAGATCGACGGTGGTATAAATGACAGAAGTTCGCCTGTTTTACTCCAAATACATCATACAGGCGAATAAACCATCTACAGCATCCAACAAAATGGTCTGGAATTACAGAAAGGCGATTTATCATAAATCTGTGGGATCACAGTGTGTTTCTATTGTACGGCAGCGTTATTCGCTAATGAAGTACAAATCCGGCGTGGCTGAACAGTGATCTCAGTAACTGAAAAGTGAACTCAATGAAGAAAGATGCGCTGTGAGGCCCAGTGAAATCCCAGAAGGCAGAGGCAGCTGGCAGGTACTCTGGTCGCCAACGCTTACCCATAAACTTCGACAGAATAAAGCTAAATCTGCAAACAAATGCCACGTGTGATATCAACGTGAGTTTCCACTACAGTACAATTAAAAATTATAATTTTTCCTTTGACAGACAGGAAATCACGACCAGATCAGCAGATTTTCTTAAAGCTAGCACATATATAGGTCAACAAGAGCTAGAGGGTTTTTTTTCATAACAACTAGCACATTTCAGGCCATCCCGTCAGATGACAGAGGGAAGGGAGCCCAACAGTTTACTGCCTTCTGTACATCCTGTGCAGAAAATACTCCTTGGTGGGCTCTTTTGTCATTGTTAAATGGCTTTTATTCTCCTGCCTCTCCTGCCAAAGGCGCTGAATGCTCTAACAATATTTCCAATCACTTCTAACAGGATTTCATTTTGCTGGCAGAATCACTGACACACACAAACACAACACAGGGACAGGCTGCAGTAGTCGTTCATTAACTCCTCAGAATTCCCCAGGGAGGTGGAGAACAAAGGAGACCAGAGATAAAGGTGCGTGTCTGTATTTAGGCACTAGGATAGCCTTAGTACACTAGTGTTTTTAAACTTCATTTGAAGCCAAACCATGTCTTTCTCAGCAGCGAAAAGATTTAGCCGTCCCCTGGGATGTACTGTTAAAAACGGTGACATCTCTTCACGTAAGAAGAATGTCAGAATGTTCACCCAACTGAACGCCACATTTGCCTGAGCAGTCAGACGTAGCTAATGAAGAGATTAATTCACCCCAGGTATAACTGCAAGAACTATGATAACATAAAAAAGGCTAAACGTGTTTCAAGGTCAACACAGATTTTTTCAGAGCTTTACAAACAACTTTTTCCACCACCCAGGGCTTCTCTCATACAAAAAGACAACACCTGCTGTCTTTCTGATTTTTTTTTTCTCCTTTTTTTTTTTTTTTTTTTCCAAACAACCGCCAAAATACACCGCTTACAGGTAAAAGGTACAGGGATAACGAAGCAAGGAGTCCGAGCGTGCTGACCCAGAGAAGTGAAATGCTAACGCAGACTTGACGAGAAGTGCAAGCCCCAGGTCTCTGTGGCCTTCCTGTCTCCGCAACTTTGTGCTGTGGAGCATGGATGGCTGCGGTCACTCACGTCTGATTTCGGGAGGTTTTTCCTTAGAGCCATTCTTCTGCCTCAGATATAACTCTGCACAGTCACCACTCTTGACCTCTTTCTGTGTATCTGCCACTTGTAGATGTGGTGGCTGGTTTGGAAAAGCAACAGCAAGGGACACGGCAAGTCAGCTAAAGCTCTGCCAGATGGAAATCCTGATTTGACTTCAACCAGCCATAGCAAAAACCACAGCTGCAATACTACGCTGCTGCCCTAGGAGAGGCAAGGCACCTTCTTCTAGAGGTTGCCTATGAGTTTCTGAGCAGTATGACTATTCCCTGTCATAAGCTGCATCTTCCATTAAGCACTGAATAGCTCTCAGTTTCGGGATCCTTCACCCTGGTTATTTCTCCCTCCCCAGCTATCACTACCCAACAACAGCCCAGCACGGTTCAGGAAACCTCTCCTATCAAGGCAGTTCTGACACAACCGTTCTCTTCTGGGGCAGAGGAGTTTGGGTACAGACTGCATGGATGCAAACCAAGCTGTGACATTCAGCGTGACACCCAGCCTCGGAGCCCAGGAGCTGTATCTGGCTCATCTTCTTTAACACACCGACTCAGCCGACGGCTGTTACCTTCCCAGCTGGATCACCCTTTGTGGCAGGGCTGGTTTTTGGAGTTTCAATCCAGGTAACACGCGGTAATCCTGGCAGTAAAATAAGCTGGTAAGATTTCTGGTGATATTTGCAACACAAGCCAGGCGGTGTAAGTAGGCATGGCACGCAGGGACTGGGTTACTGCTGTTTAAATCCCAGGGTCAAAAAAAAAAAAAGCCAACACACATTAAGCATTTCATTCCATAATGAAACACACCCCCTTTTTTTTTTTTTTTAAAGCACAGTTCACATTTGCAGAGCACGGGACCTGTCAAGACAAAGGGATAATAAAACACCCAATATAATCCTGTCCCAAGGGAAATGGCAAAAAGGAGGAAAAGAAGAGTAGTTTTCCTTCAAGTAGTTCTACACTGAGATCCTGCTGCTAACCAGCAGCTCATGAGGCGGCTGGGGATCTCCTCCTGCTGCTCCCCAATGTCCCCCCAATTTTCCTCTACCTTCAGCTCTACATAAGCCACACGCGAATTCTGTGCACACCATATGAAATAACTGCATATGGAGGGGGAGGAAGAGCAACTAATGTATAAGACAACTCTGTGGGGAGACTTTTTCTATTCCTCGAAGTCAGATGAGGCAGCTCAGGTAAAACACCCTTCAGCCCACTTTCGCTGCAGGGGACAAGAGTCCCTCTGTATCTCTAAGGCAATAAATCAGTTCAAATGTTTCCTAACCTGATGCTTTTAATCTAGACTTTTCCAAAGAGTGTTGGGTTTTGGGTTTTTTTTTTTGTGTGTGTTGGTTTTTTTTTTTTTTTTACGGACTTGAGAGAAAGAAAATGCTTCGAGCATTTGTACAGATGGCAAGTGTGAGAGGAAATACAGAAAACACCAGAACATTACGGACTCTGCAGGGAAGAGAAGGAGCTATGCACAGAGAATACAGAGCCATCCCCCACATCTGGTACCTCCAGAATGCTTGGATGCATGGAAAATCATTACGGCAGACAGCTGGATGTAAGCAAGCTTAGACAAATCTTACCTTTGTGAACTATATCAGCTGAAAACTCAGATAGTGTGCTGGGCTTTGGGATAACCCTCATTTATAGGGAGGTAGGGAAAAAAGTAAAAATCAGTGGAAACAAATTCGTAATGCCTATCTCTCTGCCTTTACACGATGCTGTCTTCAGATTTTAAAAGCAATCTCACTGTTTGGTTGCAAGTCAAAAGGATGCATGCAAAACTTTAATACTCAAAAGAGGAGAAAAACTGGCGCTGTGCTTTTTCAACTTGCCAAGTTAAAGGAATGTTATTGAAGACTCTCTTACATAAATGTTCCTTGACCTCTGAATGAACCAACAGGTCTTAAAAACTGCATTAGCCAAAGCAAATTCCCATAGCAAATACAACATTTAGCCAAGTGCATCAGATTTTTCTCTCCACGGCACAAAGAAAACTCCAGGAGTGAAAATGGCAAGTTAGCATTTCCTGTTTGGGTCTAAATGAGTCCAATAAACTTGTGGCAAGCAGTTGGCAGTATCTAGATAGCAGAACTGGAATCTACCATGCTGACTCCTCGCGCGTTCCCTCACAGCTGGCCACCAAAACGTTCTACCATCTCGCCTATCAATAAGGACCCATAGGTCCTTCTTCCTCTTGACAAAGATCTCCCCATACGTCGTAGCCTAATGGATTCTGAATAGAGTTTGAAAAGGCAAGAAAAAGAAACTTTAGAGTGTTGGCCAAAAGAAGAGCAGGCGGTGCTGTCTCCAGCCGGGCCTCACGCAGGCAGAAGGACCATCAACAACAGGTACCACTCAAGACAGACACGCGCAAGATACAGCAGCATTGTATTTGTCCAAATACTATAGATTCACTTGTCACATGTATGACCCCAAAACCAGACATAAATGCCACAAAGTCCCCAAGTTTTGAGTCAAAATTTAAAGTATAAGTCCTACGTAAGATGTAGCTAAAGCCTCTGTAGGAGCATAGAATCATAGTGTTGGAAGGGACCTCTGGAGATCACCCAGTCCAACCCCCTGCCAGAGCAGGGTCACCCGGAGCAGGTGGCACAGGAACGCGTCCAGGCGGGTTTGGAATGTCTCCAGAGTTGGAGACTCCACCACCTCTCAGGGCAGCCTGTGCCAGTGCTCTGCCACCCTCACAGGAAAGAAGTCCCTCCTCATGTTTAGGTGGAACTTCCTATGCTCAAGTTTGTGCCCGTTACCTCTTGTCCTGTCCCCAGGCACCACTGAAAAGAGCCTGGCCCCATCCTCCTGACACCCACCCTTTCAGTATTTATAAGCGTTGATAAGGTCCCCCCTCAGCCGTCTTTTTTCCAGACTGAAGAGACCCAAATCCCTCAGCCTTGCTTCATAAGAAAGATGTTCCAGTCCCCTCAGCATCTTGGTAGCCCTTTGCTGCACCCTCTCCAGCAGTTCCCTGTCCCTCTTGAACTGGGGAGCCCAGAACTGGACCCAGTACTCCAGATGCGGCCTCACCAAGGCAGAGCAGAGGGGGAGGATGACCTCCCTTAACCTGCTGGCCACACTCTTCTTGGTGCACCCCAGGATGCCACTGGCCTTCTTGGCCACAAGGGCACATTGCTGGCTCAGTTTAATTCAAGTACGGAACGCAGTCCGGACTACTGCTAAACAACCTATCGCTCCTCAAGCAAGTCGGAGAGTATGAGAAAAGCCATTCTACAACCCAATCTGGGTATCAGCACGCGTGGATGCTGCGGATTCATCCCATGTTTCTAAGGCGTGCCTATTGCGAGTGCTCTTCTGTTTATACAAAGCAATAATATTATATAATAGAGCAACACGCAGAGATACACAAACAGCTCAGGAACAGCCAAGAGGACAAATGCCATACCCGTCAGCATAACAGCATTAATTACATGGAGTTCAGAGATCCTTTTGAACATAAGCATATGCCAAACCTCTTCCTTTGCAGGAAGTCCTATAACATGTTATTAGTGCGCTGCGCAGATATGCTCCATCTTCCAAGTCAGATTCTAACCACCTTCTGAACCGCCCACAGAAAAAATCCCAAAGCCAGGGAGCATTCGGCCACCTTCAGCACGAACCCACCCTTTCTGCTCCGCAACGTCCTGACCTACTCACCAGGCTCGTTTCAGCTTCATTCCCTGTCACACGACCAAGAGCCTCACGCAACACAGAAACCCCCGAACATCAATTATCCTGTGCACCCAGGCAGAACTGCCAAGAATAAAACAGTCCGTGCTCATTTAACACTGCATTGTAACATACACACGCACAGGGATAAAGAACACTGCACAGACAGCTTAAATTCTGCAATTTAAATACTCAGCTCTACAAACCAAGGAGATTTTAACACTTTTCCTCTTCAGGTCTTGAATAAGTTATATATCAAAATATATTCTATTAAATAAAAAAAAATTAAAATATATTTGTAGTCATTACATCATGATTTGAAAATCACCTCTTCCCTTCCTTTAAATAGTACAGTGGGGGCAATCAAAGCATAAGCTATGCTGAGACGGGCATTTTTACACAAACAGGATTGCTTAGGCTTCTTTTATGACACGCCAGACACAGAAGTTTCGCCATTTAACCTCCACACTACTATTTTATCAGCAAACCTGCCATCAGCCAGAGAGGAAACGATTCAATACTGACCTTTTGCCAAAGTATCTTGAGCGAGGCTGGCAAAAGGAAAAAGCTTGAGGAATAGGAATCTAAGGAAGCTTTATACCAACTTAATGTTGTCTCCAGTGAATACTATGCTCTCATTAAAAAAACCAAAACAAGCGGCACCAGAACAACCTGTACCAGGATCAATCGTAAACATACCAAAACTGAGCGACGGCCAAGCCTCACATTAAAACCTACATGGATTTTTCAAGACAGGAAGAGCTTCTAATCATACACCAAAAAAATAATCGCCACATCTTTCATTTCTATTAGCATCTCCTTCTTATTTGCTTATTTTGTGAACAACTGTATCAAAATACATTTGATTCAAAAACTGTTGGAGGATGTCCCATTTGAGAGCGAGCGCAACAGCGGTGTTCCGTGGTTAAGCAAGGCAGAGCGCGACTCCAACAAGCAATAACAGCTGTGTAAAAGGACGAATTTGCCCATGGGCTAAAACACTGAACTGCGCCAGGCAGCCGTTATCACCACCAAACAGGCAAGTGAGCTCATGGATGCTTCTCTGACCAGAAAAGGGCTTGGGAAAAGCTGTAGTCGTCAGTTTTTCCTGCTGTCTCTGCCCAGTGCTGGACCGAGGGACGCTGTAGCCAGAGGCGGTGTCCTGTGGGCCTGAGGGACTTTAGAGACGAGTTTAGGTAAGACACCTCTTTATGCCTCTGCTCGAGGGAACACTACCATTAGAATGAACATAAGCCACAAACCCCTCAGTGTTCCCTCCAACATCTTCATTTGCCCAAGAACAGCACACAAGCCAGATCGTATTTAGATCCAGAGGATGATGTTTTATCTGGAGGAAGAGGTAGATGAACTAATGACGTGACAATGTTCTGCTACCCGCCGCTCCGGGTCTGTATTCGTAAATTTATTCTTCTACTGACACCGCAATCCAGAAATAGTCAAATACAGGCACGTCATGTCTGCAGGCACCGGCGGTCTCACCGATCCTTCACTTTATACTTTCTACATATGAAGATTTTATAGGCCAGGGAAATAACTCATGGGAGGGGGAAAGAGATGCTGTTCTTCTGGATTAAGTAGTTTGTGTAGAATTGCTTTAAGTCTCATTTGTGCACATATTTTTTACTAAGACAGTTTAAATTCCAGTTACTGTAGCAGGATTCTTCCATTTCTATTGTGGGATCTCTTACTTTGATACAAATCCCTTTTTAATTGCAATTTATGGAAGGACCTTAACCTTCAGACAGGAAAAAGAGCCAGCTTTTTGTTGGGATCTTGAGTGTTTTCACAAAAGTACACCACCCAAGCATGGATGGCCATATCCCTAGGATTAATTCCAAATGCTGTCTGATTACCATGCATACACTGCTTCGGTTCAAACATTCACGTTTTTAATACCCAAAGTACCATTGCCTGGATTTAGCCTGGGGTATACCCTGCCTGAAACTATATTTAAGCCCAACGTGACACAGAAGGGAACCATCATGTCAACAGTGATTTGAGTGATGCAACTTCAAATGTTTGCTTCAGCCCAGTGAACAACTCTCCCTGGCATTAAATCCAGTTTTTGTCGCTCATGTTACCTCTTCTGGCAAGATTAAGCTGTGTACGTTAATACATTATAAAATCATTTTGCAATCAGACAGACGCACCAATCCAGGGTGATAGCTACACGTCTCAGGAGGTGAATTCATGTCACATATAACATTAATGGAGTTCCCTGACTAAATTCCTTAGAGCAAAACTGTCTTCTGTACTTAAGAAAACAGCTCTTCAGAGTCAGATTCTGTTTCCAGGGTTCAGGGGACTCCTGTGACGTGCCATAGAACAACCTGCCTTATGGCTGTCCTCATGGTGTGACAGAGCACAAAAACCGTAAGTGAAACTTGCATTTCCAAGTTCCTTAATTCATTTTGTTTATTCTCCCCCTACACAAAGCTCTTGTGGCATTAGAATCTTGCCTTTGACATAGGCTTTTAAATAGTGAACGCCTATTTGCTCAACTTCCTTGCGTAAAACAGAAATATATGGAGACAGTAAGAAAGGATTCTCCCAAGAATGCTTGAATGCTTAGCCATAAACCTTACGTTACAGAGAAAAATAAGTGTTTGTTGCGAAATCATTTCAATTTTTTGGCAGTCATTATACAGATATGTTTCTTTTCCATATACTCTTCCAAAGCATAGCATAATCAAAAGCGTGAAAAAAACAAACAAGCTTTGTATCATTACAGAGCTTTAGATGCTGGATTCATTCTCTTTGCCAAGTATTAGTTCAGTTGCTCCATGGAGGGCTTTTTAGTACCAGTAAGTATTAAAACCAAAGATGTATTAATGAGGGCGATACTTATCCCTGAAGGAAAGAGTTCAGTAGAAGCAGTATGCCGGCTCCTTGCCACACTCAGCATTTCAAATATCAGTCTTCTGCCCCAGACGCTGCCCTCCAGATAATCCTCCCTTCCCTTTACATTCCGCTGTGTTATACTGACCGGTGCTTGGGATATTATTCCTATTCGTGTTGTTATTATCACCTGTAGAGATCTAAAGCTTAAAGAATGACAACAAGAAAGAAGGGCTTAATTTCTTACAAATTTCTTTGATAAAGCAAGCGAGCCAATTACAGGCTTGTTGTATGTTCAAAAAACAAAGCCAACAGATGTTAGCCTAATGCCTGTAACGTTCACATGTCCCTTGAATAGTCCAACTCTGCTTACTTTTTAGGCAGAATCATCTTTTCCCAGGGTTTTCAAGCTGTTTGAACGCTTTTAATTTCTACTGGGAAATATAACTCACAGTGAGTATTCAACACGTTGAGACCCTCAATCACTTACTATCTTGTAAAACCCGCTCTTCTGGAAATTCATATATTGCTGTCCAGTGATTTTGTCTCTAGTTCTTTCACCTCAAATGACTTTAAAATAACTCAAAATCAATAGCCTAATCTGCTCAAAACTACTCAATAGTAACATAATAGATAATTTTATGCACTAATAGCAGAAATTCAAGCCAATGTTCTAGGTAAGTTGGCACATATAGTATTGTGCAGTTAACAGAAAACTTCATAAACCATCTGCCATTCTCAGCACATCACCAGTATTGAAGTCTGGGGTCATGTCCTCATCGCTCAGTGCCCAATTCAGCATCCCAGCGCTACAGCTTAGAAGACCAGTGCGTTCCACAGAGGACCACCACCCAAGGGGGCTAAAACTCATCTGGCTTCAACCTGTCTTAGTAGGAATTGGGGGGGGGGGGGGCGGGGGCAGAACAAAATCCTTATCCCAGTGAAATCGGTCACAAAATTCCTGCTAGCATCAGCAGGTTCAAGATTTCAGAGAATACTCTGGAAGGATGAATTTGGTCAAGTGAAGCAGAAAAATCAACAGACTTGGCTAAGATCCTTTTGGAAAACTTTGGAATTGGCTCTCGGCTCAATTTCCATGCACCACTTTAGGTAAGGAAAGGGTCTGCAATCGTACATGGGGGAAAAGGTTTAAGTTAATGTACCGTCACCTCACCATCCTCTTTCACTGCAAGCGAAACTGCATTAGATTATATCGCACCTTCTGCAGCCGAGTTACTTATTAAAGGCCACGCAGTAACTGGTGGTGAGGCTGCAGGCTCATGTGGGCAATCTGCCTCCGTTTTTCAGGTCAGAAAATGAGTGAATAGTAAGGAGAAAAAAAAAAAAAAAAAGGTAATTTTTTGAGAGGAGACCACCAAGCTTTCAGAACTAAGACTAGAAGATGCTGTTTGACCACAGGCCCGTAAACAGGTCATAGTGATGCTCATCCAAACAGAACTGAGGAGAGTTAGAAACCAGCACAAACCCGGGGATGCCGACAGCCTTTCCAGTGCCAGCACAGTAACCCAACAGCTCCTTTGCTCCGGCCTGCACCGCAATCTGTGTTTTGCATTACTTCACACCAGAAGAACATCACCTCAGCTCATACGGCTTGGAGAAATATTATAAAAGCCCAAAACGCCAAACATATGTCACTTAACCAGACTATCAAAATTAGTTTTTCCCTATCTTTAGGATTTTTAAAAGACTATTTTGTGGTCAAGTCCTCACTTTTGCATTTCAGCACCTCCCAGACTTCAGCCTGATTTTCCAGAGACCTTCAATCCAAACTTTGATTTGTCACAAGAGCAAATAGCTTGTGACAGCCAATAACACGATATATACTTACTGCCAAGCCAGACTGTTCTTATTTCAGTTCCATTCCTTAAGGGGCTTGGCCGCACTGGGAAAGTAAACACGCCGAAGCTCCAAGCTCTCGCAGTCTGTCAGCTACGTTCTGTTCCATTTGGACATCGTCATGTCAACATCGCCATGCTGTAGCGAAGAGAAGCAGAAGTACCTGCAGGATGAGCTAGTAATCAGCAGGTATGCTGCAATCAAGCATTTTAAAGCATTGGTGCTGCTATTTTCCCCTGATTTCTGCAATTAGTTCATTCTAGATAATCCGCAACTGAAGGGGAAAAGGTCACCATATATTTTTTAAAAATTGCAGTCATGTGAATAGTCAATCTCTGGGGACTTATTGCTGAAACAATTATTCTAAATATCTCCAAACAAAGCTTATCTCTCAGCCCTCCAGTAATAGCATATAAAAGTGGAAAAAAGCAAGCACAGCAAAACTTTTATTATCCAATTAATCTGAGGTTGTTTACTTTGTAAAATAAAAGAGAATTATTAGTTGCACTCTCTGGAGCAAGCACTTATCCAGGCAGTAACTAAATAAAAACCATGAAACTGCACAGCGATTACAGCTGAAAAATCAGCGCCGCTGCTTTGCAAATGGCACCACTGCAGGATCAACTGGCCTGGTCCCAGTCCCTCACTGGTTTCCTTCTGACAGAGATGCATCTTCTCCATTTACAACAGCTGATAAGGACCTAGTGACTCAACCCCATTCTCGCGATGTATTAAAGAAATTCCTAGAAATAAGGAACAGAAATATTTTCAAACAGCTGAGTGTCAAAAGCACACAGTATTTTAATTAGCAAATGATGTGAACCACATGGGCATATACAGAAAAGGTAAAAAGCACAATTCCTGGCTTGGACACTGAACAGCAAGAGATTTGAAAAAAAAACAATTTTAAAGAAGTGTTTAAAGAAGGCTGGCTTTTTGGAAAAAAAAAAAAAAAAAGGCCCAACACAAGGGTATGATGAGTCACTCACGGGAAGGATGGCGTCGTGATTGAAAAACGATTCTTAAGTTTGAATAACAGTGTCATGCTTAGGCATAAATTAAAACATTTTCAGAAGCTGTCCCGAGTTTTAAGTTCCTTTACTTTACAGAGCCTTTACAAAAAACCAATATCTTGTTTCATTACACTGACTGGCCAGCAAGACTTTAACAAAACACAAAGAATGCAAGCGCTACAAAAAGTAAATCCCTTTAGTTGTATCCACAGGATAAAAAACAAGATTTAAGCTACACCTCTAAAAAGTTCCTCTTTGCCAACTTTCAATTTCAAACTCTTCCTCAAAGCAGAAATCATGTGTCTAAAGAGCACTGCCACTACCTGTGTTTTATTAGACACGTTTCTAAGCAACTGACTTTCCCTATTGGAAGATTTTATCATTTAACTGTTTTCTAATCAAAAAGGGCTCAAGTTCTCAGCCATAAAGAGAGTTCAAGTTCCATGTTTCTTTTTGCTTTCCTAGCTTAACAGTTCAGAAATTAATAGAGAAGAGAATTTTGTCTGCCCGCAGCAGCTCCCATTAGAGTACATGATTAGCTGCCCCCGTTAGACCACGGGGCGTTTTTACAGTGCAGTCCCTCTGACTCTCACTTCCTTAACACAGTGTGTTTCCCGAGTTCCATAAATCTGTAGTTATGCTCAATATGATTTCCATCTGCTTATGTCAAGCGTGTAAAACAAAGAGGGCCTTGGTTTTAATTTGGACCCTTAAGGGCAATTATGTCTATTATTCAAAACTGCATTCCTGCATCTCAACTTTTTTCCGACGGGGATGACGTTGGAATACAGCTGTTCTTTTTCTTGCCACTTGCGGTTTCCCACAGGTGTTGAGTAAGAGAGGACTCGTGAGCTGGCAAGTGGTCTTTTATTTTCTCCGTAAGAGCGGGCTGGAAGTCATACCTTAGCACCTCTTCCTGGGGCAAGCACTGGCATCTCAGACAGCGGCTGTCAGTCCCACCCTGTAGACACAGAACCTATTGCGAATACAACGCCACAAAATACAAGACTCAAATAAACAAACCACACCAGGTAACATAAGACGTATGCTCAGCCTACAGCGTGATGTTCTGTCAGGTACCTACAAACCAATCCCGCTATCTCAGGACTCGACTGCCAGCTCTGCCATGAGCCTCGCTGCTGGAAACAGCACAGAACGCAGGATTGTCCTAGCCATGGCAATTCAAGCACATCAGTAGCTTCTATCGCCTTAGATCATTTGCTACACTCCTACCATGTTTGCTCAATTCAAGCTACTTGAGTCTTAAAACAAACGCCACATTTTTCTGTAACATATAATCATATTTAAATGAACAAGTCATCCCTGTGCGTATTATTCCATGGGAAAATGAGTTGCACTATCTGGCAGTGTTTGCTGGTCCCTCACCCTAACTGGAGCCACTGGACTCTGCAGCACCTTCCGAGCCTTTGAGAAGACAAACCCACTCTCGCTCCCGGCTAGAAGACTGCCATTTCTGCCTTCATCATGGTCCATAATGCATACGGCCATACAGAAACATTCACAACTGGCTCACGCTCTCATTCATTACAAAATACCTAGTGAGACAAACGGTTAGATTCTCATGCTGCAGCCACTGCCACGGGAATTCCTTTACCCTGCTATTCTACTCAAACAGTTCCCAGCTTCTGATGATAACCGGTCTAGGGGAAGTAACTGCACTTTGCCTCAAGTACTAGGGTGGAAAAAAGCCAGACTACAGCCACTTGCCAGGCAGTAGTTCCACAAGGATTTCGATTTATGCCATGCTGAACTGTGCATTTACTAACACGCAGTGTGTCGGGAAAGCAACTACACTAACAGTAAAGTTTGGAAAATTTTCCAAACTGCACATGAAACTGTAACAGCATTTTCCTTCTGCTCTCCCCCTCCCCCCACACCCCAGTTTGACAGTATATTTGTGATGCAGATGGCTATCTTTGCAAGGAGACTCTGGAAATAATTACCTTGCATACCAGTATGTCAACTTTATCCAGGTTTATCCAAGTACAAATCAGATAATCACCTGCAAAATCTCACATTTCTTACCTTCACCATGCCCACCAGTGACATGAAACTCGACCAAAAGGGGGGGATCCTCTCTAAGAAGCTTCACAGACAAACTCCTTTTCCTGTCATTAACTATGCACACTATGAATTAACTGGCAAACAATTAGTGGCTAATTCACCACCTTGAGCTCAAAAAACACCTTTATGACTATTTTTTCCTCTGTGGCAGCTGTATTAACCAAAAATGTTAGGAAAGGCCCTCATCATGGCAAGGCTTTTTATCAACAGCGATGAAACTAAAACTGTACACGGAATTTGCATGGAGAGAAAATGATCTCTGAATCCTTCTGACAGTCTGCTTCAACTAGCCTATCCTGCCATTACTGTTTTGAACAATAACGTTTCAGAGTCTTGAAGCACCTCTTGTCCTTACATCCGTTACACATCGTGTTTGAAAAACCTGCATCAGCAACCCCCATCAGTACAGAGGTCAGTCGTCTGTTCAAACTCAGGTGCTGAAAGAAAATCACTGGACTTAAGCGCCCTAGTACCTCAGCTAGACCTCTCAAATCCACTTCAGCCTCTCCAAAACTTCAGGCAAAATCCTTATTTAAAATGTTATCCTGTCAGAAAAAGCTCGCGGGTCACCATTTTCTAAAACACGTTCCCAAAGCGAAAAACACACAAAACGACAAATGGCCATCCATCACAGCCCTCAAATAGGAACGACAAATCCAGTCAGATGTTCTGCTCCACTCAGGTACCTCAAAAGTTACCATCTCTCTGCCTGAAGATCCTTAGCCCATCTCAGTGCCAAGTAAAACAGGTCATCTTAAAAGATTAGAGTGGAAAAGCAACTTCTTGGCTTGCTCTAAACTTGGCTGCAAGTTTTAACTAAGATCCAAAGATCTTCTCACCCTCTTACACTTCCAAGGATCAATCACTTACCACGGTTTTGCCTTCTGTCCCCTCCGGAACAACTGCACACCACTTTTGGTCAGCGCTGAGAAACAGTCCCCAGGCAAGTTCCAAACAAACACAGTGAGGCCCAAACTCCTGGATCTGACAGGCCCTTTTCCTCCAAACTGCCTTATGCTGAAGGCTGGCATTTGTTTCTAATTAACAACATTCTTCCCGTTACAACGTGTGTGGTACCCATCAACATGCCAAATGGCTTTTCAACCTTCCTGGCCCCTCCACTGAACACATTTGAGCCTCAGGCTCATAAAGCCAACATCAAGCTTGTGATAGCATCACAAGTGCTCAGCTGTACTCTTGTAACAAGTACCAAAACCCCCTTTTTACTGTTGAAGTGCAGATGCAAAAGCGTGATTTCCTCAAAATCAACGGCATTCATTCACCAGTGAAGCAAGACGGTGTATTCTCTGGTGGGGATATTCATCTTTCCTACACCTGCCTTCCATCTACTGACAGAGGGCTGTATCCAAATCAGCGGCAGTAACGTCTCTTCCTATTAAAGATGAATTATCAGGCTGCAGAAATTCCTCTTCCCTGCTGAGTCTCTGGATGGAGCTCACCAGACCCCTGGGAAGCAGCTGCCATAGGTTTGGCAAGACACACAGTGAGGAAAGGTGAGAAGATTTAGGAGCTGAGTAACAATCCATTTTTCCTTATGTTCGTCAAGACAATGGCATTCCTTGACTTCAGATATCCTGGGCAATACCCAAGTAAGGTGACGTACATTCTAGCTTGGGATCCTTACTTTCTGAGCAGGGGATGGTTGCTTTTCTCTTCTTCCAGCTGAAATACAGTGCCATCCAAAAGAGGACATTCTCTTCATGTTTCTCCTGGAAGTTAGGATGAAAAACATTTTACAAGTCACATGTTTCCAGAAACACTGCCACAAGAATGTGCTATTCCATGTGGCGCCTTATGGATATAAGGTACTATTAAGCTTCAGAGCATACAGTACACGACACCCCATTTTTTTCAAGAGGAATTTGAGTACCAGGAGTGCTTGGGAGCTGGGAATATTTCATTGCTTTTATGCTTGCCTTGGCGAAGATTTTGTTATCTGCAGGGACACGCTTGTATTTGGGTATCTGCTGTTGGTAGGAGAAGATTCAGAGCTTGAGGAACACTCCAAGCACAAGATAAAAGCCTTGCTTCAATCTTGGGGATGTACACAAAGAAGTGAGACTCTTGCCCGCACCATATTTGTCCCATGAAGTCAGAACAGGAGATTCCAGAATTTAAATGCCTTCTAGGCTTCATCTGCAGAACGTTAATCTGGAAACAGGGGACTGCAGCGAGAGGGGTGGAAAGATGCACGTGGGTGAACAGAGGGGACAGGCTTCCAGGCAAAATGAAGCCCGACAGTTCCCACACAAATCCTTCCATCCTGAAGGATGGTGCAAGGACTGTCATCCTCACCTTCCTCTGTCCTTAGCTTTTAGCAGTGTCGATGACGGCTGGTTCCTTTCCAGGCCAGTCAGGACCATTTGTTATACCTTCAGTTTTTCCCCTGGAATCTGCAAGAGAAGAGAGAATTCTTCACCACCAGCTTTGCTCGGTTGTCGTTACACTCCAACCATCACAACACCTGAGGACTGTAACAACAGCAGTTTTCAGAACAGAAAAGATTATCTATCACTTAGGGAGAATTGTGATCCTTTAAAAAACCCAACCAACCAAACCAAACCCAAAAAACAAACCCTCCATCATTCTGTAACTCTGTGACATATGAACAGCAGAGGGACCTTTTGGAATCATCCCCAGCACACAATTTGCGTAAGTTCCAAGTACGCTATTTAACTGAAACTAGCTCCCCAGCATTTAATATCCCATCACTTGCATATCAATTTGCTCCAGGAGTACGGAATTATTTTTGTTACTTGTTTTTACGAAAATGTTTGCCAATCCCCAGAAGAATGTTGGCTTTTTGTAAAAACATTAATTGTCCATCTGAAAACTTGGAAATGAGTATTGTTTGTCTCCCATTTTCCAGGGCCTTCAAATCACATTCATTGAATTGATCCAGGACAAACTACTTTTTGTCTGAGTGATTCATCGCATAGGCTGCAAACAAAGCTAAAATGTTTATAATCAAATAATAAGACAATGAACTTCAGCGTATTTTGTCATGGTACGCAGGAAAAAAAATAATAATCGCAAAACAAATATTGGGGATTACTTTGCAAGAAAAAAAAAATATAGTGGCTCAAACCACAATGCTTATAATTCAAAGGAAAAGGGTTTGGTGAGTTCTAGTAGTTTCTTTAGATTTACCACAGTCTCCATGGTCTTCAGCCTACCCCTGTCCGTGCTATGTGGAACAGAATTTAACTGCTTCAGAGGGATGACGATAGTCTTCATTTACCAGTCCGAGCATAAAATCAGATGAAAATCACAGGCTTAAAACTCCACTTCCCGTTCATTGCAGCTGATAACACTGCAGATTTCTTTGCTATCTTCTACCATGGAAGTAAGTAAAAGCAGAGACATTATTTTTATTACCACTCTATCTACTCCTGGTCAAAACCAGAGAACACCGAATAATTTGCTCAATGAAGAATTTGCCAGAGTAACTGCAGGTGGGAGGGACAGCCAGGGAGAGCGTGCTTACCAAGGTTACGTATCTGACCCTATGCATGGCAGCAAATTCTTATCTGTCACACCTTACAGAGAGGCATCCTCCCCACTGCCAGAGGGGACCCTCATTTCCCCAGACATGGGGAGCCATCTGGGCTCCGTAACTAGCTATGACGCTCATCCAGAAGCCCAAATCCTATAAATAAAGCAGCAGCAGTCTCTCCTGAAGTACTCCCACCTTTTTTTCTTTGAAACAAAAGTTAGGGGATTATATTAAATAAAGCAGGTTAAAAACGTTTTTTACTGTTACTTTGATTGCAAAGTTAATTAAGGCATTCAAATTATGAACTGGCAGTTAGACAAATGAGTCTAGAAAGCTCAACTCTTTAAATAAAGGAATATATGGATGCGTGGGCTCACCTTAATCTGCACTAAGGCACCTGACTTACACAGGCTGCTTTAAAAATCCCTACCCAAAGCAAAAGCCCATAGCACCGCAGGATTACTCTGTGCACCAAGAATTGATCAAAACCATCATGGCGACATTGGTGAAAAGCACCAGTCCCTTATTATGAACTCACTTTGCTGATTTACATGGGTTCAAAAGTTTCCGGCAGGTTAACTTTGTCACTTGCAGCACAGAGTGTCTGTCTGTGACTTACTTCTTGCTAGATTGAGTATTAACCGTCCTCCCGCAGCTGGCAGGATGCTGGCAAGAAAAAGCCCTGACGTCAGCATAAACTCCTTATTTGTGTCCTCTAATCTGACACAAATGCAATTGCATAGTCCAGCTTCATCCAGACCACGGTTGTACTGCTGAGAGATCCAGCAATGTCTAGTTGTAATATTATGAAATCATGGCCTAAGCTAGTCCTAAACCTACAAAATAAAGGGAGGAAAAAAAAGGATGGAAGAAAAAAAAAGAATGAAAAAAAGGAACGGATTAAGGACACTCTCTCTGCCAGTTTTTATGTGGTGCAAATTCCCCGTTGGCCTGTTCCCCTCTCTCTTAAGATAATGTTAACTTGCAATCCCTCAGACTTTAAAAATAGAGCAACAGCCCTCACTTCTGAGAGCAGCAGCTGCTGTTACTCTTAGCGCCACGCTGAGCTTCAAAGGAACCAAGAGTATTTTATTTACCGTTAGAAATAAGTCACATCAATTAAATACAGGTAGTCCAACAATAACAAGCAAAAAAAAGAAAGAGTTCTCCTGCCAGCTGGCCACTTGGCTGCATAAATGGATAGCTTTGCAAAGACAACTGGGCCGTAAGAGGGATTGTCCTGACACCTGCCAATTTCCATTTGGCATCCTCAGCCCACAAAGAGGGAGCAGCTAGCAAAGTTCTTGGCATTATTTTCAAGATCAGCACTGTTAAACGCTGGTCTACTTCAAAGGGACACGGCAGCGAGGTGGAAAAGCAGTGTACACTGCAAAGGGAAGGGCTGATTAAGTTCTGAAACAGCGTCAAGATGAAAGACAGGAGAAGAAAAAAGGTTTTGATGTGAGGCCTGCCTGCCCTAGATTTCAGAGCCCTGACAGCTAACGAGACCAGCTATAGCTTGAGCACCCCCGTGTGTACAGCTGCATAGTCAAAAATACTCCAGCACTTTTTTCTTTCCAGAAACCATGGAACTGAAGTGCCAAAAATGACGTTTTGCCCTTGGAAAAATTCTTGCGCTTCAAGGAATCCACCCTAGTAACTCAGCTTTCAATTAGGAATTTGGATTCCTCACTAAAACAACCACAAAAAACAACCAGGTGGACTGGCAAAGTATCAGCTACTGTGGCAGACAACAGCACTCCCCTCTGGCACCCCGTAAATGGTGTTATATTATACTGACATTTGCGTCTTGAATGTGACACTGGCCTTTAAACGTCCCTTCCAACCCAAACTATTCTAGGATTCTAACTCCTCTTTCTTACACTATTTCAAGCTAACGAGCAGAGGGGAGTTAAGAATAAAGTCTCCCTTCCTTTCTAAGCTCTCAAATCTTTTATTGCTAGCGGATTTTAGTAATCTACTTACAATTTCTTCGTTTTTAGTAAAGCCAGAATGGGAACCATGCAGAATAGGTGAAGAAACAGTTAAGCTGAACACAGCTGTATCTCACATAACTTAAACAACGTGGTATCATTCAGGAAAAACGCTATACAGGCTTCAGGAAGAACGCTATACAGACTTTTCCGAGACACTTCAGTTTTGTCTCTCGGAAAACACAGCAACCGTTCTTCTGATTTCTCCACCAGAAATGCACCTCCGCCTGCTCATTTGCAGAAAGCGCAGCCTCTAGCATGACACGACGGCTTGCAAGGTCCTCTTTGCTCCATCCTTGTCTCATCAACACGGACTGAAACCCCAAGAATTACATTCCCACAGGCACGCATCATAGCAAGGGAAACAGCAAAGCTCTGATCCTCTTTACTAGAAACGGCACCAACCATCAAGACAAAGATTTTAGTATAGACAATATATTTTAACGGAGTAATTACTGCGGCTGAGAAAGGAGGTAAGCTTCTGGGCACACAGCCTTTTTTCCAGGTCAGAACTATTAAAGCCAACAAACATCGCAGCTCTATTTTCAAAGTTTAGGCTGTATTTTCAAGACAGAGAATGAAACACAGATGACCTGTAAGAACATATCCTTTTCAATATCATTAATTATCCTAAACTAAGCAGGTGAGTATGCAGTGTGTGCAGTAGGCTCGCCCGGCTCTATGCAGATAAAGGAAACCCCACATGCACTGGCTACGCAGGGGCAAAGCACATTTAAAATGGGGCCTTTTTTTTTTAATTTTGCATTGTACGTTGAAAATATTACCAACAAAACAGGATTTTCTATTAGCTCTCATTTTCACCCTACGTCCTCTAAACTTGCCTTTGCAGAATGATCTTCTGTGTTGCATTAGTATTAATGAACACTTCACAATGGCTTGGAAAATTTCCACGCGAGCTCTGGATTATGGCTTTGGAGCAGAAAAACAATACAGACACTGAAGGCTCCAACTTCTACTCCATACGGGATCCGTGCCAGGATATTTCAGTGATTTTGAGTTCTATCAGCACAGAACCCATTCAGGGAACTTGTACTTAGTTGAACGTGACTTGACTGATTTCAGTTCCTCGAGTTTAGTCTCCCTCCGAGGTAGCCGCCTTATTTCAACAACTCTCTTCCAGGCCCGGGTTTCACCTAAAATAACGCTATAAGAAATCCACCTCCAAATAAATTCATCAGAGGAACCTTATTCTCTTTCAACTTGCATTAGCAGACCTTGGGTACAATTTTATGAGGTAAGCAGAATTAGAAGGGTGGAAAACGACCATGAAGAAATGGAGAAATGAGTATTTAAGGTTAAGAGACTACTGCACTCACGTACTGCTAGAACAGCCCCGAAAATTTGCTCGAATGGTAGAAGCGCTGAAACTAACTGGCAAAGTTCACACTATAGTTTTATGCAAGCAAAAACTTCCATCTGCATGCAAATTCCCACATCTCCCTACGGTGCACAATTTACTTAGACCTGAAATCAACTATTTGCAGTAGAGAAAACAGTTCACAAAAATCACAGACAAAGGCTAGGAATAACCTGGCCTGAGTCCAGCACCGCAATCCTTCTGCCACAAATGGATTCGCGGGGATTGTAGAAATAAACAAGAAACAGTCGAATGGTACCTCATATATCAAATTAATTGTCACAAAGCGTTTAATATAAACGCTTATCACTGCTGACAACGGAGTCCCATGTTTAAATCAGAGCCTGACGGGTATGTGCTAGCTCTTCAGCATACACGCGATTACCTGCACACAGGAATATATATTTATGAAAACATATGGTGCACACGTGTCTATATATCTGTATGTAACTCTACTAAATATGCTGTTTCTCTTCATGTATATATGCCACATACTGCTTGCTCCAGCAGAGACATAATACCACGGAAAACAAAGCTGCTTCTTCCTCCAAACCTCAGGGCGACTCAAGTCTTAGCCGTGGACTTTCAAATACACCAAAAAGAATGGCAAATCCAACAACGCCCATTTCACCTACTAAACATGTGGGGTCCCGACAGAGCTGGTAACCTGTCTGAGGTATTTCTCAGCAACCAGTTTAAGCTTCCCAAGAAATGACGGGTTATTTTTCATGACAAATACAGTTGTACCTGGTTTCAGGCCCTGTCAGGGGCCCACAGTTCAGGTGACCCCATTTCAAGAGTAGCCCAGCTGAGGGAGGCGAAGGGAACCCCAACTCCTTGACTGCATGGAGTACCAGCTCCCCCTGCTGCCACCTCGCCAGCCAAAACTCCCCCCATCCTCGCCCCGACTCTGCTCCCAGGACCTTCAGCCCAGCCGGAATGACAATATGCCAGTCAGAGATCTGTAACATCCTCTAAACATCTAGAAACCATCTCCTACATCTGACGCAGCCCTGCAAAGTGCTCTGTCGCATCAATTCTGAGCCCATGCCATCACCTCCTTACCTGTGGTTTCTGAGTTGTTAGATACTGTGAGACAAGATGCTTTTGGCCGCCACGTTTAACTTGCAGTTTCACACATAGAAGGGGTTTTGGGCATAAGACCATCCTAGCAGCATACAGATGGAGCTGTATCACTGATGTTCTGAGATTCATAACCAGACAGCAGGTAGACCAGCCAGATCTGTACGAGTGCATTATCTGTACGATGACAGCCACACTTATTCTCCAGAATTGCTGTTCTCAGTCAGAAACCCCCTCTCTTCCGACCTCTGGTTACAGCTCTGTGAATATAGATCTGGACAGCTGGCACAACATTGTTAGTGGTACCAATTAACATCCTCGTATGGAAAACTGCCTTCCGATACCCTTTCAAAAGCCTAAATAAATATGTTCGGCACAGCCGTAGGAGAAACAGGATTCTACAATTCCATCATGCAACAAACCATTAAGTGGCTGACCCAGGAAAACAGTGGCAAGATTGACACATACCAACAATGGAATTAGTAAACCTATGGTGCAATTAGTTCTTGCGTTTCACTAAGCCATCAACACGATTCAAATAAATGCTTCAAATTCTGTGTTAAAAATTTTGCTCCCAATTTTCTGTTGATTTCTTTTACATCGAAGTAGTAATGAGAAGTCTTTTAAGAGCTTAAATAATTAACTCCTTACCCCTCATTTAAACAAAGAAAAAACCTCTAAGACGAGCCCAGTATTTACAGAAAGCACAAAAGTCTAGCTTATCACTGGTTTCAGATACTTTCAGGAAGCACAGTTAATAGATTTCTGGGAGAAAGGGACAAAAATTACGGAAAAACAAGCAAGCTACAGACTAAAATGCTGCTTTCAGCCTTGCAGTGCCACACAGCTATTCCTCACGCTGAATGTCTCCTGTCTTGGTATTGATAAACCATTAATATGCCTTCTGCTCTGAGCCTGTTAGCCGCTGAAACAACGGGTGCCTGCAAAGCACAGCTGCCTACTCGGCCCTTACCAATTTACACTGGAAGCTCAGGTCTTGTTTTGGGTCAGTCTGCGCACAGCCCTTACAGCTACAGAGAAGTATTAAAGTACCAATTAATATACAATTAGAATCAAACTACACGCAGCAACAAGGGAAGCATTTGCATTCCGTTCGCGAAAATACACCCACTGAAAGACAAGTAGAAATGCGGTATCAGGACTGAAAATTAGGAACATTTAGTTTCAAACAGGAGCCAAACCTGTATTACTGGACTATTCTAACTGCAAAACCACCTCCCTTGAAACGAAACTTCCCAATAAACACGCATTTGTGCTGAGCAATCATTCTTTAAGGCCAGATGGGCAATGCTTTATTTGTAAAATAAATATAATTCCAGCTGCAACATTTTACAGTAAATAAGTACATCTCAATAAAATAGCACTACTTAATTAACCATGCAACATCTGTTGGACAGCTCTTCCCACAGTTCAAATGACATCATTTCTTAAAGCTGTATTTGGTAATCAAGGCAGCCACAATATCCCTGTAAGGAGTATCCGAGTCAGATTTGGTCCTTGGGATGCAACACAGTCGACGGAAGGTGGGAGAACGCAGCAAGAGGTTGTGCGAGAGTCCCACGAAGCTCGAGGACAGCCAGTACAGCGCCATGGACTGCAAGGAGACAAACACCCAGTTCAGATGCAATGAAAACACAAACATTTTAGGCAGCTCTTCACGAACCACAACCACTGGCTACTCCCAGTTATGGAAAAAAATAACTCACCTAAAACCACTCCTCTCAATAACAATAATGGCTTCCATTTCAAATGTATTTTTCATTTTTTCTCAACTCTTCTGGGGAAAAAAGTCATCTACACTGAAGTTTGACAACAGTTCATCAATTAATTCATATTAAACTTGCTTAAACGTCTACATTTCAGACTATAAGTTGACGATCCAAACAACTAGATACTTTGGTTTTGCTAAGCACTGCAAAAAAAATCAGAAGTAGAATACCTGGTGAAAATGAAAAGTGCTTTAAGAAGATTGTGGAAAATTTCTTAATCCAAGAGCTACGCTGATTTCCTGTTACAGTAAGCAAACACTTAGCAAACCTTTGTCTATATGTCATTATAATCAAGTTTTCCTCTCATTTTTGAGACGACAAAAAGGATGCTAACCCGCTCTGAAATGTCCTTCCAAACCCTAGTTTGCAAAAATTACGTTTAGAAACATTAAGTTTCCAGATGCTTCCCTCTTAGACAAAAATATTCCAAACATGGCAAAAATTTAAAGTATACATAGACAAAACATCTTATTTGTTTCAGGGCTCACTGTAATCCAGAGTATTTAAATCCAGCAGGCATTTAGGCTGCTCTTCAAGCGTGAGGAAACATACCACAGTCCCAGGTTAACGGACGCACCGTTAAGACTCCGTGCTTACCGAGGGGACTGTTGCAGCAACAGGGATCATCACTACTGACACCACTCGAAAGAAATTCGTAGCAAACTTCTGGAACCTGGAAACTTCCATTTTTTGTGAAGCAAAGATCTGAAAGGGGAGAAACCTCCAGTTATAAACAAGTTCTTCTCGAAACTAAAAGGAGAAAAAAAGGCAACAGCGGGGTTTCTGTAACCCAGCACTCTTGTTCATCCATTACTTCCATTTTGCATCCTCCGTTTCCATTAACATAGCACTACAATCCTGCATGTAACTTTGATGTTTCACGTGTTCAGTCCTTGGTAGAAAATACTGTACTAACCTAGCTGAGTAGCTAACAATCGCTTCAAGGTAACGTAATTGCACACAGTCACTTTAGCACAGAAAAGCTCTGACGCCTCAGCCTGAAGCCAGCTCCGTGAGAAAAGGCTGCCACCAGGGATGTAACGCTGAGAACAATTAAGTCATCTTTCAGTTCTGCCCAATGCATTTAAAGCACTGATAATCTGAAACTACCCTTACGATATCATGTTTTATAACTGGGTAATATTGTCTTACAACTCTATAAAAAGAATTATCCTTTTGCAATCATGCTGTTTTTTCCACCAACGTACCTCCACTATCAGCAAATTCATGAGCCCAAGGGAAACTGGCAAAATCCATGTAGAATCTGGGGCAGTGAGGTCTGTAAACCACAACGCTCCGCCTGCTGAAAACTGTTCTTGAACTACAGGAATAGTTTAAAGAAAATATGAAATTAAGTATGATTTTCTCCCTCAGGTTAGTCAAAACCGTACCATGGATTGCTATCAAACCATCCAACTTTCTAGACACATTTTATCTACGTGAGAAATGACGTTAAAGCAGAAACCTTCGGTTTAGCAGATCAGATGCCAAGGCAGTCTGCAATCAATACAAGTGAAAAACAGTGGCAGACAGAAGCTGAGACACAGCTTAGCTCATGACAGCCGCTGATTCACATAAACCTGCGATAAAAACTAGGTTGATCTCCACCACCTCTTTAGAAGCCAATGAGGAAAATACGCATGTAGTAATATACAGTGACTACGTATTCTGTGGTTTTGAAACCACTACATTTATCTTAATAACTAACTTGGCACTTTTTTGTTTAGAATAACACACTATAAACTCTTTTCTAAAATATCAAAATATCGGCATTTTAATTTAAAAATAATGAGAAATTCACCTTGTCTATAGTACTGCATGTAAAACTTTACACAGAAGAAAAAAATACAGATTAGTAGTGAACATACTGTAGCGCAGGTAATATTATTTGCTAAATATGCTTATCTTGTGAACCAGAAGAATCCCAAGGCAGTTTTTTGGTTTTTTTCCTATTAACCTGGTCTTCAGAAAACCACAAAGTAATTAAATGCTCACAGGGCTTAACAAAATGCCTCACATTGTTTGCAGCGCTCAGACCCCAATACTGCTTTTAAAGAGGCATCCCACAAAGCTCACAACACCATTAGAAATAATGAGAGCGCGTAAGGAGAGATCTGTGATGCTCTGGAAGCTTTCAGCAAAGCATCTGCAAAAACAGTAACCAAGCAAAAAATGACTGTTAAGTGTGTGTTCAGATTAATCACCTTCTGAGCCCCTGGCACCAACGCTGCAGTTGCGTAGAGCGACGGACACGCAAACCCACATTGGAACCTGTACCCACACCAGTAAGGTGGCTTTGAAGGGATGGCAGTTGTCTCGAATGTACAGTTCCGTAATAATCCTCCGCAGGTTTTTCTTAAAGTGGAACCTTTTAGAAAGAAAAAAAAAAAAAAAAAACAAAACCAAAAAAGCTCTCGCGATACCTGTTATAGAGTAACTTCTCAAATTCTGAAATAACACTTTTACAGGCTGTGCACGTCCAATTGGCTTCTTTAGGTGTTAACTCTGGAAAACCTGAGACATCCTTCCTCTTCAAACATGCCTCTCTCCTATGCCAGCCCCTTCCCTCACAACTTTCAGCTCTGTTATTATAAGCACCTTTTCACAACAAAATTTCCTACTGTCATTAGCAGCTACCAGTAACTTGTCCACTATTTTATTTCACGGCGCTTGTTGTCTGAGCTAGGGTATAACTTTCTCAATGCAGAAGCAATCAGCCATTTAGGGGACGCTCTGCATCCCAGCTTGGACACGCTGCTACCACGTGGGGTGCGGTACTGCACTATGAAACAAACAGGACCACAACCACTCAAACCTCAAGTGACAGCAATATTTAAATACTGTAAGAGATAGGGAAACTTTAATCATACGTAAACACAACAGCAGCAGTCCTGGATTTGGCCCTGTTCTCATAAGCCTATGAAAAATTCAGAGCTTTGAAACAGATATACTCTGAAGAGCAATATAACAAACAGAAATAAGTCACAGCAGGGATAAGAAAATCTAAGCTTTGGACAATGGTAGAATCTTTCTGCAAGACTGCTGTTTGTAGGACTTCCCCTCCTGCTACTCCCCCAGTCTGGAATGGATTTATAAAGGATGTACAATCACCATCTTACCTGGCCACCTTTTCAGACCAATGCTGTTGCTTTCCACGCACAGAAACTTCATAGCGAAGACGCTCAGCTAGTTTTTTAATCTCAGGCTGCAAATTTTCTAACTAGCTAAAGAAAAGGAAAACTGTTTACGCACAGTCACATGTAACAACCGCTTCCTCTCCCCACCTGATCCTGTACAGATATTAAAAACAACCCTGAAGCACGCGGCACACACCTGTGAACACCTTCTGTCTTTTAACAAAATAGCCATATGAAGATACTACTGAGAAGTATTTACAATAACAACCAAACATACTGTCTTACTACTAAATTAAATTAATACAAAATTAGATTTTATATTTTGTTCTAAATATGCATCTGTCTCTGTTCAGGAATTGTGACTAACTGCTTTACTTAACAAAAAAACCTCTAATGCCATCTGAAAAAGATTCAAAGAACTAATGCTGGTCCCTGAAGAACCCCATCCAAGAAACACACCTGCATTCACCAGTGTGACCATTACACAGGTGAAGTACAAAAATCCCACTGAGTCCCAATCAGACCCGAGCTCTGGCAGCTGTGAAGCACCACCCTAAAGTCCCCCTTAGTTAGCAAAGAAACAGCACAGAGGAGGAGAAACACCTGACTTTGTACCACAGCACTGAAAAGGCTCCTTTGCCACCGTAGGCACAGCACAGAACCTCCTTAGTAACTTCAACCGTTTTACTCACTTTTGAGAAAAAGCAGATATTTAGAAGCTGATGAAGGCTAGTTTATTTCTAGATTTTGTTGGAGCAGCTTTAGGAAAAGCCGTGTTTAAGTTAACACAGCAAATCCTAGAAAAGTACTTTGCACACGCCTCTGACTCTCACTAAACCAACTGCATTGTCACAGGGTTACCAGGAAAATTCATAGAATTGTGCAGGTTGGAAAGGACCTTTCAGATCAGCGGGTCCAACTATTCACCCCACGCTGCCAAAGCCACCACTACCCCACGTCCCTCAGCACCGCGTCTGCCCAGCTTTTAAATACCTCCAGGGATGGCGACTCCACCACTGCGCCGGGCAACCTCTTCCAATGCCTAACAACCCTTCCCGTGAGATAAATGTTTCAAATATCCCTCCTAAACCTCCCCTAACGCAACTTGAAGCCGCTTTCTCTTATCCTATCGCTTGTTATTTGGGAGAAGAGACCGCCCCCCCCTCGCTACGCCCTCCTTCCAGGTCGCTGCAGAGGTACAGGCAGACCCCTGGCGAACGCGGAACCGGCGGCCGCGGCCCTATATCGGCGGTTTGTGAGCGGTTCCCCCACCTTCACGGCAAAGCACCGCTCTCCCCCCAGCCAGCGCCCTACCGCCGCGAGGCCCACACGGCAGCCGGCCCTGGGCACCCCGCCCTGGGCACCCCGCCGGGCTACGGCCGTGCTCCTCCCTCCCTGGGGTCCGGCGGCCGGGCACCCACCTTGGCCAGGAGGCGGCCCTGGTGCGCGGCGAGCGGCAAGGTGACGGCGGTGCGGAGCAGGGCGGCGCCGCAGGCGATGGCGGCCCACCAGGGCAGCCCGGCGGCCGCCTGCAGCCCCACCAGCCCCTCCTCGGCCCAGTGCACGGCCGTCGACTGCGCCACCCACTCGTACCAACCGCCGGGGCCGCCGCTCGCCGCCGCCGCCGGGACGGTTAACGGCCGGCCCCGCGCGAACGCGACCGTTAACAGCCGGCCACGCGCCAGCCGCCACATGGCTAACGGCTCTGCCTCGCGACCCCTCCCCCACCTGCCGCGCATGCGCCAGCCGCGCAGGCGCCGCGAGCCCTGCCGGCGCCGCCGCCGCCATCTTGGCTGCGGGCAGGGGGAAGGGCAGAGCGAAGGGCAGAGCCGCCTCTTAATAGGCGGCATGGGCAATTAACCATTCCTCATCAGCAGCCGGGCGCCGAGGGTATCGCAAACAGCTGCGCCGGGACTGGGGGCTGCTCGCCTCTGCCGCGGCGCGAAGAGGCAGGGAAACGCCTTGGAACACAGGTGCTGCAGCTGGTGGGGGCTCCCCCATCTCCCCCAAGGATCCCCACAACAGCTCTAAACAGCATTTTGTTCCTTTTTCTTACATAAACAAGACCTGCCAGGTCTCACAGGAGTATGTTGCTTTTTTATTGGTCAAATAAAAAGCATTACATATGAAATGATTAAAAAAAAGTCTCTAAGGAAAAACCCCAGCCCCCTACCCCGGGATTTCACTGAACGCGTCCCCAGCCACAGTTGGGTTATCCAAGTCAACAAAATATAGCTAAGAAACTCTTCTTTCGACCCACAAAATTCATGGTTGTAATAAATACTGAGCAGTATTTCTCAGTAAGATTACTCCAGAATAAGAATGCAAATAATCCTTAATAACACTGACGGATTAAGCAAAAAAGTCCAGTGGAGGGCTAAGGGGTCACAGAGCAAAGCAGAAGGGCGCTATTCCCCTCTCACGCTAACACACCGAAAGGGAGTTTCCATCATTTTTCCTTGCCCTTCTCCAGCTTGATATCCCTTTTGCTATAACCAGTTCTTCACACAGACAGCTGGAAAAGGGAGCTGACTTTTATTTAGAGCATCATAGAAGGGCATGTCTGTGGACACCTGTGTGTACAAACCTTCTGGACACCACGGTATGTAAAAGGCAGTAGGTTTCTTTGGACAAGTGTTTTTTTTTCTTCTGGCTTTTAAAGGAGGACCATAACAGGTACAAACCAGCATTGTTAAAAGCTAGTCCGAATAGCAGAGCATTTAACTCACCCGGGGCATTTCTTGCCCAGATTGCATCTCTCAGGATAGTAACTCCCAACAGAAGGCTTGGCTCCAAGTGACACAGCACAAGAAAAACAAGCTTTGCTTCAGCCTTCCTCCATGCAAAATAACCACCAACACATCACAACGGCCCTCCCTGTCCCGCACAAAAATACATCCAACTTGTCCCTCTAAACCATACTAAACATACTTGTCTACCTTAAACCATACGCACACAACCTGCACGAGGATCCCAACCTTGCCTCACAGGACCCCGAGACTTCACATCCTGGCCCCGCTACTGACCCCGTGCAACTGGAAGTGGAGAAGGTGACCACAAGGAAATTCTCACTCAGACTTTTCCAAATAAACCTTCAGAGGGCAGGGACCCAATTCAGAGCAAGACATGGCCTACTAGCAAAGCCACTTACACCAAAATGAAAGCCTTCCTCCAGAGCTGCTTTTCATCAGTGAAGCTCTGCTAAAACTGCAAGTTGAGAGTCTTACTCTTGAACTAACAGACACCAAGGATCCATGTTCTGAAGTGACTTTTGTAGGCAAAGGAAGGAACCAGAGGAACAGAAGCTCCGGGAGCACTCGTGGAACAGAACAGACCTCGCTGCACTTACCCAACTGTAAGAATAATTTTTAATAGATGCTGCGACGTGACACATTTACCACGTTCACTGGGCAAGCAGGGGAGGAGTTCAGTGCGGAGGCAACTCCGAATGTGCCCAAAGGCTGTTTTCTCAGGCACTTTTTGCTGAAAAGCCTTTCGCAGAAGGAAAATGGAAACTCTTAATATCTGGTTATGACTGATGTATGCCTTCTCAAAGAAATCCACCACACATTTGGAAAAGAGCCCTCTGATAATGCCCGTTTTTTTTTTTTTTTATAATGTACTTAAATTACACAAGTAGAAAAGGTATGCTTATTAATAGTTTAATGTATGAAGGAAACATCCAGATTTCTGAATATGAAGGTACATATCTCACATTAATTTAAGTCTACATAAAGTAGAGCCTCTATACTGACATATTGAAATTTACTTTCTGCTTAGCCATTTGTTATGTAAACAATTGTACATTTATTTGCCATTCTAAAACTTCAGGATCAAGTTTACATAATTTTGCTAAATTTCTGTGTTTGCTCAGAAGCAGTTTACAGTACTAAAACCAACCAGCCAAAGAACAGCTTCAACAGAAAGTTATGTCAAAAAAAAAAAAAAGAAAGGAAAGAATAAAGGCTAACTAAGTTGAAACGTATGATGGTGGGGAATGGGCGGTCACAATGTTCACAGAAAAAGGTCAGTTAGTAAGTTCTTCTGCAAAAAGCCTACACACTTCAGTCAAGCACATCAGTAGAATGATCTGGGAGCACATAAACTGTTTCTGCCATTTGTGTTTTCCTCCGCAAAAAAGGAATCTCAAGGCTCGCACGTTGATCCCACTCAGCCAAGCTGGTTCATATGCACGCTGTTCATGTGAGGTGTCCAAGTTCCAGTCCACACCTGCAAGAGAAAGCTTCATTTAACGCCACGCTTCGGGGCTGCTCGATACAGTTCCAAAGTCAAAACTACAACACAGCAATCAATCCTCAAACTACACTAAGCTCCTTTCAGCACTTGTTTATCCTGCTGTAATTCAGGTGAGACAAGAGGGAAATGGGGTTTCAGTCCCTCCACCTGTACTTTTTCACCTTGGCCAAAGGGTCCATCTTCTTCCTCCTGTCTACTTAGTGCAAAAACAACACTGTCACCCAGCCCGACTGCTTGGCTTCACAGCTGAATCAAAGAGAAATCAGCCCCATTTATGCTCACTCATTCCTCCATCATAGCAACACTGATGTAATATCCGTTTCACTTTTCCACAGGAAAAATGTATCCCTTCTGAGCCAGGGAAATAAGCACTCTCTCTAAACATGCCAGGTCCGCTGACAAGGAGAATTAAGAGGACTCTGTATGATGTCCAAAATTATTTGGAAGGACAGCGTCTGAAGACCTCCAGCTTTCAGAGCAGGAGTCTGTCTTTACCTTAGGAAGTTCAGACAATCAAGAACTTGATTTCTGGCACCTTGAATTATTTTCCCCCAGTGCATACCAACACCCTCAGCTCTGTGGAAACCCAAGTCTAACAAATGAAACCTTCCTTTGGGGGGCAAAGTTTTCTCACTGAACCAGAAGTCGCCTCTGAACGGTCCTGAACTGCTTCAGAGCAATACATGAACTGTGGCCAAACAACAGACCACCTCTTCTTCTGCACACCTCTGGTCTGACGGAGCTGGGAGCTGCTGTGTGCAGCCCGGACCATTCCCAAGCAAATTAAGTCCAGGAATATCTTTATCTAATAAGAGTATAGCAGAGCTCACTGAATAATTCCAAATAAAGACAGGATATAACATAACAGGAACTACTGATCATCCATTATAATATTAGCTGCCAAAGACAACTGAGTACCAACAAGAGGTTTAGGGGAATGCAATCCCAGTACCTACATCATATTTAGTGGCCAAGCCTATAACCCAGGCAAGGTCAGAGTGACTTGCTCCCTTGCGAGGTGAGCTCCTAACACAGGGAAGACATCATCCCTTCCAGAGCCCAGCAACCATCCTTTAGTCCTTGCTTGTGTTTTCCCAAATGCAGAACAGCACAGACAGAAATCATGTAAAACATATGGCGTAAAACTATCTTTTGTATCCAGGCTTGCCTACAGCACAATCAAAAAAAAGCTGATCTGCAGTAAGTAACCAGGCATCGGATCAAACAGGCAGCTTCTCTGAGCTCAGCTGGAAGAAAGCTTCCCAATTCTCAAGCACAAACGTGCTGACAGAAGTCACTGCAGCACATTCCTTTGAACTGCATTAACCAAGTGATGCCCATTTCTTCTCAGGGCAACTTAGACTTATTTTTGGAGGTATGACTAACGTTTAGAAGTTGTCAGTAGGCAGGTACAGCACTCGGTGCCATAGTGAGCAGCGGGGCTGTATCAGCTCCTTAGAGAGCAGCAGAAACAAGGAACAATACACTGCATTTCCGTATTTTCTAACAGCTAAGGTCTTATCTTCACCACGCTGTTTCTCAAGTTGAAACAAAACTGCGAATGTAAAAATCGAAAGATTACCGTCTGAGGCCCGTTGTTTTCTGTGGAATTTGAAACCATCTTTATCAGCGAGTTCCAAGATGGGTCAGCAGCATGAGGCCCATTAAATATAGGGCCTCCAGTACCATCTGCGATGGGGGCTACAGGAGGCATCATTGCATTCCCATACACAGAAAAAGGCATGCCCTTTGGGGGAGGAAAAAGCAAGAATCAGGGTGCGTTCATCAACACTGCTACTATTGCACACACAGAATGACAAAAGGGGATTCACGTTAAAGAAACTAAACTCTCAGTCTTAAAGCAGCAAAGAAACACCTGAATTTAAGAAAAACCCTTCTATGCGTGTATTTATTACATTGCAGACAAGGTATTTTTGATTAGATCTGGGCTTCTGCAGTACCGTGAAGGCTAGTTAACCTTTCAGCTCCCACACGCACAGTGAAAGATACCTTCGTGTTGTTCACCTGCCCCACGCGCCGACATGGCAATCGGGCGGCACCGCGCATAGCAAGTCCAAGAAGGTTATTACCCCGACTTTTGGGAAGTCCATGTATCCTGCAGGAACGGGCTGATGGAATGTACCGGAAGGCGTTACGATTCCCGTGCTGTCTCTCTCCATGGCTTGGTGCGAGAACACCCCTGGGTCCGACATGGGCCTGTGGATCATGTGGCTCCCCATCCCGCTGTGACACCAATCCACTTTATCTAACAGCACAGACGACACAGCAACAGCATTACAACTGCTAATCATCCCTTTTCCAGCCTGTTTGCATGCTGTAATGTTTCTACAAGTGACATTTGCTCAGCTTGCTGTTCCTGTGCATCTACCGGCATTAAAACCTCGGGGCGTGCGGGACGGAGAGCATCAGGAATGGCACCTGCACATAAAGTCACCCGCCGGCAGAAACCCCAAGCCAGTGCAAGGAGTTTTGAGCAGTTATATGCAACCCAAGCACCACCTCTGCAGTATTCCTTCATTTGAAAGGGAAAGCTGGCATTTGTGCTAATTTTTCCTCCTCCAAAAACCTAAATCCCGTGTGCGTTTGGTGCTGTGAAAGGGATATGTATGCTTATGTACCCTATGAAGACTATTTGCTCCTGTTCATTACCATTCCTTCAAGAATTATTTAATGAACTAAGACACAGAGAAGTACTTTTGACAAGCAAAACCAGAAAATGACCAGCTGGAGACATGTGCTCATGTTCTAATTACATGAATTCATTAGAGGCAGCTTGGTATTGTTATTACAGTCCAAACCTCAGACACCCAGAAAGCCAGTTTTTCAAAATAAAACATAAGGAAATTATATTAGGAGGGGCAGAGAGGAATACAGAAACATTTCATAAGCCATCCTAAAACCCAACAAGGGAAGAGCCAATCCCGTTCTGAATGAAATAGGAAGAAAGCAGCATTCTGAAAGCCAAGGCAGACATAAAGGGCAACTTTTACACCTAGACAACGCAAATAAAACCACTCAATTTCTAAAGCCTTAATGATGAATAGCCTCTTGCTATGGGGAAAAGATCACTAGTGAAGTGAAAAAGGTTTGGATACATCCTATCTGGTTTATATTTGGGGAAAACCACCCCATGACAGCATACTCATCGCATGCCAAGCATGTAGACAGTCAGCCTATTAAAACCCTAAGCGGTCTGGATTCCTCACTCAAGCAGTGGAACACGTTGCTCAGAGAGGCTGAGCACTTGCCATCCTCTGAGGTTCTCAAGATCAGACTGGATAAAGCCCTGAGCAACCCCATCTGACCTCACAGCAAATCCCATTTTGTGCAGGAGGCGGACATGACCTCCAGAGGTACCATCCAACGGGATCTCACCATTCCCTCCCCCTCAACCCGAGGATAAAAACAAAAACAAAACAAACAAACAAATGAAAATCCCCAAAAACACTGGGAAAAGAAATTCATCCAAGATTCCTGAAGCACTTGCTGAGAAAAGCTGTCCCATCAGTAACTTGAGTTTTTAATGAATTATGAAATACTGAATTCAAGGTGACTACAGGAGAACCAAGAGCCTTGTGTTAGTAAAATGCAAATGGTATGACTAGAAAGAACAAAGAAAACTCAAAAGAAACAAAAATTTCTTGCTTCAAGTAACAAATCTTCGCAGCCTGAGGTTTTCCAAGACCTTGTTAAATCACAATTAAGTGGACAAGAGGGCAAAGAGAAGTCCCTGCTCCAACTCCTTCCCCAATAGCACTCCTACGTTTTGAGGCATTCGCTTTGGCATCCTCCTTCAGCTCCAAAGGCAAGTTAGGAAAACTCAACATCGTGGTCAATTGCAAGCACAGGGACATCTATTAACACCACGTACCTTGATTGCCACCTATACCTTCAAAGGACCAGATCCCACTATGTCCCACCGGAGCAGCTAGGTTGCTCCCAATAACAGATGGGGTAGAAGTTCCAGTTTGTCTAATACGTGCAGACCGTTCAGTCCCAATTGGAACAGGAACTTTTCTGTCCTGAGAAACAGTACTGGGTTTTTCTGATCCCAAGGACACGGCTGAAGGGGTGGGAGATGGTGCTCGTACTCCAGAAGACACCGACTGAGCAGGAGACTCTGCGAGAAGAGCAACGAGAGCACTTAGTAACGGCAGCCACGTCCTCTCAAGTCACCACCAACCATCCTTTAATGCCCAGCCATACATCAAACAAGTGAAAACGGGTAGTTTACTGCCAGATTCATATAGCAAACATTTCAGCATCATTTTAACAGTTTTACTTTCAGACCAGGGAGACGTTCACCATCGATTTAGTCTCTTATGTAAAATGATTATCATGCCCCATCAGCTCAGCTACTGGACACACACCACAACCGATGACAACAGACGGTTCAAAATCTTAACTAAGCATTGCTGTGTATCAGCAATAGCCTATTTGAGCATTATATGCAAAAGCATAGCTGAAATAAACCCATGTTGTTGTTGGGTTGGGTAGTATTTGGGTTTTTGTTGTTTTATTTTTTTCTTTAATCCTGATTTGTTCTATGTGGGGGTTTTTTTGTGGCTTTTGTTTGTCATTATTTTTGCCAGTGAGACAGACTAACTTGCTCCCTGAATAAACCAGCACTCAACAGTTTAGTTGTTTCCTGTCCAAAAAAACTCTGCTACACAGCCAAAACTGCAGGGCTAAACGTGGAGGAAGGTACCAGAACTTGCCCTAAGCGTTTTCTCCCAAAACACAGGACACAGTTCTAAGGACATCAGAAAAACTATGCCATCGCCACTGTCGAGCTAGCTTTAGTAAAACATCATTACAAGGTTTACACAACTCACACTTGGAGTATAACCTTCACAAACCAAAAAAACCCAAGCTTTTCTTTGCAAAATGACTAAAAGAACATGACATACGTTCACAAGCCAAAGTTAACTGCAGCAAGAATAAGGAACTCCGCAACAGCATGACCTTACCTGGTAAAAAACCCACACCAGGTATCCGAACTTGCACAAGAAAATTTAATCTCAAAAATCTGGGATTGCATAAAGGTTTAAAACATATCTAAAAACCTGATGTTTACAACACAGCAAACTAGAAAAGCCTACCTAAAATAGGCAGCGCACGAGGCCAGTGTATTGTACAATAGCTTCTCAACTCCTTTCCCACTGAGTAGAACTCACCATTTGATGCTGATGAACATGGAGGCAATAAACTGAGTGGGGAAAAATGCTGTCTGTTGAAACTAGCAGCTGCGGGTGCTCCGCCAAGAGGTGTCCCCGGCGCGTACATCTGACCTCCGGAGAGGTTGGAGGCGAAGTTACCCAGGTGTGTAGAAGAGGGTGTTACAGAAGCGTAGGGTGAATCCATACTGACAATACCTAGGAGAGAAATCGGCACAAGTCACTCCCAGCACTCCAAGATCTCTGTGAAGAGGTCGCCCGATTCAGGGAAATAATCGAGGAGGAAGGAAAACTTTTATCCAATCAATTGTTGGTGCGTGGGGGGTGCTACTATTTCCCCAAGAGAACTGGGAGCCTTCAGCTTCATACTCTGCGAGTTTTAACAGTATGTGGCAGTTGTGCTGGGTATGTAAATCAAGAATGACTCTTAGGTTATCACACAGGTACCTTAAATTCAAAGAAATTTAGGGAATATAATCCATGTTCTGATATAACTGGACATTGGAAAAGTAACTGAGCATTTTATTAACCCGCAATTGAAGTTTTGTAGGTTTAGAAAGCATCACTTTGCACCAAGAATGGTGGAAATAATACTGAAGATCTGAGGACTTTCTCCTTTCATTTTTTATTTTACAGATTGTCTTTATACACGATCAACACTGAAATGTTTTTTTCCCAATCCAGGCATACTTTTTAACTTGCTTAAGAAAATGATATTTTATTAAGACCAGGTGGCACTGATTAGCCCAGATATTCAAAATACAAGAATTACTACCCTTGGAATGTTCTCCTCAATGAAGACAGGGAAAAAATAAAGTGTTAGGATTTTAAGTTTCAAAGACTATTAAGGAAGCTTGTTACCACCCACCTGCTGTGGCACTTGCATCTTTCTCCTGCTCATAAAGCACGTGACAGAAGAGTTAAATTTATGATTTCACTGCGATAGGCAGTGCAGAGCGTGCCAAAATCAAAACACTAAGAAGTGTATTAAGTTGACAAAATTCACAGAGTGCCTCAAAATCTACTCAAAATAATGATATCCACAAAATATGAAAAAACTAGCTGAATTATCTTTTAATTCATAAACCTAAGCTACGTAAACAACTCAGGGCTCCTACCAAAACAAGCACAGCTGGTACAAACTCTGTGTGTACTTTCTGGAGGCTACATAACAAGTTCTATGACAACTCCTCAGCCTCTGTCTGCGCAGAGGGCTGAACAACTCCCAACAGAACTCAGGAAGTCAATCAAATTAAGTTTTTTGATCAAGTTTAGTAGTTAAGAGAACACCCCTCTTACTACAAGTTCACATCAAAACACACATTTTTGTATCTTCCTAACACTTTGAAGATGCTGCGTATTTCTCTGCAGCCTCAGGCCAAGCAGCAGGTTATCACCAACTGGAATAGCTGTTAGCTGGTGGTAGGGAAGGGAGGTGGAAACAGCAATCAAGTGTTTCCCTATCTCAGCTATCACAAAAGAGTAGACTGGAATGCCAAAAAGAATGTCTCGGCTCGACTTTTATGAAGTTCATCAGCTGCAAAATCGTTACTGGATTTGACAGGTGGCACTTAAAAGGAAACTGAACTCAACTTTGCTTACAGAATCAACAATAAAATCCATTACAGCGCCCTTTCGTTGCAGGGCAGACAGCGATTTACTATAAGTGGTCACAAAAGCTGAGGCGGAAAGTGTTACATGTTCAAAATAAAAACATGAGGTGGATATTTAAGAATATTTTTAAGGTATGAAGGCAAAACAGGGACTTACCTGAGGGACTTGGAGCTGGCCTCTGTAACGGTGGCCTAAAACCCGGGGCTTTGGAAGTATCAGACTGATGTAAAGGATCTGAATTTGGCAAAAATGAAGACTTTCCTGATAGCATAGATTCCGGTGTTGTCTGCGATGAAACGACGGAACCACCCCAGAAGGCATGAGCAGACGTAGGACTGTTTTCAAACAACGTACTAAAGGGCCCAAAGGGTAAAGTAGCACTGAAATTGTTACCCATGGGCTTGTTTGCTGGATGGGCTGAATTCTGAGAAGCACTTTGTGTACTTAAGGTAGAAGGAAGCTGCACCGAAGAAGGAACACTGTGAGGCCTTTTGATGTGGTTAACATTGAGGACTGCGACAGAAGAATTCTGCACAGGAGCCGGATTCTTATGGACGCTACCGGTTCCGTGGACAGGTGGTCTGATGGCCGGGGTTTCCATCTTGGCTGCGGGCTGAGAAGACCCCATGGATGTCTGAGACATGGGATAGGTCATCGGGGCATTTGTTGGACCTGCCACAGGAGCAGCTGAGCTCGTCGCCGCTAAATTTGGAGGCACGACCATTCGAGGATCTGGTGCAGGAACCTGAGGTTGCTGAAGTGGGGGTCGTGCCTCTTGCAGAGGAGCTCCCGGGGGCTGCTGATGAGCAGGGTGCGCGGATGAGCTGCCGGTACCAGAACTGGGCTGCCTACTGCTGGTTGAGCTGCTCGTTTCCACTGCTGGCGGGCTACCCGCTTCCGGATCAGATGAAGGTGCACCTTTATTTGGAGAGGTTGCTACGCAGTCGGATGGACTGCTCCTGGAAACACCCGCTGGCTGCGCAGGAGGCGAAGGAGATGACGGGGAAGATGCAGGGTAGTGTTCTTTGGCAGTAGGAATTGGATACGTGGCATTTGTAGGCGCTGTGCTCGTGTTGCTCGCCGTGGTTGTCACCGTGGTCGTTGTGGCGTTTGATGTCTTCACCACTGTGACGAAAAGCTGTCTTCTGACCGAAGGTGAACTTGGACTGCCGTTTGCAGAAGAACCAGGCACAGTAGAAGCCACTGAACTTGTTGTAGCTGTTGGACTAGTTGTCAAAGAACTGGCTGAATTCACCTGAGAACCGCTGCTGTTCTGACTGTTATGGCGAGGCACCATGTGAGGTTTCGGTGAGTTGGTAGCTCTTGCGGGGCTCAAGGGCCTAACAGGAAACGGACCCCACGTGGACTGAGCCGGTGGGAAAGTACCTCCGAAGTGTGTCATGGGCAACCGAGGCGGACGGATCTGCTGGAAAGTCTGAGCAGCGAGTAAAGCGTGTGCAAACTGCGGAGGAGGATATGCTAATGGAAGAGAGACTTGGAAACCAGGCCGCACGTTGTTCACTGGGTTCTTAATGGTTTTGTGAGTGGACGCTGAAGAAATTGCAGGCACGGTGAGCGCGGAGGCAGTTTGAGATGTCGACGAAGCAGCTACGGTGGTCACTTTGATGCCCACGAGAGAACTGTTAGCAGCTGTAGTGGTGGCAGGTGTTGATGACCCTATTTTGGAGTTTGCAGATGAACTTTTCAAACGGTTCTTTGGAATAAGTTCATCAATTTCTTTATCGGGATCCTTAATCAGAGCATTGATCAACTGCGTGGCCTGTCTCGTTGATTCTGTGCCACCCCTATAAAATTGAAGGGAAAAGGGAAAGTGCATCTAAAGCATTTACACGCGTAATAGCAAAGTACCTCCAACGCACGATCCAGCCCGCCATCCGTCATACTAACACAGACAGAAGAATAACTCTCTGTATGACAACTGAGCTTGGTACACTCTTGCTGCCAATAATTATTTAAGAAGCTCAAGTTGAAAACTTTCAACTCCCAAAGAACCCAAATGGTTAAAATGTTTACCTCCCCAAATACACTACATATCTAGCCACGTCTAAACAACTCTGAACACAGAATCCTAACGTTTATGCTGCACCGTATCTCAAATCATCTTTTGTACACACGTGCTGGTACAGACTAGCAGTTGTTCTTGGTTTCCCCACCCCATTCATCTCCCCTGCCTCAAAGAACCGACTGTATCAACGTGATCTTTCATGGGACGATGAGGTCAAGCCTTTTCATTTTTCTATACAGGAAGGTGTTCCACAATGAGAGAATCCCCATCGGAACGAGCAAATCAAGCAGCCAGCTTACCTTATTGTTATTATTCTATCTCCAGTTTTGTCCTTCTGTTTGTCAATGTCTATGTGCGCTCCCGTGCACTCACGGATCGCGTTGATGTTACATCCGCCTCTGCCAATGACTCTGGAAATTACAGTTGATGGAACAGAAACCTTCTTGGATCTATACAAAAAAGAAACAGTCTTAACTGGGAAACACTTCTATGGCGTGATGCGGTGAGCAGATGGGGCAAAACAATGTTAGAATGCACAAGTCAACCAATGTAGCAGTAATTTTGTGAAATCTATCAGGTCCGCTAAGAAACTGGTGATTCAGTAACTCCAGAGCAGGTACAATAGACAAAACATTCTGAAAAAGGACATCAACGAGGGTACTCCAGGGAATATTTTGCTTACCTTCTCACAACTTCCTTCCAGCCTTCTTCCCTTTTCTGACCACGTTTAGGACTAGCAATGGTTAGCTTTCCATTTGGAGAAGAAAGGGGAGAAGGACCGGACTTTGTGCAAGTAGACAAGGAATTACTCGTCACTTCACTTATAACTTCAGACAACCTTTGAAAGAAATTAAATGCTGTCATTATGCAGTCAAAAAAAAAGGAAAGGATGGATTGTATTTCCCCAATTCTCCAGCCCCCCCCAAGAATTTTTCTGTTTTAGCACCAATGCGCTATCTTATTAAGAAGCTGCTTGAATTGAGATGCTTACGTCTCAAAATACTCCAACAATTCTGTAATTCCAGATCCAAGATGATGGTTCTTGCTTCCAAACCTACTACTAAGCTGAAGTTCATACTGCAACAATATTTACGCTCCTCAAACACACTACAGCAAGGACATAATGCCTCGTCCACTTCCGAACAACTGATTTAAGAATGCAAGTCCATGATGACAGAGGTACAGCGCTCACACCTAGGGCAACAACCACCTTAAAGCGGCATTCACAGTCGCAGCAACTTACTTTATGGATGATTTGCCAGTGACTGCTTTCCTCTCATCCTTTGGACAAGTGACAAGAACCGATGGCTGCTTTTTGTTGCTCTGTGTGTTAGTAACGGCTGTGGAAGAATGATTGTCACTTTTGTGGCTGCTGTTGCTATTGCTGCTTTCGTCGCTACAGCTGGAAATCCTCATATTGTCACTATCACCACTTTCACTAGTACTGCTGCTCTTCGATTCACCATTCACTTTCTCTGGCTGGCTATAGGAAATCGGGAGCTGATCATCAAATATAATCTGAACGTTGTCAGGGGTTACTTTGTTTTTCCTGTTTTTCCTTTTGGAGCTTGTCGTGGTGATGGTATTATTCCTCTTCCCATGGGAACCTGCTAGCGTTGTCCACGTTGCAGATATACCTATGGTGGTTGTAGTGGTAGCACTGGGAGGCTCCATGGGGACCTCCGGATCATCTGATGGAAGAGTGAAAAAGGAGTGCGAATTTAGCTGGCTTGAGGAAGCTTGTGCGGACATCTGTAAAACTATTATATATGTCATACCCTGGAGCCTCTCCCCTCGTTTATCCTAACTCGTATAGAATTTCCTTCTTCTCTTGCAACAAACGCAGTAGCAATTTAACAAACGGGAAACTCAATTCAGGCATGGGAAGACAGACAGTAATTAGGGGACATAAACTAGCGTATGAAACAACATAAAAAAATTGTCACGTCTTTTCTTTCCGCATCTAGGAGTGAAGGAATGATCAGTGAAAAGCATTTCTCAGTACAGCACATAACACTTATTGCCCGAGACAGCCCGAGACACAAAAGAGCCAGGTTTCGCTGGGGAAGAAGAGAACACTAGGTATTTGGAATTTCCTTATCACCATATTTTTCAGCTAATCATTATCATCATTCTGTTTGTTAGCTAAAAAAAATAAAATAATAAAAGTTGACCTGGTATTAAAAGTATTGGGGCCCGGAAGAAGGAGAAAAAAAAACACCAACACCAAGCCAACACCATCCCCACGGTGAAGTTAACCCACAACTCTCACTGAAGCTGCTGGCACCAGTTACTTGCCCCAGCAAGACACTGAAAAAGCCATCACACTAATCCACAGGCTTAATGGAAAAGGTAAACCAAAGGCCACAAGAAAGCTTGTCTTCAAATTGTGACAAGAAAAGCGATTTTTTAATACTGGGTGTAAAAATCAAGGCCTTGTTGCAAAATTAAGGCAACTATTTTAAATCACCTTCAGCTTTTAGCTTCTCTTTCTCCTGAGCAGCTTGAAGTTCAAAATTCTCTTTATTTTTTGCTTCTATTTCTTCTAGCTTTCGTCTTTGTTCTTCTTTTTTCTTCCTCCTTTTCTCCTTTCTTTTCTCTCTTTTGGCAGCCAAAGCCAGTCTCCTGCTCTCTTCCCTCAGCTGCAAGTCAAGCACGTGCAACAGTATCACAAGGTGTCCCATGCATTTCAAGGAATGCAAATATTTCTTAGGAGGCTGAATTTGCATTTTAGACTAATGTATTTACATTACAGAGGCTAAATTCTCTACAATCCATACTTTTATGTATTTACTTGTTCCAAGTAGATTGTTCACTGACTTTAACGGAAGGTTAGCGTACAAACAGAGGACAGACACCCTATAAACTTAAGTCAGAGTTTTCCAAGATGGATTTTCAGGATTCTTCATGTCACGCTGCGAGTCTCAGCGGTACAGTCCTAACAACACTCACCTCCCTCTCAAAGATTAGAACGTGGAATGGTTTCAGCGAGCCTGAATATAAAGCACACGCTCATTTGACGCCATACTTGTACTTCGACTTTTCCATTAGATTTCTGCTACAGTACTATGGTTTCTAGTAACATTATTAGTATATTTTTTTTAATATTTAAGACACAAAACAGGTTTTAGACCTAAAATCCATACCAGTGGACTGGAAAATGACCACCTATCACGCACTTGACAAAAAAATTACACTCAGAAGTCTTTCTTTTGGTACAGTATTATTCCAGAGGAAATAGTTATATCGGAGTTTCTTGGTCCAATTTCTGAGTAATAGTCAAAGTAAAGTTCAAAGATTACCTGAACAACAAGATGCTCAGCTCTAGACACTCTAGTTACGGTAATTACACATACTCCTATACTTTAATATGCAATTTCACCAACCCTATAGTCTCGAAGGAACGTGAAATCGGGATTTTATCAAATAAATATTCACAGCTCCAAACTCTTTCAACTTGCCTTCTCCAAGTCCAGTTCCTCTAAAAGAATGCTTGCATTTTTGTTGGCCTCAGCAGCCTGTCTATCTTTGGCTTGAACAATTGACTCCATACACAGGTGGCACTTCTTCAGCATCTCCTACAGCGATAAAGTAAGCGATAAGTGACAAAAATGATAAAGTAGCTTTTACCCTTTTCATCTGGACTGAAGATAAAACCAAACAACACTGAACCTCCACAAGGAAGAGCAGCAGTCCACTTAATATGCTGCAAGAAACCACTTCACTGTCAATTATGTTTTGTATTTTCTTTCTTTTTTTACAAAGTTAAGAAACTTCATACTTAGGCTCACACACACTCTTGTAAGTTCATCCTGTGACCTCCACCCCACTGCAAAAGCCATCGTAAACTCAGCCCAAACTCGCTCAACAGGGGGAAGGTGGAGCAGAGTGAGGTGGCGACTGGGAGAACGCTTGAAAATAAGCACAGATAATCAATAACACCACCTTTACTAGTTTTCTCACAGCACCGAGGAGCACAAAGTTACTGTAGCTGCGTGTTCCCATTTTTTGCAATGTTTTTTCTGAAAAATTCCAACGGGACTCATCCTTTGGCTGTAATCTGGAGTGCCAGGAAGCTAAACACCATTCATAACCTTGACTCTAAATCTGAGTCACAGCACCATTCCTTCTCAAATATTTTTATTCTTACAATCTTACCTTATCAGTAATTGTTGCTATGTATCTCATGCATTCCGAGTCTGATGGAAACTGGTTTACTTCTTTCACTAGGTAACGCACCACTTTTACATGACCCTGGAAAAAAAATTTCAAGGACGACATTTTATATCAGGCCAGCTGCTTCTGGTTTGATAAGGAACACTTCAGTCCAAGCGCTCGTTGCAAAATATTTACTTCCAACTCCTTCAAATGATGCTCTCAACATGTACTTTTTTTTTTTTTTAATCTTTATCACCTCTTGAACTAGCAAGGGATGTTTCTTCACATGTATGCTGGAAGAGAAGGCAAGCAATTGCAGTAGTGGTTGTCAAGCCACCCTTACTCCAGCCGCACTGTCACATACTCCTGCCTTTTATTTTGGTAGTTTTCAAATGCCCAGCTCTGGCAACTGAAGAGGATCCTACAGTCATTTGCAATTTTTCCAGTACTGCAGCACTTGAACTACGCTTCCTTCCTAAGAACAATTATCTCTAGAGTTAGATCAGGCTAAACCACACTTTTTTTTTGGTGAAAGTGCTCATCTTCTCTTGCGTAAGAAGCCAAACCGATTTCCCCTGAGTTCTACCACGCATTCCTCCTCTCTGCACAAACACACTGCAACTTTCACCCCTGGACAGACCCAGGAGAACCCACCTCAGCAAAGTGCCTATAAAGCAAATTTCTACTAGAATTTAACACAGCTATTATACAGGTGACACACATACCTATTTTTGAAGATTCAATGCCAAGCATTAAAATTAACAGTTAATTAACAGTTATAATTTTAAATACATAGTTTCTGTCAGCTACGTTCCATATATAGGAACTATGTAGGGATGATCGAGACAATACCAGCTAAGACCAAAGGTGAACTTGGTATTTTACCTTTCGAAAGGCTGCCATAAGAGGAGTTATCTTCCTGTTATCAGCAGCATCCACATCAGCTCCAGCTTGAACTAGCAGTTGGACAACATCTAGGTGCCCTCCGTTCGCTGCCAGCCACAGCGGAGTATTCCCCTTCTTGTTACGCACATCAATGTGAGCTCCTCTACAAAAACAAACACCTTCAATCAAAACTCTGAACCAGCTTTTTCATTTCATGTATCAACTGGACAGGCAACACAAGGGCAATAGGGTAAAATTCAATACTCATTTTCACATTAAACATAAGCAGCCATAGAGTGCTTCAGTTCACAATATTATTGTTTCTTCTGATGCTGCCAAAAGCTTCAACTCAGCCTAAAAACATATTTTAATACCCTAATTCCTGCTGTTTGTCAGCTGTCTCTGAAGCTTCTCTAATTACTTCATTAACTCCATCCATCAGTATGCTTCATTAGTTTACTCGCAACCACTTAGGACATTTGAAGTGCAAGCCAACAACCAGCGCTACTACTTGGAAAATGACATATCCAAAAGCTACCCAGGAAACGCGATTACATTGAACATGCATCGTGATCAATGTCAAAAAAACCCCAAGAAATCATTACACATATATTTTGTGCACATCATCTGTTGTTTAAGGACTTAAGACTACCGTCTGAAATAGCTCCATGTCATCATTATGACTACCACATAAAATTGTTTATTTCTAACATTCAGTGGGACAGGAAAAACTGATTTAGTCTGTTTGGGCAAAAGCAAGCACTCTAACACCAAATAGAACTTTGTTTGATCACTTTTGATAAATAAAAACACGTATTAATGACCAACTGACACAGAACCTTTCCCTATTCCTATCCTGTAGCGTATACTGGGAAATACTCCTGTATATTGGGAAAGATCAGTCTAAGTAAGGCCATATTTAAGATGCTTTCCTTCAAGCAGCACACTTGCAAATACAGTACCTGCTAATGAGAAGCTCACAGAATTTGTAGTGCCCTTTGTCTGCTGCAATGGTTAAAGCCGTGTCTCTCGAGGAAGGGACCGGAGGAGCGTTGACATCTGCACCTTTGTCCAGCAGAACTCTGCCCACTTCTGCATAGCCACCAGAAGCTGCTTCCATCAACGGTGTGAGACCAGTCTAAGGCAAGCAAGCGGGGAAAACGAGCAATGAGTTGGGGGTGAGAGGTGTGTTTCACTCGAGCAAGGATTTATTTCAGCTTCTAGAAACATATTTCTAGTCCTGGTGTGCAGATTCCAATTGTCACCTGGTCAGTTCCTAACAGCTTAGCAACATTTTTAAGGCTAGCTCATCTTCAGTCAGCTCTTAGAGCTCGATTCAAAGGGGATTCAAAGCCCACTGCTCTCAATTTCTCTGAAGATTAATTAAGGTTTCAGAAGACACACTTGTCTTCTGATCAACAGCGTAACTCACAAAATACTAGCCCTTAAGTGCAGTCATTATTTTTCTTTACAATGTATGGTTCAGTTCGGCTAACCGAACTGGGGAAGTCAACTTGCACAAAAGGCAAGAAAATCATCAGACGACCACAGAAAAGCGATGACTAACAGTGTCTCTTCTGGGAGACTTGCTGAGCTCTTTGCTCCTTACCTTAGCTCTGTGCTCTACGTTAGCTTTTCTGTCAAGCAGCAGGCTGACCACCTCGGTCCTCCCCTGGAAACACGCCAGAGTCAGCGCCGTGTTCCTGTTGGTCTCTATCTGGGCATTTATATCGGAGCCCATGTCCAGTAACAGCTTGACGGCAGCAGTGTGCCCATTCATGGCTGCCAGCATTAAGGGAGAAATGCCCAATTTGCTACCAGTTCTGAAAGAGAAAAAGGAAAAAAAAAACCCACTCTGTAAACCACAATCACACCTCCGAAATGACTTTAACAAGGCCAGTGAAGGCAGAGTACTTATCTAAGACCAAAAAATCAGCCACGCAGCAACTATTAAGGAAACTACAAAAGGTTCTCCACAGCAGCAGTGCTTAGGCAAATATTCCTACCCAGAGGTACTATGCTTGTTACCTCTTAATTGCTGTAAATTTGAAGACATCTCCTACAAGGAGCTCAACTTTTCCTTCGACTTTTCGTTTGGCTTGTGCGGGGCACAGCTGAGCTATTTTCTACCTCCCAATGGATGCAAAAGCATTACATGCATGCACACGCACAGAGAAAAAGCTTTCCTTCAACTACACAGGGAAAACAAAGGGATAAACACACACATGCTTTCTTCGTGTAACCCAGCACTAATTTCAATCAGCAGGCCAATCAGACAAAAAGAAAGATTTAGATCTTTGACAAAGAAGACTGATCCTATGCTACGGGAAAGAAATGAACAAAATACAGAGAGGGAGATGGAAATTAAAAGAGCATTAGAAATGTGCAGTCAAAACCTTTGGTGTCTTACTTAAGGGGAGAAGAAGCCTACTACAAATTAAACAATACATTGCTTGTGATCACGTAAGAGAAGTAAGGTTTTGCTCACATAGTTGTCAAGAAGTCCTTCTCGAAAGGGTAAAAAGTAAGAATACTACAGAAACCATTAGAGAAGGGGTGAAAAGGGAACTTGCCTGGAATTTATTTCTGCCCCAGCATTTAGCAGAATCTTGATAATGTTCACGTAGCCACCAGAAGCGGCGAGGCTTAAAGGTGTGTAATCAGAAACATTCCTGTGCTCTTTGTTTGCCCCTCGAGCTAGCAGCAACTCCACCACCTGCAGTGTTTTAAGAAATAACATCTGGTTTTCTCCTGAACTTGCAAATCTGTCCCGAGCAAATATTTTTGAAGCCTAAATATACCGTTGACACCTTCCAACACTCAAAGAGATTTTACTCCGTTGCTTCCCTATAATCCTCGCCCCGTCAACAGATGAGGCTGCAGCCTCATGTTTCAGAGCCACTGTAAAGTTTCCTTTAAAAAAAAAAATCAATCAAGAGTGCTCATTAGTATGCTTAAACCATTCATACCTAATTGGATAATATAGCGAGAAAAACTGTAGATTCCGTTTGAATACAGTATACAAAGTACTCTTGCTTTTTGCCCTCACCCATTTTAGCGCCTAGTTCACTATCGAGTTAAAAAACTCATCCTCAAACCAAAGCTGTGGAGCAAACAAGAAAGCAGTTGCATGTTTTATCTTATGTTCTCTACTCACACCCCTACAGCAAGCGGAGTGGAGATCATACGCAGACCTCTCATGCAAGAGCCATTAAAAAAATTAACATCTCCATCCCTTGTTCTTCTATGTACATTAACAAAAACAAGTACTGCTGTCATTATTCCTTCCTTACAGATTCATTCACAACCCATACAATTCATAGCTCCCCACTTTCCAGATGAAGCTTACATTCCGTAATGCAGAAGACTTGACAAGAAACTGAACTATCTAGCAACATAAAATGAACACTGATGCAAAAACCTGCTGTGTTATCTCCAGTGCAATGCTTCATTTGCTCCGCTTTCAGCTTCTAAGCATAAAACTTCTTTAGATTAGACCTGCACAACTGAAGCGAAGGGCTTTTCAATCAGATGTTTTCCTGTGAAAAATAGTGCCAAATAGAGAAACTGGGGCGGGAGGGCATCCCAGCATCACCTCCTCTGCCCAGAGTCGGGTGCTTTCCCATCTTCTCTCCCAAATACACGATGCGTTCCTCCAAGAACTACCGCTTGAGAAACACAGCTCAATCACGTCTCTGCCAAGGCAAGCATAAATTCACCTTTGCTGCCTGAGGCTGCTGTCCAGAACAGCTGCTATGAGAGACAGAGTAAAAAGCAGGCTGTTCCCTTCACCAGAGCACAGGTCAGTGTCCCCGCAGCCAAATCCCAACCTCCGAGAGCTTCTCCAGGGCACTGAAAACAGGCCAGGAGAGCTTCAAGTTTTCAGGAAGATTTTGTCTAGGGAAGGCATCACCATTTAAACGCCATGGGAGCACTGTTAAGACAGCCTGCAGAAGTAGGAGAGGCATCTCCCTAATTTCCAGATGGCCACAGCGGAAGGTAATCCCGCACCAGGTCACACAGCTTCTACTGGGGCTTTCGCAATCCACGTAGTAGAAGCTTTAACAGAATTTAGATTTGTAACAACTATTAGAAAAAACAAACAAATCAAGACGCAGATTATATAATGAAGTCACAAAATATAGTATTTCCCATAACATAAAAAAAAACAACTTCCCCTACATTCACTTTTGATCAATCATCTGAAAAACGTTTTTGTGTATTTTTAATCAGAGATGCTGAAGTTTCTGCTGTGCTCCAATATCCCACAGCTTAGACAGAATCCATTAGAAAACCCTCTCGGCTCATATGTGGAACTGATTTGTGTTTAACTCTGGCTTCTGAACAAGAACACTCCTTGCATTCACTTTCATATCTGTATCTAATTATGCTGGTAAAAGCCCCATAATGAGCCCCTAATGATTACAGGCATGAGGTTATCCATGCAGCACTGGTCCACCTTTTAAAAAGAGAAGCAGCAATCTACAGGAGACACGCCGCAATATGTAGCTTAAAAAACGTGAAGCTCTCTGCATCCTTTTTAAAACACAGCATCCTGAAACAGAATGGTGAATTAAGGTACTGTGGCTTTCCTGGAACATTCGTTAGTGTAATCTACACACTGCTTTTGAAGAGTTCAGTTTTGCTTTACCTCTTGTCTCCCTCCTGAACAAGCCAAAGACAAGGGAGTGTCCTTGGTTCTCTCAGACTGGGCTTCAATATCAGCTCCATTATCCAGTAAGATTTCAACAACACCCACGTGGCCGGCTGTAGCAGCCAAAATAAGCGGAGTAAACCCTGAAATGAAAAAGGATGTCTGAAGAGCCCACATTTATAGCTTAAGTGACATCAGTTAAACCACCAGAAAAGCAAGCCTAAAAGCTTCCCATAAGGACTAGGCTTATTGTGTATTTCTTTAGCATGACACACTGGAAAAGCAGGGTCTGTGTTGCCAGGGAGCTACCGACCTTTCTTGTCCCGGTGTTCAATATTAGCTCCTCTCTCTAGCAGAGTTTGTACTAGTTCTTCGTGGCCACCAGCACAAGCAAGTGTCAACGCGGTGTCGTGATTACTCTCAGTCTAAAGGAAACAGACATCATATACACAACAAGATAAATATTTCCTTTTTCAAGCACAACCCTGTTATATCACCTATTAGCCCAAGTACAACTACACCTGTGAAAAATTAAAAACTTCTACAAGCTTAAGGCATGTCTGCTGATTACCTCACAGTTCTCCTTCATGTTTAAGTTCATCACAGGATTCTACTTCTCAACTCAGCTCTGCCAGGAGATTTGAGAACAACCCCTGACAAGAACTGAGATCCTTCAAGAACTGGGATTTCACCTGTGCTTTGCTAACTAGATCAACTTCTTTACCACTGCCTGACTAATATAATGAAGATAAGAATTCTATCTTTAACTCTTAACCCTCCGGTTAAACCAAAGAGGGAAAGATTCTGCAATCTCACCACTACTGTTGCTGAAGCCTCCAAACAGCAGAAATCAGCTACAGTCAGCCCACAAACACAGTAATGGAAAAGAAAAAACAAACAAAAACATAGAGAAGTCTTAGAGCTTACGCTCTGCTGGGAAGTTTTTCCCCCCCTTGGAGCACCCATACACTGTCTCCCCACGTGAGCATTTCCAGCAGCAGCCAGCTCTCGGTAACGGCGCAGAGCCCGTATCACCCTTGATTCTGCCCACCGAACACCTGCAACGCAGCAACCTGCATTTCATCCCTCAGTGCTGCCAGGGCCCACGTAAACCACCACCACCCTATTGGAAAGAGCAACTGAGAGTCTCACAGGACTGTTAGATACAGCACAGGGACTGACTAAAGCAACATCTCTCTCCTTAAACAATAACAGACACCAAAACAACAGAAACACCCAAACCCCACAAACCCACACTTCCTAGCTACTGTGAGAATTCAGTTTCAGTTTACTCTGTTACAAGACAGGGTAGCTGGCAACTTATCATAGCCATGATCTGCCCTGGTGTCTACCCGCTAACGTCAAGGCCCATCAGGTTATGGCGAGCGCTCCTGGACACAGTCACGGCAGAGACCAAGCCCAGTGTCACGAGAAGCTGAAGTAGCCAAGATTGGTTTTCCAGAGGTTTCTCACCCCTTCTCCACAATCTCATGCCTTTCCTTTTCTCCACACTGCCCACACCTTATCCAGGTTACGTATAGTCCAGAGCTATGTGTATACATATGCTACTTAGCATATGCACCCTGGTCTTTTGACAGCCAGCTAGCTGCAACTCAACATAAAGTAGCCCTTTTTAAAATTACTTTCAATACAGAAATGCCTTTTTGTTAGTGGAAATGAGAGCTTGCGTTATTTCCTCTTGTTGAAAAAGTTACAGAAATCATTAGTTTCCGCACTTTAATACTTCTGTCAAGCTGGGTGATCACTGGCCAATGAATTCAAGCACAACCAGAAAAAACAGTGTGCAACATTTTAAGGCTTATTTTTGTCTTAGGATATCAGCCCAGAAAAATATTTCATGTCTGTCCGAAGACAACTTCACTGTTTCTCATAATCTCTCCGACAACAAAGGAATAAGAAATGCAAGTGTTTAGTCATTCACAGGCCTTCTCTTTTGTTCAGCGAGAGCACAGAGCAAAGCGGGTTGCAACTCTCTGGGGAGCTGCAGAGGCTTTCTAAAAGCAGCAAATCAAGTCTCTAGACCCCAATTCATGACACAACAGAGCTGTTTACGGGCGTTGAATTATTCAGGATGAAGCAGCAAAATAGCTTCAGGCATCCGCGGCGCAGCGACAAGCACGGGCTCACCTGGGCATCGATATCTATAGCAGGGTAGATGGGGAGCATGGCTGAAGGAGAAATGATAGGGCTCGGAGTTGGCGTCTGAGGCTGGGAGACAGAAGTTGCAATGCTGTGGGTAGGAGTGTTTGACATTGCAGATGCTCTTCCGCTCACTGCTGTTGAACAGAATGATCACACTTAGTAACAGCAAAACACTTCGCTTCCTAAGTTTAATGTGACAATTACTGGATGGTGGGACAGAACGCCCACCAACAGACAGAACTCCCGAAAAACTTCATTTTCCACAAATATGTATTTTCTACACATTTGACCCAACCTTTGAACCTTTAACTCTTTGAATTATTAACTGTGAAAAAGGTTAAGCGTGTTCAAGCAAAGAAATAGGTAAGCATCAGATTGGCATGTTTTCCGGAAGCCCACCACACAAAAGTTGTTTTGTTTTGTTTTTTAACCCAAGATGTCTCCCATAACAAGTTAGCCATGATTTGGCCCAGGAGTTCCATACCTTTAGAAGGACTGCAGAACAAGTCCAATCGATGGGTAGCTACGTAATTTTTCTTACAACAGTTTAAAGAAGACTCTCGTACACAAGTCTGTCCAACCTTGACCCCCCGCCCCCCGGCCCCTACAAACACAACAGAAAAGCAACAGTGCTGGTGTCAGGATGCTCACATGGCGGAATTGCTTGAAACCAGAGAAGTGGAAGCTTCTTAACAGCCATTTTGCAGAAACCTTGGTCACGGTTGTTAGGATAAGCGGAAGGTAATACCATTTTACAGTTCATGACAATGGATTGACACAACACAAAATAGCACCGACTGCCACACTGCCTCGAAATTCATTTCATACATATCACGTTTAGAAGTACAGAGCAAACTTGAATCCTAAACTGCCTTCGGGGGAAATCTCCCATTTTCCTACTTTTTGGGGATTTTTTCGCCTTAAAATAACTTAGTTGTTGTCTCCCTGCCTTTTCTCCAGGTCTTTCCCAGGTGTGCTGAGCAAAGGAGAAAGGGAAGAACCGTTCACTTCTCCTGGCAAGGGGACAAGAGCACCTTTAACTGCAAAAGGAAAGAAAAGTAGTTTCCACATATTGTCAGTGTTCACCTAATACACACCACACCACCGAGTAGCCTTATCAAAAGAATGTCCCTTTATCCCCAACTTTTAAATGCCTATTCGTTTGTCAAACGGTTTAATAATCAGCCGTGTCCCTAACTGCCAGCCATTGATAATTAGCTCCCATACTTAATCGGAAGTGATAAGTTTTTCAACAGATGCCACAAAAATTGTATCCCAACATGCTAATGGGCGTACTCCCCCCCGCTGCAAGAGTGCTATGTTTTTCCTCCATTGCTAATTTAATTTCTAGACTTCCTACACCAAATCCCAAAGAAGCTAATAAGTGTCACCGAGAGAAACAAAGAACTCCCAACTTACGACACAAAAAGTCTGATTAACCTTATATTTAAGAGTAAATCAAGATCCAAACTCCCTTGATCTTTACATCAGAGTGCCTTTCCAAAACCCTTCTCGTCTTGCGAGACAAACCACGCTAGGTATGGATTAAAGGAAACATACAGAAGCTAAGTCAAAGCATTCTGACCCAAAGTCAAAACCCTCTGGCCTAAGGGAGTTCTGTTCCGAGGAGAACTAACCAAAGATCATAACCAAATATCATTCCGTGCAGCATCTAATTTAAACTCATCTCATTCCTTATTCTGATTGTAAATTACAGATATAACCTAAAACCACAACTTCAAATGGGTTTCATATAGAAGGATATGAAGTTGTCTGTTTCCACTCCCGCTCTTCTCTTTACATACATGCTCATAACATGCAATTTTGAAAAACTAGCACATTTACCTTCTTTCTATAAGTTCAAAAAGGAAGTTAAAGCAGCATAAAACAGTAATGGAATTATAAAGGATGATGATTCTTGACTCTCACATCGAGTCCAAAATAACCCAGCAAGGATGGTAAAATGGACTGGAAGCTAACCAAATACGCTTAACTCGGATGATGTAAAAGCACGATCATCAAATAATCCAACATGTGAAAAGTTAACCCTGCGGCAGTAGCACATGGATTTTAAACCGTTGCTAACAATTACTGCTGTAGTCCCAAGAAGGGGGCTTGGGAGTATCTCTAGATTACAGAAAGCACTATTAAATTTGTTAGACTTAAAAAAAAAAAAACATCCCACACAAACCAAGACAGTTAGGAAGGTCTCAATTCAGTTAGATTCTATTTTTTATACCAACCGTGTTGCACTGAGGGGGGAAAAAAAAGAAAAAGAGACATGTTTAAAAGCCAACACCCCTCTTCCCACAAGGAAGAAAACGTTTATTGTACAACCCATGGATGAATGGTTTTATGCACGCAGGTGGAGAGGAACAGGCATGTTAACTTACAGTTCTCACACTAAATATATTTCAGGAGTGCTTCAGCAATAATAAATGTACAAAATATAGTTCATATCCCTACAGCACATTTCACTGAGACAAGATATTTATTTTTATGGATAATGACTTGGATTGTATTTATTTCCTGTGCAGAGTTCAAATTTAATGGACATGCCAAGGGCAATGAATAGAATCTTTATGGTGTCCAAACAAAATATATTAAAAGTTTTCAATAAGCCAGGAGGTTTTCACAACAGTCTCGAGCCCTGAAAAGAGTAACCCGCTACCTCGATCATCCAATCTAAATGGACTGATGGGCAAAGGTTTACCTTTCCCCTCTCCCCTCCATCTACTCTAACAGACAGTGGCAAAATTGAACTACAGGTCTGTACTTCAACACCGAAATGTCATTACTTCATGCCTGGGATAATGAAGTCTACTGGAACAGACTAATTAGAATGAAGCTATTAGAATATTTTAGTATATACCTGCCTTGGTTGGGGACCAGGTAGCAGTCTTAATCACATTAGGAAACAAGGTCAAGCTTCTTTGTGGGAATCTGTCACTCCAAGCTCCGTTTGAACACTCCAGCCAAAGGCTTTTGTGGTTGCTTGGATGTTAGACAACCTGGTTTGTGCTTACTGCTATTACAACCGTAGCTGCTCTTCGTATTGATTTCTTTCTGGACATCTCCACTTTCTCTTAGCTTAAATAAATAAATAAAAGACATCCTCACAGCTGCTAATTTCTCCCCCAAGCCCAACCATCTCACCATCCAGAGAAGCATTTGGCCTTACAAATGCAGCCCCGCTACCAGGGGAGGAAAGAAAACAGCCAAGATGACAAATTAAAAAGCCTGAAAAATAGCACAAGATACTTAACATTTAAGCCAATGGGATTTTTTCTTTCCTGATCTACATCCTAAATCAAAAGGCATGTCTGGAAAAAAGGCTGACATTTTGAAAAGGAACACAGGGTTGTTTGCACTGTTCAAGTTTGCCGCTTCCCCTAATACTTCGTATTTTCACTAAGTGCAAGACCTTAAGTGAAACAAAGCACCCTTATAATCCCATTTCATCTTTATGTCGACCATTAAGTTTCCTTCTAGTGTTGTCAGGGTGCGGGCACAGCATTGCTCTTACACATTTATTTCTGACCTGCTGTAACGTCAACAGTAGACGTATTAAAAAACAAATCTGTTTCACTTTACATTGCAATAAGTCAAGATGAGGGACTGGAAAAAAGACTTATAAGAAATACATTAGATACCTCCACTTTTTTCCAGCTAATTTCAAGCCAACTCAATAGGCTTGTTCCAGTTCTTGTCTTCTTGTTCTTGTGTTGTCCTCTGCCCCCCATTTCTCTGTACCCTCTTAAGCTATTAAAAGCTGTGTTCCTGCCACACATGCTTAAAATCAACAGAGAACACTTCAGATGCGTAACATGCCGTGAATTACCAGAGTCAAAGTTATGTTCTGAATTGCAATACAAACACAGGGCATGGCTTCTGTGCATTAACAGCCCTGAATATTCCAAGGACAAAGCTCTCAATGCATTTACCACCCATTTGCAAGAACAATTGCAACCAACTGTAGTTAGAGCAGTGCAGAAAAGTTTCATCCTCACTTCTCTGCGGCTCCTGCGCAGGTCCCAAGTGGGACAGAACCTCCTGGATTTTCTGCGATATGGGCGCCCTACAGTTATTTTTTCAGTATTGAGTTTCTGTGAAGAACTTAGTCAATGCCTGTTCTTTCTTATGTATTAATTTAGACAGTTACAGTTCAAACTGGCTCATCCCACAAGGTAGCTTCCAGAAACTCGGCTTACCAAGTGCTTCAAGATTCCTGAAGCTCTTTGTGAGGCTCTGTTACTGGACATAAAAGTTTGCAACTGAAAACAGGGATATAATTTTTTCTTTATGTCCTTAACACACCATTTCACATATGCAATGTTAAATTGTTAATGTTGTTTTCATTCTAGAGTTACATAACTAACCCTAAAAATGCATCTATTCCCTGGCCTCGCAGCAAGCACAGCGCCTGTCCCACGCCTGAAGCTGAAGAGCCGAGCTTCTGCTTGTCAGCAGCTCCAGCGGGACCACACAGGAGACCCAAGTTATAACAGAAAGATTATTTACTACTTTTCCAACTTACTCTACTTTTTTCTTAAAAAAAAAAACCACAAACAAAACCCCAAACCCCTTAATTTTGTACATTTTCTCCCTGTGTTCCCAGGCAAATGGTGTAAGGCTCTGATAACACCAATTAGCTTCTCTATCAGCGAGGGATCCTGCTCTGAGGTCCCAGAGCTGACCCAGCAGCACCACTTGACCTCCACAGCAATCCCCATGTCTTGTCCTCGCCTCTGACACACCAGCACTCGCACACCTGGCCTTGTCTTAAACAACTACTTAAAGTGGGAAAATTAAACTCATTGTTTGCCACTAATTAAGCACCGAGGTAAACCTTAGATAAAGTTTGCACAGTCAAGGTGAAGCTTTGGTTTTGTCACCAGTGCTGCAAGCCACAGCTCTGTTATGGAACTAAACTCATCTCGGGAAGAGATTTAAATCCATGGGAATACTCCAGAGGGTTCCTATTAAAGCAATACACAAAGCTACTGATAAAAGATTTAGCTGCTGCTTAAGTGTTTTGTGTTACCTTATGCCCATTTCACCTCCACGCTAAATTCTGCTATGTGGATTCAAGCTGGCACTTAGGTTTTATGCTCAGCTCTGTGTCTGCTCCCGCTTAGAAAAAACCCTAAACCCAGCCACTGCACAGAAAAGTAAAGATGGAATTGCATCCGTACAGCTTTTAACTGATTTGCTACAAATGCCTCCTAGAGCCCAACTCAGATCTCATTCCCAGCCACACATGTGCATGCATTACTGACACCTGGGACCATGTCGCACAAAAACAGTCACTCAAATGCACTTGGAAATCCCTGACCTTTCCAAAAAGGCACACTGAGCACTTGGGAACACGGCAGATGCCCTGAAATCACAGATTCTCAAGATGTTATATGCAGTTAAACACATAACAAGTGTCGTAACTCAAATTTTGGGTTATCTTTAAATGCAAGTGAAGCGCGCTGCACAGATTCCTCCTACGTAGCCAAGAACTGTGATTATTCCATCTCTTCCATTGAGCAGCTGGTATTGGGATGGATCCCAGCAGCTCCACTTGAGACAAATCTTCACTACCGATGCATGTAGTTTTATCTACTTTTTCATGCATCGAGTTTGTTTTTTATCCACTGTCAGCTTCCAATCTCTATGTCCAGGCTACGGCTCTCTCACACCAGATACCCAGAAAAGAATCTCTGTAGCTCCTATAAGCTTCCGTGACCTTTAACAAGGCTTCACCTGAACATCAGGTTACTTATCAGGTACTTAATTTTGGAAGTATTTTAAACAATCACCACCTGTTATTTTTAGCCATTACCATACCTTCTATTCATTCTGTACCATTATTGTACTCCAGTAAGTATCTCTTGCAGTATATGCGGGACCTTCTCCGAGACCTGTCCTTTCTCCAGCACACACACCTCATCCTGACACCTTATACCAAGTGGACTCGTCAAAACAGACAGCACTTTGAACAACGAAAGTACATCAGCTCCATCAAGAGCACCTCAGCAAATTCTCATCAAGTGACATGATTTTTTTTAATACTATTTCCTAACGGTTAATCTGTATTCAGCTAAGTAGTCAAAATGAGCGTTTCAGCGACTACTTACACGGAGAGAGTATTAAGTGCAACTGAAGCAGGTGTAAAGGAAAGCAATACTAACAACCCTCATTTGCTATGGTATTTAAAACTTGTTTCATTCTTCTATTTTACTACCTAAAGCCTTGAAGCACTTAACATCACAGGGTAAGGAATTCTCTAAAACAATTAAAAAGAATTTAGTAAGGCTAAATTTGTTTTTCACTGGAAAAGCGTGCACTTTCATGAGTGGACATTTTTGAAAGTCACAGGGTTACCATCTTTTTTTCCAAAGAGAAGTAAAAGCTTCCAATAGGCGGACTATTCAAGGCCAGCTAGAGCAGTTCTCATTCAGAAGACAAGCCTACAAGGTTCCTCACGCACTATGGGCTTGTCGTGGTGCTGTAGTGGCTCTAAGCCTATTGTGAGTGCTCCAAGCCAGGTTTCAGTCAGTTAGTACGAAGTACTGACCGGTAACATGAAGACGTTGTTCCTGAGCCACAAACAGGCCAAAACAGAACTGTCAGACCCTAGCGCATCTCCCCCCGAACTATCAAGGAGTCAAAAAAGCCACTTCCGCCATACCAACCTGACAAACAAGCACCGGTTAGCTCAACAAAAGGAAAGGCAACCCTGCAAATTGAAAAGTTAAATCTAGTTTCCTGACCTCCTCAAGACAGGGAGCAGTAGGCTAGTGGGACTTGCCGTTGAGCTAGCGGGAATACACAAACACACACACACACACAAAGAAGTGGACATCCCCTCAACTGGTCAAGCAAATATTATACCTGCTCATAACAATATAAACCCACCTGCCATGATGTCATCCAGCGTGTCATTGAGCGTCTGAGCAGGGCTGGCTACCATTAACCCTTGCTGTGTTTCTGTCAGTATTCCTTGCCCCAGCCCTGCTAGTTGTGCTTGGCCCAATACTGGCTGTCCAACTATAACACCTTGCAGTTCTGTAAGATTTGCGATGGACCCCGGAGGTAAGGAACCTGCTGCCAGAGGCAAAGCTTGTGGCATCGCCAGAGGCTGAATTGGTGCAAAACCCGTCTGCGCAGCAGCTTGCTGAGGATCATCTTTAAGCAAGATGGGGTCCACTTGCTGTAATCGCGCATAGTCTCCCTCTGATAGTTGTTCTCCTACCCCAACGGGAGTCAGTAGTCCCAGATGCTGGCAAGACTGTTGCTGCTGCTGCTGCTGGAGCTGGATTCTTTGCGCTTTTACCTCTAGATATTGCTTTTTGAGCTGCTGCTGAGTTTTCAGCTGTAACTCACGCTCCACTTTCTGCAGTTCCTCCAGAATCTTTTGCTTCTTCTGAATTTGTTCCTCTCTCGTTTTGTTCAGCTCCTCAATCTTCTCTTTGGTGAGCTGGTCAGCGTGTGCCAATTCCAGGGACTGCAGCTGAGCGTTCTTCTCTATGGCTTCTTTTATCCTCTGCTCCAGCTCTGTCAACTTGCCCTGAGCCTCTTCTACAATGCTCTCTGGAGACTGATTGGTGATGTAACCCTGTACATCCTGGTTGTTTGCTGGCAAATGACTGCTGGACTTTTGTTTAGAAGCAGCTGTGTGAAAAAGAAACCCCCTCAGAACCAATGGAAGTGCATACGAATGGCATCCTCATTATAGAGCTACTGTTGGGATGCTAAATGGCCGGTTATGCACCAAGACACAGCACCCACAGAAGGTCAGCGTGTACTGTGAAGGCCCTCCAAGAAAACCGTATCTTTCGCTATCAATTTTAACACAGCAGTCGGGTTGCAATTTAACAGTACGGATTACTGCGCATACGTTCCAAATAACCCTGCACTACGTTGACATATTTACTCCAACAATCGTTATACTTTTGCCAAATGAAGCGATTGTCTCAAGAGCCGCTGTTCTCAAGTGGTGCTACACGAGAAATGGAAACAAAAAGAAAGGATATGCTGCCTCTTTACGTGATGTTTTGCGTCTGTTATCGTGTTAAGACATAAACGTATGGTTACAGCCCTGAAGCACAGCAAAAGTGACGTAAAAACATCTCGAGGGACAGGTGACTTGTTCTAGGCCACCAGTTTTGTGAATAACTTAGTACGTTTTAGGAAGCACTACACTTTCTAGGACTACTGAATCCTTTCGCTACAGGTATCCAGCTTTGCCCAGCTGACAAACAGCGCTAGAACCCCGGATAGCCATTTATATTTAACGTGATCTAACAGGGTATGTTTAGCCACTACGTTTTATCCATAGCAGACATGATTTTGCCTGTGTCAAAACTCAGCTCTCTGCCCAGGCAAGGCAAATATTTCAGCCTTCCTGTAAGGACGAGTGATGGACTAATCCAATTCATCTTTTATGAAGAAGTCCACAGTAACACAGCTGACATGGTCTGCCATACCGGTTGGAGAAGGAACAATCGGTTAATTTTGAAGGGCGAAAGGCAAATCAAAACTCAGGGTCTGAGGCAGTGGAGGTGCCCAGTTTCTTCCAGTCATCCTCGCTGTATTTCCAGAACAATACAAGTGTACACACAGTATTAATTTTATGACATGCACGCCTGTATTTGCACTACTGCTGATCCTTGACAAAAATTGTTTGGGAAGAGAATTCTTAAGTACAGAAAGCCTTAAGTGTCAAAATGGCGATATAAAAATAGATGCAAATTTAGCCCTAGGAGGACCTGAGCCACATCAGACTAAGTGTTTTATAGCACAAGAAATTCCGCCTTCAATCAAATTAGTCAAACCTCCTCCAGGACTACTATCCTAAGTAAATGCAAGTTATCCAATCAACTACAGTATGGAGATTACAGTTGTTTTTACAACTTCCATTATCAAATTCATATAGGCTTCTGGGTGACGTTTTGCATTAGTCCACTACGTCAGACTAACATATATTTTAACATATTTACTTAGGCAGATTTCTTGACGCTTTATGATTACAGGGTTAGATGACTGATACCTCATATTTAGCAGATAAGCAATCCTTAAAAAAAAAAAATAATATATTAAATTGCCGTTTCGTTGACTGAATCCATAAACACTCTTCATAGGAACTACTCTGCTAGAAGTGCAACCCTCTATCTTCTACTTGGGAAGGATACTTAGAAAACAAGCTTCGGAACTAAGACTGACCTTTATTTCTGATGGGAAGGGTTGTGGCGACATTAGCAGGGGGTTTGTCAGGCTCCTGGGGTGGGACGACCATGGGCAGCGCCTGCACTGGTACACGAGGAGCCTAAAATGTTGGATACTAACAGATTACTTTTCTCATACTCTAATCTAGTTATTATTCAATAGAAGGTAAACAAAACCTGTTAGAAAAGCAGACTTTCATGGTAACTAATAACATTTAATACTTTTGTTTAAACACTGAGTTCAATCGTCAACAATTTGAGATCATCTGACTTGTACGCACTTTGCATTTTTAACCTAAGAAATTACTTGCCAAGCAAGACTCATCTCAGCACGGTAGAGTGCTATACTGTGGTAAAGCCAATACAAGCCAAAAAGGGCCACAAACATAACTCAGTAAGAGCCTCATTAAAACAGACCTTTTCACTTGCTGGGGTTTTTTTCCTGCTCATTTTTTTCAAAAATATTTATAGACCAGTAAGAAGAACGATGAAAGCACTACACAGTGATGCTCAAAGAGAATTCACCATTTTCAAAACAGCTCAAAGTAACTTTCAGTGTGTTCACCAAAATGGTACGATGCTTCTTTAAACTCTGAGTAAGTTGCAACAAGAAATGCAAAAAAGCCCCACAAATCCACAGATACCCAGCCCTTAAATCTTACCCTATTTAAATCATGGGATGGTGGGGTCAGCTGAGTAGCATCAGGTGGAGGAGCAGAAAGCAAGTTGTTTGGGTAATCTAGAAGGTAACAAACCACACTGGTATGACCACCTTTTGCTGCCTCTATTAACATCGTTGATCCATCCTAAGGAAGGAAAGATCACAGTATTAGAACACAGCATCATCAAAACAGGCCAACACTGAAGCGTTTTGGGAGACATGACACAGTACATATTAAGACTGGGTTAATAAATATTCATTCAGTCTGCAGTAAGCCCACATCTAAACTTATGTTCTCTGAAGTATTTCCACAATAACTAGTACTTGTTAAAATTTTCTTTCCTCTTCCACAATTCTGAACTTAGAACTCAAGTGCAACTTTTACGTTCACGGTAGGTAATCAGTAGACCTGCACTCTTCCTAACTCTAACTTCTATAAATATGCTCATGAGCATAATAACTCTCCATGGACATACCAGCTCTTAGGTCTCCTATTTAAATCACGACATGTTGGGCCACTTGCAGAGAACACGAGAGGACCAAATTCGTTCAGATATCCTTAGTTTTAAGATGAAAGACTAGCTCAGAGGAAAATACGGTACTTGAGCAACAAACCTTCAGCCTGTGCGTAGGATCAGCACCATGAGCTAGCAGTAACTCCACAACTGCCAGATGACCTCCAGCACAGGCCAGCGACAGCACTGTGTGATCGTTGTTAGCTGTGGTCCTATTCACGTTTGCTCCTTCAAAAACAGAGGGGGAAAGATTATTGAAAAAGACTTCAACCCATTCTCCTCTACCAAAAGAGACAGGAAATTAACTTCTTTTCTTAAATATGAAAACATAGCTCTCCAAGGCTGCAGTCTTACAACTGATAAATAAATTGAACAGTCAATTATTACTGTCACCACGAGACCATTGAACACATCACAGCTACTAAACTCAAGGTCTTGCCAGCTGCCTAATGCTTTAAAGGGAGTTAAACTCTGGGCATATATGGCCCCAAGAAGATTAGCAACCCTGCCTGGAGTAGCACTCCAAACTCTCTGTTCAAACAGTGATGTTGCCAAGTCTGGAACACCACATAGTAGGTCAACCTATTGCTTTTTCACTTTGCCAACAACTGTGCCAGAGATATGCCTCTTTAAAAAAAGAAAAATAGAAAACCAAAAAACAAAGGCTAAGATCCAGCGCACAGGTCCATGCATCTTGGCATCAGCAAGACTAATTGCAGCTCTGCTTCTTTCCTCTACAAACTACACAGGGGAAATTAAACCACCCCGGAAGCTTTAGGCCAGTTCTGTGCCACAGGAGGAAGGTACAAGAAAAATCCCTCAGTATCAGCTCAAGCAAGAGAAAACAGCGCTTCCAAGCTCTGTATCAACTCCATGCGTTCAACAGCGATGTAAGGCTGGAGCTGACAGTTCTGACAACACACAGCAAGTTGTAGTCAAAACTCTGAAACAAACATGCACTTGAAATTAAACTTCTGCAAAGAGAGTGTTCAAAAACACCGGGAGCACGGAGACACCCAGAATCCACTACTACTGTCGCTGCTTTTACTAGGAATTACAGACTGCAATATAGAACTGTTTTTAGAAGCAGCTGCAGTTCCCACTAATCCCACCAGAAACCAGAGGTGATCGTTGCCTGCTTAGTTTGAGAATCACTACTACAGTTAAAACATGTGAAACAGATCCAAGGAAGTTACACTAGTACTGACATGTTCTTAACTTCCAGCATTTCCAACAGCAGGAAAACCAAAACCTTTCCCCAGTCTTACCTTTGCTAATCAAGAACTGAACAGTGCAAACATGACCAGCCCTTGCAGCTTTCATGAGAGGAGTTCTTCCACCTTCCGATTCGTGCTCCTAGAGCAGATAAGGAAAGGCTTAAAATTCAACATTAACATGCGTGAAAGGAGGCAATTCAGCCTTTTGGTTTTTGGAAAGGAAAGACACCCGACGTGGGAGATCCCTTTTTAGTGTTTCACAAACTACAGACACAAACTGAAGTAACATCTGAACTGAGTGTACCTTGCAGACAGATGAAACTATCTAGCTACCTTTGCACAGGTCTGAGACTCCTGGACAAGAAGCATTCAAGCACCCGGTGGGGATTTTAGTTGAACAAAACATGTCATGCTTAACTGCAGTTTTTGATAACATATTGGTGTATAAGCCTACTGAAATGTAAAAATCGATTTACCTCCATCATCTTAATTCCATTCCAGTACACCAAATAGATCACATCAGAACAGAACTAGCAACTGTTCGCTCCTTAAGGAACAGAAGAAATTTGCAGATACCAGTATTAACCCATCATCAGCTCAACAACTCTAAGCTAAACACCATTCAGGATGCACATGACAAAAGAAAAAAATCTCCGATTTTTCTGTACAAGCAACCTTGAACAGCTCGGAAATGCTTTAGACATCAACCGCCAAAGTACTGCAACTGACCTAAGCACTTTCAGGTAATTAAACAACCTAAAATCCATTAGGAAAGCATCACTAACTCCCACTTAGTTAAAAGAAAAAGGTTAAAGGTAATTCAAATACAACTATAACAACTAACAGTAAACTCAGAAGTTTTCAGCAATGAACACAAGACCCCCCCCAAAAAGTAAATGGACATTAATAAAAAAATTAATTAGGAAATAAAGTTAAGAAGGTGATGACTTACCAGATCAGCACCTGCCTGAAGTAAGACATCTGCTACATCAGTATGGCCATTTTCACAGGCGTATGTCAGGGCTGTGTCCCCGGTTGCTGTTGTTGCATGCACGTTAGCCCCTGCAGCAGCAGTAACGAGGAAGTAAACGTTATGAAGTTCATCACAGAAAACATGCAAGTCTCTTCACAATCTTTACCAGGTGATTCTTAACTTCCCCCTTCCAGTCCAACATCTATGAAACTGACAACTTAGTCATACTCTAGAGGAATAAAAAAAATAAACTAGAAGTTCAGTTCCAAGCGAGTTTACATCAATTTAACCTTCAGAAGCTAAATTAGCATCCAACTAGCAGATTACTTCAGGTTCCACAAAGCTTTGCTGCCAAGTTCAAGCAGCTGCTAATGAAATTGGAATGAATATGGAAAAAGGTATTTTTCTCTTAAAGTTATTTTAAGACTCTACAGAACTGTTAACAAAGTTACTCCATACCTGCAGCTAATAAATATTTAACCAGCTCCAAATGACCCTCTTGAGCAGCCTCCATCAAAGGTGTGGAACAACCAAGTTCTATGTCAGCTCCTGCTTTAATAAGAAAATCAGCAACCTCCAAAAAACCTCCACAGCAAGCCAGAGTCAATGCTGTTTCTTGCGTCTCCTCTGTTTGAGCATTGATGTTTGCTCCTTCAAAAAACAAAACACCAAAACCACAGATACATCAGAAAACACCAGTTACTGAAACCAGTATCGACAGACAAAGCCATTTCCTAAGGCACAAGGCATCTTCTGATTACATCTCATCTCTAGAGCTGCAGAAATTTCCTTCTAAAAATCACAGTGTATCCAACTAAAAGATTTCAACTTTATTTAACTGTTTGGAAAACCCTCTGAGGGCCTCAAAGCACTTCAGCAATAACACCATCTCAGGATAGGCCAAGGCCATCGTGCAGAGTGCAAGTTACCACATTAACTGTTCACTATTCGATGTCTAAAAAACACAAACCTGGTGACAAACAAATGAGAATAACTACTTACTAAGTAAAAGAGTAAAGCAAAGGATATTTTGTTTAAAAAAAAAAACCAACCCAAAAATCACTAACTTACCAAAAAGTGGGAGGGGTGAGTTCAAAAGATGTTGAAGAACGAGATCAAATTACTCAGCTTCTCCTCCCCACCTCCCCACCGTATGCAGAGGCCTACGGAATTACAGTCCACAGAAGGCACTGCAATAGTTACCTTGCCCCAGTAACAGTGCCACCATCTCTTCATGGCCTTCTCTAGCTGCTTCCATTAGTGGTGTGTATCCTTCATCGTTTACCTCTTCCAAGTTAGCTCCACGTTCAATTAACAAAGCTGCCAGTTCCACGTGCCCACCACAGGCTGCCAGAGTCAAGGGAGACTCAAAAGAGTCAGCGGGCATGTTCACCTGAGCTCCGCTGTCAAGAAGTAACCTTGCCACTTCCACATGGCCATCCTAGGAATTCAAAAAACCAAGATCAAAAGAAACATCAAAACAGAAAAATCCCTCCTCTTCTCCGAAGCTTCAAGCACTCACCAAGTCAGATTCCGTCAGAAGACACAGAAAGAAACAAGTGAGCGAAGAAGTCAAAAAATACAATGTAACTTGCCTAACAGTTTTCTTAAGTATTTGAGGCTAAAGATCTACTCTTAAACAGGCACAAGAAGAAGGTTCAAGCATGTGTTACTGAATATGTTCAATTCAAAAACCAAAACATTGTGAACCACGTAACAAACTTTCCTGCCACTGGCATAAGTAACAAGCTGGTCAGCTTCTTCCTATCAGACTCAAGTCCAAGCGTTCCGATGGACAATAAGTTACCACTCAAATGTATTTCTTCTCGCGTTCTGCCAACAAATTTACTGCTAACAATACAAGCAGCAATAAATACAGGAGTATTAAGGGAATTTTCAGTCAAAAAAAAAAATCTTCTCTCAGATGCAAGAATAGGTTTTGATGTTCTCACTAACAACTACAAAACCCTGACTTTGCAAACAAGTCACTCCATAGCAATGCTCCCTGCTTTGCCTAAGAGTGGGAATTTTGTTTTAAATTCAACATGCAGTTGCATTATTTGTTAAACCTCGTGTATTTTAGTTATAAGAACAACTCATGTCAGGAACAGAGTTTGCCCTCACGTCCATGCAGACTGTTAGTGTCTCGGAGTATTAACATTGCACATTCCCAGCTTTTGGGGAAAGACGTGGAAGAGAAGACAGGGTTCAGATTTAGCAATTTTGCCTCCTTTCTTTCTTGGAAAGAAGCCGTGCACAATGACATTGCCTGCCTCTTGGCTCCTGCAAAACTATTTCACTGCTCAATTTAATAGCAGAGTCAGGACCTACTTTCTCCCTCCGAGAGAAAAGCCGAGACAAGAGCACATGGCAGGAGTTCCTCATACATCTCAGGAGCCACCTGAACCACAGCCTTCCCTTGGCAGGATTTTCCAGGTACCATTATCATGCTGTCAAACTCGTTTTACCAAAACATAGCTCCTAAGTTTGCTTTCTTCCTTTGGAAGCAAAGAAAATATTTGAGCATATGATCTTCATCATGTTTTTTTATGCCATAAATTCAGGAAGGATTTGAAGTGGCTTTTCAGCTCTGTGTTTACACTGGCGGCCTGACGGTGACATATCTGACTGCCATCCAATCCCCCTTTTGTTGAGACAGCAGCAGAGACCAGCTTGGGCACCATGGACCACCAACCACACAAACTCTCCAAGCTAGTCTTCTCCATGAGGAAGCTGCCATCGGTCAGGCTTGTAGTAACCGTAATGGGAAAAGGTCTGACACACAAAACACAGGAGGCTGTGTAGAAAAACCAGCAGCTTAGCAGGAGCAGGAGGCGACCCCAAGGCTGTCATTGAACAAGGTAAGCATACCTTGAGCTCAGATTAACTCATAAGTGGCAAATTGCAGCCATCGCACCAAGCTAGAAACCACAACCACAAAACCTCTTCTCCAGACACAACACAAAACTGCATCTGACATTTCTGCACTTCATTTTCTTAAGTGTTTTACACCTTCTTCTGATATCCAAGGAGCAAAACACGATTTCCTCTCAGAAAAAATATCTAGGACATTAACTAGGACATATTCACCTTTTACATGAAATGACAATACTATTTTAGGGAAAAACTCCAAGACTCCATAAAGAATCTTTCCTCAGGGAAATGCAGAGACGGCGCCTCAACCGTCAGGCTCTGGCAAGACAGCTCACTAATCACCCCTGACTCAAGACAAGCACGGCAATCCGCAGAATAAAGGGATACTTCAAACCTGCTTATATGGGCCAAGTGGCCTGGAGAGTAACTGCTGGCGTTTAACCACACACAGAAGCTTCATCTGGGCTTTAACCAACCTTGCAATGGGGCGGTGCCATTCAGCTCGTCTACAACAGCTAGGAAAAAGCCTCACAATTGCTATTAGATCACCAAAAAAAAAAAAATCATCTGATCAACCTGCAGAAGCACACCAGGTGTATTTTAAAGATCAACCACTGTGGGCAACCAGCACTCAGCCCTCCCTGTGAATGATTAAGTTACTTCAGTAAGAGGAAGCGCCAGCTAGACAAGCCTTGTTGGAGCAAAAAGCAGGTAAGTCGCATTGCCCAACAACTCACCTGCATTAAACCCATGTCAACCACCGTCTACAAAAAAAAAGAAAGCTCTCGGGTCAGAAGTCTTCCTGAATGCCGCGTAGGACAAGATTTAAACAATCTCACTAGCTTGCATGTAAGCGCTACACCACATACAAACAATTGTCACCTATATTCAAGTTCAATGCCATCCCAGAGACAGGAGTTTTCTTCTGCTACTGAAGAGCAACAACTGTTTCTGCAGGAAAAGCACGCTGAGATGAGAAGCGCCTGCACTGCTTTATTTCAGACCGCAGCCTTTTCAAGTCCTGCCTTCGAAAGCTGCTCCCTCTCAAGCCGAGCTGAAGGTACTGAGGCTCTCAACTATCCATCAATCCCGAGCCACAGCGTGGAAATGCCTACTCAGGAACAGCTTCTTGCAGAAACAAGGGAGACATATTTTTTTCCTACCTCTCAGTAAATCTTAAGAAAAAAAACGGGTCTCAACATTTCTGCGAGTCCAATGGACTGTTGTTAGTCTGTTGGTGGAGGGAAAAGGGGAGGGGAAGAGGCTGGCAAGGACAAGAAGGCTCGCCCCGTGGCTCCATAGCAGCTTCCTCTGCAAACTTCTCATCTGTCAAAAAGCCGGACTGACAAGAAGGCTACTGCAACATCAAGCAAGGGAATTTTATCGTCGCCTCCCAGGGAACTGCAAGGGCAGCACCTACGATATTTATACGGCTGATCTATTAAGATTTCAGGGTGAGATAAACACCAGCTGAACTCCTGTTTATCTATGTGCCTTTCGCTCTAACAACTTCTTGAGAAGTGTAATGCTTTCTGTTAATGATTCCCCTGTCTCAAGTCATTAACTTCCTTGAATAGACATAACTGGCTGATTTGAGCACCATTACAGTTATTTCAGGAAAGGGAAGACTAAATAAGGTTTTGCGGCACTCCTCGCCAGCCACAGATACACAACCTGACACCACACAAGGCTAGTGACGTGAAAAGCTCACCTCAGGAGAAATCTAATGAGAGAGGAGGGTAAAAAGGAAACATCAAGAGACAAGTTTTCTGTTTTACTTCTCAGTTCCATATTCAGATGGAGGATTTGGAATATGTTGGCAGAAGGTATAAACAAACTGCTGAGCTACCTAAGCATGCTGCTGCTGTGCATCTGAAATAGAGGAAACCCCCGCAGGAAGCACTGCCCAACGTGCAGGGTCACAAAGAAAACTAGGGGGAGGCCTAAAAATTGAACGTAATTCTACTCCATTTTGGTTTATTTTCTTTTCTCCAGCAGGAGAAGTTCAAAACATTCTCATTTGTAGAAACACAAGCTAACGCCTGCTGGACTTTTCATGCTGCTGGCTCACCCCTGCCAACCCTCAGTAGGGTGCAGGGTTAACAAACTCACGGCAGCACATTCATTTCTCTCAGAGGGAGTAGCACAGTCTAAACAATTCCTGCAGGAGAAATAAAGGGAATAAATGACACATTTACTCCATCATCAAAAGAAATCTTCAAGGGAAAAGGCCAAAGCAATTGGATCCTATTACCTCAGGTAACACATAGGAAACAGATTTCAAATAGGATATGTGCTTTAAAGAAGATGCAGATGTATGAGACTTGAATAGCTGTTCAAACCTATCAGCACTTCAAACAGAAAAAACTACCCGAAGACACAGATTTAGCAAGTCTTCTTCCCTACAAAAGCCTGGAACAATCTCAAGTCCAGCATCAATTATACCATTCCAGCATTAAAATGTATCCATAAATATCCTTTTAAGGGAAAGCTTCACATATTTGCATTCTACTGCAAGAAACTATTATCCAAAAATCAGTTGTTCTCAGAATTTTACTAAATTTTACAAAAAGGCAATCTATTCTATGGTGTCATTTTGTAGTTGCCTCAGACAGGCAAAGCAGCAACACCAAAGTACTCTTACTACTAAGAGGTTAACGATTTCCCCTCTCATCTCCTAGTTGCTCCCCAAACAGCTTCTGATCCTGTGCTTTCAAATGTGGCTGTGTGAACCATACTAAGCCACGCTGCAGACGCACACCTGAACTTAACCACCTCCACTGAAAGAGAACTTAGCTTACAAACTCCTTAAACAGCAAACAGGTCTGTTAAATGCCTCCAACAGTCAGGTTACAACCATATTCACGGCTTATGTTTAGCACATTAGAATTGCTAAAAGCATTTCAACACCCACTGAGAATCTTCCTCTAAGTTATTAATTTGGCAATTCCTGTACAAAGGATTTTCTCATCGTAAACCGAAAGTTTCTCACTCAGAAGCCTGCAAAATTACACAAAGCAAAAAAAATTTTCTGTTCCAGAAAAATCATTATTATTTACTTTTCACTATCTCGAAGTTCATAATTTCTCTGAACTGAGGTCACAAAAGTATGAGACTCAAACCAGGCCTCCGTGATTATGAGAAGAGGAAGTGACACGAGGAGAGATGCAGCCTACAGAAGCTGCTTTAGGATAACAAACATGCTTCCTCACTGACCTCTGCCGCTTACGGAAAAAAAAAAATAAAATCAAGTGCAGCCGGACCTACAGAAACCTACTTATTCAAATGATGGGTTAGCAGAGCTCTCCTGCTAATGCTCCTGGGATGCAAGTTTCACCTGGTGGCTTTTAAGAATGCAGCAACTTTGTCCGCCATGAGAGGAACAAGTTCAGTTTTTCTCTTTTAGGAAAGACTGTTTTTTAATAAGTATTCCCCTGCTGTCCACCTCCAATTTCTTCTGCGAAAGGGCAATCGAGCACGCAGGAGAACCGAAACATCACATAGTTTAGTTCTGTACCAAAAAGAATCACTTTGTTCATCTTCAGGAAGCAAAGAAAGAGTACGTGCGCCTCCCCTGCTGACATCGTCCAGCTCTTACCATGCAAGCCTCCATGAGAGCAGTGTGCATTTCATCGGTCTTGTGTTCCTGGTCTGCACCAGCTTCCAGCAGAAATCTCACCATTTCTAGATGGCCTGTATGGAGAAAGTATTTAACAGATAAAACTACTTTGGAGAGCACATCTCACAAGTCACTGAAATAGTCTAATGTACATAATGAAGGTACATAACGTACATCATTAGCTGCCTAATACTCCAAGGGAGGCAAAAAAGGCCTGTTGCCTAAGCACTGACACCTAAAAGACAAGACCCTAGTTTTTGCTTGTTTTCCAGTCCTCCAAAATTATGTAATTTCTGATAATATATAATAATATAGCTACAACACAGAAAGTTTACCATACTTCCTCTATGACAAAGCAGATTAGTTCCTTGTCTCCTAATTCATTTAATAGAGAATTTTTTAAAGCATCGTAACGACTCAGACACAAGGTTTATATCTTGATACTTGCACTCTCCACACGGATCTTCATTTTATGTATGGCACATACATGCCACGTGCCAGGATAAAAGCATCAGAAAGCATCTACTCAGAGCCTTAACATTAATTTTTCCCTGGACAGCAAGGCAGAGTAAATACTTTCTGAGAAGACTTTTCACACCCAGCACACTTGTCCACACCTTTGTATCAAGTATGGAATTTGGTTCTATACCTTTGTAGCAAGCCAGCGTAAGCGCGCTCTCCTTGAATTCATTGGAATGCGTATTTATGCCCGCTCCATTTTCTAACAGCACTCTGGCCACTTCCACGTGGCCGGCACTGCCCGCTTCCATCAGCGGAGTGTGACCGTTCTCGTTATGGTCCTCGATACTGGCGCCCGATTCCAGCAGTACTTTCACAACATCGACATAGCCTCCAGCACAGGCATACGTAAGGGCTGTATTGCCTAAAGCCAGAAGAGAAAAAGGTTAAAGGTTTGATAACTCCATTTGATAGCATTCCTACACTGGGAACTTCAACTTATGCCCCAGTTCATCGCTTTTACCTGGCTACCTTACTAAACAGATTTTTTTCAGACTACAGACCAAGCACTACGGGGCGGGGGGGGGGGGGGGGGGGGGGAAGCAAGTAACTGCTCAAAGGAGCTCAGTGCTGACAGACTGAAGATCTCTATGTGCCTCGTGACTCTATTGATGTACTTCTCTTGCCGTTTCTATCCCAGTTTCCATCACAAAACCCCATCCTTTTTCCTGTAAATCAGCAGGGACACGTCAAGTCTTAAAACACCTCAAAAGGGCTAGCTCAAAAATGCCCACAGTCTTCACAAGGCGATGAAAACAACCTCCACAGAAAAACTACAAAAACATGTATCTGAACAGAACAGTCAAAGAATACGCTTTTATGAAAGATACCTTGAAAAGAAGTTGAAAGTCAAAGGAGCATTGCTGCTCAGAACTACTTCACTGAAGAAAATTAAATTTAAAAAACCAAGGTGGCTTTCTGGTATCCCAACTTTCTTCATCATTCAGGGTCAGCACTCGCATTGTCAATGACTGTTGACTACACAAAATCTCTCCACTTCAAGGCTGCACAAACTAAGACGACTGCCAATTTCATCACTTCAACACAAATGCCTACCACAATGCCACAGGAAAAGCGGGCAGGGGAGAGAGGGGAACAAAAAAAAGGGGCCATCTTCTCATGTTTACTGTTTTCCCTTGATTTCCTAGACCTGACACCAAATAATTTTGTATGTACACACAAACTTCCCAAACTGTGCTTAAAATACTATGTGACAACAATCCTCGGTATACAACTACCTTTCACTTACTAATTGACCTTATCTACTTTTGTACGCCTGCAACCAACTAATATTTTATAGCTTCATTTAAAAAAGAAGGCAGAAGCTAAACAGAAAAACCACAAGGAAGCTTTCTGCGTTGCTTGGCTGAGAGATGTTCCTACCAAATTTCCACACGCAGTTTCCCACACACTGGAAATCTCAGCTTTTCAGTCGTTTTCAACAAGGTCGAACACGCTTACTTACCTGTTGATGACTGTGCATTCACATCAGCACCATGAGCTAGCAGCAACTTGACAATTTTGACATGTCCGCCATTAGCAGCGGCCATTAAAGGTGTTATGTCTCCTTTAATGCCACGGTCCTCTACATTAGCATGCATTGCCAGAAGAACCTGGGAACAGAAGGGTGATCAACAACACTGGGAAGTGACAAACCAGTGTGTCAAGATGGTTGAAAAGCCACACGAAGCCCCCACCTTCACCAACACACAGTTTTGTGTTAAAACCACTTAAAGAAGTAAGCACAAAGAATGCATTACCAATATTCAGTTTACATATAAGTCTTCATTGCCAGTTAACTGTGACTTTTTCTGCTACCTTAACACAACCTTCCAGGTGCGTAAGACCGGAATACAATCATTCAACTCTTAACTTTTATACAATACACATATACTAAAACCAACAAGGAAACCAACCTGCGCAAGCTCATAATATCCTGCTGAGCAGGCCAAACAAAGGAGGCTTTCCCCTTCTTCTGTGTGCTCGTTCACACTTCGTCCTTCAATTAGCAACTTCCGCACAGCATTTACATCTCCTTCTGAACAAGCCTCTGCCAAGCTGCGGCTAGTAAGACAGAAAGCATTTAAAAGTGAAAATGGACTACGCTCTACGTGCAGAGTAAAAATCCAGTACGCCACAAGGATGCAGCCAACAAAAAAGGAAAACCCCAATCTAAAAAAAAGTGCCAACTGCTAGTTAAAGAGGTGTCACTTAAGGTTTTCCACATAAGTTCTCTGAAAATTGAGTAATGTGCATACTCAACCACTCCAGTTACTAAATTTTAACAGGAGTTTACATGAGAAACATCTGCAGGATGACTATTTAGGTTACCAGATTCTGCAATATGTACAACTGAAGCAGAAAACATGTTGAGAGAAGACACAATCGTGGACTTGATTTACTGTCTCAGCACTACACATGCAGCACAATATTATATCCTACAGAAGTACAAAACCTCTTTGGGTAATCACAGAAACGGCCTTTTCTTCTTAACAACACTTTAACTTTTGTTCAGCACCGTGACTGTTAATTAAACTAAACCAAACCTCCTGCATCGCTCTTCTATAACATAATTAATCACTTCCCCTCTGTCCGTGATCTTGTAATGCAATCCAACGTTTCAATCGTGGCCCTAACTCAACCAAGCCGCGAAGAGTAAAATTCTCCTGGCTTGGTAAGCTGTAAGTCAGAGTACTTGTGGTTCTCGTGTCACTCTATGAGTTACTGACTTGTATTATCTATCATTGGTTCAGTCAAAGAAGGGTATACTGGAAGCATATTTTCAGTCCCTCCGATTCTGTCTACACTGCCTTCATTCCAAAACAGTGATTGTTTTGTAAGAATAATAAAGAAAAAAAAAATCAAGTCTGACATATTTCTCTCTTCTCCTCCAAATAATTGTATCAATAATAATAAATCCAAGACTACCGGCTTCATCCCACCCCCTGCCCCTTCCTCTCTTCTGCATTTAGGACGTCCCATCAACACAGAACTAACTCAAAAGTGAATGGAAAAATAAGGTAGTTGACAGAAAGCCATATAACCCAATGCAGATATGAGCAATTCTTAAAATACTCAAGATGCTAAAGCAGGTATTTGTGTAGCAAGGACTAACTTATACCTGTATATTGTACCCAGGACTCCTATTTAATTTGTGCCACCAGACACAATATATGGAGAATTATTTCTCAAATGTGTCTGTTCACTGCATTTCCCACTTTATTTTTATTTCCCATGTCCTCTGTCCTCAAGAGCAACTTTGGCCACAGCCACCGTTCACAAGAAAAGGGGTGTGCGGGGGCGGAGAGGGACACACATAGAATAGAAGCAGACATAACCCCGAACTATTCTGCTCTTTGTGTGCCCTGATCTACACAGGAGGAAAAGTCTCTCTGCAGTTACTCAGTATACAAGGAACAAATGGCCAACTAGCACAGCAGCACTCGGTTGTTCCTACTAACGCTCTGTTACTCTTGTACTGAAGCTTAGGACAGCCTGGAAGGGAACCTTCTTTTCCTCTCCCTCATAAAACCCCCAGTAAAACGCAAACGCCCAAAGCCAGCAAGGCCGGTACAAAGCAGCGACTCCCCCGCCGAGGCCCTGTCCAAGGTCCTACCCAGCGCCAGGGATCTGCTGGCCACCGCCAAGGCGCCATGCCCTCAAGTTCTCCTTGCTCAATTAAAGAGGCACTCTGAAGTTCTCTAAAACTAACAGAGTCGGGTATTTTTTGGTCCAAAAGCTTGCTTCATGCTGTCACAGAATGACCCACTGGGACTTTGCCCATTCTAATGCCCATACTATTTAAGAGCAGAGGCATCTTGTTTCTACAGTGAAATTTCTCAGAGCGTCATTTCTGAATTCTAAGCAGTATTAATTGCTCCAACTCCCCATTGCAAGACCTGACAGTCCAGGAATATTTAACAGAATAATCACAGGTGATAACTTCGCACTAATTCCACTTGAGTAAGAGTTTCACCATCCTGTAATCAAAAGTGATACAGCAAGAAAAACTGCTTCTAAAAGTAACAAACTACTAAAAACATCCAGTAGAAAATTTGGCTTACTTGTCCGTCTGCCCTGCATTTGCTGTGCTTTCTGCTCTCATCCGGGTAAGTGCAGCGGCAGCTTCATCCAACGCGCAACTGACCGAGGAAGTCAGTCTGCGAAGCACCTCAGGATCTGCAAATGCTTTACCATCAGCTGTAGACAGTTTACCTATTCCTTTCATCCCAATTTACAACAAATTGGTACGCGTGCCAGAAAAGGAGAAAACAGAGAAGTTGAAATTGAGCCTATGAGATCTGTTGGCAGAAACACCCCAAGCATAATGAACTACAGCTTCCAAAAATGAAGGGATTAGCTGTTTACAAGACTAATTTAAAAGCTGCACTCAGATGTGATGTGCACAAATGAAACCCTCCAATCTGCAGAAGGCATTATTTTCAACTATTGCCAACTACTTAGTATAAGCAACTAGTAAAGCTTTTCATACAGCAATTGTTGCAAAACAGCACCACATAAAGCAATTTAGTTTTTGATATAAAGCTGCAAGCCAAGGTCGGATGTCAATTTTTACTCAGGTTTTTAGAAATCTAATGTTGGAGGAATATGATTAGAAGCACAGCCTGCTCATGAAACTCATTTTCCAAAGCTTGAAATGCTTTCATAAACTCCTTTCTCTTCCATGACTTGCACAACCTTGCCAAGTACACACCGCCTTACATTCTACATTCGTATCATGCTCATATGGATTAGAGTTATGCAAGCAGTTCCAGCAGGGTCTCATGTAAGGCGTCGGGGTTAAACCTGCATGGGACACGACTACTTACCTGCAGCTTCAAGTAAAGCTTCTAATCTTGCCTGGGTTTCTGGATCTACTGTTCTCAGGTCAGCACCATCGGCAGTACTTGACAAAAGCAATTTAGAAGCTGTTTCCAACATCGGGTTTTCAAGATCATCCTGATCCAAGATAAACGATTCCACCTGAAAAATAACAAAACTGGTTTAAGAATGATACTTAAAATACAAAAGAAAAACAACCCACAGTTGCAATTATCACTTAAGCATTTGCTTTTTAAGTACTTTGTTAGCCAAACTATCCTCAGTTGACTCAAAAGGGCACTATTTCATCAAGGGAAGCAATGAGATTCTCCAAGATCACATACAAAGAATGTACTTTTTATCATCTTATCCATTTGCTCTGTAACTACGCAATATACTAGGAAAGTTTCTGACTGACTTCACATCTCCTCACTGCACTCTAGAGTTTTCAAGTCCAACTGAACACAGAGAGGGAACACTGAAAGAATACATAATGCTCCAAAAGGCCTGAAGGCAGTGGCTGCCATGAGTTTCTATGCAAGCTGTTGGTCTGTTGGGTTTTCTTCCACCTCAAAGCATAAAAGATACATATAACAAAGACAGAATTATTCCGTTTCACACAACCCAGTCATCTTTCTAAGAAAGCCTCAAATGGCATTAAACACTACTAGCTCACAAAACCAGAAAAACTACTTCATCACTATTTTAGCGGTTACTGTCGTTTTCTGACTTGCAGAAAAATTCTCTCAGCTATCTCACTTCTTTCAAGTCTGCCATCTCCTAATCCAACATTCTGAAAAAATAAAAGGACCAGCAAAATGTTCCAGATATAATCAACTCAAATGCAACATACAGGGGTTTCACAGAATCTCTCTCAAGAACACATTTATTTAAAACATTACCTACAGAATATGTAACCCATTGTATCTGCCTTTTTCAGAAAACAGATGCCGAGTGGTCTAAGTTCTTCTAAAGATCCTTCTTTCCTGTACTCTCCATTGGTTTTGGTTGTGAAACACATAGAAGGTAAGGAAGAGATCAGCACATAAGACAGAAAAGCCCCTAGTATCCGTTTGTGCTTTACAGCCTGATAAAGGAAGACTGGCACAAGCAGTTTAGAAAAGACAGTCCTCCAAGGGTTCCACAAACACACCCCTCAGCCCATAAACTAGCCATAGAATCATTTATGGGGTTAGAAAGACCAAGTCTAAACAACCCCCTACAAAGCTCACCAGCCTCAAAAATTTACACCTTCAAAAAATCAAAGAAATAAAAAAATAAAAACCAATGCCAAACCAAAACCAAAATCAGTCCAAATGCAAGTCTGCCAGACAAATGAACCGCATGTGTCAGCCACCCCTAAATCGTGTTACCCACACAATTAAAAACCTTCAATGATCTTTGGATAAAAGCAGCTACTGTCTGTAGTCTACTACAGTCGGTCTACTTCCACGTGGAATAGAGTTCATCAAGATAGAAATACAATTCATTTTATTCTTAACATTCATGTGTGTCTCCAAAGTTTAAAAGCAGTCACAAGTTCACATTCCTGCAGATACATACCCTAAGAACCTAAATGGACAGATAAACTAGATAACGACTCCTGGAAGGGCTCCCTCCATCCTCCCACCTATTCCCTTGTCACAAGTCAAGAGCTCACACAACACCTTTTCCTTCTGCAGTGTGCCTCCAGCTCCAAGCTTACTGGGATACAGTGCTAGCAGATAGCCTGAACCTCAACACCTGGTTGTGCAGGAAGGTGGGCTGAGAAGTACTTTCAAAAATACTTCAATTTATCACTTCAACAATACCATTGAGAAACAGTATCTCCTCTCAGGCAGCTTTTGGCAATACACAAGTATACACCTCAGGGGCATCTCTGATGCCTCCTTCCAGTCCTTTGAAGCCTCTTTGCCCTCCTTCTTCAAACCTGGGGACGCAGCAAGCTGAAGGGGATGACTTCCACCTTCTGGTCAAAGTGGCTCCAATCACAGTATCTGCAGCTTTCCAGCTTGGCAAACCGGCGAAGGCAACTCCTAGTTTCCTCCCCAGTCCTGAGGAACAATTCACTCCTGCCTCGCCAGCATCCAGCGCTGCTCCGTGCATCTGTGAGGCCATTTTTAGGCCGGTTTTGGTTCATCTGAGGACTTGCCATTTGTCTTCTTCCAGAGGACTGCGCCTGGTGTAGCATGCAGCAAGAGAGAGGAACTACGACGCTGTTCCGCAGCCAAGTGACAGACTTCCCCACTGGAAAGGCAAACTACTGAGCAGTCGGAAGGATTCTTGGCTCACCCAACTCATGCAGAATCCCTACTACTTAGACTCACTGAAAAAAATCTCATCTGAGTGAGATATTTAACAGCTGGTCACAGTTCTTCTTAACACTATGAAATATTTGCTAAGAAAAAAGTCAAAATAGGAAAACGTCTCTCCCACACTCACATCCTCTCCCCTCAAATTAGGTCTTGTATGCAGTTTAAGTTTCAAATGGAAAAATCTTCCCATTTTCCTTCCAGCTAAGAATATCAGCGTGGTATGATTAAAAAAACAAATATAACTCAATGCGAACAAGGAGAAAAAGCAATTCACCAACAAACAATACAGCACCAAGACAACCACAAGTTCTCAGGACAAAACTTCTCTTGCAATTGAGTTTTGCAAATGCTTATATTATGTGCTGTCACTTAAACCATTTCAGAGAAACATCTCAAGAAATGAACTTATTAAGTAACAAATTTAGGCTATTTTATGACATTCAATATCGCCAGTTTTCTTTTTCCAAGGTAGAAGAGATACATCTTCAACCCGCAGCTTGCAGAACTTTCCATCGAGCCTCCACTTCCACTCTTCCCTATTCTCACAATTGCCTTTTAGCTTAAGAGTTTCATCAGTCTTGTCTTTTCGTCTGGTTTGACGTGACACAGAACACCACGCAGCGTGACAGTGTTAAAAGACACAGTGTCTAACAGCAGCGAATAAAACTGCATTTTGGTAGAAGTCAAAATTCCATTTTCATTTCTCAGAAAACACTGCCTTCTCCACAGAAGCTACAAACTAAAGACAAAGCTTTTCCATTTACTAGGCCAAGTAAACAGACATTTCCTTTAATGGTCTTCAGATGTATTTTATTTCCCTTAACTAAAAAAATGTGTAGAATAGTACACTAATGCTCCACCTTACATATCAGAATATTTCATCTGGGTTCTCAGTCAGCATTTCTGCGATCAAACAATGCTCTGACATAATCCAATTGTTCAGACAGTCCCCAACAGAAGGCCTTTTACAAGATTTCTCCTCCTCTCTCATCCTGCAATAAAACCCTCATGTTCTGTACTTGCTCAACTTTCCTTTGCCCGTAATCACTTCTAGCGTATCTGATGTTTCTACAATTAAGGAAGATGCTAGGAGAACAAAATTACCAAGTTCTGACTACTCTCAAACAGAACAGCACACAGTTTTGACACGTTGAATGCAACTGTAGAGAAAAATTTAAAAAGGGTCTTGAAAAGCGCGGCATTAACATGTATATAAATCCAAACCTCAAGGAAATTTCACGCTACGAGTACCCTAGCATATGTACATTCTGAATAGTATTTTTCTAGGCAAAAGAGTCATTCTAAGTTTTCCAAGTATCGGAATACTAGACTAAACTTAAATTTTCAACATTACGTGCTTTTATCACCTCTCATTAGAAAAACAAGTTCTATCCCTCCTTAAAGCTTTGCAACAACATCAAATTGGGTTCTGCACGCTCGCCCTCTCCCTCAGGGACCCCTTTCAGCAAAAAAAACCCCATGAATTGGATTTGAAGAGGAGGAGTCAGTCACCTATCAATTTCAATTTTAGTACTAATTAGCCTCTTCCTAATTTTATGTCAAGCCAGGCAGGAAGGGAGGAAGATACATTCCACCCACAAACAACTGTCTCTTCACATCTTCTCCACTTAGGAGAGAGAAATCCAGTACTCAACACCACACAACTCCAGAACCACACCATCAACTACGGTATCAAGCTAGTCAAGTCTCTTAACCACCAGAACTGGTACACAACACCTAAAGTTAACATTACAAGCCTGAAGTGACAGCAATTCTAACCTTACCCTCAGCACAAGCACCTGCCACACACTGGCCATTTGGTATGAAAACTTTTCATATGCATCAAAACACAACAAACTCACCTGACCACAACACGATTCACCTCTGATGATGCTGCACAACTTCACTGACATGAAGCTCTCATCTCATCTGATGCCATGCAATCAAAGAACCCAAGAGCAAAGCTAAGCTTTTTTGTTACACCAGTGACTTTGGCACCTTTAAAGTGTCACTTGATTTAGTGCCTGAACTCCCTCTTTTCATGCATATCTAACGCTTTGTAATATTTACACTTTACATCAATATAGTCGCCCACAAAGCATTACCGGAGAGCTTTATGATTAGCTAAACTTTACCAATAGTAAAGAACAACAAAAGCAACTACTTAAAATTTCATTTCTGAACAATGGCAGAAAACAATTAGTTTCCAGCATCCACCACCTACTACAGCCCTTAATGCAGAATGACAAAAGCCCATTATTTATCCATCTAATCAGGACAGAGCTGCCATGAACAGCGCTGGTCATTAATCTACAGAGCATCTCTAGCATTTGTTTATCACTTTTACAGTTTTTCCTCAATCACAGCTGTGCTGTAAGGACAACCCAGAGGCATTATGAAAAGACCATAAAAAGTCATTTTCTCCTCCTTATCTCAGGTTCCCCACCTGCTTTCAAGAGCTCAAGAGCCCATTTTGCCCGTTGCATTCCCTAGTCCTTCTCTTGAAGGCCATCCTGCACACACACATTATTTATGTGCAGCTGCTTTCTAGCGTTTAGTCACAAATTAACACAGAGTAAATATTCAAGACCTTACAGTCCATATAAAATACAGAAATTAACAGGACATTGCCGTACCATGTGGCATCTGAGCGCGGATGGACAGAAAGGGTGGGCAGTAAACAGCTGCTTAATTGTCTGGTACATTTAGGCACAGACTGGCATTAACGCAGCCCCAAGACTTGTTCCTAAGAACCTGAAGAGCATCCAAGGCCAAACATCCAGCAACACCTTCCTGGTACCAATGCAAGCTCCTGGCTGTGTTGCAGCCATTGCTTACAGTAAGAGCACAGACAATATAACATTTCTCTATCTTACATGAGGACACGCTCAGAAAAAGTAGTAAACAATTCTTAAAGTATCGAGTAAACAGTGAAACACAGTTTAAGTGTCTGCAAACAACAGATCTCCAGGGCTGTGAAACAGCAAGTCGTGCTCACTAACGTAACAGTATGAACCTTTTTTATGCTTCAGTGTTTTTAAGCTCCGTAAACAACAGCATCTGAAACCTGATTTGGATGAACCACACTAGCTCAGACAAATATTTTAAAAGGCCCAAAAAACACCTTTCATGAAAAATTATTTTTTTCTACAGGTTTTTCTTTCTTCTTCTCAGGGCTGGCCCCTGCTTTCTCGGTTTATAATCCAACAGCAGATTCGGTTCTCAACTTTTGTCAGATGACTCCCATGACTTTCGCCTCATATCACATTTGTACAACTTGCTAAATTTTTACCTCGGCACTTGGGCCTTTGGTGTTCGATACCCAGAGGGAGCCCAGTGGAGCCAATGACAATGAGACTTTCCGAAAAACCCAGCGTACAAGGAAGGGCTAGTGGCTATTGCCATGTAGCGAACTTCACCCCCTCAAACAGACCTTAACCAACAGTCCTTTTCTCTTATTTCTTACTGAGGTATTTCTTACTTATGGAAGGACCTACTGCCAACTTTCAACCACTCTAACAGTTGATTTTTCCCAGCTCCAAAATTTTTGAAGAGCAGCAAAAAGTTTATAAAGACACTATGAAATTTATCAAGGATTTTCAAGTCCATCGGGTATTGCAAAGCCAGCTTCAGACCGAAATGACACCATTACCAGGTCAGTAATAAACTTTGGTCCCACTACCTTGACAAGTTCTGATTCGAAGAGTAAGGAAGCCTCAGATCCTTCACTTTCTCAGCTAAAATGACTCTCGTACAGTGAGCAGTTTTGATCCCAATTTACACAAGGAACTCCTCATGTAAACAGCAGAGCCCGATGTTCCTCTTGTGCTCTAGCAACTCGTATCCAAGATAATCTCAGCTTTTGCTCCAGAACGCTTTTAGCTGTCACACCTCCAATGGCAGAGAGCTAATTATTTCTGTCCCTGTCCTTCACCTCACTGAGGCAACAGACTGTGTGTACCACCAGTGTCACTCACAGGTTTAGAGCTGGACCTCCAGCACAGAAGGTGCAGGACTGGCCAGGCAGGCAGGGGACACCAGGGCACAGACACACCTTTTCTCCACCATCACAGACTCCCCCGGCAACCCATCAGGAATTTCTTCTGCCCGTTCTTGTATGAAAAATGGCCCCCAAGTATTTTTAGCTGCTGATCAGTTCCACCGAGCATCTGCCGATCCCCAGCCGTGGGGACTACTGTGAAATTGTTCCAAGACACTGCACCAAAGAAAAGAAAATACTTATATCTCTGTCTTTCATACAACATTTATGAGCATGTCTTTAAAAATAAAGTATTGTTCCACTGTTCCCTTCACGAATATACCCCATCAGTCTGTTTGACACAGAAATAGCAGCTTTTATACTATTACCTTGCACATGGAACACACAAGAGGAAATAAAACAACATTTCCAGTGCAAGAGCAAAGTCCAACTCTGACTAAGAACTAGTCAAGTTTTCTTTGCACGACACCACTAGGTATTTTTAACGTCTTTACATCTAAACATTCAACACGCTTCAAGGGCTTCATGAGGTAAGAGTGACTCAAAACAAAGCAATGATATATTTGGAACGTGGCAAACCGGAGCAAGTATTTCAAGCACCGTTTTTTCACTTCAGCATCCACAACGTAACATACAAATAGGCAACCCCAAAACTCTGCAAATTACCATGTGTAATTCCACGGTAGTTTTATCCTTAAGGGACTATCAAAGTGTTTACATGCAGCTTTCAGTTCTAAGTGACGAGAAATCATCTGGAGTCTTAGAAAGACATAACACTCATTGTTCCAAAGGTACTTCTTAACGCCCACACTACGCACACGCACAGCGTTTTTTGTTCGTCTTAGTCATAGGTCAGCTCAGTTTAAGAAAAGGTAGGAATATATTTCAGCCCCTCGTATGTCCCAATACTAAAGCAAGAACTTCACACCTGCCCTCCCATACCCTCCTACCTTTTAGCCCTCGGGATATCACCTCTTACTCTTTCAAAATACATTAAGCTATCTCAGTTGAGAGTGACCTTACTGGAAAAAATACTCTGATCTGAAACATCAAGACAAAGCAATCAACTTACGTCTTGAAATAAAACAGTGGGAATGGATTTTGACTTTATCAAACTAAGTATTAAGGCAAAGGGTAGGGTTCTGCCTTTCCACCTAAGGCTACATGTGTTCAGGTGAAATTACAACTTAGTTAACACAGGTTTCAAGCCGTTTTAAGATGTAGATCTTCACAGCATTAATAATATATTATATTAAAAATTCCATTCAAAACTTCAGTGAACACAAGCCCCTGGCGTTGCTTGATGGTTTTGTGGGGACTAACCAGAACATGACAACCACCTCATATGACAGCTCTGAAGTGAAAGAGATGGTTTACTGGATATTTACACAAGACACCATTTTCTTTATCTAAAGATCAGCTTTCTGGTTCCTGAAGAAGGCACAGACTGACGCCAAGTCAAGCAGACTATTTTGCCTACTCAATTTCAGCCTTGCAGTTTTTAATGTTTTCTCTTCAAATCTATTTTGAAACAGGAACAAGCCGTGTGATTCTCCCTTGCCCTGCCCAGCTACTACAGCAGCACTGTCAGCGCAGACACAAAGTCTTACAGCAGCATTTCTTCCCCGTACAGCGAGGATTGCTTCCAATTATCTGGGATACATAATCAGATCTGTTGTCTTTTGCACATGCAATGACCCTCCCCTAACCTAAATGCCTTGGCTCAGCAGAAATTTGAAGTCCGGCAGCTGGAACATCTCAACAGTATCTTCTTTCGTTTTATTCCATCAACTACACACACCATTTCTCTTGCTGCTGCTAAAAAAAAAAAAATAAGAAGGGGGAGGGAGGGAGAACAGTGAGAAGAGTAACAGCCCATGCTGCTGAAACGGCATAAGACCGTCCTGATGACTGGCACCAACTGGGTTTCTGCTGCAGGGACACCTGCATTATTACTGCAGTGTGTTTCTGATGACGAGACAGGTGCTGATGTATTCACATGAAAATTCCCTCCTCTCCTCTGGAGTCCGTATCCCCAGCATTACAAACAACAATAGAGACACAGGTAGAATGACACCTATATAGCTACAAGAAGGTTGTGAAACAACAAGGGAAAACACCTTTGGTTTAATATTTTCCTCTCCATTTCAAATCCTCATTCCAAACACCTGGCTTACTTCCACATTAAGCAAATTTATGCATTAACTGGTGTTCAGCTGCAATTGTTCATGTGAGAAAAATTTCATGCCAACATAATAAGATAATGAGTTGAGGTGTTTTTAAGTTCCCTGCCCCAGTTTCACATTTATGTGGGGGGAAAAAAATACAAGCTTTAGTCTCCAACATGAATAACAGGATGTAAAAATCAACCCCCCAAAAAAATCAGCAAAACACTTATCCTAAAACTGCCTGCAACTGTGCTTCTGAAAGCTCAGCTTCATACAACGCTTTTTTATTAAAAATTAAAAAGCTGACACATTTCCAAACCAACCGTTTGAACAAGGTATGCACCTTCACTCTCCCCACAAGCCCCACAAAAAAAGCTGAACATGGGCACTTCCAAGCCCGTTTTGGAGTGGGCTTGAAAGAACTGCCTAAAGAAGCAAAACTTTCTTGCCAGTGCATGAATAACTCAGACCGCTGCTGTCTCCGGACCAGCCCAGAGATGTGCTGCACCACATCTGAGCCACTGACTAACAGCTCAGCCCTGTAACAAAGGTTGTTCCCATACTGTCGCAAAAGCAAAACCGAAATGGTTTTCTGCAAAATAAGCCTGACAACTGCAGCATACGAACAGCCAGCCTGACCCTATGCAGGCAGTTTTTGCTGCCCTTAGCAAGTGACCTGTCACATCTTCCCAAGCAATACCAGTCTGAAAGACAGAATAAAGAGGACACATAACAACTGTGAAGAGAAGAGACCGAGCTTCCCAGAACCACCCTCTCCCCTTATCACCAAAATTCCCCAATGTCACACCTGAAAAACGACTGCAGCCCCTAAGACTCTCTCACATACCTGAGATAAGCATCACTTAAGCTACTTAACAAGTTACTTATAGGGCCACACAAACCAGAGCCTGCTCCTTACAGCTGGAAAAAGCTTAGAGGGGTTATGCTGCCTCTGACCACCCAGCCAATTCTCCATCCAAACTCTATCGCAGGCTCTCTAAGACAAGCCTTCTCAGCTATCTAAGTGGCATTTTAGAGTTTTCCCGCGTCTCCTCCTGCTGAAGGGTGGCTCAAGGACTCTAAATGTCTCTGGATAAACTTGCACTTAAAGCGTATCCTGAGGACCTCATCCTGAGGTGGGAGTGTTGATCTGCTTGAGAGTAGAAAGGCTCAACAGAGGGACCGGGACAGGCTGGATCAATGGGCCAAGGCCAACTGTATGAGGTTTAATAAGGCCGAGTGCCGGGTCCTGCATTTTGGTCACAACAACCCCAAGTGACGCTTCAGGCTTGGGGAAGAGTGGCTGGAAAGCTGCCCGGCAGAAAAGGACCTGTGGGTGCTGGTGGAGCCAGCTTAATGTAAGCCAGCAGTGTGCCCAGGTGGCCAAGAAGGCCAACAGCATTCCGGCTTGTATCAGGAATAGCGTGGCCAGCAGGAGCAGGGAAGTGATGGTGCCTCTGTACCCGGCACTGGTGAGGCCTCACCTCGAGCACTGTGTTCAGTTCTGGGCCCCTCTGTACAAGAGGGACATTGAGGTGCTGGAGTGTGTCCAGAGGAGAGCTACCAGGCTAGTGAGGGGTCTGGAGACCAGGTCATATGAGGAGAGGCTGAGGGAGCTGGGCATGTTTAGCTTGGAGAAGAGGAGGCTGAGGGGAGACCTCATTGCCCTCTACAACCACCTGAAAGGAGGCTGGAGAGAGGTGGGGGTTGGCCTCTTCTCCCAGGTGAATAATGACAGGACCAGAGGAAATGGTCTGAAGTTGCGGCAGGGGAGGTTTAGATTAGACGTTAGGAAGAATTACTTTACTGAAAGAGTGGTCAGGCACTGCGACAGCCTGCCCAGGGAGGGGGTTGAGTCACCATCCCTAGAGGTGTTTAAGGAACGTCTAGATGTGACATTTCAGGGCATGCTCTAGTGGCAGAGATCGTATGTTGTTTGGTTGGACTCAATGATCTCAAAGGTCCTTTCCAACCATAAAGATTCTATGATTCTACGACCACAGACTGGGACTGACCCCTCATCATGACACAGCCAGCTTTGACAGATCTAGTAGTAAGAACTAAGGAATAGAGAGAATACAAGGAGCACAGAACAACATAGCTGTAAGAAAGTCTTCTCAGTTTTGTCATTCAATATGTAAAAACTGGACAGTACACTAAGCATAACTCCGCTCTTACCAGAAGGTTTTGACCGTCTACCTGAAGAGTACCTCCATTCACAGCAAGGCAAGCATGTCTGAACAATGCATGTGCTACCGAAAAAAAGACTAAGCAGTCCCGCTGGGCACTGCTACATCCTATTCCTCACTGCCCTACTTTCAAGGGACTAATTATTGTCTTAAGCCTTGTTTAAGGAAGGTGAGCTCACAAGAAAGAGAAAATCCTTCTCTAACAGTCACGTTCCTTTTCCACTGGACTCACCTTTTGCCTTGACTACACACTCCAAGGATGGATTTAATGGATGTGTTCTCAATACAAGCATTTCCAAGCCCGCAATGAGCGCCTTGCTACACTGACAGACCCATGTCAACTCATTTAAAACCTTGAGGCATCCTCCCTTTAAAAGACACCTGAGGAATAAGTGAAAACTTAAAAAATAATCCTGAGCTGTTAAAAGCACAAATGCATTGTTCCAACTCTGGTATCTCTAGAACAGCCAAGCTTGAAATCCCAATGATAATTTCTTATCTTTATCACTCGTTATTTTCCAGGGCTTGTCCACATGCTTGTTGCCTGCAGAGTCCGCAAGGAGAATTATCTTGAGCTTTCTTTTCACAGCTCAATAAGCAGCTGTTTCTCTGTCACTCTTGGGCTTTGTTGTAACAGATCAAGACCCTTAACTAATACTTTGAGAAGGGAGTTTAGAGCAGCTTTAGTCACAACTAAAGGTGGCCCAACTTCTCGCAAGCGCTTTTTCTGGAATTTCACCTCTTCCATTACTCTGGCTCGACTCACTTTGTTGAAGTTTCAGATCAGAACTGTGCACGCCCATCCATTTCCAGCTGAAGCAAGTTGTTATTCTAAGGATCGTAGATCAGCAGAGCTGAACAATGGAAATACCACATCATAACTTCTACGTAGACAAAGCTAGCAGCAGTAAAGCTCCATGCACAAACAGTGCTGGGGGCCTTGCCTTCACCCAGATATTCTAACAGCGCAGTTTAAGTCTGTTAATGCAAGAGCACTTCTCTCAGAGTTGAACACACGCTTATTTTGTGCAATGAGGCCAGGCCTCAGATGACCCAAAGCAGCTTCTCTGTAGTCCATGCCAAGGAAGCTGCCCAGCTTAGCAAACTATGCAGATTCAGAGGAAAAAGAGGACAGTCAATTACAGCTATTCATGTCAATCACAGGCAAGACCACCCTCCTATCTCTCAACACATGTGATACAAACCACCAGAATCCTATGCCCCTTCAAAACACATTTCCAAAAAGAAAGCCTCCACAAACACTGCTATGTGGGAGTTTCCACTAAGAGAGCGTGCTCCATTTGTAAGGCTAAGAAGAGGGAAACCACCGACTTTCCCAGTCTCACGAAGAGACGCTTCAGATTTGCTACGCTGAATCTGCCAGAAAGCATTTCTCAGTCAGCACGACTTGCAGCAATTAGCCTAGTCAGCTTGGCTTCCTTCCTCCCTGCATCTGCAAGCCACTACAGTGGTGGTAAATCAGCTGCCATTCCCACCGGGAGTTTGCTCCTCTTCCCTAACTCTTGACAATTGACTTATTTCTGCATGTTTCTGAACTCTGATCTCAAAGCCACACTTATCCCCCAAACAGAGGGCAGCTCATATGCTCATCTATACCACAACACCTCCAAACAGCAGACTGACTACTCCACACGCACAGGAAGACCTCCGTGCCCTGAAGCTTTTAACGTGCAGTCAAGCTATAAAGTCAACAGCATTTCACTTCCAACACTATCGGAAAGCAAGAGACCCGTGTTTGTCCAGATTTTTTCCATCCCCAAACACAGAGAAATATAGACTGATCAGCCCATGGGACGACAAAATAATGTGAAGAGAAAGGATTAAATAGTTTGTTTTGTGTCACAACAAGTTACTGTTACCCTTGGATCTCCTAATGCACTGCTTCATTAACTCAAACGCCATGTCTCCCATCTCTATGAAACCTCTCCCCGTCCCCGTCAACTGCTATGGCTTAAAGCTTTTAAAACCGCTGTACAACGTCAGGCTACCATCAAGGAAAAAGCCAAGACACTCACAGCTTTTTCTTTCTTTTTTTTCCCCCTCCTTTTCTTCTAGTCAGGATCAAGAATATATAGCAGGCATCTACATGAACTGCTTCCTACAGAAATCATGGCAAAAGCACAGTTTTTTCAGAGTGTCTTGCCTGAAACCAACTTCCCTTCAAGAAGAACCAGGAGCACTACAGCCATGCTACCTGTGCCGAGGAGGCACAACGCATCTCTACGCACTGGGGGTTTCCAGGAGCAATCAGCTTCTTCAGATATGCTTTTCACAAGCCTGCACTAGTGGTACTGTGCTGCAAGAACTCCAATTATTTACACTTTAAAACGTTGGTTAAAGTGCTTAGGGCTTATCTGAACACCAATCACAAAGCACATGCTTCTATTACATCAGCTGTTAAAAGGCATAAAGAGAAGCTTGTGGCAGTTATGCCAATATCACAGTACATAACCATCACAGACTTTGTACCCAATCACTCGCACAGAAGTGAATGTGCCTAAGAAAAACTGCATTTCTGAGTGGAACATACCGAGCAATAAAAAACTTAAGTTTCCTCCCTCAAAGCATCTCATTTTCTGTTTTTAAGAGAAGCCGACGTGGAAGTTTGCATAAAGCTTCAGTAACAACAGCCAACTTGAAATTTGCCAAATAAAGGATGATACACCAACCTCGGGGCAGCAGAACTGTGGCAGCAGCACAGCCAGTTAATGAAGCAAAGGGAACAAGGGATGGCAGAGGCCTTTTCAGGCCCAGGTGAGGCACGCAGCCACAGGGCCCACCAGCTCCCTCCCTGCCTTCTCTGCCACAACATCAGAGAGGGTACAGTTCCAAACGAGGAGTCCAAAACACCATCAGGGATCAAAGAAACGCTGTCATGCACTACAAAAAACACTGTCACACATCACACTCCCAACCCCCCCCCAGTCTGTCCCCTCCATGGCGGCAGACTGTCTCTTTGCCTGCGCTCGGAAAAACGAAGATCTACTTTAGAGGAAAAGGCATGTCAATGGCAGACATCCATCTCTCCCAGCACAGCAAGAAATAAAAGCTGTCTGCCTCCCACTCCAGTCTGCCTGTTTTGCCCACTATGTATAACCTATGCTCCTCCCAGAACCATTTTTCTCCTGTAAGACAACACCAGGGAATAAAAGCCTTGGGAAAAAAAAATATATTTGAAAAATTAAAGATAACAATTTTAGATAGACAGTATTTTTACTACCCTCAATCGATGAGTGATGCTCAGCAGCATTACCACTCCTGTTCCCCTTAAGCTGCACACTTCTTCCTCATTGTTGCTGTTAAAAAAACAAATTATTTTCAGATTCCCAATTCTGATCACTCTTGCTCATACCCCAAAACGTGTATTTCAGGCATCAGGTCCACAGTCACCCAAAGGACACACAAATTTATTCTATCATTCACTGTGGCTACTGAGCATAAAACGCAGTGAGCAAGTGGCCTGAACTGCATACCACCAGTTGCTTTTGAAACACAAAATACTTTTAAGCTGCCCACATGTTTTCTAACACAAATTTGGCAGGAAATCATCCTTTTCTGTAAGTAGTTTTGGGCAGGCGTTCTTCACAATAGCAAGCAAGTGCTCTGCAAGGAAGGACGAAGCAGCAGAAGGGACCGAGGATGTGTGGAGGAGGGACAGGATGAAGGCACAAACAGCTATTCTGCTGGAGACCAACTCAGAATTCCCTTCGGCATGAATGAAACACTGATGTGCGCAGGGGCTTGTTCATGGCAATACAGTATCAACTTGTGTGCAGAGATGTAGAAATGCAGGAATGCTAGAACAATTTTTTCTCTTCAAGCAACACAACATGTAGCTTAGCTTAGTCACAGCTTTCCCTTGCCATCATCAAAGCGATTAGAGCATCAGTCCACTGCACAGGACACTCTACGAGTACAAGATGATAACAAACCTCTCTTCAGAGTTTAATGCTATTCCAGGGACTAAAAAAGCCAAAGAAACATCATGCACATCCCACAAGTCATCTTTCTTGACGCTAGGTGGTAGCTCCTTTAGTCAAGCCACACTACACTAAGTGCCCAACAGACAAAAGATGTGGACACTAATGCACATTAGGAACAAAAAGAATTATACAATACATGGAAAATTACGTTACTAGGAGGACAGAGTTTTCAAACATTTCTCTACTAATAAAAACAAAAAGACTGAGACACAGCAGACATTTGCATTTTGTTTCTCTCATCACATGGCAAAAGCAATTCAAAGTATTATGTACAGACATTTACGAAATTAACAAAAAAAAATAAAGTTTGGGAAGCTCTGACTGGTTAGGTCAAGAGCTTTGAAATTACTTTGAGTCATTCCAATGTTGTTTATTGGTATTTATTCTTGTTCTATACAGTTAATGTCCCAAAGTAACCAGCCACGCTTACAGACATAGAAACTGACCCCAACAAAAAAGTGAAATGGAACTGACTGAAACATAATGTGGATTTCCTTTCCTTTTTTGGCATTTACAATTGAAGTATTTTTTTCAATAAAGGAACTGGAATGGCCTAGTTCACCAGTCTTCTCTTCTGATGAGAAGTGAGAGGATAAAGTTACAGTAGGAGAGAGTCGAGTTCAGTATGTGATTAGAATTCCAATCGTTACCACCTGGAGAACTGAGCACAGAAGGAATTATTTCTAATAATTTCAACTCATTTGGTTGCAATTCTGACAACCTTGAGAGTCACTGAGTTCTTCCTTCAATACAAACTACTGTTAGGCATACCTAATAAACGAACTACAGGGTTTTTTTACTCTATTTGGCACACCAAACAGAAAGCTTCTGCATATTGAACAGATTTGAACAGTTTTTACATATGGTACATTTACAGACTTGTGAAGGTAACTAAAGCAATGCACAAGACCCCTTCCAACCCCAACCATTCTATAATTCTGTAATTCTATATCTTTTTTGCCTCTTGCCAGAAAGAGGTCCTATTAAAAGAAAAATATATCAAGGTTTAAGGGAGAAGACAGCAATTTTAAGTAGAGTCCTTCCTTTTCGCCATTTTCTTCGCATGCTAGATATAGAAATTATGTGCCCGGTTCCTTCAAATCACTACCACAATTTTGATTTCTACTCCCCTCTTAATGCTTACGATCACATCTCTTCCACAAAGATATTTTAGCACATTTATTCAATGTTTACATGAACATAGCGCTAATATCAGCTTCTCAGTTGGACAAGCTGCATCATGACTCGCTTCCTCCCCTTCCCTGCCCTGAGCAAAAACTACGTTCACTGATAAAACTGCTAGTACAAAGCTCCTTTTCCTATTACAACACGCTTGGCCACAGTGAGAGACAGAAACAAGACATTTCTTCCTCATCTAAGACCTTTCTTCTTCATCTAAGGTGTTTGAGTCCATCACCTACAAGCAGGGATGCTGCTGGTTTAAGAGCAAGGCAATTGAAGAAACTGTGCAAGAACTGTGGAGCACAGGAAGTGCTGGCCATCAAGTAACAGAAACCACTATTTATACTAGCCAGTTATCCTGTTTTCCTTCTCGCATGATTTTGATGCTGAGGCACTGTAACAGGTTGTTTTGAGTGTGGGTTACAGCTTCAGAGCATGTGACTTCCTATCAGTCAACAGAGCCAGCAAATTCCAGCAAGGCAAAGATCTGAAGAGATTTTATGTGCAAGCAGGAAAAAAGGGACAAGTACCTTCGCTGTGAAAAGAACCTTTTACACATTTCTGCAGAAGTGTAAAGACAGGACATATTGGGGAAAAAATCTAAATAAATTCACCCGTCTAAAACATCTCTCTCAATTCTCTTGATTGTTTTCAATTAAGTATCTGATTTGAACAAACAGCTTAAAAGACAGAAAAGTGTGGGTTGGAAGAGGCCTTTGCAGATCATCTGATTCCACCTGCTAGTCAAAGCCTCGGTTAAGAGGTTAAGTTACCCCAATTAGCAAGACCATCGCTGGCAGACACCACCACTGAATAATGTTGACCTTTTAAACAGCATTTACCCACATACCAAGTCACATATTGCCTTAAAGGCTTCTCACACAATAATTGCAATTTCATATTACTGTACCAAGAACAAACCGTTACCGAAAAACATAAAGCAATAAAACATAAAAAACAAGAATGGTTTCGAAGTGTACCATCAAGCTTGTAACCTCTTCCTGGCAGTCAAGGAGAAACAGGTTAGACCCAAAGAACAGCTTTTACTTCTTGCTTGTCACAGAAGGGGACCTATGTCCAGCAGCTGAAAATTAGCTCCTTGCCCTGCAAAAAGGTCTCACCAAACAACCTGGAAGGCGGAAAGTAACAGAAATCAAGGATTTGCTTTTCTAGAAGACACAAGACACACGCTCGTGCTAAGCTCTTGGCCTCACACACACACCACAGGCAGAAGGGCAGAGGAGGCAGTGTTACAGGAGAGCAGTTTCAAGGCAAGGGGAATCACCTCTCCATGTTTTGCTTGAAAGCACTAGACAAGGACACAGAAAGAGCCCTTGGGAACCAGCCAGGCCGCTTCACTCGAGTTTCCACTCACCTTGGTGAAGCTGCAAAGAGACAAGCTGGCACAGCCCAGGTGATTGCCATCCCTGCTGCTCCATCAGACTGACACCATTCTGTCAATCCCACCCAGCCGGCAGAAGAAGGCAGCAGCACGATGAGTTTTTCACTACACAAATAGCTGCATAGTAGATCAGTAAGGTGCATAAATATCTCGGCCAGCATGCCCAGAAAGCCTTCAGCCCAGAAAGACCCTCTCCTCCAGGTGATTCAAGAGAGAGGCAAAAAAAAAAAAAAAAAGAATATTTTTCCTCTAAAAATTCCTAAAACTCGTGTGATACCACTAGCCAGACAAGGCCATGGCACAAGTTCTAGCATCCTGGTCTTCCTTGTAGGATGAACTCGACTAAGACTGTTCCTACTCACCTTCACTGCACTGATGAATTTTAGCCTCTCCTGTTAGCACATTCAGCTCACTTTCCTTCACGCCAGTCTTCCGCCTTGAACAGTACTTCAGACAAGGCACGTCCAGCTACATTCAGTTCTCTCTCACCCAGTGATCTCCTAGAACTGTTCCTAGAATTGTTCACCTCAGAACAATTTAGCCTCACACCCTGAAACAGCAACCAAAACCATCTGCTTTTCTTTAAGTTTGGGCAAACTATGGCATCATTAGCCAGCTACTGACTGAGACGAGTGCACCAACACTCACTAGATGCCAATGACTGGCAAAACTTAAGGTCATACCTACTCTTCAGCAGAACGTGCATCCTGATAAAACGTTCATTTCTACTATCGAACGACAGCACAACTCATACAGCTCCGCAGCAAGTACGAGTCCAGCTCCTGACATATGTACCATGCTCCATGCTGCATTCTTCCTGCCCTGACACCAGCTTCAACAAAACCTTTCCAACATCATTGTGGGGGTCCTCTTAACATTAACCCAATATTTCTGAAGAGTAAACCCTTAGAAACGCTACTGCCTTGGACACAGTCAGGAACATAAGCTTCTAACATTCATCACCTGGGGCTGGGACTGGCAATGATGCCTTAACAAAAGGAATGCTACAGCAGTACGAAAATAAAACATGAAGAAGTTGTTCGGATAAACAACGTATGAAGAACTGCAACCAATCACTAGGAAACGCCAGAGCACATCAGTAACCAATGCTGTCTTCGTAAGATGGGAGAACAGGTAGAAAGGAGAACAGACAAGACTACCAAGAGAAACTACGAGAAAGAACACAGGGAAAGGATTAGCCTGTTTAAGAGTTGGAACGTGGGAAAGCTACTAATACCCCAAACAGAAATACTGTAATATAACCCAGATTTTAATCTTCAGACTAGGAGACTGCAAGGTTTATAAATATTAAAAGCCTTAGCCTGTTAAAAAAAAAATTGCATTGCAGAGGCCTCCCTGAACTCTGAGCATGCGTTATAGACATTACTCTTCTATTTAATGCTTGCTCTTCTGTTGTTATTTCATCAAGTACCCGTGCACTCAAGCAGGGGAGTCTCCACCCTATATAAAGCTCTGGATCGCCATATAAGCTATGCTCCACTGCCTGCACTGTGGCTCAACGAGGCTATCGAAGGTGTAACAGGTGATCCTTTCGTATCACCTCGCCTCTTACTGACATCCGTGTCACCTACATACAAAGCAACCAAGGTAGGGTCTTAAGGGTTACTAAAATATCCCCATAGCTCAGGTACAAAATTACCAAAATGTCTGCAGTTAGGAAATGCTCCCAATGTCACAACAAGAAATGAAGTTTTGTTTACAATGATTTCCAGTTGTAGTTCAGGTAGGTTAAAGATACTTACCTTAAGCTAGAAAGTTAAAGATTTTTTTTTAAATGTACTTACTAAGAATGTGAGGAAACATCCACAGATGGGCTTGTGTTATACTCCAGTCTGCTTAAGTCAAGCACAAACAAGCTTTCAAAGAACCTGAAGGTCAAAACACATGGCTGTTTCTTCTGAAAAGTCTCAAATCAACACCGGGAGTATAGATTTACCCCTGTACTGTCATAAGCTTCCTAAGCGGTTTTCTGTGCTGTCAGTGTGAGTTCCGCACACGACAATACAGACCACATCCTCATCTGTCAGGACAACAGATACCTCCTTTTCTCCCAGACGAAAAAATGTTTCTGTTGATAACTCAAGCATCAAGAACAAAACTATGGGTTTATGTCTCCCTTTGAATACCAGAGTCAGGTCTCCTGCAGCATAACCATTCCTTCACCAGCACATACGAGCCAAAAACTGAAAAGCCTTGCTGTCAGTTAGGTCACACATCAACTAAGAAGTATGGCCAAGATACACCTATCAGGAGAACCAAATGCGCAGAAGCTAACTGCAGATTAACCCCATGGTACTTAAATATTTGTCAACTGCATTCCCACACAGCACTTTCCATACCAGATTCCAGTAAGAGAGCCAAGACAATGTTCCTCTTCATCTGACAGTAGCAAAGCCAGCTCAAGTTCTGCATTAAGTGCACGGCAGGACGCCACGTGAAATCCTCTAGGCTCATGACCATTTCTGCCTGCAGCTGCACTAAACTTGCTGAAGAGTTATTTTAGTTTTATCCTCTGACAGGGAAGAAGTATTGGGAAAAATGATTTCTAACAGAGTCCTGCAACTTCAGCAATGAACCAAGCAGAGACTATGCTTTCACCTCATCTTGCTTCTTCCTCTCCCCGAGGAAGTAGTCTTCGCAGTAGGGCAAGCTAGAACATGTGAACTATGAATTACTTGATTATTATCTACCTTTTTAACTCAGGAGTGATTTTTGCCCCAAAAGCATCCACTTTCTTCTTGTGGTAAGGACCTCTAACACCATTTGAGCCTCGGTCTCTACGCTACCTCATCAACATAGCTAGCACACTACAGAAAATGTCTTTTTTTTTTTTTTCCTGTTTTAAATTATAACCAACTTAGAGGTGAAAACATTCGTGAAGATTTTATCAAGAAGCAAGGACTGATCCCTCCTAATTTAACTAAATACTAAGCAGTACCAAGTCTACTGAATAAAACAAAGACCAGCCATAGATTCTGCTGCCTAAGCAAGAGCACTTCTCTCAATCTTCACACTGTTGTCTTTGAACGCGCATCACAAACTGCTCCACAGTGGACAAAAAGCCCTAAAATGGGAAAATAAAACACACGCCGTAAACACACTGTTCAAAGTTACACCAGCACCAAGTGTTACTTCTGAACCCATACAGGGAACACAAGACAATTACATTGCTTCTACTGATGCACTAAGAAATTATGAACAGCCTCCACTGCTACCAGAGTATTTCAGAGATTCATGAACAACTGAGTCAGCCACCATCTAAAGTCAGACAAGACATAGTTGATTTTTAAAGATGTTTCACCTGGACACAGTGGGTCTCATAACCAGGAAAAGAATGTGTGATGAAACTAACAAAAGAAAAGTCGCCGCATCCGAGACTGAGAAGCAAGAGCTAACTGCTTAGCTCACAAATACAAACCCAAAATACTGCTACGCTGACACAATTAATATGCTAACTGCCTTTCCAAACAAGAATACTAATAAACAACAAGCATTTTATTCATTTGACATATTATGGAGCTGCAAATGACAATTAATAGTTAAAAGAAAGGAAGGAAAAAAAATAAAGGAAAAAAAAGGAAAAGCTTTCAGTCTCCAATAAGACAAGTGAAATACCAAAACGTTTGTCTGATGGCAAAAAGCCCAGTTCACTTTTGGTCTTCCCACCTCACCGCAGAAGCCCAGCCACACAGGCAGGCAGTGCTAACAAAGTCTTGCTCGTACATCTGCCCCAGTTTCTTAAGCACAGACCGAGCAGTTGTGTTAACATTCTGGTGTAATTACATTAAACAGTTCCAAGGTTTACAAGGAAGTTAACACCAGCAATAAGTATTTCTATTGACTTAAAATTTTAGAGCAACGTACAGAATAACGTAAGCATGGCTGTTAAGGAAAAAACCTACAAGACAAGCATCACTGAAACCTCTGTTTTGTTTATATTTTGACAGCAGCTAGTAAGGCAGATGCTCCTCGTTACAATAAAGAATATATTCAAGTATTTTGAAAGTCATCTGGCCATGAAATCATGTTTTTGCCTGCAAAATCAGAAAAACCATGGGTACAACAGTAAAAAAAGATATTTCCTTAAACTATTACAGCAAATATAATGTGGAATAGATATTTGTGGCACTTTGAACAGAAGTTTCACTCTTAAGATTCCTAGGCGGCCCTCTCTTCATTTTGTTGAAATCGCATTCTCAGGCTTTGCTCACAAGAAGGGAAAACGTCATTTATTTCATAATGCAGGATTCTACTTCTGCAGAGGAAGTAAAAATCGGACTATACTTCAGATGACTGGAAACACAGTAATAGAAATTAACACAGGCCTAATACATACTCAGCACAAGAACCAGGAACACTGGCAAAAAGCAGAAAAAAAAAAAAGGGGGGGGGGAGTTATGACAAGGAGCCGTCGTTCTGCAGCAGGGCCGAGATCTCCGGCAATCCCACCGCCAGGCCAGCTCCCAGGGGCTCCAGCACACCCTCGCCGACCCTCACCGCACAGAGGCCCCTCTCCTTCCTCCGCCGGCAGCACCCCGGGAACTGGGGGTGTGTGTCCCCAAACCCCGCCATCCTCGGGGCTCGGCCCCGCCGGCCCCCAGCCCCCCCGTGCCGTGCAGGCCCCACAGGCGGCCGTGGGGGGAGGCTAGGCCCGGCGGGCAGGCCCGCAGCCCAGCCCGGCTCCCGGCCCGGGGCCCGCCTGCCCCGAGGGAGGGAGGGGAGGCCTGGCAGGCCCCCCGCCGCCCCGGTAGGCCCTCTCTCGTCCCGGCGCTTCCCTGAGGGCTCGTCCGCCGCCGCGGACCCCGCGCACCCCTTTGTTCTGCGGCCCTCTCCCGCCCCTACCTCCAGGATGTCCTCCAACACGTACGCCTCCATGGCGGCCGCCGCCGCCGCCGCCCCGCCTCACCGCCCGGCCATGCCCCCACAGCTCCCTCCCCGCCGCCCCCCGGGACGAACGGACGGACGGGCCGGCGGCCGCCCGGCAGCAGCACGCTCGCTCCCCTCCCGCTGTCAGCACGGGAAGAGGAAATGGACCGTTCCACCCCGCGCGGGGCGGGCGCCTACCACCGGGGCGCGGGGGGGGGCGGGGCGGCCCGGGACCGCCCTTCCCCGGCCGGGAGCGCGGCGGCCGCTGCCTCCCCTCAGCCAGGGCTCCGGCACTCCGGCACGGCCCGCCCGCCCAGCCCGGCCCCCGGCCCGCACGCAGCACCGGGAGCTTCCCGGGCCTCCGCCGGAACACACGGCGGGCCCAGCAGTGGGAGCAACGGCTCGCACAGCTGTCTCCAGGAGGGCCCCCACCAGCAGGAGATCCAGGAGGTCCCCCATACAGGAGCTCCAGGGGGATTCCGGGTCCCCCCCATACAGGAGCTCCAGGGGGATTCTGGGTCCCCCCCATACAGGAGCTCCAGGAGGTCCCCCAACAGGAGCTCCAGGGGGATTCCGTGTCCCCCCCAAACAGGAGCTCCAGGAGGTCCCCCAACAGGAGCTGCAAGAGGTTCCTCCCAAAAGGAGCTCCAGGAGGATTGTGTGTCCCCCCCCCTGCCCCCAAACAGGAGCTCCAGGAGGGTCCTCCCAAACAGGAGCTCCAGGAGGGTCCTGTCCCCCCCAAACGGGAGCTCCAAAAGGTCTCCTCCCAGCAGGAACTCCAACAGGATCCCTGTCTCACCCCGCCACAGGAGCTCCAGAAGGATCCCGTCCCACTCCCAATGAGAGCTCCAGGACGTCCCCTCCCAGGACAGGGGCCTGCTGCCATCCTATCCGTGCTGAGAGGGTCTGACAAACCCTTTGGGTGCACACCAGCAACTCTGGGAACACTTTGAGGTACACACTCCTCCTGACCCGTTGAAGTTCACTTCGGGTGCTTTTCCTCGAGCCTATTCCCATCCTCCCCTGACCGCTCTTGGTAACAAAGCACACTCCTCAAAAATCTAAAAAAAACACCCAACCCTTAGATTAAGCAGATCTACGCCACAGCCCACGTTTTTTTTCTGGCTTCCCATTACAGCAAAAACTCCTAAGACCAACGAACCCACCTCAAGGGCTGCACTGCCAACTCCTGCATTTCCAACCACTCCATCCTTTCCTCCTCCACCGCACCAGGGACACGCAGGGTGGAAAGAATTCCAGACACCACCTGCGACTCCAATAACAAGGTACTGACCAAGTGAAGCAAGGTCTCCACAAGGTAGTTCTGAGAACCATCACCATCTCCACGCTCCTCCTCTGCTTTGCCCAACACATCAAGTGGGAACTTGGACTAAGAAAAATGAAATTTTACACGCTCCTTGAAACACAAGGTGACAGTGATATCCGTTCCACACACAGGAGGTCAGAATCGCAGAGCAATCGTATCTGCAGGTCTCAAAGTATTTAATTTTCCAGTTAAAAAAAATACAGCATACTAAATCTTCTCAACCCCACAAAAGCCTCCTCTCTCGTGAACTCATTTTAGCAGGGCACAAAAGGGTCTAGAGGCCAAAGGAATTAAATTCACATTTTGACTTGAAGAAACACTACTAATCACTCCTTTTAATTAACATCACCTTTTTCCAAAAAGTGCTCCAATTGTAACAAATACTCTCAACAACAGCAATAATAATCTTACCTGGCCAACTGGTAACATCACATAGCGAATTTCCAGTTGATCAGTGTGAATTTTAGGCACAGCTGTGTTCTTCTGCTAAGAAATCTGTTCTTTAACCAAAAAAAAAAAAAGGAAATACATCCTACTCACCTATCAGAAAGTCCCTCATTTTACACAAACTCTACACCTGCTCAGGGAGCCCCTACTATTTTTCCACTTTAGGGAACACCCCAGATTTTCCATTGTTTTACTAGAATTCATTCAAGGAGCACCTCCTTCACGAGCTGTTCATCTTTGACTCTGTATAACTTGTCTCCAGCCTGTTGCTGGAACTTAGTGCATCCTACATAATTCATGTCATGGAAGAATTTTTACGCTATTCATCAAATACCTGCCTGAACTTCGCCTCTTCAGCTGCTGAGGTTTCCTCTCAGAGGTACTGTACTGGAAGAGTTAACTGATAAATCCAGACATTACTATTTCAGCTGCTCTTCAGCCAGGGTTTTTGGCGTTTGTTTTTGTTTTTTCTTTAAACTTCTAAACAACATTTTAAAAAAAATCTAATGATTTATCCTTACAGAAGGTTAACTCTGAGGACAAGACAATATTTGCCAACATTTACCATAGACTTCAATCCACTTTGGTTTCTCTAAGCAGCACTTGCTGCAGGATCCCCTCTAGTAACACCTTCCTGACTTCGTATCCAGCTTCACTGGGCACATGGACCTACGGAAGGGAAAGCTGGGCCAGCTAAAGCTAGGTAGACGAGAAGACTCACAGAAGTCTTAGCGGCCTCAAGGGAAATGAATCATACGAAGATCTACATTATCACAGCCTATTTTCCATCGGAAACTGTTGTTCGGGCAAAGTATCACAGGACAAAATTCCATGGTTCCTCTTGACTAGTGCTTTTAGGTCAGCATTGCTAACAGCCTTAGCAGCCCCTTGCAACTGATCCTGTGTACATGAAATTCAGCGATCACGCATAAATGTTATCCCAAGTACAAAGCCATCCCTGCCAACATGAAGGTTTCCTTGAAATATATATATATAAAAAAAAAAACAACCAGCCACCACCTCCCACCTAACACTCATGTCTCAAAAGTCTAGTTCTTCAGTCTTTCAAGCATCAGAAAGAATTAACGGATACCTTATATCACACCAAAAAAAAGCATAAACCACACAACTTAGTGCAGAGATTAAGATGTTTTACATATGACAACACTGAAAAGATTTTCAAATGGAAAGGCAGCATAACACAGGAACAAAAGAAGTTGTCTGATCCATACAAAGCAAGAACTGCACCATCTTCTCCATTTTTACAAAACAAGTGCAAGATTTTCATGAAGGAGAAACAAGCTCACCTCAAGAGCCTGAACAATTTCTCCTCCCACTTGGAAGACAACAGGGAGTTCTGTCTGCAACAGCAGAACTTCATTTACAACACCACAACCCAATGAATAACTCAGAGCTGCTCAAGTTGTGTTACACCATCAGAAACACCAGGAGGAGCCAGGTTCTGCGTGCGAGCAGTGAGGGCAGCAAGCCACCCAACCAGCTAATATTCCACAGAAAGCAAGTCACACTCACTATTTCTTTGTTTTCACGCCCAAAATCACGATACTCCAGTCCCCTTCATGTCCCTGTTCCCTCACCTCCATCCCACCTTCACCTGCAGCCCGCTGGTGCAGGCTTATGGAGAAGCGTTTGTTTGCCAAATGACATCCACTACTACACTTAATACTTCAAAAACGTTTATAGTCTGCCATACCAAATTCCAAAAACCCGTTCCCAACACTTCGCACCACTATTAGATCTTCAGTAAAATGTAAAGGCTTTAATGCAGGCTTCCATTCTGTTCCTGCAAGGAAAAGAGGTATCAAGGGGAAAAAAACAACCAAACAAAAAAAAAACCCTACTTAGATGTCCAGGATTAATTTCTTTCATATTTCTACTGTGCTATTGTGAGGTTTTAAACATGGGTCAGGAAACATATCTCGAAGTTTTGCAAAGGTGAACACAAATCCATTTCTTCCTTGCTTTCAAGTCCAGCTCTATGAATTTCTTGAAATAGCTGTTTACAGAAAAAAAAAAAGTCATCTTTTTGAAACACCTACGCTTCTATTTGAAAGCTTGTTATCTTTACTTTGCCTTACTCTGAAGGGCATGATCTAATCAGTCCTCTCATCTATTACTATCTGCTACTAAAAAGCACCCTTCTAAACAAGTGGTACCTCAGAACAACGCAGCCGCCCTCATCATGCACATCCATCATCTTTCTTATTACCGTCCCTTACATTCTGCGAGCCCAACGCACAGAAAAGCCCTTCTGTTCCCCACACAGAAGGTGGGAGAGGAAACATCCTAAGTGCAGCCTGAGGAGACAAACTTAGCGCACAACTGCTTAAAAACAGGGGGAAAAGTCTTACTTCAAGCTACGCTGAAGCGCGTTGGACCAAAGGGAATCCTGTGAAAGCTAAAGCTAGGGCCAAGTAGGCCACTAGACAGTGGGCAGTTTTTAAAAAGATTCGTAGTTCAGCCTTTTAGAGCCACACAGGCCACCAGGAATTCAGAACCGGCATCGCTCGGATCACATCACCCTGAAACACAAGCGTTTTAACAATTGATCCGAGAGAGATTCTGTCACCCAGAAACGTAAGCATTTGAACAATTGATTGGACAATTCCCACTCTTATATCACAAAAGCACATTGTTATCTCTTTACAGCTGATCAAGCAGTACTGGTCACCAACCGTCCCAAAGCATATCAACGCACTTTTTTGTGTGCTTTCAGAGCCACAGAGTTCGGTGTCAAGGTTGGGGTGTTTAAACCGTGTCTCACGCGGATGCTAACACCTTACTCAGCAGAACCAAGATGTGCATTCACCACTAAAAAAACAAATCATTTTGAAATTAAAGAGTTGAAAATAGCCCTTCAATAGAGTACAAAGTACCCCTCAGTGACCCCTTTAGTGTGGCTTTACCAAGTATTTCTCTTCCCAGCAGCAGGCAGACAGTCCTAACGACATGACCTCAGACAGAATCAAAAAGTTCCCGAGACAGCTAAGACCAAAAAGCAGGGTGGGTTTCCACCAAAATTTTGTGACATTCTGATTTTCTGCCAAGTGCAGAGCGCCAAGAGGCAAAAATCCCACCCTTGTCATAGGAAACACCTTGCAAACTGAGGCATATACCACAAACGAAGTGTATTTGAACACGTTGAATATGACAAAGAGAAGACTGTCGTTTCATATGAATTAGAGATATTCATGAAATCAGAAAACTCAATTAATCCACAAAAGGGAAAACCCCATCATTGAAACTTTCAGACGACCAAGCTTCCTCTCCCAACACAAAACAAGAAGGCATCACGAGGTGAGATGCAGGAGCACTTGTTTCTATGCTGGAGAAACATTCAATGTGCAAGGAATATTCCAATAGCTTTTTCAAAGGCTGCTTCAAACTTGTGTTTGAAAGATTCCGTGGGTGAGAAGCCCGTCCAAGTCCGCACCAGTAAAGCAGTGGATACGGTGGGGTCATACTTCGGAACTCAACCCATTATAGACTCTGTTCCCGGCTTTATCACCAGTACGGGGAGAGCTCTCCTATTACTGCTTAAGGAGAGAGCCAAAAACATGTTGAAGACTGGGATCACCTACAGAATACTCGACGAAAATCAACCAGATGTGTTCACAAGTCACCACCCACTGAAGGGATGACTTTTTGTAGTCTAGACTTTCTTTGTTCTGTATTAAATGCTGCAGAAGTGGATCACCAGAACAGCACTTCGAATGCAACAGCCTCATAAAAACCTAGGAAGCCAGTGTCCCTCTAAAGCAGATGCAGTCGCTGAAGCTATTCTGTATCAAAGAATATGCAGTCACCAAAATTATCTTAAAGATAGGGAAAAGAAAAACAGGGAAAAAAAAAAAGGCAAGAAACCTAACTTAATTGGGAGACACGCTAAGGGGCAAACAACTCCAAATGACAAACTGCAATTATCCACCACCTAATGTACATCCCCTCCCCCTGCTAATGCTAGCTTTCAGCTTCGTGTTGGGTCCATTTCTTCCTTTTTTAGAGTGATGATACTCCTACCCACGTTCCTTTGGCTGGACTGAGCCAAGTTTTGCCTATCTGCTCTTAGAATAAAAATAGAGCTTTTCAAAATCCTCTACAACTAAGTCAGAAGTGAATGTTTCTCCAAACAGACACCCCTAAGGGTACACACTGCTTCAAATAAGATCACTGCCTTGTAAATTCATAGTATTTATCAAGCTTCATTAGGAACTACATCCCCACCTGAACATATACCTTTCCTCACTCCATCGTATCGGTAGCTAGTTCAGACAGCCGCTAAGACACCAAACATGTTCTTCTGTGCTACTTCTCATATCTTTTTTTTAAAACACAACAATCTTGTTATGCCACAAAAGTGTGACCTCTACTTCATATAAGTTTGCATGAATTATCACTTGGTGCATTTTGTAAACTCCTCCAGTTCTATGTCAATACCAAGAAGAGCTTTAAACCTACTGTTCCACCTCCTTTCTCCAGCTGGATTTATGACGCCCCTCATTTTTGATCCTCAGTGGTTAGTGATTACATAAAATCAAATCAGACCAAAATCAAACCTCAGGAACCATCTGAAGTCATGACCCTCATCTGCTTTTTCTATTTTCACATAACATATTATTTTCTTGTTCTTCACTTCCTAGAGCAATCACCTCTCCACAGCTGTCAGCCCGGTTACTTTCTGGCATCCTTCAGGTAGGTGCTTTAGTGAATTCCAAAGCAAAGAAATTTACTGCCTTCCTTTCATTTTTATTATTGGGGGTGGGGGCATGCAGGGATGATGGGCTTTAACCTGATAAAATCTACTATTTTAAACACATACTTTTCTTGTACTTTCTTTTCATTCCTTTATCCTTATAATTCAGTGTCTCCTCTAAGCATTTCAGACTCTTCTGCCAAAACCCGCAGCGGAGCATTCACTGAGTTTCCCAATCCCAAGATGACCCTTGCTGCCCGTCCTTACTACATCACACCACCCTCAACTCACCTCCATTACCTCCCACAAATAAGGACACTTCCATAATGAATCCACATATTTTTCTTAACAACTATGTAGCAACTTTTTTGACTGACCAGGATGACTTCACACTCGAAAAACAAGCTTTCTCCTGAGATCATTCATTTCTGTCCAGTGTATTCTTCATTTGGCCTAGGGCAGCAGCAAGGCATTCGAGACCCTTCTGCCACATTCAGTGTTTGCTGTTCATTTAGTTTTACTGGATTTGGTAAACATATAAAACTGGAGAGGATGAAAATCTAGTCCTTAAGGGCCCTTAACATGGTACTCTTGAGACCTAGGTTTTCCACAGCTCCAAGGAAACCAGTATCTATGAAAGGCATCTGTACTTAACTACCTTTGGAAGTGCCAAGATAAACGCATGCTGAGCTTTTTATGTCAATTTAAGACTGCATAAAACTAAAAAGGTTTAAGGACTGACTGTTGACAACAGACGGGGACATTTATGACCTGTCTGATGGCATAAAGCTGCCCGATTCCCTTCGCACAAACTCTTCTCTGAGCCATCCTCCCTGAACAGAAGCACTACGCTACCAAACTGTACCCGGCAGCTTGCATGAACTATTGGGTTCTGGTGGGATCAGGGAAGAAGACTCCGCACCCAGAGAACCCTTTTCAAATGCCTATTATCTCCTCCCAGTAACAGTTGAGAGACTTCAACATTCACGCTGCATTACCATTTCATAGAAGATACCTCGTTCTCAGTTAAAACCTCACTTCCACCACTGAAACAAGTCAGCAACACAATGCCAGGAAGCTATAAGGATTCAGCGACAGCACACACAGGCTCAAAGCAAGAGCCTTCAGCTTATAGCACTTTTTCCAGGAACTCTTAAGACAAGGGCCGTCAAAAGCTAGTTCTGTCTGAAGTGAGACTGCAACACTCAAGGCAAGAGCCATAAGTTAACAGTCCTAAATTCTATTAGCAGCCTCTTATTCTTACACCATCAATCTCTAAGCAGGAGGTAGATGCACAATATAAAAATATTTCTGGAATAAGTCTTCATCTATGCCCAAATGACACATCTAAATAGAGTTTTATAGCCTAGCAAAGGAAGCAGCGTTCTGGCACAGAGTGAGAAACCCTTCTAATCAGCAAAAAGCCTTCTTCCCCAGTAAGTGCTTACATCAGCCCTATTATTTTGGACTTCAATTCTGCGAGACAAATGTAAGCATGGAAAAAGGAGGAAAGAAAATATCTTTACTCATCCGTAGCACTGCCCTGAAGATGAACTAAACCAGAACATCATTAAAAAGCAACTGTGTCAAGACACATTCCTGCGGTTCTGCCTCCTTGTTTGTCCAGTGCATTTTCTCTCTTATTAGAGGAGCCCCTACAATTTTCCTGTGGAGGAACTGCCCAATGCAAAGTCAAACAAAACTGATGCAAAGGTGCAAAGTGAGACAAAAATTACATAGCATTACATAAGCATTTTAAAAGTGTTTTTCATCAGAAGTGTAAGATTACTGGCAGAAATTTTTGTCTAAGGAGAGCTTTCTATAAGAGAAATTCCTTTTAAGTTCTCTGCTTTAAGCGGTCCGTGTTTTCACCGGGTAACACTGTGTTCCAAGCCTTTAGTCCGGGAACTCTCAACACAGTAAAGAAATCTGGTTTTGGGCTAAACACAAGTAAGATAGGGAACACGTTCAGAAAAGACGACCATTTGGGACAGGGAGGATCCTTCTTCCAATAAATTAAAATATATTCCTTTCTCATTCCACATGTGAAATACTGGTGACAAGAAAGCTGCGTATATTGTAAGCAGCATTTGAACAGCCTCAAAGCAAGGATTATAATTTTTCACATGTCCAAGTCCCATAGAGTCCAACAACATTCACGCTAACACCTCTCAAATTCTAAAATACGGTACTAATCCAAGGCTTCTTCACATTAGCACGTGAAAATTTGAGTACAAGGTCAAAGCCATCCTCATTTAACATACGCTCTATCTGTGCCCTCTACTTGATATGCAGGTAGGAGAATATGCCTACTTCAGAAGAAGTTGCTCTTCATTTTCTTCTGGTTAATATCAGCATGCAAGCTCCCAAATATAGACGCTTTCTCTTATACCTGCTGTAACACAATGTATTTTTGGCAATTTTGGCTATGCACTCACAAAACACAATTATCAAATAATAATGTTTAGTATAAAAAGCACTGAATACAATGTGGAGGAGGCTAGCTCCTTTTTCCAGTTCTTCAGTCATTAATGAATATATATCGGAACTTGTCTAATATTTTAAAACTAAGAACTTTTTGCAGGTTAACAGCTGCAAACTATTCGGGAACTTCCAGTGGCTTAAGTGCAAATATACTCCCCGCAAAGATTTAGGAAACCTTCAACCAGAAAAAGACACTTTTTAGAACAAAGCATCCTCCTCCTTTTTAAGTGGCCATCATTTTCTTCTATGCATATTAATCCAATTAAGAGAACACCGATATCACGTATTTCCACGTCAAATTCTGATCCAGGATCGGCTGGATCAGGATGTCCCTGTCTCCCTTTTCCCAGCTGAACGTGACAGCCATTTCAGCTATCAATGCTCTACGTTCAGGTAGGCTGTTCGTAAAGAATTTGGACTTAGTTAGTGTGAAATTTTGAGCCTGTCCTAACTGTTACAGAAACAATCAGGAGCCCTAACAACGTATTTGATGTTTCTTTCTTTTACAAAGCTCCCAATAATCAGAGTTACTTAGCTGGCACCTTCAAGTTCACGGACTGAACTGGCTAGAAAATCTACTCCATTTGTTAACAGCCATACCAAGCCCGGAATTTAACAGAGAGCAGGCTGTTAGAAAACACTAAAGAAGGAAAAATACATAAACTGAATAAAAAACAGTGAGAGACTTTTGTGTTCTCTAAATTCTGTTAATACGGATGTTCACATCTTGTTTCATCTGAAGTTACCTGGAAGATCAAGACAGACTGGGGACCACAAAGCAGAACTCCCAGCATTTATTATCAGTATAGTTGAACCCGCCGCCAGATTGCAATCCTTCTAGCTGAACGCTGCTTGTTCTCTGGAATCCAATACCTCCTGTCCCCCATCTCTTCTTTGTTGAGTCTTCAAAAATATACATCACAGGTTCAGTTTATCTCAGATTATCACAAGAAAGACACAACAATTAACTTGCAAACATTTGCCCATCTCAATTCAAGATGCACTCACAGTAAGAGCCCGATTTTAGCCCAAGACTAACCCTGAAGGCTTTCAAGAGTCCCAAAGCAAACCAATCTCCAGCAGCGTTCACCAGCACAGCCAGACTACTCACCATCCTGAGAGCTGAGGTCCCCCAGCAGCCCAACCTACATGCACCCCCCTCCTACAGCAGAACCTCTCCCCCTCCAATGCTATTTAAATTAACTCCTTTAGGCTCTCTTGTGTATGATTTATTTTACTATGACAAAATTTAGTAAGTGCATTGGACGTTCACAAAATGTTACAAAAAATCATTTAAATATGTCTCAGACTGTGTGCACAATACTTTTGTTACAAAATCAATTGCTCAAGTTATTTCTGTGAACAAGTATTACAATGGTTTGGAAAGACTGCATACTCTGCAGTACCCATCTCTGGATTACGATGAAAGCCACCACCACCAAAGACCTGCTTGAAAACATTTGGGGTCTTTTTTAGGTGTAAAAATTCAGTTTTTTTAAAATTAAAGCTTGTTCAGAGTACTACTACTAACCTTATTACAAGTCTAATTCACTCAAGGAAGTGCTTACTAGGTGGCACTACTTCACACACACTTCATAATGAGTAATGTTGATAAAATTACCAAAGGCAAAAAGACTTGCAACCTAGCTGAGGTTTTGGCCGTACACTGACATAACTAAGCCATGCTGGGACACAACAGCACCCACCAGTTCCAAGGCACTGGAGGAACCAGCATCTACATCCATTTCACAGGCCCGTGACCTGCTAGAGAGAGTTGGGATAAATCAGCAGGGCAAAAGCACAGCTTGGGGGGAAGAGATTTCCCCCTCTTGGCTGAGTTAAGCTTTTAGATCAACTCATCACATCATGCCATCCCATATCCAGCTTCAGTGCACCTGCCAGCATCTTCCTAAAAACCCACCCCAACTCCACAACACAAGTACACTTTGTCAGCTCAAAGACACAAGTACATTTAGAGTGATTTTACACAGAAGTCGTGTAGAAACACAAACGTTTCCCCCCACATGCAGGCTTCAGAAAAGCCCTTCTTCAAAGTTTAGCACGTGAAGTTAGCCACTATATTTATCCCTGAGGAGCTCCTTTATCAAGCTGATGCTTCACAAGAATGCCAGCACGCTGTTACGCCAACTTCCACTTCTGTTCGTGACTGAGATGGACAGAAGGCATATGTTCATCTATCTAGCAGACTGTTACATTGAAAGCACTCTTTTTCTTTAAAATAGCTTGGCTATGTGTATTACAATCACTATACCGGTCACAGTCATGCTTTGTGACTTTTATGCTTGGCAGTGTACAAAGGGACTCCGATGCTGCGCTAAATGACGCCAAAGCAGTGATGGTGATCCTCAGAATGCGGCAACATCTTAAGAAAATACTTCTTCCTTCCTCTCTTCCTCCCTATCCTTAACATGCTGCTTTCAAGAACCTCAACAAATACCAGAGATTAAAAAAAAAAGTCAGTGCTGATTTTATCTCAAGCAGCAAAATTTCTGCCGATTTCTCTCTCCAGGACTGTGCCAGCCACTTTCAAATAGAAGATCCAAGAGAAGTGTCAAGAGGACTACTTTGCCCTTTAACGCAGTAATTCTCACAGATCTGTAGCATTCTTAACAATTCAAGTCCTCAAAGACAATGCAGGTTTCTTTGACAGGCATTTAAACGAAGCAAAAAAAGCAGTCCCCATCCCTCCTCCCTGCTCAAGTTCCGGGCTCTTGGCTGTGTCAGCACAAGCTCTTGTGCGACCGCCTGACAATCTGGATCAAGGAACCGATTGACTGTAAACATGCTTTTTCTGTTGCTGAGGTTTTTTTTCAACGAGATCATTTCCCAAGTGGCCGGGAGGAGCAATGAACGCCCTTTTTTTTTTTTTTGGCAGCAGTGTGCTCACTGCAACCTTCCTACAAACCCGATTCCCCCACCTTCAGTGGGATCAGTACCCACGCTGACACAGTGGATGAACAACACTCAGCACTTGATGGGGAAAAAAAAAAAAAACACACCCAACCGAAGCCACATCATGATTTTAAATTTTAAACTTCATTAAGGCATTGTTCACCCTTCTGTGGAGGAGAACAATTCACCCCTGCAGAACAGCATAAAAAGGAAAATTCCTCTGGCAAAGCGTTTCGGGACAAGACTGCACAAAAGGCAAGAAATACCTGAAGTTTTGAAACGGCGAAGCTCAGGGACAGGAAAACACGTGAGCCACCAGATCCCTACCAGGCACAGATGCACTGGGGACCTCCAGCTTCTTGATAAATAAAGTGTTTAATTCTGTTCTTGTGTGTGGGAAAAACTGGGAGGATAGAAACGACCTTCCTCCTCTTATCTCCGAATCCCTCCCTGCCCTTGAGAGAGGTTTCAGATGTTCCCCTTCTGCCAAGGCTGTATCCACAAAACAGTGCCTGCAAAGAAGGACAGATGCAGAGGCTGAGAAAGAATCATTCTTTTTTCATTAGGGCAAGGGGAAACAAACCTGAGCTCAACTACAAGGTAGTCTCCTTTGCAGTAGAAAGGAGTCATATCACTGTGTGAAAGATGCCTTTCATTTTTAACCTAAAGAAAAAAAGAATCCAGACACTTCACTTCTTGGCGGCTTCAAGCTGAACTTGAGGAGAACGGAGGCCAGAAGCCCAAACTGATATTCTAAAGAGCGACATTTCATCATGCTTCTTAATACTGCAGACTTCTTTCTAGCACTGCTTTCTAGCACCTGAACAGCTGCGTATTTGGACACATTATCCATTCTTGATGATTAACACCACAAGGACCTAAGATATCGGGCTGGGGCAGGGAAATAAAATAAAATCAAGGTTTATTTCATCTCATTTCCTAGAATACACCATTATACTCCTAGGACTTGAGGATGCCGCTAAAATATAATAGAGGAAAAACACCTGCACATCAAACACCAATAATGTGAATTTGTCAAAAACTGCTTTGGGTAATGCAAACAAAATCATCCTAATTACAACATTCAGCCTAAAAGAAAATACTGCAAGCACAAACAAAGATATATTAAAGACATGCTTCGTTTCATGGCTGATTTTTAGCCTGGTATACAACCATTATCTAATGTGAAAATAAGGTGACACAACAGTTAAGTAATGCCTCCACACGGCTTCAGCTCTTCAGATAGTTATGAGCTTCAGATTGCACATGGGGGGGGAAAAATGTGGCTGAAAACCATCTGGAATAGCGAGATAACCTCTCCGAGTACAGATTAACACAAAGCACCAACTGCTTAGTGAAAACAGAGAGGAAACGCTGCCCTTCATTGGTCAAGCATGGGATTTTTATTTTTTTTCAAATATTCCTGTTGACACGGCACAATGACCGCACGGAGCTCACCAGAATTCACACACTAACACCAGGACGTATTTACATTCTTTTTTTTTTGTAATGTAATGTAATTTACATTACATTCTGGTAAGGCTAACCACACATTAAGGAAGACTTTTTTTTTCCCCTAAGTACACGTGTCAGTTAAATGACCTTATCCAAACCATTTGTCAGCATTAAGGCCTTCCCCACCCACACAATTAGCGTTCTTTCTTAAAACATCAAAAGTTACTGACATAAGAGTTGCACATGGGTACAGACACCCTACAGATACAGCACATCTTCAAGATGCTATTTCAACTTAGTCACCTAAAATGCCGTACCATCAAGAAACCAGAAGCACATAATTTCAGGAAAAAAAGTCTACCAAGGCATCCACCCATACTGTTCAAATGGCCTAAAACACTAATGTCGCATTTGGGTAGTTTTTATTTGTAATGCAAAGTTAGAAAGGCTTGTTTCTTTAACCCGGAAATCAAGTCTTCTAACTTATCTTGGATCTGCAGCATTGATTTTTCAATTCCTAAATCCAATTGCCAAAGCAGCTATATCCTAAACAAGCACAAATAGTTTTGTTTTTAAAACACAGATAGAGAAAAGAAACCCAAACATACATAATCCCATTTGCCTTCAAAGTTGACAGATGAGGAAATCATCTCAGCTCCATCTCTTCCAGAGAAATCATTCTCTTTAAAGAACTAAATTACTAACTTACAATATGGGGTGTTTGGCTCCAGCCTGCACGCAGGAATTATGTTTATAGGGACATTTCCTGAAGAAATATCTGAGGAAGTAAACAAATTCACGTGGCGTCACCAATACCTAACTCCACCTTCTGCCGCAGTCATTTTATGCAGGGGGCTTCTTTTTAAACCCAGATATTCACTAATAACTTCAATTACATAGAGCAGACAAAAAAGGCTTATTTAAGAACTTTGATTTGGGCATCTTCCTCATCATTATAGTTACTACAATGTATGGCTTGGCCCAAATCACCTTAGGTCTTGCACGAGTTTGGTTTTTTTCCTAAGGGATTTCACTATTTCTTCTTTTGAAGGGAAGAAACTAAACAGTACAGGCAAAAAAACTGCCAAAGCTGACAGAAAGAAAAGAATTACAGCATAAACAATGAGGCAGCGTGTGAGATCGAGCTGTACATCAGGATGTCACACACTAACAAGGACAGAGCCCAATTAGTTGCATGCTCAGTCACGTATTTGAAGACGCAAGGAGATGAAAGTAATGGTAGTACAGAGAACGTATCATGCAGCGGTCAAGCGAGACATACTGGCTCTTTAGCAGCCCTGCACGATCCAAAGGTCTTATTCCAGGATGCTAATTAAGACAGTTGGGATTTAAAAAAAATTATAAATTAAATTCTGCATTTCAAATCAACAGCTTGCTTTAATACTTGAGCTGTTAAAACCTTTTACAATTTAAGTACTACAACCGTGTGCCTGTGACACTCTTGAAATCGCACCAGTAAGCCCAAATTGTCAGATTAACACCTTATATCTGAAGCTAAAAAAGTTAAGAGTAGCTTCCTCTGCATGAAGAAATTTTATAGGACCAGTGGTTTTCTGTTGTTTTATTTACTTCATCTTACTAGTTCAGTTCCATTACTAATTCAATTGCAGATGAAAAAACAAAAAATGAACTTTTATTAATAGCAGCTATGAGGCCCCAGTAAAAACAAGAAAGGGCTGTACCCCCAGCAGCGTGGGCAGCAAGGAAAGGGGGCGGATTCTGCCCCTCTGCTCCACTCCGGGGAGACCCCACCTGGAGTACTGCATCCAGCTTTGGAGTCCCCAACATCACAAGGACACAGAGCTGTTGGAGCGCGGCCGGAGGAGGCCCTGGAGGTGCTGGGAGGGCTGGAGCCCCTCTGCTGTGAGGACAGGCTGAGAGAGTTGGGGGGGTTCAGCCTGGAGAAGGGAAGGCTCCGGGGAGACCTTGAAGCCCCTTCCAGTCCCTAAAGGAGCTCCAGGAAAGCTGGGGAGGGACTCTGGAGCAGGGAGGGGAGCCATGGGACGAGGGGGAATGGCTTTAAACTGGAAGAGGGGAGATTGAGATGAGATCTCAGGAAGAAATTCTTTGCTGTGAGTGTGGTGAGCCCCTGGCCCAGGTTGCCCAGAGAAGCTGTGCCTGCCCCATCCCTGGGGGGGTTCAAGGCCAGGTTGGATGGGGCTTGGAGCAACCTGGGCTGGTGGGAGGTGTCCCTGCCCAGGGCAGGGGGTTGGAACAAGATGATTTTTAAGGTGACTTCCAACCCACACCATTCCACGATTCTGTGAATGCGTAAGGAACAGCCAAAACATCTCAAAAACATCCTTTGCACAGGGCAACGCTTTCAGGCACAGTTAACATTATTGAGGATTATGTCTAGGAAAGCTAATTTACACGTCATATGAGAATCCAGTGACAAACTACATCAGTCAGAAAAATGAAAGGAAGAACAGGAAGAAGCACACACAAATCCAAGACTGATCTACATCTAATCATCACGAGACTCTCTGATCAAGGAGAACACTGAACTGACAAACTCCTAAAATGGATATGATATTAGGAAAAGCAATTATAAACTTCACTGCCAGCAGCAAACATCCCATAAGTACAGAGACTTGAAATAAGCTTGTAAACAGAGTTTTTAATACACAATTAAACTTTTCTGTGTTTAATGAGAAGCCCTAATGCAGATTTTTACATAGCAACTTCCTACTAAGACTTGCTTATCTTTTGTGCTGTTTCACTATTGGTTGAAGACAAACGTTTAGCAAAATCGGTACATACACGAACACTTTCAAGAAGCCTACATATTTATGTTTGTGTGAGCCTGTTCAGAGGAACTGCTAAACCATGTTTTCACAAAAAAAAAAAAACAACCACCAAACCAGAGAGCAAATAATAAAGCTCCCAAACAATAATGATGTTCCCAAGCTTCACATGTGTCAGCTTTCATTTGCCTAACCTGCTCCCTTCCCCCCTCCCTCCTTTTTTTTTTATTTTTTGACTCATGTCCTGAAAATCATCCTCTAAAGAAGCTTGCAAGACAGACCTTTGATTCAACTCAAGGCACAAATTCGTCAGGCAGTTTTCTTCGTATTTGTTTCACATATTTACGTATCAACAATAAGCCACGTTAAATGGGGGACAAAAGGCACGCTGTACAAAGCCCCACTAAAAAGTAAAAGCAGCTTCCCATTAGGTGAACAGACCAGCCCCAGTATATAGTCTGCTTCAGTGACACTCCTCACTCAATTCTGATCAAGAACCAAGACGCACCTTCACCTCACCCTTCAACATCTAACATGTCAACCCATTAAATTTCCCACGTGTGTCACCGCACCTATCCGATTTTTACCTGAATGCGCACTTTCTGTCAGTTATCACCTGATAGAAATGGCACTGCACTCCTATTTAACCACAACCCAGCTCCTTAAGCAGCTTATGAGACTATCTCTATGAAAAATGAACAATTTGGCTTGTTGTACCTGATCACTCATAAGCTAAGACCAGAATTCCACCAGGAAGCATGCGCGCTGACCTCCCTGGTACGTAACTTCTACTGTCATTTTTCTCTTACCTTAAAATATCTCTTCCTGTGTACTGAAAAGAGTTGCCATTTTTTTTAATTAGCTGGTGGTTAGAGAAAAGGCAATTTGCCATTTAGAGACAATACTGGACTGCGCTACCTAGAATCTTGGGGTTTGTTGACATGCAGCAATTTGCTGCAATATCAAAAAGCAACTTTGGAGGTTGCCATGGACGTCGTAGTAGGAGCTCCTTAAGTTGTTGGTATGAGATTTCAATTGAACTTCTCCCAAAGCTCTATCCACCGCCTACATTTCCACACTGAGATCTAATGGAGTTTAGAAACAGACTGAGATGAAAACATCTGATTACTACTTTTTATTCCATTCCATCAGCTCAGCAACAACTGAGCCAAACAATGTCTTTCCACTCATGGGGTTTTTGTGATTTAGTATCTGCCAGGTTTCTGATTATTACTCCTTTGACTTGTTGCTACTGTACTCCTGATTTTTAGAAGCCGTCTCATTAGTAGTCAGATCTAGAAGCAATTTGCTTCAGATTAGAGAAGTCTTCACGTATTAAGCATGGGAAGGGCAAAAAAGAACATAAGACAAACTGTCCTAAGTCTACAGAGATAATGAAGTGAACGGCTGGGAGGGAACATCTTATGCAGTGTTCCCACAACAGTTTCCAATTACAGCAAAACCATAAACTTAGATTTCTTTGTGTTTTTCATTCTATGTGTCTTCCAGACTGCCAGTGGTCAGAAGACCACAATCCAACTGCTGAAAGCCACACAAACTATGCACATCTCAAGAAAGTCTAAACTAAAGAAAATTTTAAACCCCAAACAACTAAAAATCCCACAGTAGAAACACCAACTTTTTTCTTTTTTTAAAGCCAAAATTAAACATCAGGTTGCTTTCAGACAAAGAAAACTCCCTTTTGCTGAGAACATTCAAAACACATTTCCTCCCCAGGAGCTGCTGGGAACTACTTTGAAGTGAGATCCTCTGCTCCATTAATCAGGCCATCCTCATGCTCACATTCCTAAAAACTGTGATTTCAGCTGTGCATATTCTACTAAGCTGCATCATTTCATCCTGAAGTCAGTGGGACTAGAACAGTTTTTTGCAAGCAACCTGAATGATCAAGCGAAAGAATTATTATAAATAAAGCTAATATATGTCAGAATGTATGCTATGCCAAACTTAATAAACTCAATATTATTACCTTGTTTACCACTTACTTACTCCTGCTTAATCTTTAATCCCAGCCCACCCAGACTGGGAAGGCCTTCACTTACGATGTATAAGATGAAAACATCAGGGAAACTTCCAGATGCCAAAACTGCATTCCCAGCTATTGGTATCTACAATACATGTCATTCTATGAAAAAAAAAAAGAGTGTCAAGTATTCTTCTGGTGCCTCATGATACTTTAATGATCATTTCCTTTTTTATCTCTCTGCAGGTCTCAAAGCATATTAAATAGGTGGCTATGGAAGGCACAGTGTGCAGGCAAAGGCTCAGCTCACCTAAGATGACATGTATTCCTTCGTTGTCTCGTTGCCTTTCCCATCATGCCATACCCACTGTACTGTTTGAAAGCTATCAGGATAAGGAGCCATTTGGAAGAACGGCTGGGGACCACAAAATAAATCCGCCTACTATTTTGCCATTAAGTCTCACTTTACACAAATCCTGATGAAGGCTGCTGTCACACACAGGGCTCATCTCAATGCTCAATTATCAACCGATGCATCTGCTAAGTCACTGGACAGCCTCCATCCCTTGGCCACACACCACCATAGCAAAACTCCACGGACTCCATCTAAGAGAGCAAGTTCTTCAAGTATGTGTAGGACTGCTAGTTAGCACAGTTCAGCACGTAACCACAGCTGCCTATCTCACAAGTTTTACACCTCAAAAACTTCTACCTAGCTGATAACACTCACTTTCCTAAAAATAAACACTACAGAACCAAAACGCCAGGCACAACTGTTAATTGAGACACATTCATTGTGTGCAATTTATCTCGCAGCAGTTGGATAAAATACTTCTCGTATCAACTTCTGCAGAAATAAAATGCAGAGTGCTTCTTAACTGTGGAAAAACTTATCACCATCTCAACCCAGCCCTTCCTTAAACATATCAGACTCTTCCTTCCCATTCTTCCTGCTCAATTTACTTTCTAACACAAAAGTAGATATACCACTTAAAAAACAACCTGCCAAGAAATAAACTTCAAAGCAAAGCTTATGAACTTGAAGTGGACTTTTTTTGAAGACGCTACTGAAAAAAAGCAGAAGTGAACATCCAGCTTAGAAGGTTACAGAATTAAAAGCACTCAGCAAAGCCACTCGGTGTGAATATATATGCAAATAAGGAAAGGGCTTCAAGTCTTGCTCGGCGTCTTCCAGCCATACCTACCTGAAAAACCTAACCTTAAACAAGCACGAGTTAAGAACGCTTCCTTGGGCTTGTTTCAGGATTACTTTGAAGCGGTGGCTACTGCGGGGTTCAGAGAAGGTGTCCAAGAAGGAGCAGAAGGCCCAGGGCTCTGAGGCAGCCTCCGCTTTACCGAAATCCACCTGCTTTTCCCCAAGACGATCTATTCCCACACCTGGGCACCCAGCTTTCCAGCAGCGTGCCCGGAGCTCAGGCCTGCCTCCGCAGCCCCCGCCCGGCGGCATTCCCACCCTCACGCCCTCCCGCCCCAATTCCACCGTGGCACGTGAGGACACACCACACGGCCTCGATGGCCGCCTGCACCGTTTTTGGGGCCTTTCGCCCCCAAAAGAACCCCACACGTGCCCCACACTAGGCCCTCCGGTTGGGGCTCCCAGGGAGCCCCCGGGCCCGCTCCACACCTTCCCCATGGGACCCCGCCGCCCCAGGGACACACCGGCCGCCCCCTCCCCAGCCTCCCCGGCGGCGGGGCCCTCCCGCCGTGCCCCGGCGCGGCCCAGCCATGAGGCCAGGCCGGGCGGCGCGGTGCTGCCCCCTTCCTCCCTCTGCGGCAGGGCCCGGCGGGAGGCGGGGGCGGAGGAGGCGGGAGCGGCGAGGAATTATGAAACCGGATCAGTAGGGCAACCCCCGGGGCCGCCCCACCACCCGGCCATCGGCCCCCCATCCCGCCCCCCACTCCCTCCGCGACCAGGCCCAGCGGCCCCCTGCCCGCATCCCTCCCCCGCGGGGACCCCCCTGGGTACCTCGGAGACCTCCTCTTCTTCCTCTTCCTCCTCGTCTTCCTCCTCCTCCTCTTCCTCGCTGCCGTTGTTGCTGCTCTCGCTGCCGCCGCCGCCGCTCTCACTGCTGCTGGCCGGCCGGCCGGCCCGCCCGCTCCGCTTCGCCTTCGTCGGCTTCTTCTTCAGCAGCAGGTCGCACACCCGCACCAGCCCCCGCGGCGCCGCCGCCGCCGCCGCCCCGGGTGGGCACGACGGCGGTGAGGTACCTGCGCCGCCGTTCAGCCCCTCCGGGGGACCGGGCCCGGCCGTGGCGCTGCCGGCGTCGCCGCCGTCACCGCCTCCCTCCACTACCACCGCCGCCGCCGCGCCGGCCGCCTTCTCCATGGCCGCCGATCCGCCCGGTGAGGAAGGAGGAGGAGGCACCCGGGGCCGCCGCCGCCGCTGTCTCGGTCACCTCTAGCGCCGGCGCCGCGCCACCTCTCGCGATACTTGTCGCCGCCTCCAGCAGCGGCAACGGGCGCCTCTCCCGCCTCAGCCGCCGCCCCGCGCTCCCCCACTTCGCCCCGCCGCCGCCGCCCGGTGGTCGCGGCCCCCGCCCCGCTCCGCCGCCCCGCCCGCGCCCGCTCCGTCGCGGCAGCCTCCCGGCGGCGACCCTCTTCCGTGCGTGCCTCGGTCACCGCCCCGGCGCCGGAAGCGCCGCCGACGTCATCACCCGCCGCGGCGGCGCCGCGCGGCCGCTTCCCCCTCAGCTCTCCGCAGCGCCGCCGCCCCGCCCCGCCGGCCCTCAGGCGGGCCCGGCCCTCAGCGGGGATGGGCCGGGGGCAACGAGCGAGGGGGAGCTCCGCGCCCCTAGGAGAAGAGAGTAGGGCGGCTTCAGGCGGAGCGAAGCGGCGGGCGGGCCGCTCGTGTGGCTGCTGGCCGAGGTTGTTACTTCGGCAAAGTAAATGGCGGGAGAGCGGTAAGACGGGGCCTCGTGAAGCACCGCTCGCTGTGGAGCGAGTTCTGCCGTGCCGGCCTCTGGGGGTGCGTGTGGGAGCGGGCGCAGGGCGCGGTGATCTCCTCGGGAGATGGCGGGCGGGTGGCTACGGCCTTACCTCGCACCGTCCTGGCACCTCAGTACACACGTTCCCAATTACAAGTGATGTTCTTCCGTACAAGGCGTGCTCGCTGGGCACTGAGCACACAAAGGCAACAGCCAGAGGCCTGTTGTAAAAGAAAGCTAGTGGAGTATCACTAAAAAAGTAGGACACATCAAGATGCCTGTGTTGCTTTGAACATACACATTAATTACGTTCTTTAACTGTGTCACTATATCCAGTTTCCTTCCTCAGACCCCCCACCTCAGACAAAATTTCATCCCTAACGCGTACTTGGGATGTTAATACTGAACTGCGTTAGAGAAGGCTCCAGGGAGACCTTATGGCGGCCTCCCAGTCCCTAAAGGAGCTCCAGGAAAGCTGGGGAGGGACCCTGGAGCAGGGAGGGGAGCCATGGGATGAGGGGGAACGGCTTTAAACTGGAAGAGGGGAGATTGAGATGAGATCTCAGGAAGAAATTCTTTGCTGTGAGTGTGGTGAGCCCAGGTTGCCCAGAGAAGCTGTGTCTGCCCCATCCCTGGAGGGGTTCAAGGCCAGGTTGGATGGGGCTTGGAGCAACCTGGGCTGGTGGGAGGTGTCCCTGGTTGGACTAGATGGCCTTTAAGGTCCCTTCCAACTCTTAACTATTTTGTGATTCTATGAACTGGGTTTTTTGTCTGGAAAAACACTGATGGAACATTGATGCGTGTGAGGTCCTGCAGTAACAAAGGTCTTGTGGCAGTTAAATGTAGGCAGGCTTTTTTCGACCCGACGGACATCAATGAGGAAAATGTTTGTAACCACAGAAACACATGATTGTAAAGACTGGTAATGGCTCTAACGCGCTGGTACACTATGGATGTTTTGGAATTGGTGTTTCAAGCCAATAGCGTCTATTCCACTTATATTTTAAAGAAATGCAAAGAGCCTGTCATGATTTGATTACTTTACTCTTAAGTTTTGTCTTTTGTCTTACTTGGATAATGTTGGAAAGCAGCAGTCATGTCTGCAGCACCTCTGAAGTGAAACATTGGTTTTTTAAAAAATTCTCCAAGAACTAACGCTCATCATGAAAGCAAGTGTACACGGTTTCTCCACAAATCTTTGTGTTCCTTACATCCCACCAAAATCTACCTCTCTTACCTGCCTCTATATGTTCTTAATAAACGGACTGCATAAGTCGGAACAGCACCACTATTAAGTTACATGATTTCTAAGTTACCTGGCTATAACTATAGTTCTTGACCTCTAATCTTCAGGTACGAGGTCTAAACTGAACAATACATTTATAAACACCTCTGTAGATGACAGTTTGATGTGATCCAGGAGGAATAAACTGAATTTTCCAGCCACCTACCTACTACTACTTCCTGGTATGACTGCACAAAAATCTCAAAACAGTGCAAGATGCATGACGGCAGATCATCCACGAGAACAACACCTTTGTCCTCTTATGTCAAATACATTGATTTTTTAATGATTTATAGCAGGATACAAGCACAAATTAAGTATTTGTTATTGGTTGCAATCACAACAATCAGAAAACAGAATTGTAAGTGAATATAGGTAATCTCAGCCTTACCACCTGAGATTCATGGTGTGCGTGTGAAAAGGGTGTCACTTTTTTCAAGTGATAAGCCTGGAAATGTGACCTAGTCTTCGTTGTTTGATCCAAGAGGTGACTGATGTCTTTAAACAAGACACATCTCAGATTTCTTTGGCTGCACAAGCAGCCCAGCAGAGGAACAGAGTGTCTGAGTGCACCAAATTCACCAGCTTGGATCCAGGAAGGGCAGTTGCAGGGCTGGATTTTACCCTTTAAGCTGTTAGAAAGGAGTTGCCCTCTCTGTCCCTTGGAGGTGCAGCACAAGGTTGGGAAATGGCACCGAAGGGTCGGTTCGCCGCTGAGCTGATCTAGGCCGGGCTGCAGGAATGCCGAGTTAAATTGTGTTACAAATCTGCGTTTAAATACTGGGCTCCAACATTTGCACATTACTTCAAGTATCCGTTTAAGTTGTTGGGCTTGGAAAGGGTATTTTGAGCTATGCAGTGCAGTTTCTCGCTAATGAAAGCAGACGTATTATTTTATCAGTCTGCATTGTATTCTCAAGGCCTGAATCATACAGAGTGGTTACAAAACACCACTTTTGTTGGCACAGGCAGCATGGCCTATCAGACTATTTGTTCAGTTTCTTTTATGATGGTGACCTCTGTTCTGATCAAAGAGTTGCTCCTTCTAATCTTGCGGTGTAGAGCCAGTCGTTTTCCTCCATTTTTATAACATACAGTTTATACCTGCTCTCCCTACCCGCCTCACTAGTTTGAGCCTTTTTGTGAGCGCAACAGCAATAAAAGTACTTTTGCTCTTTAGAGAAGAAACTTGGTGTTAGATTCATTGGGCTTATAAGCTTTGTTTTTGTCACGGGCAAAAGCTGCTAACCAAAGTCAGCTGTCCATTGTGTGATGGTTCGAATGAGAGAACGCCTTGGGGAGGCGTGAAACTTCAGGGTGCATAAGAGCGCTTTGTAGTTCAGGAACCCAAAATGAAACGTTCTTGCAGATACCATGGTAATCATCAAGATGGGCTTATAATGAAAGAGGAAATAATTAAGATTTTTTTTTTTTGTATCCCAGTCTCTATATGGGTGCATGACCCAAAGCTGTGTTTCCTACCCATAGGGCTCTTAGGTAATGGATTACATAGCCATGGAAAGTCAGTGTAGCCCTGAGTCAGGGAAGTGATACCTAACAAATACATTTCCTTTTGGGAGTCTGTGAGGCTGATTAACTTTGGACATTTGGTTTTGTTGCTAGCATAAAGCAGCAGGAAATCTTGAGAAAAACAATAATCCTTCGTTATCTCTTTTGATCTGTGACTGCTACTTCAGTATTTATTCAGTTCCCTTCCGGTTATTGATCACTCCAGCAAACACTTGATATGAATAGTGGGAAAACCTGGGGCTTGAATCCAGCAAATGCTTTCAGAAATTTGCTTGTGTGAGCCAGATTCTGTAAGAAGTTCTACAAGACAATTCACACATTTAAACCTCTGCTGTGGAGTAAGTATCTGTGTGGATCTGCTTTCAGTTTCATTTATAACTGCTGGAAGCAGTATCATCATCAAAAGTCAGGAAGTGGGGATATTGACTTTTGTTTGCAAGCATAACTAGTACAGGAACTGAAAAAAGTTATTGCTGGTTTGAGTTTTAGTAACCCCTCCAATACACACACACATACATGTAACGTGCAGATTTTCACACCCCGAAGTCTGACTTTTGCATCCACCTGCCCTTCTGCCCTGATTTTACATGTGCACACTCTCCCTCCCAGTTCATACATGTGTCAGCTAATTCAGCGCATCTGTGCTCTGCCATGCCATCCAGCAGCTCTAAACACACTCTGTTCGCACTCAGCGTTTAGTTCTTAGGTATTTTTTTTCTCTATGAGCTCCTGAATGACAACCAGAGCTTCTGAAATTACCAGTTGAGGGCTGGAGAGAAAAAAAGGGTTAGAGAAGGTGTCTCATTCTTGATGTGTAAAGATAATTAATCTAGCTTTTAACTTTGATAGCTTTTATTGTTAATGCACTGAAATGGCACTTCTGAATCCCTGAAATACTTTTCTTTTTGAGAAGAGGTGAAGGTATTTTCTCTCTGTATTTGTTTTTCTGAAAACTTCTTGAATTTTTAACCCAAACTCAGGACTGCTACAACGGCCACAAGGCCATCTTTTCCCATTGTCTCCCTCTAGGCAGTTTCAGTATCAATTTTTCTCTTTTTGTGAATAGAACTGCTTCAGATAAACTAAAATTAGGCCATCATTAATTATTTTAAACAGAAAAAATAAAACTGAAGTTGTTCAGCAATTATGCAGCTACTGCTGACCAAGTCTAAGGGAGAAAGAAGGAAAAGAACATAAACGTCTCTGCATTCAGAGAAGTACCGTTTTCTGTGACATGTTTTAAGATTTGTCTAAAACACTCAGTTTTAATAACTGTAAATTACACGTGGAAAAGAATGATTAAAAAATGTTTTTATGCAGCCATGGCATTACTAAAAAATTACGTTTTTTTAGTATCTGTATTTCTCCATTACAGCAAGTTTCCTGTGAGCATCTCAATTGGTGTGGCCTTTTGAATGAAGAAAATTAAGGAAATCCAGACAGATTCAGAATGTAACAAGAGTGGTGCTAGTCTGGAAGAACTGCTTAGAGTTACAGCAGCCCTGATCATCAAGGGACAGCACCTCTATATATGCAGAAGGTAAAATATTTACATTAATGCTAACACTCAAATACACTCAGTATGAAGGCCCATTTGGGAGTGACTTCTGCCTCTATTTGGCATGGTGAGCCAGGTGATTTTGGCATTTTCTACGCTTATCCACATCAGTGTCTGTTTGAAATACATATACATCCTGCTTGAATGTCTTCAAAATGATTTGTATTCCATCTCAGATACTGATATTACATGTTATGATAGTTGTCCTTAAACCGTAATACATCGTGCCAGCTTTGACCACTTCTTCCCGGGGAGGATTGGGAAAGTAAAAAAAGGTCCAGAAAGCAATACCTTTTAAATATTGTTAAAACTACAATAACAGCACAAGAGTAAATAGTGATATATAATACACTGCTACTATTTTGGGGATGGAAGTTCAGAGTTCTACTTAAGAGATATGAGACTTGGAAACGGTCTTCCTGTAAGAGTACCGCCAGCAAAAGGCTACAATTTCAAATAACACTTGAGAAATCTGTGTACAGTGTAGGTGACACGAGACGATTGACTCTGACAGAAGACTGGGCTGAAACACTGATGGCCCCAGACAGGCATTAGGCAGGCATCCCAAGCCTCATGAGACAACAGGAGGCAATAACTTTTGTATTAAAATTAAGGTTTTGATGTAATTTTGCACTCTGTATTTTTCATAGTGAGCTTTACAAACTAGTCCCTGTATTATACCCTTCTCTACTACGCAACATATAATAGTATTTTGAACTTGAAATTCTAAAGGGATGATTATCTAACAATTGACCTAAAGTGTTAAGCTAGAAAGATGTTTATTCTGTAATATATTTAGTCATTTGGGAATCTATGTGTTATTTTAGAAATGGTTTAAGCACTTGGAATCCTAAAACTTATTAGTACTCTGCGAGACTTACGTTTTCACATGGATAAATGATTTTTGAAAGTGGGTTTCAGGTTCCTAATTTGCTTCACGTGTTTTAAAAACATTTACCCTTTTTGAGTATAAAACTGAAAAATACCATGGCCAATTGAGGCAAATAGCATCTGGATGAGATCCTGGATTTCTTTCTGAGTCTCTGCAAGTGCTGTAGAAAATAAAAATAAAATAAACCCAAGAGAAATCTTAAGATAAAGAGAAGGTTTTTTGTGTATTTTATGTATAATGGATCTGTAATCCAAAACTGTGAATGCAGCCTCTCATGCCAAAACCACCTGTATTTCAGTATCAAAGTTTACTTGTCAAAGTAATGTTTTGGGATTTTTTTATTACTAACATTTAAGGCAGCATCATCTGTAGACTACACAAGAATCAGCTAGGAGGTTAAACATTTCTTACATTTTATGTTTTGCTTGAGTCCTGCCAGTCCATAATGATAATTTCTATAGTAACCACTTTTTAAGTAAACAATTGATTAGTTCTGAAATTAGTCCTTGAAATTGCTTTTCTTTGTGCCGCTCAGGATATCTTAATGCAAGCAGCCTTCACTGGCATGCAGAACAACAAGGTTCAAGCTGTTACTTTTCTATCTTCATATAAAGTGTGCCTACAAAATATTTATACTACCAGGCTAGTTTATCTCTAGACAAGAAAGGGGGTGAGAATCTCTGTGTAAAACTTTGTAAGACCTTGGTTTCAGTGAAGGCAATGTAAGAAATTTCTTTGATTTCTCAAATAGGTGTGTAAAGTGGAAGAAAAACATTTTTTGCAGAGTTCAAATGATAACTAGAAAAATTGTCTAAAAGCCCTCAGTCGTCTAAAATTACCTAACCCCCGCTAGGATCTTCTGGAGCCTCTGTTTTTCAAAACAGAACCTTCCCTGCCTTTTTGCCTTGTGGTATTCTACTTATTGGCTCATATTATTTGCCATTTTGTCCTCGCTTCAGTGCACTTCTTTTCAACAGCTATATGTTGCTGATTCCTGATCTCCTATTTTATGGGGAGGCTGGGATACAGATTTTATAAAAAAGAGGAAAGATCAATCTTTCTGTTATTTCGGTTTGACACAGTAGAGGGAGCCAGAATCCGTCTTCCTCTAAAACTAGTCAGAATTGAGGGCCATGAATGACAAAACTCTTCCTAACATTCTGGAAATGAAATTTTACTAAAGCATTTGATTCTTAAACATATCTGTCCTAAAAATATTTTTTCCATTGAACGGTAAATACAAAGTAAAACTGTAAAAGAAACTGTGATGATTCAGAGCTAAAGGAAAAATCATATGCTTCCCTGTACCGTGGTTTCTCCTCAATGTTCAACAAATATCTTCTGCTGTGTGGATTCCCCAATGCCAAACAAGAGGAAGCTAAGTGTTTTTGCTACCAGAGTGAATGCAGGCGATTTATGGATATGAATGATAGTTTCACTACACACTGTTCCACTTCTCTCAAGATATCCCTTAGTCCCTTAGTGAACACATTTTTAACAGATGTTGTGACGACAGGGACATTAACTACCTGTATATTGTGTGTGTCGTGCGTATTCACAGAAACGGACAGGTAAGAGCCGCGTGGTTTGTGAATCGCGGGCTCTGCAGACCTGTAGAAAACAATACAGGCAAAATCAGTGGTTGCTAGCCACAGTGCAGCTCAGATAGAGTAACAGTGCTTACATTTCTTTAAATCTTTTTCCTAAGAAAAAAAATTGATAAAATCCTGAGATACTGAAGTGGTATTTTATACTGAAGAATGGACAACATTTCTTCAAGGAGCCTTATTCCGTCAGGCTGCTCCTAGGTGAACAGCAGAATGCCAAAGGTCCTGCCAGCCCAATAAGAAAAGGGAAATTGCACAGATGCACCATCTTTATACATTTCATTGACATGTCATGCTCCTAATATCATCGTCTGATGCTTGTTGAATTTAGCTATTTAAAGTAGCAAACATTTCTGCAACATTCTTAAATGAAGAAAGTATAAAAAAGCTCAGCCTCCTAAGAACACTGCCATTCTCGGCACCTCCGGATTTCTCTGTTGGTACCATACAGATCCTTTCTGATAGGCAGTCCTGACCACAAATATTGCAGGGTTATTCCAGCAGTATTGGTCTGAGCGTTTTGAGCTGCCTGTAATGTGCAATTATAGATTCAGTGGTTTCTACTTACAGCAGCCTGAATAAAAGAGGGAAGAAAGTACAATTAACAGAAAGCAAACTCGTATCCTGCTGTAATAGTATGGCCTGACTGCTGCAGTACCATCAAACTAGCACAAATAATTGATACCTAGATGGTTTTAGATGTTTCTGAGGCGTTCTTATTCTTCCAAGGAGAAACACCTCACAGGCTTTTTATCCTGGAATAGTTAGTCACTAAATGGAAATAGCTTGTAGCAATGATGTCTCTGATTAGCTGAAAGAATAGCCCTTTCATTGCCCTCGGGGACATTACGGGTTTTTTAACATTGAAGTCCACGGCCTCTCTGTGCAGAAGAGTTCAGGTAACGGTAGGTGGCATGCTTCTCCCGCCTGAGGACTTTGAAAAGGTTTGCTGCATCTTAATCCAGACTGGTTCTTACCCAATGCTGGTACCTGTGTGCTTCAGGACACATAGTAGCTTTCTCTGACCGGAGATAGACCCGCTTGTGTCCATACTTGTGCCTTTTGCGTTTATGCCAGAGCTCCTCCCAGCCTGTACTCTTCCCACAGCTCATTGTAACAGCCTTTTCATCTGTTCTTCATCTGCAGTTTTGAGTGGGTTGCCTCACATGCAGGAGGTAATTAAACCCATAAACCCATATTAATTCTTTGCTGTGTGACATGGACATTTCCTACTCTTCCTCTAACCAGACTAAATATATTTGTGGCATTTAGTGTGAAATAACTTCCTTAAATTGTTGTAGAGAGTTTCTAAAGTCCGTATGGAAAGATCCAAGATATGATATCTCGTGGCAGTTTTGTAAATTAAGCCCCTGCCTTCCAAAACCAGGGCCTACTAAAAAGCCTTTTGCATGAAGAACAGCTTCCCACTTGCAGTCGTATCCACTTGTGTAAAATAAACTGTTTCTGCGCCATTCCTGCTAACCAGTCTCTCTGTTGGATTTTAACCTTGCATATATTGTTGATTTTAATTTTGACCTGACAGGAATGAAGCTGTGATTTTAGATGTTACTTTACTCAAAAAAAGTTTGATTATTGCTTGATTATTCAGTAGTTTCTCATGTTCTTTTCTTAGCTATCCAGTTCTCTGGTCGCAACTGGGGTAAATAAGCAATGAGCTTTTCGAAAGCACACAGTTTTATCTAACTCCGCTTCCAGTGAAGTCAGGCGAGTTTTAGCACTGACTTCGACATGATCTGAATTAGGCCAATGATGAACGTATTTCAAAGTCCTACACTGAGGACCTGATAACCTTATTGAGTTGTCAAATAGCTGCTTAGGCAATATCAGTGCCCAATAGACAGGAGTCTCTGATTTGTCTCATTTAAATCTGTCCTTGCCCAACTTAAAGTGCACTTATGTACTAAAAGGAGGAAGGAAGTACTTGATTTTTCTTTCAGAATTGGAAGTAGGTAGATTGCCTACTTGATAACCAGGAATCAAATAAAATAATCTTCTTTTTCTTTGGGGAAAAAAAAAGACTACACAGAAATTCCTTGGGAAGCCTAGTCTAATTTTCCACCTTCTCCACACAATAATTTTTAGTTCCAATGTTACATCGTTCTGTATTGAATTTTACGACCAGCTTGATGGTGAAGTTTCCTTTTTGTGGGTGGCAAGATAAAATGACCTAAGTGCATGAGTGGGAGCGGGCTTACATGTCTGAGAGTGTCACTGAGGCTAATACAATCTAATCTGCGCTTTCCTAGAAGTTTGAAGAGGAAAATAATCACTCTAAAAGGCTAAGAGCCAGTCTTGGTCTCTAAGAAGAGACATCAAGGTCAGGCATAGTAGCTGGACTCTGTCATTCCTAGTCTGAGAAATGGGCATTTGTCCGTGTAGTTCATAGTTGAGTACCGGTTCTAGGGTAGTAGCGTTGTAGTTTGTTAATTTGTTTTGAAATTTTATTGGGCATAGGTCAGGGTTAGCAGATTAAAAGATGTTTGTCATTTGAAGGGTTTGAACATTTTAAACGGTCACTCTTTCTTGACCTGCTTTCGTTGTAGATCGCAAAACACCATCCCCGGGGACAACAAATGCATTCAGAAGGGTCGTTTCCCATGGATTCGGTGCTGCCATAGCTCAGACTCCTGTTAGGAGTTTTACTGTTGTCTTCAGCAGCAGCAAAGATGCACTGATGATATTTCTGATCAAGCAACCATTATGACATAAACTAGACCTCGTCTACCTATTTATTGCACAGTTTTCACGTAAAATGTCAATTAGTTGAATCCAAAATGTTGCACTGGAAGCATCAGAGTTCTGATAACTTTGGATTTCATGAAAGGTTATGTTTCCTATAGAACCATATTGGCTTTAACAAACCTGCAGGTTAAACCCTGTGCTTGTAGGATTTCTAGCTTTGGGGCACCCAGTCAAATGGGCCAAGAACATCAGTGTTCTGCGATGCCAGAACATCCATCCCAAAACTCTTAGAGTGCTGACAGCAATGAGGCTACAGTGCCCGACCGTGCAGCAGGACCTTGGAGACCGTGAGACTTGTGTTCATGTCAGGCTCTCAACTTATTCAGGCTTCCTGTTCTTACACGGGGAGCTGAGTCCTAGGTCTTGGCTCAGCACCGGGCTCTCCGCTCTGCCAGAAGGAACTGTGAGAATTTGGTTCAATACATAATTTGCACAGCTTCCAACTTCCCTTCCCAGGGAGCCAGGAATCTGGCAGACTTAGGCAACCATGAAAAATACTTTTTAAGACACAGGAGGCAGATATAACATTCAAATGTGGTAACATGACTAGCTCTTTATGAACAGGGACGGGGGGATCCCCCTTGTTACTTCAAGGGACACAGGGCAGGTTCCTCTCTTTCTAAATCAGGCACCTACTTGTGAGTCCTTCTGTCCATGGCTGTATTGACTAGACCTGCACTAACTCTAAAGGAAGCCCAGCGTCTCTTTGCAGTGAGAATAGCTTGCGTGTCTGTGTTGTAGACACCTGAAGCTTAGTAAAACAAATCCCACTCTGTATTTCCAGCACTCATAGCCATGGAGAAAAGTCAGAAACCTAAGTTCACTTAAAAGCGCAGGAGCCAGATAAGGGTAATTCTAAATTAATTCCTGACATTTAATGTCATGATTTATTTTTGAGACCTATAGCTAGATTATGAGTATGCCTGATTGGCAACATTGAACCACTGTTGCTATTAGAATAGAAGGCATTTGAACAGAAAGCAAATGTCAAGGACTGTCAGCGTGGGGTTGGAGGGCAGTATAGAGGAATGGCCTAGCGAGTATAGTCACTGGCTAATTGATCCAAAAGACAACACTAAAAGCTTCATGTCCAAAGAGTTTGTTAATATTTCTTTTCATGACTTGAGAAGAATTCTCGGGTTAGCATTCAAATTAGTAAAAAAACAACACAGCTATTCAGCCTTTGCAAAGCCACAGATCTATCTGGTGCCTCTTTTTAATTTCTTTGATGTGACTGGACCAATCTTTTTATTACTTATTTAAATGTACTACGTGAACCATACAGATCTTTGCTAAGCTTAATCACATTTTTTCTCAGATGAAATTTTTCTGATTCTTGGAATGTACCGAGGAACCTCTCTTAAAATCAAGTCTTCCTGAAAGCTCTCAAGTTAGGTACCCCAAATCACTTGTCTCCTTTGAAAATCAGAGTTTGCAAGCACTACTCTAAAGAAAAACCAACCAAACCAACCAAACAAGCAACATTTCCTCAGTTTCATACTACTTTTAGTCACTTCCTTAACATTGGGAATCACAGGTTTCCAGTATTACATGCTATCCTGTAACAGATACAGGCAAAGGAGACCATATGAAGGAAAATGGCAACCAGAAGACAGACAACTTTTTCTTGCTGCTGATGCAAATCCAGTTGCCTTCTAAGAGATCATTACATGCCGATAATGTCATTGGGAGTTTGATTCACGTTTAAGGTAGTACTGGACCTGGAACTACAAGCCAGAGGTCACCTAATAAATGTGGTCTGTTTGAATGCTGCTTGAAAAGTTTTTAGCTGTTAAAAACAATTGATTTTTTCAGACAGAAGAGTACACATGCTTAGGTTTGACTAATTGAACTTTGCTTCTGAGTCTAAGAAAAAAATGTTGAAATATTTCACTGTGTTTTTGGATTTCACCTGTGGGGACAGAAAGCTTCACGTTTAATTCATGGAGCCTCAGAATTCATTATAGCAGAATAATATACAGAAGTGGATTATCTTTTTATGTCAGTGAGTAAATGACAGTGCCAACTTTCAAAATCTATTAACCTGCTTGCTTTGAAAGAATGGAGCAGGCTCAGTGCTAGCAGGAGCAGGCCTGCTTGGCGGGCTGCAGAGCTCTGGACCTGGTTTCTTCCTCCTCATCCTTACCCCTCTGCTTGCAGAGTTTCAGAGTTCCCTGCTGTGACGGCAGGAGGCGAGTCCTGCCTTTACCCAGATACTGGCTTTGGGGAAATTGAAAACCTGGGTTCTGATAGTAGTGATGAAAGGAGCAATATTTTTGAATACAACCGTGATAGAGCTTTGCTCAGCACATATGGGACTGAAAGGATTATTCTCTACATGTTTATCCGTCTCTCTTGCACTATAAACATTCCCCCATTGACAAGGACATAAAATGGCTCTACAAACTTCTATTCTCCTGTTCAGGTGCCAGTTCAGACCCTGACTCTTAGCTAAGGACATTCCAAAGGCAGTAGAGGATATTTGAAGTGGGAAACACCACTCCTGCTCCAGGGCTTCTTTTAAAATAACTATCTTCCCATTTATCAAAGTTGTGAGAGCTTTCCCTTCAGGAATTGCTTACTCAGAAATGGAGGAAAGAATGAGAATGTCTTTTTCTTTATCGCTGTCTTTTTCTTCTTAATGCTTGAACATTTACAAGTTGTCTCACATAGATAAACTAGTATCTTTCCAAGAAACAAAACAACATAAAAAAAATCCAGAAGCCGTAACAGAAAAACAGGCACAAATCAGAGAACGATTATAGAAGCAACGCGTAATCTGTTTCTATGGGGATGGACATGAAAGAGGAAATATTTATCAACTCTGCAGTTCTTAGGCCGGAATGGGAAAACTGTAAGTTCATGATGAAACTAAACGAAAAATAAGACAAAGTGAGAGTGTCAGCACTGCCGAGGGGCAAAGGCTGTCAGTGATGCAGTAACATCAGGGCGTGTCAGCTGCGGAATGGGGGAGTCCCTGTAAAATCTCGGAAATTTTCCAGAAGTCCTGTAGTCCCACTAGACATAAAGCAATTTTTTCAACTCTTACTTAGCATTTCAAGTTGGGAACAAAATCAATGGCTCCCAGAATCCTTCGTTCAGATTCAACATGCTTTTCTTCTGATTTTAGCAAATACACCTGCTTACACTTACAAAAAGTTTGTAGCCGTGTTTTTTTATAAATTGGAGCTCACAGATAAACAACTTAAAGGAATTCAAAACAAAAAAAAAAACCCTTCAAACATTTCTGCATTATGTCAAAACTAGGAAAAAAATATTAACAATCTCTTGCCAAACAAAAGCTTTCAACTTTGGCTCTTGACTGAACTGTGTTCACTGAGCGGTTCCCCTATACTGCCAAAGACCATCAAGCTACACTGGACTGCAGTTGCACTTTTCCAGGCACAGTGCCACCAACAATTTCTTTGGGTTTGAATGCTGTTTATTAGCTATCGGAAACAAAATAGCCATGCCGGAGACAGACTGGGGAAAAGAATGAACCAGAGACTCTCAGTGAGAATTTTCAGAGAACTTACAGCAGACCTGTTAGGATGGTTAGAAACAGACAAAGCAGCTCGCAGCTAAACGTAAGCATAAGTAGAACAGATTGAACAATAGTTTATCAAACAGGAAAACGCATGAAAAATACATCCAAATCGGTGGGAAACAAAGAACAGAAATTAAAATAGAGTTTAAACAAAATCAGTTCTTGTTATGCTATTGTTGTTGTGCTATGTTATGTCTTGTTATGCTATTCCACATCTATCAGCTATGCCAACTGTTTTTAAATGGCACCTTAAAGAAGAATGGAAGCAGCCGCTGAGAACGTGAGCTTCTGTGGAGATATGACATCAGCAGGATACAAAACAACAAAAATAGGTGGATCATAAAACTCAGAAGAACACAGGCCGCAAAGCTCAGGCAGCAGCATGGAGATTGGAAACTGAGTGCCAAAAAGTTTCTAGGGCACAAGTGAACGTACTGGATTCCAAAGGCCTCCAGAGAATTATGTAAGAGGAAGAAAAAAGATCACCACCGACAGTTGTATCATGAAACAAACGTCAGTCACACCACCGCAACAATTTAAATCCCAGATGGCACAGCAAAGAAATTTATTAAAAGTACTGAAGCTAAAGGTTCTTTCTGGTAAGGACTGCATGAACTGAGTAACGCTGCACCCAGGGTAATTCTTTCCTACAACTATTTTGTAATTAGATGTGCACTTCACTGAGACCAAAACATCACTCTGATGGTTTTTTGAGGGACCTTATAACTAGAAATGGATAAAATGATCAAGCCAGTACGTCATCTGCTTTGCGGATTACTTACTTGTATTGACAGAAAAAAAAGGCATGGGGACATGAAAAAAAGAGACTAATTCTGAGAAGTCAGAAAATTTGCCAGCTGATAGCCCTTACTAAACACTGAAGGCTGTATACTTGGATAGATTCAAGCAATTTAATGCATTATAGAGGAGTCAATATGAAATACGTACTATCGGTAAGGTATTACCTCACACGGCAAAACAAAACCGCTCTTGTACTTGCTGCCAAAGGACGACATTGGCAGCTGTTTCTTGATAAGGACAACAGCTACATCACCACACTCTGGATTTCCTGAGACAAATTGGTAGGGATGGTAGAATGCCCCAGGGATCAAACGTACAGGATTTGAAAAGCAGGACAGGCAACAAGACTCACTAACAGGACTCGAGCACTTCATAGATTAATGTTGAAATTATATTGAGAATATTTTGGATGTAAAGATAGTATAGCAAGAAGTATAGCAAGGCATGAACTCGATCTCCTCTCTCTTATCAGCGTAAGCAGGAAAGCTGGAAGAACAAGGTGATTTCTGGCTCATTGCTGCACCATCCATGATTTACCTGCTGACTTACCCACAGCTTGCTTTTAACAGCTGAAACCAACAGAGAAGATATGCCACATGTAAAAGATATTATTACATCGTATCAAAGCCTTCATTAAAAAATATTTAACATAGGTTTTTTTCCAAGTTAGACTAGTGTATATAAACCCCCAGGGTGAGTAGAAGATGGAAATGCAAGAGATGCAGTTCATCTAAACAATAAAGCAAAGAGCAGGGGTAGCCCATTCTGAAATTCAGTGATATTCTGCAGCGTGCACGAGCAGACAGCATGTTGCTGCCAAGATGGGGATTGGGACATTGTTTCTAGAAATAAGGCAACCGGGAGCTTTCACGTTAATCTTACTAATACCCACAGAAAAACCTCCCCGCAAATAAAGTATCTTACCATCACCTGCATGTGTAATAAGCGCCACCAGCACAGCGGGGAAGGAAAGTCTTCAGAAACTACTGTAAATAATTAGAAGGCATATTTATGAAGTACCCTATTACACACCCCCAGAACACTGTTACCTGATATTCTTGGAATAGCAGAGCTAAAACTGAGATACTACGAGACGCATATAGATGATTTCTCACACAGCAATCGCGACGAGAAAGCTATGAAAAATGCATTTTTCTTCCTAAGGCAAAGCATCATTTAAAGCAACTATATAGGAGATTGAAGGCAGGAACTTAAAAGAACAAGTTCTGACCAGAGGGTCACAATTGCTACTAGCATCCTAAGGATACTTGGAAGATCTGCATAATCTGCATAAACAAAAGAGGCATCATATATAAGCAATATACTATATATTAAACATATACTCTTCAGAAAAGTTATTCTTGAAAACATACATTAGAGCCATTTTGATTTCTCATATGCAGGCAACTATAAGAGAGATGAAAGACCTGGTAAATAGCTATGTCATACATAGGAACATCCAGAGCCAGACATTGGAAATGTGCAACGTTCCCAGTAGAGCTCAGTATACATTAGGAACGCACAGAAATTCTCTCATTATCCTAAACCATTATCTAGGGGTTTGGAAGTGATACATATTGTCAGATACTGCTGCAGTGATTACTGCAGGCAAAGCAACGTAGCATTTCAATGGACAGTCATTCTGGCCGATTTAAAAATGCTTATTTTAATGAGAGAAAACTCCATAAAACTCTGGAGGAGTGGCTCATCACCCCAGATACATGGCTTCGCATCAGAACTGAGGATGTGCCCAGAAGATATGCCCTGTCCTGGAATGCTGTTAGCTACCCCTTAGCAGGTCTCTGCCTATTCAGCTACAGCGATCGCATCGTTTCCACGTTTATGTTTGCCCATCAGGTGGGCCTTCTTGCTCATTTTATATCTATGGGTCCATCTCTGTTCAAATAAAAGGCATATGTCTGTTTGAGATGTTTGACTTGTTTTACATGGGAGCCAAACATCAGTGATAAGAATAGCAAACATAATGCACCTGGGCAGGAAAAGACTGGTACCTGACCACATGTCCAGAAATACAGACAATTATTTTGAAATATAGTGATAATTACATTTATTTAAAAAAAGAGCAACTGTCCAAAGGGAAAAAATAACAGCTAAGCCACATGTCTGTAGGTGCAGGACTGGAAATAGGAGGTGGCGACACTTTTTTCAGCATTATCTCACCTGCGCCTGCAGACAGATGCAGAGAAGTAGTGCTTTTTTGCTGGTTCCATCCACTTTGGCAGAAGGCTATTTTTCATTTTGAGGAAGAAAAAAAATCGCTAGCTGGCTGCCCTCCTTCGTGTTATCATTAGATATTTAAAAAGCCAAAAAAACAAAGAAAAAACCACCCCCCAAACAGAACTGTGGTTACTGGCAGCGGGTGTGATCCTGGCACGTAAAGGTCTCCAGGTTTGGTGTATGTGTCACGGTCCATTCATGCAAACAAACTTTTGATCTTCAAAACAAAGAAGAAACAGCAGTAAATAAAACCAGGGGCCGCAAAATTAGAGGGTTACTAATTGTCTTTGTTTTTTGAGAGAGCACTTTGAAGAGGACTTACTCTCCAAAAGTGCTCTGGCAGTTGTTCTTATGAACATACATCAAATTTGTTACTCCAAAGTCTCATGCAATTTTAGTACATTTTGATCCACATATGTGTAACTTTCAGTAGGAACATGAATTCCCATGAAATATGAACAGCTTTCCCTTCAACTTTTGAATGCTTTCCACTCTCCTGCAATCTCCTTCAAGTGCAAGCCACCTGAACACAGAGGTGAATGGATGGGTTTTTTCTGATAAAGGAGGTGTTATTGTGAAATTCATGGCTCAGAAATTCCTTAAGAGCTATGGCTCTACCATGGCATCTCTTCATCCTTACTGATTACGTTGCATCCAGCTTAAGAGAGCACACAGCACAAAATGAAGCCTGCCCATATGCAAACAGAAGTCAGTTAAAGAGGTGTCTCTGAAAGTATTTCTCCAGTGGGGGTCTGAGAATGAAGTAATTCCCTTTGTATCAACTCTTTCACTTTGCACAGCATTGTATGATGGAATATTTAAAAATGATGCGTCCTTTTTTTTCCAGGTCTGTTACTCTTGGAATTCCTGTCCTTTGGTCCTCCACATCTGAAATAACACTAATTACCATCTGTACCTTTAGACATACATGTGCGTGAAAATGCATTCATCTTAAAATGCAACGGATATGTCCCTTTCTGTAATACCAGGACAACTTTGTTGAAAGTGTACTCAATGCGGTATGGAAGAATTGAGTAACAGGAAGCCCAGTATAATATTTAATATCGTTAAACAAACATCAGCATTGGAGTTCAGATCTCTCAGCAGTTATATGAAATGTTGGCATGAAGTACAGGACAGACAACAGAAGATATCTAGAAATAAACATGGACCCTGTATTACAAACTTACATATTAACTCTAGGGGACCAGTAGTGTTCTTGCTAACACTGCACAATGCTGCAGGGGAAAATTCCAGATAGCTTTCAAGATGCGACGTTCTATATCAAGACTTTTTCTTGTGCTAAATTTCAGTGTAACAGAAAATACTTTCCCCTCCCAGTCCTTAGCTGAGAGCATTTGAAGACCTCTGCTAAGGCATGATTTACCACTACCACCTTTTTTCACCACTTTGGCTTGGGCAATGTCTGGTTGCATTTTACAGTCACTTTATGGTTATCAACGAGACACCTGAATGTGTGTTTATATCTCACTGAACGCTCTGTTAAGATTTGCAGAGACACAGGTTCAAGACACAAGTAAATCAAGCTGACGTTGGTAGGAAAGTTATATTCCATTTTTACAGTAGCTTTCATTGGGTCAGAAGGTGCTTGCCAGATTCCTGAGTTAGCTCTTTGCATCCCTTCTATCGGAGATCTTAGACAAAGTGTTGTTAAGCCCCTGTATCCACCATTCCCTATATCACCATTTATATCAACACAAAATGCTTGCTGAAGTTTGCAAACTCAGAACACTGAGGTATCTGAATGTCAGTCATTTAAGGGACCGCGCGAAAAAATGCTAGGCAATCTTGAGGCATTCTGAAGGTTACAGGTTAATCAAGAGATCCGTGTTGTAGCCATGGGTTCTTCTTTGACAGAGGGATATGGTCAGTAAAGCCAATTACAGACTCAAGTGTTTAACCAGCTTTTCCCTGGGATTTTGTTAGGCTAAAGCAGCACAGTTCTGAAAGGTCCAGATTGTGTCATCACAATTCCCATTGTTCTCCAGAAAGTTGGGATTTTGCTACAAGCACCTGAAAATAATCCCTATTTCTAACATTATGACAAAACAGGGGTGTTTTTCTGCAAGTTTGGCTTTTCCCCACCACGCTTCATGTAAGAGTTATCCAGATAACCTTTACTTGCCAAAACAGAGCCTTGTTCCTTTAAATCACTAACAAGAAGGCTGTGTTTCACCTACAAAGATAACAGGAGCAGACTTGGGAAAATGCAAAACTTCTTTGCAAAAGCAGCAGCTAAGTACAAATTTCATTGTATCAAACTATTCTGTAAACCCATCTAAGTTTTATGTGGTTATTCATGGAGAACAGAATGGTCTTTCTGAAAGACAAAATGCATTGCCCTGACATTTTTCTAAATAAAAATTGCCTGTAAATATTTGACACCTCATTGAATTTATTTAAGACGTTTAAAAACTCAAGTTCAGACACAAAGTGAAGTCTTTTTTGTTAGTTTGTTTGTTTTGTCACTTTTCCAGAAAACTGAAAAATGAATTATTCGAACTACTCCCAGTAGGAATAATACAGAGTTGTGGTAAAACTGCCCACTTGAGAAAAAAACAGAGTAGAAAAGGGAAGCTTAAGGACTAAGGAAGTGTTAGAAGACCTCTCTCTAACTTATACCAGGTGGGTACTTGCTACTGGAAGCAACGTGTTGCAGGGCAGAGCACGACCTCCAGCAACGCACTGAGAATAGTTGGGTGGGTTGACATCCAGCCACCAGAGAGAGAAATTCTTTAAAAGTAAATCATAATATTCCCCACTGTGGAACTACATCACTTTGCACTCAGTAAGCATCCAAACTTATACTTGTTTTTTTTTTTTTAAGCCCCTCATTTCCAGGTTCTGGAAAATAATTACAGTTCTATTCCATGTCCTGGCACTCTGTGCAAACTTCACAATTCTTCCTGTGTCTGATCTCCTAGGTTATGGGCAAATCAATAAAAAAATTGTTAGAGAACGGTGCTTAATTAAGAGATTATTCTCAGGAAGACGTCAGCGTAAATGAGGAATTGCAAAAATTATGAAATGACGGCTCTTGCAAATGTTTACACAGTTTTCTGAATCCTGGTGAATAGCAGTACCCACAGAAAACCAGAAGGGAACCTAACAAGTAAGGCGCTCAAATCAGCCCGTGGCCGCTTGAGCAGCCTTCCTCTTGGATGTTACCCTAGGTATGCATCCCAAAATTTGGAGTGAGATACAGTCTTATACAGCATAGAAGTATCACTTCCAGTTTACTGACACAGACCTGCATGAAATCTGCATGAAATCGTTCCACTACAGAGCTACAGGTACTGGGAGATTCAGATTCCTTGGTACCCATTCCACACCTCTGCCTTCTGTTTCTGTATGAATTCAGAAGCCAGTTGAAAATGGAGATCCTGTTTACCTGTATCTTTGTGCTCATGGCTGTGTTTTACCAATCTCTATTTTTTTATACCAAAGTCTAGGTAAGCCATCTCAACTTTGTAAAGTGATTTAAAATTAAACTTCTCTCATTGCAAACATGTATGTGGACTGAGTCCTATCTGGGTGAATTCTTACTGTACAATATCAACCTGCTTTGCTTCTGGACAAATATTTGCCAAAAAAAAAAAAAGGAAAAAAAAAGAAGCACGGCTATAGGATTAGACTTGATGACTTTTTTGTCTGATGCCTTGAACTCCTTGTTTGTCATTTGATAAGGAAATTTACGCAAAACTTTATCTATTTGGGTGCTGGAAGGTTCGACTTTTTCAGGACAAAAAGGCCCCGAGTAACACATAATAAACAAATAATATCAAATTCATTTTTGGCAAGGACAGTCCAAGTTTTGTAACCTTTTTCAGACCAAATGGAAATCTACAAATGCCAGCTCTATTGTTAATATTTTACAGACATGAGTAGTAAAGAGTATATAAGCAAATGCTTTCCCTTCAATCTTCCTAGCATTTCTGAATAATTTAGCCCACACCATAATTTGCAACCATGAAGTGGGTAACATTAATTTCATTTATTTTCCTCTTTAGTTCCGCTACATCCAGGAATCTGCAAAGAGTTGCTCGAGACTCAGGTAAGAAAGCGCTAATTGGCTGTCTTTGCAGTCTTTGTTATATCAATTTAATGACTTCAATGCAATTCCATGAACAATTCTTGCAAGCCTGATCCAAAGAGAACAGAAAAATTGGGTTGACTTGAAAAGAAACTAAATGAAGTGGTGAGGAGATGGGTGGAAGGCTCCAGACAACTTAACTGGGCGACGTCCCTTTGCAACATCAGCGTAGTGCATGAACAGATGCTGACTATTCAGAATCTGTTAGTTTCCAGCACGGAGGAAGCGGCTGCACTGTGCTTTTGGACAGGCTGCCTTTTGGATGGTAGTTCGGAAGCGAGCTCCTCACCAATTAAAGGCAGCGGTTTTCACACCAGTAGGTCAAAAATCCAAAAATCTACATCTCAGTCCGGGCTATAAGAAGGCTAGCTGAAAACTCCTCATTGTGCCATTTCTCCTTGTACTACAAAACTTTAGACTTTAGTCAAACAAATATTTCTGCAGGCAGTCCTGGAAGTTTTTCCACTGATATTTTTTTATTTGAAACATGAAAATACCCAAATTTAACAAAACTGAGCTTTCAGGAGCTGACTGGAAATGCCAGTGAACAGCAGCAAAAAGAAATCTTTAAATTACCCTTTTCTGCACTGGAACCCTTATTATCAAAGAAGGTATATTCCATTAGGTAAAAGAATTACTCTTCATGTTTTCTAAATGGTGCTGAATGCTATTTCTAGAACCAAAGGACTGCCTCGTTCTAGCTCATTCACTAGTGTGCCCATATGCCTCGGTATCTGCTGGGAAAATCTTGTGGGAGTCCTCTCGCCAAGAGCGAGGTACAACTACAACCTGTATTCACAACCAAGTGAAGGCATTTATCTGCTCTCCTTCTCATGAAGAGCACAGATGATATGCAGTGGGTGGAACGAGAATATGAATCTGCCAAGCTAATAATTTTGTGTTCCAAGAGAGAAAATTCTAATGCATGCTCTAATCAAACTGCAGCTGAATTCCTTTGTTTGTAATGTAGGCATGTTTGCTAACCCTTAATAGTAAGCTACAGCAGTAATTTTGACTATTTGAATTAAATATGTGCTTACAGAGGTAAATATTGTATTAGAATCCTGAAAATCACATGCTTGCGTCCCTTCAGAGAGATGAGCGTGCACAAGAGTTAGGTATCTACTGACAAATGACAAGAATGGTCATCTGGGACAAAGAGTTCGAGGTGGCCTGAAGAAAGCTTTAGATTGAAGTTCCTGGAAAAGCAGTAGAGATTACCCAGGGTGGTGTACCCAAAAGTGGGATTTTACAAGTGCTCAGCATTAGCTTGGGCTGTTTCAAAGCAATGATATTACTCCCCTAAGCGTAAGAGCTAGGTGAATGACAAACACTTCTGGAAATCTGGCCCGTGGTGCCCAGAATGTGTTCTTTAAGGGGTCTAGCACAGCCATCGTGACAGCAAGCATCATTGTTCTCTTTGTTTTTCTTCCCAGAGCACAAGAGTGAGATTGCCCATCGCTACAATGATTTGAAGGAAGAGACATTCAAGGCAGTGTAAGTGGATATTCAGCTTACGTTTTCTCCTTGTTTTCCATCTCTGTTGATACTGGATAGAAAAGGAAAACCAAAACACAGTGTATGAGCTAGTGAAAAGTGTGTATGTCTCACTGAAATTAGCCTTCTTGCTGTTAGCGTACAAAGCCTAGAAATATTTTAAGACCTGCAGAAGTCACGATGACTTTCTTTCACTCTGGGAATACAACTGCCTGCAAACCTTAGGAGAAAACCTGTGTTCCTTATGTGAAAAGAAAATAGGCACGAGTAAGACAGTTTTTATAACCTTAGGACTGAGAGGAGTTGTGCTGGATTGAGACATTATGAAAAAAACCAAAACCAAACCACCAACCTCAAAAAACAAACCTGTGACAGGTTTTCTGAGACAGTTCAATGGTTTTCTTTGGAAACTGGTTTTGGGAATGGCAGAGGGCCCTGACAGGAACATAACTACTTCTGAAAGAAGGCAGCCTGAAGATCGTCATTTGTAACGATGGCAAAAACCTGCTTAGTTCATGGCATTTGCAAATATGCTGGCAGAAGTGGCAGAAAACTCAAATCCCAGTCTTTTCTGTTTTGTTTCTAATCCGTTATTCAAGACCTTTGTTCTTGGGAAGTAAAGTTACAAACATTTTTCAGAAAGAACATGAGAAGAGGAAGGATACGGGAGCCGGTACTGTGCTCTTTGTGGTAGTCTGGTTAAGCAATTGTGCGTGTCATTTGAACAAACAATTTGAATCCAGAAGCACCTTTGAAAATATTGAGTGTTATGTTTCTTATCTCCATATTCCAAACCGTGCTTTGTGTTTCAGTACCATGATCACGTTTGCCCAGTATCTCCAGAGATGTTCTTATGACGGACTGTCTAAGCTGGTGAAGGATGTTGTTGATCTGGCACAGAAGTGCGTGGCCAATGAGGATGCTCCCGAGTGCTCAAAATCACTGGTAGGCAGCGAATCCTTTGGGATTGTGTTTCTCCTCGTTCTGTGCAGCTACCAGAATCACCCTCATTCAGCATTGATACCTGATCCTTTCAGGTGTTGCTCTTCTCATCAGCCAATGCGCAGATTTTAGTGATGAAACAAAGCACTTGTTTTTGTCAGGTTCTGAAACTCTGCTTTTCAGAAGTGCCTAAATGATCCCTGGAGCCATATATTGGAGCCCAAACACCACACTTTGGCACATTACATGTAGCATTGCCTGGAAATCGACGTTAGCATTTAGTACAAATACCCCAGCTGTAAAATACAGGTCTAATTCTGAGTATTGAAGACCAAAGCGTGTGGGTTTTCACACTCACACCGGGGTGAACTGAAAAATTATCTGTGCTAATTTAAGGTAATTTAAGAAGTTTTTTTTAAAACTCCTCTAAGATCAGGTATCAAAAGAAGTTTGCAGGTACATAAGATCCCTGGGATGTCCAGCAGGTTCAGCCCGGCCCTTCAGAAAGTTAGGTGCTTGTGTTCTTATGAGCTCTAACATTCAGACAAAATGACAGGACTGCAGTAGTTCTCCCTAAAGGTTTCCCAAGCTGATCATCAGGTAGAATATCAAATCTTGCTTCAATTCATGTGAAAATTCATTTTAGCCAGATTATAAATAAAAGATCACCATCTTGCACACAGTATTTTAAATTATAATTAAATTTTTTTTTCTTATCCAGTAAAAACGTATTTACTTTTCAATCTGGGTTTTCTTTTACAGATAAATAGAATGTACATTACACTTTCTATAAACAACAGTTCTGACCTTCAGCATTTCCCTTACAGCCCTCCATTTTCCTGGATGAAATCTGCCAAGTTGAAAAGCTCCGCGACTCATATGGAGCCATGGCTGACTGCTGTAGTAAAGCTGATCCTGAAAGAAACGAGTGTTTCCTGTCATTTAAAGTTCCCCAACCAGACTTCATTCAGCCGTACCAAAGACCAGCTTCTGATGTGATATGCAAGGAGTACCAGGACAACCGGGTGGCATTCTTGGGACAGTAAGAAAAATGGCCATTTTTTACTGGTTAAGTATTTAGTCGTGCAGAAGAGGGATCCCCAGGCTATACAGAGTTTGTGGACATGCAGGACATTTGAAAAAGTTGCAAGTATTCAACCTCATATCTGCATATATAAAACAGTTGCTCTGATCACATTTTTTCAATCCTTTTTTGGGCAGGTTTTTGCATTCAAAAATGGACTTGAAGGGATCACATTTTATAAATCTTGGGGGACTTTTCTTTTTTTTGCCCCAGAAGCCCTGCAAGACCACAGCATTTCCAATATCGATTTAATAATTTACTTGCTTTGGCTTCCCACTACCTCGTCTGTAATTTGAAAGGATGGAGAAAGATAACAGTAAGAAGAAGAGAAATTTGCAATAAAATGTCGGTGAAATGACCATAGGTTAATTTTTTTCACACTCAAAACCAGAATTTTCACGTATTTGATAACACATTCTAAAAAAGCATATGAACATCAAACTAAGCAGATGACAATACGAGGAGTTCATCCTTCCGTTATTGTTATTGAGTCCTGCTTTGGAAACAGTGGGATTTAACAGAGCATTTACCAGTGGTAGGCATTACGTTAGGAAAGTAGATTATATTTCCAAACCAGAAATAGAAGTTATAAAAGAGATTTAAGGCCATTTGCTGTTGTCATTGGAATATGTAACTTATGTTTTCCTTTTCCTTCTAGTTTCATCTATTCTGTTGCAAGAAGAAACCCCTTCTTGTACGCCCCAACGATCCTCGGTCTGGCTGCTGATTATGAACATGCACTTCAAAGCTGTTGCGGAGAGGCTGATGTTGGTGCTTGCTTGGATGAAAAGGTATATCAAATTTTTCACTGATTTTTTTTAAGCAACAAAACAAAAGATTCAAAGCGTGGATAGTTAAGCTTGTCTTTTTGTCCCTTTGCTAATACCTTATCAGGCAGCTCTGAGTATTGTGCAGAATCCAAATAAGGTGTAGCACTTGGGATTTTCTGTCTGTGGTAAACTATAGCGAGAAGGCACGCTACCGAAGAGGTGCTAGGGAAAGACAGATCTCACTTGGCAGCCTAACGTGCCACCTCCATATCCAACCTGTAGGTGTATGAGAGATCTCTCCTATTCTTCCCCTATTCGTTGCCCAAGCAAGTGGAGGAGAAAGAGTGAGGAATGGGTAGAATCTTCCTGTTCATGCAAATCTTTGTCTGAAGAACTTGTAGAGAAGGGTCAGGATTAATCACATGTTAGCCCTATGAATCGATAGCAGATGACTTCCTCGTAGCTTTGCCTTTTAGAGAACTGAAGCCAAGATTTCCTGTTAACCTTGAGAACGGCATGAGGCAAACTTTCCGTTTGTCTCAAACGCAGTCCCAGTGACTTCTGTGTAGTCACTGTGGTGCTTTGAAAGACAACTTAGGCTCCTTTAAGTCACAAGGTTTCAATGAATTTGAAGTATTCGGTGGACAGCAGCATATCTGTAGAAGAACTGCACCCTGCGATAAAGTATAGTGTATAGACTAGAAGTTAAATGCTGGATTGCGACCTGGTTAGGACTGCCTAAGCAATTCTCAGTTTGCTTGGCTTTTCATCAGAGCTAACTGGACCAGAACCTGCTGTGTTTCTGAAGTGGGATTTTCAGATTTGCTTTATTTCTCAGTCCGTTAGGTGTAATCAGTTTAACGTGACAATGTGCATCCTGTTCTTATAGGCAACTGCCATCAAAGAAAAAGCCAAGAAAGTAAGTGTGAAGCAGCAGTATTCTTGTGGAATCCTCAAGAAGTTTGGCGAGAGAACTTTCAAAGCAAAGTAAGTTCCAATCAGCTTTTTATAAAAAGTAGGCTTGTTAACCTAAACCTGAAACTACTCTAGAGGAAAATATCAGCGTACGTAATTCATCTCTATATGCTGAGTTTGAAAACGGCACTCACGGTACTTCCGAGCATACTTTTGACTGAGGACCATTGTCTGACAAAATAGAGATCAGGGTCAGTCTTTCAACACTAGGCTGACAGCGATTTCTTAGCCCGTTTATTTAAATGTAGAATTTAATCCTGGTCAGGTTTCTGTATAAAGACTAGACACAAAGGGGAACCTGTGTATTCCACGCTGATAGGGAGTAGCAGTAAAAAGATCAGCTGTGAGAGTCAGAGAGAAATGAAACTGTCTCTAGAACCAATCCAGGAGATGCAGAGTTAACTGGTGGAGCATCACTCAGAACCAGACATTCCAGTGTGTTTAATCTACATTTTTGCCAAAGCTGTGCCCCATTCTGATGCCTGCAGCTTTTAGCGATAGGCACAGCGGCAATCAGCAAACTAAGTTGTTAGTTTGGACCTTAAAGCAATCAGAGAGTCAAATTTGCAGAATCACATTTCCTGTCAAAGGTGTTTCTTTGACATTAAAAAATACTTTTGCAATTAATAAGTGGATCGGCTGCCCAAGCACAGAGAACTGCTTTCATTCTGTAGCTAGTCTAATACACTAACATTGACTAGGATTACCTTAGTAGATATAGTCAGCTTTGATTTAACGGTTTAATTAGAACTTTATACGCCTGTGCTAAGTAATCTAGAGATGCTTTACAGTCACTCGAGAGCGATGGGGAATTTTAGGGTGTGCTTCTTACGTAGACAGCTCAGAACAGAAAAATCACAGGCTTGTTTTCTGTCCACTTTAAAGGAGCGCTGGGTTTCTGGTGCAGGCGTCGATGACGTTTTTTTCTAGCCACCAATAATTAGATGAGAAGAACGAAGGAATTTACTTGAAACAATGCTGATCTACAGTATCATAAGTGTTAGTGACTTGCAAGGTTTCTGTTCAATACAAAGCTTTAAAACAAGTGTATTTTTTCTTCTTTTCTACCTAGTAAACTTGCTCGCCTGAGCCAGAAATATCCCAAGGCTCCATTCTCAGAAATTATTAAAATTCTAGGTGACATGAAAGGCATCTACAAAGAGTGCTGTGAAGGGGACATGCTAGAGTGTATGGATGACAGGGTAAGCTAAGTATTTTTTCAAAAATGTTTACACACTTGAAAACTGTTTAGGAAGACAATAATTTGTGCAGCTAGTCATCCACAGTCCTGAGAACTTGTACTCAATGCTGGTGGAAGGTTCCTCGGCCACAGAAGAGCTCATGGCAAGCTCAGCTGACTGGAACTAGGTTTTGGACCGGTTTCGGATCTAGCCCTTTATGATCATGAGGACACGGAGCTGTTACTTATAGCATGGCACGTGTGTATGGTTGAAATCAAAACATCTATCAGGGAGATTGTTTAATGGTATTTACTCACTTCAAATCCATCATAAACAAAGCAGAAGAAAGCAAAGGCAAAAAGGCCACATTTTTTTTGCTGTCCTGTTGTGTGTACTGCCATCAAGCCAGCTTTCCCGTAGTGCCAATGAACTCTAGAAAACAGCTTTCATGGCAGGATTAGCAAAACTGTGCAATAGTGACTCGATTTAAATATTGCCTGGCTGGAACGTAGACACACTTGTTATACAGCTGGTGTCCAGTGCTGGCTTTTTGAAGCTCTGGGATTTTTTGTGTCTCTATCATGAAAAAGCTATCAAAGCTGGGCATCTCACAGGACTGACAAGATCAATCAGGCATCCTTGTCACAGACCACTCAACGACTTGCTTTGGCTTTCCAGAGTTTGCCTTCTCAAAGTTTCTAAGATCAGGGAGGGAATGGCATTCTCCCACGCGCCTGTGAACATCGTGCTCAACATGCAATGCACGTGATGTCCCCGTCCCTCTGATTATTTCTTTTTGTATGGGGATAGCATTTCTTCAGGAAAGTGCTAGGTAAATAGGTGGCCTGAATGAAAAGGGAAGAGTCTGAAAAAGAGAGAGGACATGAATTAATCTATCTTCAAGTTATTATTTCATTGCTTGTCTGATAATATGTTTTAATTTTACAGGCAGAGCTTGTCACCTATATGTGCTCTAAACAAGATGTTTTCTCAAGTAAAATCAAACACTGCTGTGAGAAGCCAGTGGTGGAACGAAGCCAGTGCATTATTGAAGCAGAGTTCGATGACAAACCTGAAGATCTTCCTTCACTAGTTGAAAAATACATACAAGATAAGGAAGTGTGTAAAAGCTATGAGGCAGGCCATGACGAATTCTTGTCAGAGTAAGTAGTGCCAATGGTATGCCTGCTTCTATTTGAACGTTCCTGCAAATCATCCTCTGTCTTTTCTAGACTACAGCCTTTTGCATCACTGCAAAAACTGTTCTCCTGGGTGTTTCAAGCACTTATGGAGAAGAGAGATGACCACATGGAAATCTGATGTATCTAATGTAGCTTCAGCCCTACTTGAACCCCTAGTTTCTCATTCATGTTTCTGTTCAGCACTGTCCTACTTATCAAAGCTGAATTAGTCAGTGCCTTTCTTTTATTTGAGGGCTCTGTGCCTGCCCACGTACATTATCTCCTTAAGAAATATTCTGTCCTGGGCAACTATTTTGTTCCTAACATATTTGCCCTGATGGAAGAAGACAGAATGACCAAAAAATTATTCTAAAACAAGTAAACGGCGTTCCAAGCTCATCGTCCACCTTACTTGATCTCACCTGAGGAACTGTCATTGTCAATTACTCTGTTGTGCGTGAAGAAAGCAGCATGTTATTCGGGAGCTCTAATTCTGTCAGCTTGCGTGTCTTTCAGGTTTGTTTATGAATACTCACGAAGACACCCCGAGTTCTCCACACAGCTGATTCTGAGAATTACTAAGGGATATGAAACACTCCTGGACAAGTGCTGCAAAACAGACAACCCTGCTGAGTGCTACGGAAATGCTGTAGGTGCAAAGCTTGGGTTGAGAAGGTCCTACAGAAGAGCATTTTGCAGACAGAAAGCATTTTGAGAGACTAATCCCAGGGAAAGTTAGTGTTCTGATGGGAGATGAAGCAGTCCAGGACCCATGACAAGGATATAGAGTTTTCTCCCGTCACAGAGTAACCTCATCTGTCACTTTAGGAGTTTTCAGACTAGTCTGACTCAGCTGCCTGTCTCCTGCCTCTGTCTCTCAGAAGGGAGTCCGCTTATCCTGAAGATGATTAATAGCTGGTTAGATGAATAGATGGATAGATGAATTATTCCATGGGCTCCACTGCCTGTACTAAGTATGGCTGCTCGTGGATTATGAACGGAACCTGCATGGCCAGCTCACGTAGAGATGCCTAGACTTAGGTCTCCTAACCTTCAACTGAATGGCACACAAGTCACAGCACAAGTTGAGTCACTGACAGGTTTGGCCAAGGGATAGACAGATGATGTTCCCCTCACGGTTGATAATCCTATACTTGAAAAATATTCACCCGATTAAAACAAACAAACAAATACCCCATTGTCTAGAAAGTAAGTCCAGTGGGTAATTAATTTAAATTAAATGTAAAAAAATCTTGCTGCCTTTTTAACAGAATTTTTGTTAGAACTTAAGAGTCACATGAGAATCAAATCCTCCCTACGCCATCCAGGCTATACAGAAGTGACCAGCCTTGCAAAATGGGTATCTTACAGCTAGTAAGATTTAGAAGAGGTCAAAAGGTATATTTGTATGACTGTTACCGGGATGTCCTGCTCTAACGTTACTAATAACTTTATACTTGCTTGCAGCAAGAGGAACTGAACAAACATATCAAAGAAACTCAGGATGTCGTAGAGACAAACTGTAAGATTCTCACTACCCACGGCGAGGCAGACTTTCTTAAAGCGTAAGTACTTGCTGATAAATATTCTTGAGCGTAAAGTGTGACGCAGGGTGCTTTGGGCCACTTTATTTGGTCTTCACTTCTATTTTCCCTTCCGTGGTGCAGCTCAGTAGAGCATTCTTCCAATGTGAGCAGACAGTCATTTTGATATGACTTTTTCAGACTTCTGATCCGCTACACCAAGAAAATGCCTCAGGTATCAACCGATACCTTGCTTGAAATTGGCAAGAAAATGACAGCCGTTGGTACTAAGTGCTGCCAGCTTCCTGAAGACAGGCGCCTACCTTGTTCTGAGGGATACGTGAGTACATTTGTTTATCCTCTCCGCTCTTCTCAGACATTTCTTCTGTTCTCAAAAATGTTGAATTCTGTTCAGATGGTAAACTCACAGCGATTTTTCATAAACCCAAAACTAAACATCTGCGTAACAGAATTCACAGTCTGTTCATTTTTAGTGGATGTGAGAACGTAAAGAGTTGTCTGATGGTAGCCTGTGAAAATTTTACCTAAACTTTACTCTCCCTCAGAAAGCTACACTAAGTTGGTTGAGTCTGCGGCAGCTTGCATTTGGAAAAGCTCAACAGCTCTCTTAGAAACCCCCCCCCAAAAAATTACCGATTGCAGCCCAATGGGCAGAGTGTTTGCAGATTAAGAAATACCAAGCATCGTGGATACATATTTATTTTAAATTTTAAGACCACACCATTTCTGAGCAGGTGTTTAGATCTGACAGCTTCTACTTCCAGCTATGCTATTGTCACACAAACATCACATAGCTCTTCTGTTATTGTAGAAGGTGTGACTCATGTTTGTCCTTCCTTCCTTCTCTTTTCAGCTGAGCATTGTGATTCAGGATATGTGCAGGAGACAGGAGACCACACCTGTAAATGACAACGTTTCACACTGCTGCAGCGACTCCTACGCTTACAGGAGACCGTGTTTCACTGCCATGGGAGTAGATACCAAATACGTGCCTCCAGCATTTGACCCTGAGATGTTCAGCTTTGATGAAAAACTGTGCACTGCTCCTCCTGCTGAACAGGAATTAGGGCAGATGAAGTAAGCTAGAAGAAATACCTTGTAGAAAAAATTCTGAAGCGTAACACTTTAGGGGGGGTGAAGGAAGCTAAAATCCCCCTGTTTTGTCATCTGACTGGGATTTCACTAGTGACATAGAGAAAACCAGGTGGGACTGAGCTTGTCAGTGCATAACATTACGTACTTTGGAAGAGGCAAAATAGGGTCTTTCCTTCAAATAAAATCAGTGTGTTAGCTGACCAGTTTCATGTAGGTCCACTGCCACTGCAAGTCTTACGATGTACTTAATGAAGACAACATACAGATCATTTAAATAAGTTTTTTCCCACCTGTAACCAGGATAACAAAAAGCGAATAGATGCTTGTGCTAGACTGGGAGTTTAGAGCCACAAATACGCACAGACTCCTCTAGATATGACAAAAAAAAAAAAAACACCACCAAAAACTCATAAACAAGCTGTACCTGCATAGAATGGTGTATTTTAAATTGGGGAATCAAACTACAACAGGTAGCATTAATTGTGTACTGTGGCTTTGTTTTCAGATTGCTCATCAACCTCATTAAACGCAAGCCCCAGATGACAGAAGAACAAATCAAGACAATTGCTGATGGTTTCACTGCCATGGTAGACAAGTGCTGCAAGCAATCCGATATCGAGACATGCTTTGGGGAAGAGGTATTTCCTATCTCCTTTAAAAAAAAAAAATCAAAATAAAAAACATATACAGGAAACTGGAAACTCCCTGCGAAACCACGCGCTACGGAAGTGGTTCTGCAAACTGCTACAGTTACTTGTCCGTGTGCGCTTACAATAGATTTGCCTGCAGAGCATAACATATCTTGACTGTACAGATTATAGTCATTGAACAATTTCGTGTGGAAAGGTTGTCTGGAGGTAATGTAGTCCAGTCATCTACTCAAAGCACGGCTAAATTCTAGGTTATCAGGACCTTGTCCAAAAGAGTTGAATAACTACAAGCCATAGTTGAAAAATACATATGTGTAGAATTTAAACTGTATCTGTAGCATATGTAAACTTCCTGATGTGCTACAGATTCTTATAGAAGTCTGAAAGATTACCCGAAAAAAGTGCATCTGGATCAATTATCAGAGATGCCTAGCAAATATAGATATACTGGCAGGGCGAGTCCAGGTGATTATGTCCTGTGAACAGTCATTCCAGTTTTTTCAAACTTATCAACCACAAATACATTCATTCATTCAACGTTTACTTGTCTGTGAAATAACCACGGGAGAAGTTTATCTGTAGCCGTATTGCTGAGCAAGCGCAAAGCATTTACAGGAGTATGAATGACAGTTTCCAACAGCAACCTCATCACTTGAAGCATAGAACTACTAATATCTTACACTGCTTATTGATCAAATCCTTTTTTTATTTGTGTCCAAAGTATTGCATAGATAAGTATATCAGGAAGAGTTAGGAAAGAATTATTTTGTCTCTAACTCACTCTAGAAGTTTATTGTCTACCTTTGCAAAATTGAAAAATACCCAACATACAGGAGCGCACCGATTCTAAGGTTAGAAAGTACCATTAGAATTATCCTTCGAACCACAATGTTTATAAAACACAAGTTTATAAAAATTCCTGCTCAAGCGCTACATACTTTGCTCCCTTGGCTTCTCTCTCACAACTGTTTGTATTCCTTTTTCTAGGGTGCAAACCTAATAGTCCAGAGCAGAGCCACACTAGGAATTGGCGCTTAAAACGTGGTAGGTAACAGCAATAACGCCTATTTATTGGGTCATCTATCTATCTATCTCCCCCCATCTGCCCGCCCTTCCACCCATTTAACCCCTTCAACTCAAAAATGCATCTTGCTTCCCTGTAACCACCAGGCGTTTGCTTTTTCTAATGGGTGGTTCACCATCTGCCATTACCTAGCACACAGAAAGTTGAAGTACTGCTAGTGTGCTACCATTTTATAAAATTATCCTTTTTGTTTCTCTAATCTAGGATGCCAGTGGGAAAAATATGAAGAAAAATACTTCCGTGTAACTGCTCCCGCCCATTACCTTTTTACCTTTGGTATTGAATGACTATTTCGTAAATCTTCAGTGTTTTGTCAAACCACATACTTTTCCAGAAACTTTTCAATTCTATTTCTTTGAAAAAAAAAATGAATAATAAATAAAAGCTGTATAAATCTCCATCTGTCCATGTCTGCTGGTGACTACCATAAGGCAAAGCTCTGCAGCGCTCCCTACACAAAATGGTTCCTATAAGTAGTATATATGGTCAGGGATTCCATTGGACTTTTTTCTGTTTCTTGCTCTTGCAAGATATGTATGAAAGAATATGAGAGGTGACAAGACATTTAACTAGACTTTAGTGCTCCAATTCAATTACAGGTTCATTTTACACCTTACTTCAGCAATTATAATTACATATTAAGAGAACATTCAAAGGAACTGATCAGTCTAAATAAGATGACTAGTAATGAGCTCTTCTAAAAAGAAAAAAGATTTTTTTTTTTAACATCAGCCACAAGTGAGTATCTCTTTGCTTGCAAAGAGTTGCAAACAGATCTGCTTTTAGACAGTTCCTTTCATGTCTTAAGTTGTTTTTACAACAGTTTTTGACTTTAGAGATGTCTCTCGGAAAGCCCGCCATCTAAATCATGCCCTTCATTGCAGGAAGCTCTTAAGAGAGAAACTTTTCTGTTCTACACCACTAAAGCAGTGTGATTTTCTAGTACCTGTTTAGTTTCAGTCCATGAACACAAAACCCCCCAATCTTCTACACTTTAACAAGGACCCTTGCATAACCCTTGCCTCGTTATAAGAGCCCTTGCATAATAAGGCATTTCATAAGGGCAGGTTTCTTGGCCTTGAAACTCTTTGTGCCTATGCTTCACGAACTGGGAATCTTCTCCATAACCGTAGAAGTACACTCAGAATGAAACGTTCAGAGATAGCACGTCAAAAATTTAAAAGGAGGAATCATCAGTCTTGTTAGGATTGAAAGGTTTGAACATTCAATGCCTGTGAGTCATAGTTATGTGTTGGTTTAGAAGAGTTTATGTGACCCCCAAGGCATTCACAAACATCTCGTTCAAGATTTAAAGTTTTGTGAATTGGAGCAAGCATCAGGTGCAGTTAAGCACCTTTTCCCTTAGTTTGAGGGAGCACAAACAGTCCTTATAGAGACCATTGCCATTATCTAATTCACTGTCCAAAAAGCTGGCTGCCGTTCGCTGCAGCTAAAATGAACCTGCTGTAGGACAGTGTAGCTGTAGTTCATTAGGACAAGTTAAGCTTGTTGCAGGAAGAGGTTCGGTGAAGATTCTGAGGCACAGAAATCAGCGCCAGTGCCACAAATCTATCAAGAAGTGGGGTTTCTCCTTAGATTTCCAGCTAATCCCCACACTGTACCACAGCACGATGCTCAGGTGTGCTGGTTAGCTTCCTGTCGCATCTGCTGCAGCTTTTTGGCTGCATGTTGAATAACTCCAAACACAAAGCAGGTTAATGATTCCGTTAAGATTTAGTAATTGAAAATGTGTTTCTAATTAATGTGTTTGTAATTTTGCTGGCTCCAGAGAGACACAGAATTAATATATATCAGTTATCATTTATCAACACTGCAGTTATCATTTATCAACGCTGAAGAGAGTAATGTGTCAAGAGACTGGAGTCAAGTCAAACATCAACATACCAAAAATATGTGAGAAGAACTGAGTACCCTCCACACCACCCCCATTTCTACAATTCGTCGGAACCCACCTATTTCATTCTGGGGTGTCACTGTCTTTCAGTTTGCATAAAGATAGAGCAATGCAGCCAAGCTGCAGCGCTTAAAGAAGTGTCTTATGCCTCGATGTTGGTGTGGTCTTGAAAATTACTTCTTAAGAGCTTTTGCTGCCACACTGAGCAATCTGCCTTGTATTCCTGGGGCTCTCTTTTGGGCTCTGGTTTTCCACAGCTGATATGTTTTTGTTCATCTGGGTTTCTTTGTAACGAGGTGACTTTTTCCCTCCTAGAGTCTGAGTCCAGAAGGAACAGGAGTAAGCACACCTGCAGCTGTAACTAAGACCGCACTTGTACAAAAGTATTCTTTAACCACTTAAGCGTCACCTAAAGAGGTAGGGAAACCTCCCCCTAGTTACCTGGAACAGATTTAAATTTCTGCTACCAAACCTGCATGACGGCTTCAAATTTCAGAAGGGCCACCTGTTATGATAACTATTAGCATGACAGCTGTGACTTGACTTCATGCAGAAGCTTTTTTTAGGTTATTTCAAGAGTCTTTTAGGTTTTATATTCTTTCTTTTGCAACTTTAGTCCCTAGAAGTCACTGTAAATTTCTGAGCATTCAAGGGGGAAAACAAAAGAAAATCCAGGAATTTGAAGAAAGACACAAGTTTTTTGAAGGCCCCTGTTTCTGTGCCCCATTTACCTTCCCTTTCCTCTAAAGCACAACATCATGAATATGTAGTTGTAGTTTGTCATCTACTTGTACCCCTCAGTAATACACAAGCTAATTTTTACTTTCGCGCTTTCATTTTTTTGTATGCCCATATGTCTTTCTCATATTTCCTCTATAAAAGTTAGTAAAGCCATGACCACTGAACTTCCAATACTCACAAAATCTACTACTACAAATCAAGTTTTCCAGTCTTTGGAGAAAGCCCAATGGGAGCTGCATACCCATCCTTTACAGGAATCACAATTTCAGGAATCACAATGGCACCAGCCATTCACAGTAACTGATAAAAATCTCCTCAGACTCAACTCCTCTAAATTAACTTATTTGCTATATGTAGATTTCTTATGCTAAGAGAAATAAGCAAACACAAAAACATTCATTCTTAACAAATGCAAAACCTACCATTGCTAGACAAAGAAGGTCTTCCTGCAGATTCCCAAGTTTTCAAAGTATCAGCTAGATGCAGAAGTTCAAAGCGCTACTTGTCTCTCAGGCAATGAGAAGGCAAGGTCTTTATCCTGCTGCTCCTGGTGTGAAAGGGGCTACATCCCTTTCCTTCCGCCTTCTCCTTCAGTCTTTAATTCCTTCAGCTGACCACACATCCTCTGCATCCATCAGACTCCCCTCCCACCTGTCCTCAGCTCCGTGCTTTCTTCATCCCTGAATATTCAACCACCTTCTCCCCTCCATTCCTCTACCACGCTCTGAGTCACAAAGTGACAGTTGTCCTGTCTGCAAGCACAGTTTCCGACATCTTTTAAAACAGTGGCTATTAGTAACGGTGTTTTTAGGGGCATCCCTAAAAGGTTTTGTCATCTCTAGGTCCCCACGGTAAGCTGGATCTTGTGGCATTTCCATGTTATTCCTTGGTTTCTCATGGTCCCTCTGAGGTTGATGAGATGCCGTGACTTTTAGGCCCCCATTGCTCTGCATTCATTGCTGGTGTTTGGGAGCCAGGGTTGGCATCACGTCTCTGGTAAGGGTGCTAGCTGTGGTCTTCCTTTATGGGAATTCCTTCAACGAAATCTTCAACAAAAATTCCTTCAACGAAAGCTTCAGCTTTCACCTGAACATGTGGAAACATTTATATCCAGTTCATGACAACGCAAATACAAAAATGATCGGGCAGCAAGAATGTTCTTCCAGCTCTGTGTACCAGCTTGCCATGCCGATCTCACGGCACTCGGCTTTAGGAAAAATACAATAGAGCACGTCCAGGGCTTGGGAACGGGCAGGGGTTTTGGGCCAGGGCATATTCCTGGCATTCCAAAAAAAATCCTCTTGGTTATTTGAGGGCTTAGTGTTCTTCTGCTGTCAGATAAGTGTTGTGAAACCTTTCCAACTGCCTCAGATTGAAGACATGCAAAGTTTTAAAATGTACAAGAAGGTCCACTAGTGCATTCGGGAGTACATTTTTTTATGTAAATCTCCACCACCTGTGTGTCTGCCCAGGGCTGCTCTCTGTTACCTTATATGAAGGGTATCACTTCCCTCACTGCCAGCGGGGGATGTGCCTTTTGCGTTAATTAGAGGACCATACTTTAGTAGTCAATGCCATCTAAAGACCTACAGTTTTGGTGTTTCCTGATTCATGATTTATTACTGTCTTTGCCCTAATACTGAAAATAAATTGCACTTCAACTGATAGAGAACTACTCCGTGCTAGGGGTACCAGGATTAAAGCACACGGTATTTTGCTTTGGTTGCAGCAGTGGCTCATTTGAATCTGCCCAATTTAACTGGATGCAAGTATTGAACGAGCTCCACAAGCGCATTCTCTGTCTCCTCCGGGCTTCCCCGGGAACAAAAATGAATCTCTGCTTAAATTCCTGCAGTAGAAGCATGTAAAGTACCAGGAACACGGTAAGGAAACTGTTCCTCAGCTCACCTAAAGCAGTTGAAATTGTAAATTAACTTTCTAATGATTTGCAGTCCTAAGTGGACTGTGACAGCAGTTCTCACCTCCGCCTCAACCATTTACTGCTAATACAGAACACTATTCAACAAATACTGTCTTCATCACTGACACCACACCACACGCCCCCAAAAAAAGGAGGGAAGGAAGAGAACACAATTCCAAGATTAAATCAAGTTATATTTTACATCAAGTCTTGTAACCTGGTTCTTAACTTGCACAATTTCTTATGTAGCTGGGCAAAGCAAAAATCTGAATTTACAAGGTCTTCTCAAAACTGCCCCCTCTGCATCACAAACCTAATATTTTTTCACACTCCCTTTTAGCAAGGGTGGCTCAGTCTGGGTGCCCTCGCCAAGTCTTAATGGAAATTGGCAGCAATTTACATTTGTACGCTTAATTGTTTACAGACACTGGTTGATAAGAGCATGCTAATGATTTCATTGCCTTCAATCTTCTTGGTTTCCAAGCTCCCCTGCATGGTCTGCACCTGCAAATAATCCACAATAAGGAAGCAGACACTGTTTATTTCCTTTATTTTCTACAGTTTTGCTACATGCAAAAATCAGAAAAGATTGAGATGCAGTTAAGAACATTCTAGTTAAATGGCTTTCCTTATAGATGTCCTTACAAGCTCTACAGCTGGGTCAATAAATGGTTAGAGTTAATTTTGCATAATTTCATAATGAACATGAAGTGAAACACCCTTATTTTCAGCCTACTGGAATACATACAATATGCTAACTATGATGAATTAAACATTATTGTTTGGGGGTTTTGGTTTGGGGTTTTGTTGTTGGGTTTTCCCCCCAAAAAACAGGAGGAATCTGTACTTTAAAGATTCTGATTTTGCATTAAAAAAAAAAAAAGAAAAAAGATCAGCTAAATGTAAGAATCTTCATTTTCAATGAAACATTCACAAACATTCACTACTTCTAGACACAAGTGGGTTTTTAAGTAAAAAAAGTTTACAGTAATCAATAAAACCCCTAAATAGCATCATTTTAAATGTCATTTTTCAGCCTATGGGAATCATTAACTTACAAGGTCTAGCTATTGCTTTCTACACATTGCAAATTTTTCAATGAATGCTAAAGGGCTACAAATTTACATACAGATACACGCAGCTGTATGCAGAGACCTGCCTTTTTTAAACACAAATTGAAAACTTCCAGCTGATCCTCTCTCTTACAGAAGGCTTACAGTGGTGATTTGTACCAAATGAAACCACATTCCAATCTGATAGGTCTTTATTTTCAGGATCTCCAAAAAGAAAAGCCTACCCGTGGTTTCCAAATGAAGTGTGGATACATGAGTTTATTTGACACTATTGGCTAAAATAGCACAGGGGGGTGGCTGGGTGGAAAAAAACAGTAACAAAACCAACCCAAACCAATACTTGTATATAGTCCTTGCTGACCTGCACCAATTATTTCCTGTAACTGTATTATAAACATTTTGAGGGTGGGCTTGAGCTTTTCCTTTTTCAGACATCGAGGTAACAAACATGCATGCCTTGGGACCAGGCAGTAAAAGGGTGACATTTTATGACACGTTTAGGAACATTTTGTGTTATACCAGCTGAAGGTAATGGTACCACTCCTGTCTAGTGTTGGTGAAACTGCATTTTTGTAAACTGTAAAGCAGTTTGAAATCTTTGGCTGTCATCATATTTTTATGTGTGTATATATATAGTTTTAAAATATGGAACATGGATAACCATTTGGGTCTGAAAACACAAGGAGACATATGATGACTTTCATGACTAATGTGGGCCATTGGATGAGGCAAAAATAGATCTTGTTTATTTTCTTGGTAAAATATTGCTCTTAGAAGCTTTGAGTAGCATTACGATGGCTTCTAAATTTTCTTTTCATTACAGTTATACTCCCATGGTTGCAAGAAGGTTTGCTTTTCGTTATGCTCCTACGGTTGTTCTGGTTATCGACTATGAGTGTGCAGTTGAGAAGTGCTGCAAACAGCCTATTCCCAGCTTTTACTTGAATCTAAAGGTATTATAGTTTTCTCCATCCAAAACAAATTGTATTTTGGTTTTGTTGAGCACTTCTGTTTGTTGTGTTTGTCAGACACAAGGGGTGGGCAGCAAATGGAGTCATCTCAGGAGAATTACTAGTGTAAAAACCTGACACAACTAAAGGAAAACTGACAGAAGAGAAAGCCTGGAGGAGGCAATGCCAGACACTTGACTTCAGGAGTCAAGGGAGAATTTATACTCCCAAAATTAAAACTCCACTAGATCCAGAGTGAGCTGTACGTCCTAGGAGCAGTGCCTTTCACAAAGCAGCTGCAAGGAATTACTTGGGGCCTTCTCCAAAGCACATGCATTTTGTTTCCTTACCTGTGGGCAGATATAGTAAGTTCCCTGCCTTACTCAGAAGTGCTGTGTAAGCAGGTCACTGCAACCCAACTTTGTGTTGTGTTAAGATAACAGTGATTCTGTTGTATTAAGATAACTTGTTTTGACATTCAGCGATGGTGTTTCACTTGGCTAGACCATCACGCCTACAGGTGTCAGATAAAGACAAGGACAAGTTGTAAATATCACCCTTTGTACTTTGCTGTGTCCAGTTCCCTTGCAATCAACCCACGGTGGGATTTGGAACATAGATAAAAGCAGGAATGGTTTGCTTAGGAAGTTAAGGGGAGGGTGGGTCTGGGGCCAAGGATTTTAACTTGAGGAATTTCTTACTTATTCTATTACAGATGTTTTAGGTTCATCTTATGCTCTCATAATAAATCTTTAGTAAATCTATAAGCTTTACTTCCCAATAAAGGGCATCTTGTGTTGGTAACAAACATATATGTAGCAGACTCTACAAAGCAACACTCCTTTAAAGCTTTCACACTAAATACTGGGCTGCAGATCCCCCTCCCAATACCCAGGATCAACGATTACGTTTTTCCTCCCTCTTAGGAGGCGATAACTCCTTCAGTACAGAATCTCCAGAAGGACAGAATACACAAAGTGGAAGAGCCTCTCCTGGGAATAATCCTCACCTAAGCCAGAGTAAAGTTATAGCCAATGAGGCCATTTCATTGTGTGGTGGGATGGCTGCTTTTTCTCTTACCCTCTTGCCCCTTAACAACATGCCGGGGAGAAAGGCTCAGCTTCACACAACTGAAGCTGGGACAATAGCCTAAAGTATGGATGAAACCTGGATCTTTCTTAGAAGCTCAGGAGTAATTCCCTCAAGAACAGGTCACCCAGGAATCCTTCGCCATGTCTAAATAACGATCACATCTGTTAGGGCGATAAGGTGACCTTTCATGGCATATCAGTCACTGACGGAACTTCAAGAAGACTAGGTGGCTCTGTCATCCTGCTACCCGCAGGGTATTACATGGCCTGCAGACATCCTGGGGAGCCGCCATCCCTCTTCCAGCATCCCGTCAGTGTCACAGCAAGAGTGAAGGGGAAGAGAAGGGGTATGAATGAAAAGAGAAGCCACACAGCAAGAAAGGTTGTGAGTTTTGTGTGAATTTATATTGTGAAAAGGGCTACAGAGTCTGAAGCAAATTAATATCTCATGTACATGAAGATTTTGTCTGTCATTTAGTTGAAAGGCTTTGTTCCTTCTTATATCTCTTTATAGTACTCCACAAAAGTTTCCCAGAATCTAATAAGTTGCAGACAAGGCAGGATTTCTAGTGCTTGACCTTAGCTGCAGTAACACCGAAGGACCAACAGTGTGACTGGCAGCCCACTAGTCTGGTGAGATTCTCCAGCCCCCGTAACGGGCCAGGTCTTAGAGCTGGTGCAGCAGGACAAAGGAGGAGAGCCCAGTTTGCCAACACTAGACTGCCTCGGAGCCCCCCTCTTGGGAGTAACCTGCGATTGGCACCTTGTTCTATGCCATTTTCTGCCTCTCAGAAGGGAGATTTGTTAAACAGATCTGGACTGTAAAAAAAAAAAAAAAAAAAAGGCAAAACTTTCTCCTGCGTTGGCACACTGAGACCTACACTACAAACACCCACACAGACCAGTCCTCCTGGGACAACTCATGGTTTGTTTCCAACACTGGGACCACGCAAAGCACCCTGTGCACCTTCCACCCACACGCCACTCTGACCTAAAACACACAGCGAAATGTGTCCTCGCAAGCCCAGAGACAAACAGGATAGAGAGGAGCACTGCCAGAAAAGAGGTGAGGGAAGTTGTTTCATTCCCAGCCAAGTGACTCAAAGGAACCAAACGACGGAGGAATTGGTTGCCAGCTTACAGCAGCACGTAGGCGTGCGTGGCCTGGGCATGCTCCCACCGGTACTGCAAGAGGTTATCCTGTGTCCTGTGCCGACATGCTTATACACCCACAGGGTAAACACTCCCAAAAACAAGGAATCAAGGAAAAAACTGTCAATTCATATCAAACTAAGGGGCTACACAAAGCACCTGAGAGTGACTTCAAAAAAAAAAAAGGATAATATAGAAATCTTTTCATTCCCTCAAGTTAAAAGAATTTGAATGGGATCCCTTTAGCTAGACAAATTACGCTTTGTGTTACACCACGTATACCTTTTCAATATCTAATGGCAGATAGGCATGACTGGGGAGCAAGAGAATACTTTAATACCATGTCAAAAATTGCCTGTTTTTCATGAAACAGGTCGTACTCCTCCATGTACTGATAGTCCATGAATTTATAAAGCCTTTTAAAAATAACAAGGTCCAGATTACATATGTAGTCAGAAAACAGGGTAAGACATCCATTTTTGGCAAACTATATCCATTCAGGAAATAATCTCCAGGTCAAACAGAAGTTCACAAGTGATTTTGATATAATTAGTCATTTAGGGGCTGAAAAGAGCAATTCTTACCATCAGACTTCCCAGCATTGCCAAATAATCTCTTAAATCATTGGCATCGGTGAAGTGAGCAACTCGGTTTTCCTCCCTGTATTGCCTCCAGGCTACATACACTGCAAGAGACTTGCTGAATATACAGCTAATAAGCTTTTATAGAACATGGCCCATGCCACACCTTAAGTTTTGAGGCACAGATTCAACGATGAGTGCCAGTTGTCATACTGTCGCAAGGGATCTTAAGAGAAACCCTTCCACTGTCTTCCATAAGGTTCAAAGTAGACCCTAAGTGCCAAGTACAAAACTCTGCTCGCCTTCAGCAAGCCTGGAGTTGGAACACTCCAGCCAAAGGCTCTCAGGTGAATTCGTCTGGATCTGGCCCACACTGCCATCCTACACATGGTAAATTTGGCCCATTTTAGCAAGAGGAGCTGAGCATCGTCCCAGTTCAGAGCACTCGGAATGCCTTTCACACACACGTGCAAGACCAGAACTGCTCTTGATTTTTGAGCTAAATATTTGCAGGAAAGACTCAAATACATTCTATGAAATTGAGTTTTCTTAGGGAATCTGCAGCTAACTAACTGAATAACATGGAAAAGCTGAAATAGTTTTTGGCTTTCAATGGAAAATTCTGTGTATTCAACCACAAAGCAATTACTGGGAGACAAGGGAGAAAGAAGTCAGGGTTTTCAATGGAAACTAAACAAAGCAAACCTGCAAAAATGAACCGGAGTTTCTTTGTTGCATTTTTAGCACTTAAAACAATACTTTTATCCTTCTATTTCTAAAACTGATCATTACAAGTTCTCATTCTTCATACCAGGGAATTATTTGTCATTTCCTAAACAGCAGAGGGTTCTGCTGCTGGGGCAGAAGAGCTCCCACCCCCAGCCTAACCGCGACAGATCGACAAGTACAAGCTGCATCTTGCACATCGTCTGTATTTCTTGATCAAGCAGGGTATGTGCAAGCTCCAGTCATTACAGACAAGCCAATCACAATATTTACCGGCAGTGCTAGATGCCTTGTAGACAACACAGGCTGTTTCCATACACATCAACCAACCTCCGCACCAGCTGGATTCTTTATTTTCGATAATGCAGAAGGAAACTCCCTATGGATGAGATTTTTTTCAAGGGCAATCTGTAAACCACCTCAGCTTTACAATCTTGTCAGAGTAAAGAGTTACAAGAGCCTAGGACTTTTATACATGTATACACACAGATAAATCCATCTGTGTGTCTAAGTATTTATTTACTTTTGTCTTTTGACACAACTATTTCCAGGAAGGCAGTGAAGAACTGCATCAGCAACCCCTCGTTCTCTAATGGTCACGTTTTATGATTTTCTTCCCTTTCCTCGAAAAGCCAAAATAGCACGTGAGGTAAGGCAGGACTCAAAGCCTTTACTGAACACAGGAAGCAGCAGGCTCAGTCCCGCAAAGGCAGAGCTAAATTAAACATGGATAAAGCTTTCATGAGCAGCAAAAGAGTCTCACTCCTGCTCAATGGAGCAGGAAGTCAAAGTAGGGAGACCTCAGGAGTGAAACATAGACCCAGAGAATTAACAGGCCTGGGAAAAACAGATCATCTCCCCAGAGTATGAGCTAAACCTCCTTTTTCTTGGCTGTGCAGACAAATGGTTTGAATAACGAGGGTTCAATAACCTCCAGGTTTAAGAGACACTCATCATACCGGGCAACTTTCTGTGGAGATGGATCCCTGGGAGTTACAGAAGCGTTAATAACATGCAACTTACCTCAATATCAAGTTTCCAACTTCTTTTTCAAGAAAAAGGATTAAAGGGTTGATACAATCATGAGGAAGCCAACCCAAGCAAAACGGGACTTCGCAAATTCTGCTCTCATGAGTAAGAATGGAAACAAACTAGCTGAGCTCTGGGAACATGCATTTGCACTTTATTGGCCTAGTTTAAAAAGACAATCAAGGGCTGCAGCCTGTGAGGAACATACACCAGCCTAAGACACAGGAACCTTCCCCTATAATGGGTGAGTTTCATCAAAAAGAAATATCCAGTAAAAACTACCTCACCTCTCTGCTGCATATCAGAGCAAGCAAAAAAACTCCCAAGGAACAACTGCTGGGGAATTTCAAGAGTGTTCTGGGCATCTCCCACCAGCCACCCCCAGGTGATGGGAATTCACAACTCCACACCCTGAGGGCCATTAGCTGCTTTTGGCTCTACCTGGACCTTGCAAGATACGTTTCTAAGAGGTTCTGGAAACAGCTGGGCCCTCGTTAGGTGTAAAACTGAACAGGTCAACGTGATTTGCATCCTTTGAAAGACAACAGGAACTCTTAACGAGGACATAAACTCTTCATTTCTAGTGATTGCCACACTCTGTCTTTCCAGTTAAACACTGTACGTACATTTTCCTCCTCCAAATGAGAGCGGGTTCACTGTAAGTAGTGGCAAGTGTTTTCAAAGCAAAGTGAAACGCAGTTAACCATCCAGCTGAGCGTGCAAAAGGTTAGGGGAGAAATTGAATTTAAAGGATTTTAAGTGCAGCAGCCAAATGCAGCTTCCAGAAATAGTTAGGACAACACATTACACATACATAATCTCTGAAACACAATCTTCTTAGCCAAAGGAGAACCTGCTATGCAGAGTCTCTGACATCACTGCCTCAGCTATTCCTGCAGCTCCACCTCAAGTAATACACCCCCTCCCTTTATTTTTATAGTTTATAGTAACGAGGTTGTATGAAGGTGTTATTCCAAAAAGGAGAGGATCAGTCTGCATCTCTGCGCGCTCCACCCAGGGAAACGGAATCGGGAGCACCCCAGGGGGTCCCCAGGCTCTGGCAGCCTCAGGACAGGGGGCTGCTGAGCCCAGGGGCTGGAGGGAGGAATCCGCAGCTACCAGGCGGGAGGTAGCGCTGGCCCCCAAGAGCGGGGCGGAATTGGCTTTTTTGAAACAGCTGGATGAGAAAAGCTTTCTCTGATCTGCTCCTGTGCACTTAATGAGGATCATACATGCAGGAATGCGGTCCGTCACCTCCCGCCCTCTTTCTTCCAAGTAGATTTCCCTATTTCCCATGGGGCTTTTAGTTATCAGAGTGCCAGAGCATATTTGTGTCTTCCTCAACAGATGTGCTTTCACCTTAGATTGCACACCTGCTCTGATGACCATGTTCCCATCTTCCCACTCAGAATTCCTTTTCCTTTTGGTACCATCTCATGCGGTAACAACTCTCATCGTCTTCCTGCAGCACGGAACAATGAGTATTGCCATTTTTGCTCTAAAGAAATAAAAAGTCTGTCTCTGCCTCTTCCGTCAGACCGAATACATGTGTCCTTGCTCACCTACTGCTTTGTTACAAACATCCGCGGCTCTCTAAAGCCATTCTATCTCCAAAAATTTGACATTTTTTTTATCATGCTTATCCTTACAGCATACCTTTCTTAATGTCAGTAAAATAACTGTATTAACTGGAATTTTCCCCTTCATTCTACAGTTTTGGAGATTATTTTGTTTCAAGATTCGGAGACATTTTGATGGTAATTGTTAATGCAGCAAAAATATTGTAGGGGGTGCTTAATTCAGCCTTTTCACCGTGGCACCTTGGGAGCTGGGAGCAAGAGATGGCTTGTTCAGCAAGGAGGGATGCAAAATACCAGGTCAACAGCTGAACTTGGGATTTCTTAGTCAACAATGTGTTACGAAGGCATCTTCTGCCCAGCAACCACCTTTGAACAAATGTGTAAGTAGATGAGATCAGTATGCACAACAAAAAGCCCAGGGACTGTTTAAACTTCTTGTTTGAAGTGCGATAAGTTAAAAATGTCTATAAGTCTGAATTTTAGGAAAAAAAAAGAATCTCCAAGGTCCTTCCTTTGCAACAAGCTGGTCAGTTCATCATACTGAGCAAATAATGGCATGTCTAATTATTGTGGGAATATTCCAAAAGGGCTAATGCTAGCCATGACAGTAAAAGGGTTTCGATTAACCAGAAAACGTTTGGGAGAGTATAAAAGAAACTCTTTACCCTTAATTCTTTCTGCCTTTCACAGATGAACGAAGCTCACCCCAGGCCCCTGCCAAAATCTGACAGTATGAATTGGAGAACAATAATTTATGTTATTTTATTGGTGAGCCTTAATGTAGTCAAAGCCCTGCCTAGAAGTTATCGGGACATAGGTAAGAATATATCTTGTATTTTTACTCTATTCTTTTGTATAACACTGCTGGCTGCAATTTAGCATGCATGGTTATTTGGCAGGTCACATCGCCACTCGGTATTTTCTTATGGGTCAAAGGTATACAACTATATACATCTGTATAAATTTTTATATCTGTAGAAATTTTTTATGATCAACCTTATAAGTGTTGCTTCTTTATGGCTTGAGAATCTCTGTAGAGCGCAGGACGGCCCGTCTATTGAAGGGTAATTTAATCCCCAGGGATGGGGTTGTGACACTGATTTTAGTTGCTCCAAAAACTGCTGAAGTAAAGGCTGTGGTTCTTCCAGCCTCCCTCCATAGTCCATGAGGAAGGGAGACAGAGACCTCCCAAGAGGGCTCCTACCTCCGGGTGGCTATTCAGAGTCACCAAGTTGCGCTATTGCTCCTTACTATCCTTTGGAGGGGTTTCACTCTCTTTTTTCACTACTGAAGGAGCCTACGGTGACCACACTCTCACTAAGGTTAAGTGCCTAAAAGGAGACAAGTGAAAACCTCCAACAGGGTGCGGTTCACGTAATTCCTTCACATTACATATTGTTATCATTAATCAACTTTTTTTCATCTTTATAACTTCCAAATGCACTAAATGGCCCAACAGTGTAAAAGAGAGCCTATGTTTGTGTTATTTATCTCATGTTATTGTCTCAGTTGACACCCTCGCATTGCTCAGAGGGTGAACTTGGCTTATTTCTTTAATTTATTTGATGCTTTTACACTGATCTCGGCCCTACCGACACAAGGGTGAGACAGTAACATCTTGATTTGGGAACAGGACTCTTATTTTAAAATTAATCTCCCAGAATATTCTCTGACAAAGAAGGGACTCACTCAAGAAGTCATTGTGTTTAGGTTTGCCCATTAATAAAGGCACAGTGGCAAAGGAAAAATATTGGACACGTTTGTTTTCCTCTGGCCCGGCTTACAACATGGACAGAAGGATGCAGCTCTGTGAATTTTTGCGGAGCTTTGCCTGCTGACATAGTTCTCAGTTTATCACACATTTTCTGCAGAGAAAATCCTTCATCTGTAGCTAAAGAGTGATCAAGCACATCTCTAAATAGCTAAGGCAAGGTTAAAAGGTGTTTTGTAAGGTGCTTATTGCTTATTTAATTACGTGAAGTGCATCATCAAAGCAGCTCAAAATGCCCTCCAGGTTCTAGCATATTCCTCCCCACCACGCTTCACCCAGGCAGGGAAATGGCATTGGCCCTATTGTATTGTAGGTCAGAAACAAATAGTTTTGCAGGCTTAAGTCAAGTAGGAGGTTAAATCTTACGTCTTCCTACTCCCAGTGCCAGTACCCCAGTCTTTCTGCAAGACTCCAGTAACAACAACAAAGATATTTGATGAAGCATTTAGTAAACATTTTTAATTCAAATTATCTTGTTTTTCAGAGGAAAAAAACAGCATTGGCCAGCGTTTTTCGCAGCTGCAGGAGAATAACTTTAAAGCCATGTAAGTTGTCCAGGTAAAGCGTCTATTTGCAAATTTGCCACGCGGTACGTCAAGCACTCAGCCATTCTGCCAGCCCGCCCCAAGTCAGCCCGGCATGATATGGGCCCTCTTACTGTGTCGCACGTAAACATTAAATAATTAGTTTTTAGGTAGCCAGCAACAGGTTTAACGCTGTGTGTTCTTCTCGCAGTGCCATGATCATGTTTGCTCAGTACGTGCCAGGAGGCACGTTCGGCAGAGCAGTGGAAATGGCTGAAGACGTCACAGACCTCGCCAAAAGGTGCGCTGCCGCCGCCAGGGACAGCCCCGACTGCCTGAAGCCTTTGGTAAGCACCTCTATGCCTCCAGTGTGGCAAACATTTCCAGAAGTGGCTTGTAATTTCAGAGCCCCGGTCTGCGTTTTTCCAGAGAGGCAGGAATACATTGAGAGACGTGCCTGCTTTGTGGATGCATCGTTGGCCTTACTGACTCTGTCGTTTGCCAGGCTCCCGTCTATAAAGCATCTCAAGATCAGAGGAGGAAAAAAAGGCCCTCTCTTCCCCCCACCCCAAATATCAAGGCATCTTTTTAAATCCTTGACCTGTATCTTTGTAAAAGATGTTCAGAAAGTTGTGCTTTTACTGCTGGTGTAACAAAATTAATGAGAAGAAAAATTAGGGGTTTCTAGCAAATGTGATGTATTTAGGCATTTCCTCCACTGCATTAACTCACAGGCCTGGGTTTCGATGGTGTCTGCTCCCACACGCTGGCAGATTTGGAGCTGGCAGATTGGCTTGTGAAACATGGACGTCAGTCTGTGTCGGGGCTCATTTCTGATTTGTTAGGCACGCCGAAACAAACCCTGAGTTAAAACAGTCCCCAGCTGCGGCCTGACTGGCAGCTCGCCCTGAGCGCTGCCACTTGATGAACAAGAAACAAGATGCTTTACATTGTACGAACCCAAGTGTAGCTAGAAAAGCACAGACCTGCCCGGGCTGCAACCTGCAGTGTGCACAATCATCGTGATTGTTATCAAGAAAAAGGGTCTGAGTAACGTTACAAGGTGCAAGGGTTTGAAAGGCATTCCACTTCGGAGTCTGCCTTGGCATAACAGTAGGTATCAGAGTTTGAGAAGTCATCACTTAGAGGTTTGAGAGGTCACTCTGATTTGCACTGCAGTCAAAGCAGGAGGTAATAACGAGAGAAACTGGGAGTTCACACAAGCTGGGGCTTGTTGGCTTAAAGTAGCCTCCTCGGAGGGCACAGAGAAGTAACATAGAATCCACACATAAATTAATTTTTTTCTCATTCTTCACAGGACAGGATTTTCCTCGATACAATATGCCAGGAGGAAAATCTTCCCAGGTTTACTGATTGCTGTACTAAAAAGGATCCTGAAAGAAATGACTGCTTCCTCTCCCTTAAAAATTCATCAAGAGGGTTCATTTCTCCTTTTGAAAGGCCAAACGCTGAAGCTGCCTGCAAAAATCATTCACAGCATCAACATCCACTAACAGGATAGTAAGTAAATATATCAGAAAGTCGTTGCCGAGGTATGAGATACGAGCCTGGAGACAGCAAATGCAATATCAACCAAAAAGCTCAGTCTCAGGTTCTCTGTAATCTCCCACTTGTTTTCCTTCCTAACGTGAATTATTCGCATCATTCATCTAGCTGTAATTGTCACTATGTGAAGCCCGTTCCGCCACCTCCTGCTCTGGATATAGGTCCAAATGACAAACAAGCTGGCCAAGCTTATTGTAATCTATGTAAAGGACTCATCTGAAACCAAGGGCCTCCCTTTAGTCCTTAAAAGCCAAGCAGAAGTTTTGCTGCCTCTAAGCCAGAACCGGCAGGATTCGAGACTTCTGGTTTCCTGGAAACCGTCAGCCCCATCAGAATTTTCCAAGATAAACGCCACACTATACAGCTTGCTGTTACGACAGCAGTATCATTTTAATAGCAGCTATCATTCTAATATATGGCAGACGCTGCAGTAACACTGCTGCCCCCTGCATGTAGGGGCCTACTGCGAAACTAAAGACATTTTTCTCTGGGTTTTAGCTTTATCTACGAGGTTTCCAGAAGGCATCCTTTCCTCTATGCCCCAACAATCCTTTCTGTCGCTATCCGGTATGATGAGATGATGAAGAACTGCTGCGGAAGTGCTGAAGACCCCACTCGTAACCTGGAGGAATGCTTTCGCAGACAGGTACTCCAGGGCAGGGTTTTAGTTTATTCATGTCACTGGTGACAAGCACAACAGTTAGTTCATAGCACAGCTTAGACAGCGTTTTTCTTCCACTATTAAAAAATCCCTGTGCAGAAAAACACCGTCACAGTAGCTTTAGCATAAAGCGTTGTCTTGTCTTTTCTTGCACTTTCCTGGTCTGCATCTTGTTTCTACCAGGCACCAAAGGTGATGAAGCCAGTAAAAGAAGACGGCCTGAGGCAGGAACACACATGTGGAATCCTGAAGAAGTTTGGAGAAAGGACCTTAAAGGCTCTGTGAGTCTTCCCCGTGTTGTTTATTATTTTTAAATCAAGCGTGGCTGTTGCATGTTAGCTGTGGGGGGCTCCACACCTACACACAGTACCCCGAATACCAGCCATGTCCTTTTTGTATGCAGGTCACTAGTACCATCTAATAAGGAAGACAGATTCAGAATACAAATTTATGCATGACAACAGTCACCGTTTCCTTACAAGTGCCATTAGCTTTCAAAATCTAAGCCCAAAATTTGAAAGGAACGCATCTCTCTCTGATGAAAGTTCAAGAGATTGTGAGCAAAATACAACTTGTTTCTCTTGCTCCTGTAATTTCATGCTCACCTATCACATTTCTTTCCACCATCGCACACCCAAATTCACCCAGGGTCCTTAGATAACTCTGAAAACCTCAGCTATTGGCTTCTAGGGACGTTTATTTGTTAACTTCAGTGGGAGCAGGGAAGAGACCATTCCTGAGCAGTTTGGATATCCCCTGCTCAGAAAAATGATGGTAGCCATCACGGTCTCACGCTGTGAATATAGACAATAACTATTTTTCTTCGTTGTAGGAAACTTGCTCAGATAAGCCAAAAATTCCCTAAAGCTGATTTTGCTACTGTTAACAAACTAGTGATGGACATTGCTAACATGCACAAGGACTGCTGTCGTGGAGATATGCTGGACTGTATGCACGATCGGGTAAAAGTCATTTAATAGTTACATGTTTGCAGAAACTGAATGTTTTTTTGTTGTTTTCAAATTTCTTTTTTCTCCTCTGCTGTACTGATTGCTCTCCAAAACTGGAGTTTAACTCTTCAGTCTAAAAACCTGGTTGATCTTCCCATTTGCCTTTTCCTGGTGTCAGTCAAGAGGGGCAGAAAGATCACTCTGCGACTGAAGTGATTTAATACCGCTTCACCAGATCTGCCTGCAGCTCCTCACTGTGCCATGTATTTTCCGGGCAACTTTCAGCAGAACACAGCGTCTGCCCCTCCTCGGTTTTTTGCCTTTGTCTCGCACACCAAATCCATTTATCTCTCCGCCTGCCTGCGGTTTCAAGCGAGACAGCAAACTTGGTTTGGGTGGTTCCCTCGTAGCACCTATCAAAGGGGAAGCACCTATCAAGGGACTGCAGCAAACACATCACCAGGCCTTCAGCTTTCCTCCTTGTTCTGCCAGCCACCTCCGCTCTTTGGGAGTCACCTTCTCTCTCTGTAAAATGGAGATAGAAACAGTGATTAAAAAAAAAAAAAAAAGAGACCAAAATGTAGTACAATGCCCTTCATTCCCTTTTTTGCTTTACAGGAAGAGATTCTACACTATGTCTGCACCAACCAAGACATCCTATCAAGTAAAATCAAGAAGTGCTGTGAAAAGCCTCTGTTACAGAGAAGTGAATGCATAGTTAATGCGGAAAATGATGACAAACCTGCAGGCTTGTCCCCCCACGTCAGGGAGTTTATAGAAGACAAAGCAATATGTGAACGTTTTGCCCAGGAAAGAGATATGCACTTAGCCAGGTAACGTGGGTCTTCCTCTGCTCTTCAGTTGGCCGGTTTCCATACTTGGGTCAGAAGATGACAGTTTGGATGCTGAAGCCCAGGTCTTCAGCCTCGGCTTTGTCTGCTCTGTGAGCCCGTAGCGCGGGACAGCGCGCAAGTCGATCTCGGGAAGCGTGGGATGGGAACAAATGCCAAAGAGGGCACAGGGAGAGAAACACAGAGTCACAGACAAAACTGAAGAAACACATGTGAAATGTAGCTACTATCAGTTCTGCTCTGAGGCCCAAAATATACCTTTGATCCCCTCTTAAGCGGGAATTGGAAAACAGTCATTTAAGTCAGGCTCATGTCTTGATTCAAACAGGATCGGTCCACTTCTGTTCTAGCCGCGTTCCCTTGTGCAACAAAGCCCTGATCCTACCTGCAGTGAACTTGGGAACGAATGCCACAGGCTGCAACAGAGACAGCATCGAGTCCCAAAGACGGAGAATTCATTCGAATAACATGCGTCACTCCCGTTCTCTATGAAAAGTGCAGCTAATCGATGGGCGCAACTGCTGTGCGGGGTGGCTGCCCCAGCTGAGCTAATCCCTTCAGCGTCCACTGAGAAATGGGCCTGTTACTGGAAATGATTTCATTATCATTTAGATAGGATTACAAAAGGAGCAAAACCCCAAGCCCCGCAAAGCTGTAGGCCGAGCCTGACCCAAGCTAACAGCAGCTGGGAGCGTTACAGGCACAGGACGTGCTCAGGCGCTGCTGTGCTCAGCCAGCCACGTCTTGCTCCAGTTCAGATGCTGTAAAATCCTCTCTGTTCCACCGGACATCAGACAAAACCACCCCAAAAGCACCCCTGCCGTCCTTCCCATCCCCCACCTCTGGAGGGCAGTTGTTTTGGCTTATCTCTAATTCCCGATTCTCTGCATGTTGCAGGTTTCTGTACGAATATTCCAGGAGACACCCTGAATTTTCTGCTCAAATGCTTTTAAGAATTGGTAAAGGATACGAGGACCTGCTGAAGGAGTGCTGCAAAGCCGGTGCTCCAGACAACTGCTGCAGCAGAGGGGTGGGTGCCATCCGGCTTCACACAACGCACCCGTGGATTCACGCGTGTGACCACACAGCTGGTTCTGGCTAAACAGGGAACATCCCCGACCCAGGTCTATAGTGGGCACCCACAGCTCCTGTAACAAATCCTGAAAATATTACAAGGCCCGACTGACTCCCGTATGGAAAAAAACATCAGCAGAGCCTTTGCGAAGCAATTTAACGTGGATGAACAGAAGTGCCGGGGAAAGGAATGGAGCTAACAGTTCTGTGAGCCCTGCTCTTGTTTGGGCTCCCTCGTGCTGCCAGTTGCCCCCTTACAAATGGAAAAGGTGCTTATGGTTATTGTCCCAGAGACACAGCGGCGCTGTAATTATGTGAAGTTAGGAGCCACCCTGTGCCTCAGGCCTAGCCCTCCGTCAGTTATACAAAATTGAATCTCTCAAGGGGATTGAAGGTGGACATTTATCACGTTCAGGCAGTTTATAGAGGCTTCAGACAGATGAAGACTTTGTAATGGAATTAAAAACGGGTGGTATATGTCAGGTGAGAGGAAGCTCTAGATACCCAGGCCTTATCAAGAGGCAGTAGGACATTCTGCATTTCCCCTGAGACAACGACTCCTCAAATTAACCTTTTTTTTTTTCAGGAGGAAGAACTGAAGAAACATATTTATGAAACTGAAAGCGTCATGAAGACAAGCTGTGACATTTACAAGGAGAAAGGAGATTACTATTTCCAAAACGAGTATTACTTTTTTATATCCTTACATGACTCCTGTACCAGCTGGGCACAACCCGGGCTGGAGTCAAGCCAGCGTCTCAAAAAAGCTAGGCTAAAAGACACCATGTGAAGGTTGGACCAATATATTAACAGCTTCTAGGGTTTTTTTCCTCTTTTCCAAGACAACGTTGCAGCCTCTCATGAGTTCTCTCCTTAACTCAACTCATGAAGCGTTAAAGCAACAACTTGATCAACGTCCTGTCCGTGTTTCCTATGATGTTCTTACTTTATAGCTGCATTTTCAGCTGTGAGCTGTAACTTAAGAGTCATAAATTTGCCCAAAAGACAGTTGCTGTGTCTTTTGCAAAAGACTTTGCTCTATCCAGCTCCCGCAGCAGATGTAAACATTAACAATTCCAACAAAAATCTGACTCCATCAGACAGAAAAAACGCGACTAGCTGAACCATATACTATGCTTAAATGCAACGTGCAGGCACAAGCCTCCTGGAGGAACTTTGGCCCTGATTTGCAATGTTAATTAGCACATGCCTAACTTGAAGCATGTGAGCAATCTCAGTGAAACCCCTAAACTGCTTGCGTACTTAAAGTCAGGCTTCAGCGAGCCTCCTCTGGGGAGGTATATCGGGCTTTTTGCTCTCCCGTGCATGTTTGATCTTTAAAAGACCTTTGGGACTAGAGGTTTCCAACAAACCTGGTGGGCTGATGCCGCCTTTTGTATCAGTTGTTAAGGTTTTCCTGGCCGCGATGGTTAATAAGCACAGGGTTTTTTAAAGAAAGAACAAACAAACAAGTGAACTTTTTTGAGCTTACCTTCTGCCAAGAAGTCGCTCGGGTTCAGTTTTGCTGTTAGACAAGCTCCCTACGCTCCCAGGGAAATGAACAAAGGGAAGACATGCGTACCATCTGTTGAGAGGGCGCACCAACACGTAACTGGCCATGCTATCCTTCATTTTATTTGTCTAACCTGGTAAGAGACTGGTCAGAAAAAGGCAAGAGCTCAAGCAAACAGAGCAGGCTTACACTTGCCTCCGTGAGTTTATAGACCCCAGGCTTAGTCCTGCCCTTCTGTGGGCTTCAGCTGGAGCTTTGCGCAGCAGCTTGCTCACTGCTGCCAGCTGGAACACACACACCAACATCAAAGAAATTGTCATTTCAGGCTTCTCATGAGCTTCACCAAGAAGATGCCTCAGCTGACATCCGCAGAGCTGATAAAATTCACCAAGCAAATGACTACAATCGGCTCCAAATGCTGCCAGTTAAGCCAGGACAAGCTGCTGCCTTGCGCCGAGGAAAACGTGAGTGTTTTTCTTCTGTATCTTGGTCCTGCTTTTTCTTGAAAGTGTCACAAATTCTGCTGCCTGCAGTAAAGGTAAATGAGGAAAATATTCACTGAGCTGTTGAGCTGGCCTGAAGATGTACTCCCACACCTGAAGTGAGCGTAACTCGGCATCACTGAAGTTAAAGCTTGAATTAAACTAGAGGAGGATCAGGAAATGGACAGGGTAGTGTGCGGCAGTTAAGGGTTACGCAGCGCGGGCCACCGACTCTGCTCCCTCTGAAGCCAACAATCTCTTGTCTGAGTTCATCCTTTCTAGATGCCTGAAGTCATAGTGCTCTAGGAAAAGGATCAATTTTGTACAGCTCTTCCATAAGAATTCTCCAGGCCTGTAAGCCCAAGTTCCTCAGAAGCTTCCTCCTGTTCTGCAGCCACCCATCTGTACAACGTCAGGTTCCCAGGAGCAGCCCATACCCGCAGAAACCCTGCCGGTGAAAACAAGTCAAACGCAGGCGTGGTTTCACGAAGCAATCTCATCGTTTCTATGCCCAAAGGACAGTCCCTAAAACTGCATATACATATTGATTCTGAACAGTCTGAGCCGTTTTTGCACTGACAGCACTCAGCAATCGGCAGAAATACAAACTGTTGTCTGTCTTACGAACAAAGTTTAATTTAAATTCTCAGTTACGTTCTATAACTTTACTAAGAGCAGCAAGTATTTCAGGGATTTTTGAAAATGAAAAATAATGTGAAATTGTTTTTTTCCCTTCTCTTGGTAAAGCTGGATCTCGTGCTTGGAGAAATATGCCGAAGACACCTGACCGACCCCATAAACCCAGGAGTTTGCCAGTGCTGTAGCAGCTCCTATGCTTTCCGGAGGCCGTGCATGGGGAAACTGGAAGTGGATGAGAATTACGTGCCCTTATCCTTGACTCCTGGTCTGTTCACTTTCCATGAAGATTTGTGTACGACTGAAGAGGAGAAGTTACAGCACAAGAAGCAGGAGTAAGAGATGCCCGTTTTTTCTCTGTTGCCCCTCTTTTTCCTATTCTTACCCTGGCAATGCTCGCCTTTCCCCTCTCCACCCTGGCTGGCCTTCTTGTGCAGCAATACGCCGTTGGAAAAACAGCCACACCCCCCTCAACCCCTCTTCCAAGCTCCTTTTTTAAACCGCTCACGTTGGTCCCAGTTTCGTCTGCTATCTGCTTCAACCTACATTTATGTGCCTTGGGTTAGAAGGAAGTACGGTATACGCCCCTCCAGAACGGAAGCCATAGGTGTCCAAAGCCAGGTCTGCTACCCCCCTGCCCTCCCACCGGCCTGGACGGGAACCGCAGGAGGCTCGGCATAAAAGACAGCAGAAGAACAAGGAAGCTGCTGCCTCAAGTACGGCATGACCTTTATGGCTTAATTAGGGCTCATTTCCCAGAATGGGAAAGCCCATATGCTTTCCCTCATCCCGTGCACTCCTTCCGTCTCTGACGAGCCCGGGGGTTGGTTGCCTTGCTCAGGGAAAACTTTCAAGAAAAGAAAACCCATCCCGTCCTGGAGCCTGTGGAGCGGTGCACACCACAGACACCATCTGCGCGGTTTATTCATGGGGGAGCAACTCCAAAAACGAGCAGTGATGATGTATGTCAGAGGGGAACGGGGCGCATCTTTGCTCCCTGCTGCAAATAGGTGTTTGGGTGGCGAATAAAAGTGACCAAGCTGCAGAACTGCAGTGTGCGGTAGCAAAAGAGGGGCTCGGCAGGAGTAGCGTTTGGGAAGTGCTTCCTATGCCCTGCGCTCCCCTCCCAGCTTCACAGGGCTGGCTGTGCTTTTCCTGCAGAATGCTCGTCACCCTCATCAAATACAAGCCCCAGATCAGCCAGGAGCAGCTGACCTCCGTCACGGCCGCCTTCACTGCCATGAGGGAGCGCTGCTGCAGAGAAGAAAACCGCCAGGCGTGTTTCGGGCAAGAGGTAGCGTGTCTGTTCTCACCCACACTTTCTGAATCAAAACGCAGAGTATAAAATCAAAAAACAGGGTACACGCAGGAGCGTAAATGTCTCTATTAAGCAGCAAACGCAAAGCCTGGGCTAAGCCAGAATTCCTGCCGTCACATTTCCAAAGACAAACTTTCTTGCCCGCACAAGTAGATCTGTGACCGGTTGAGTGATCACTAGAGCATGTGTCTAATTAGCCTGGTCTTTACCTGCAGCAGTTTGTACACCGAGAGGCAGCTACATCTGCTGCTTCTGGGGAGTGACTGGCACTTGCCCAGCTGGAGGACGCGGGCCAAGGTCTTTCCCTGGCCGGCACCTCTTGACTGAATCCCTCTTGAAAAGCTCCTCTGCAACAGGGAGAGAGGAGACATTCAAATTCTAGGTCAAAGCATTTTCCCTGTTCATTCTCCCTACCTCGCCTTTCCTGCATTATTTTAGCTCGCTGAACTTCATGCCGCAGAGCTACTTTGGCTTCTCTGTACCCTCCAGTAAACGTGCTTTTGCCTACTTCTCATCTCGCTCTCTCCCAGATATTCCTTAACTGGACTTCAACAAACCACCCACAACCCTTGGGCCGTGCTCTCTCTTTTCCCAAGTCTTCCCTTTGCTTTAAATGATAAAATTACAGACAATTCTCTCTTTTATTAGTGACAAATTTCCACCTCTGAATATGCCCAACAGCCTACCTACAAAGAACCATTCTACTAACTCTTCCCAATTGAACTATTTCGGGATTTTTTCTGACAAATACTGAATCTTTTAAGGCCATCTGAGCTGAACAGTGAAAGCGACCCATCTGTTAAACGTAGCGATATGCGTTTACGCACTCCACACATACACTGTTTGTACACAACTTGCAAAGATTATCAACCACCACCCACTGCTGCCACACTCCGTTACCTTGTTCACAAGTACGCCATCGCCTGAACCTATCACTCACACATATTTTGCCTTTTTTTTTTCCCCCCACAGGGTCCAGAACTTATAAAAAGAAGTGAAAAACTGTTGTCGGCATAAAGCGCTTGCGCAGCACAGTGGAAGATACCTGCTGAATGATGGGAAGTCTCACAAACTCAACAGGGAGTGTATCTTTGCTAAAAGTTCCTGACATATAAACAGGAACAGATGATTTGTCACAGCGGAGAAAACAAAGTTGTGGCTCTTTACTCACAAATCTAACCAAGTCCCGACTGTTTGCACCAGCTGCAGCTCTGCCACCGTCCCATCTGCCGCCACGAACAAGGTAAACGCGGTGCCTCCCAATGAAACATCCAACTCCCGCATAGGATCCGCTGAGCCCGGATCTGAACCTGGACCCCGCTGGGACTGCGAGCTGTAAACCCGGATGCGCGCAGCGCTCAGCTTACCTGCAAATTAAATGTCTTCGCTCATCTTATCCCAATGGGGGAGAAACCCATAGGCAAACGCCTCCTTCCTGGCTCCTATCACTGATTCAAAATGATCAAGAACACAAAATTTACACCAATTGAACTCAAAGCCAGTTTAAGCGCGGGGCGAGGGGTGCAGCACCTTAAAGAAATCCACTGGAAGAATAAGTTCAATGGATGAAAATTCAGGGTTGAGCTGTGGCCACCGTCTTACATTATGGAATATTATTTTGCTTATACCAAATAATCACACATAAAAAAAAAAAAAGGCAGGCATTTTAAATCTTAAGCTTATGAACCATAAGCGCAAATGAGATCAAATTAAGAAAATCTGCCTGTAACCACTTCTAAATTATTTTTCAATCACCAAATAATTATTTTTGCATTTTTATAGCACTGTCCTTGAAAGACAACACACGTACTCAGTAATTGGGCTGCTCTTGGGGAGTTGTAGAGTTGCCTTTAAGCACAGAAAAAGATGAAAAATGAGCAAAATGCGATGGAAAGGGCAGAGCAGGAGCTGCTGCCACAGCGGCTCGGCAGAGCAACGCTCAGAGAAAGCCCCGGGAGGCTGCCAGACCCACACTCCAGGGCTTGACACAGAAGCAGCTTTTGGGTTTTTACTTTCTTTTTACCTTAAAAGAAATTAGAAGGCATGTTAAAAATCATATGTCAAAACCAGTACTAAAATAAAGAAATGTTTTTTCTGGAAACCTTTGGCTCGAAGGAAGAGACACCCGAGTACCTGATTCCTTCAGTGGACGAACCGAGCAGCAATTATCCACGAGGTATTTGTTAATATCTGTACGATAAAAGAAACGTTGCCCAAACAGCTTGCAATCAGACCAGCAGGGAGAAGGTTTCAGACTCAGGTTGGAGAACTTGACCAAACCGAGTCCCAGCAGGACCTGTCCTGCGTACGCGGCTGGGCAATGCTTTCATTAAGGCTATAAATAAAGAGAAGAAAAACCTTTCGTTAGACAGGTGGCTGCCAGCAAGACGGAGACACGCCGCTGTGAATCCCTTCGCAGCATTTCTGTGTCAAAAACAGTTTGGCAAATTAGAGAAACTGCCTAGAAGAAAAACCAGCTACGTTCTGTGAGGCCAAATTTGCCAGACACCGCAGGAAGGACGAAGCAGCTGCGCCCTTCCAGTGGAGGGAGCTGGGCGGTAACAACACCCTTAGAACGAATCGCACACTGACAGAGCGTCGCCAGCCCTTTGCTGACAATTAAAGTCCGAGTTCGTGCTCGTGTGTCGGGGGTACAAGCACAACCTCAGATAAAACAGAATCAGGAGCTGTGTCACACACGGGTCACGGTTCCATTTTCCCCACCTCTGCTAAGGACTTTGCCGGAGCATTGGGAGAAATCTCGGGTACCTGGAGAGCATTTCAGTGAAAAGAGAACAAGGGTAACAGTCAACGATCCAGAAAACACGAAAAAGAAAGCTAAAATAGACTGGGAGTGCCTGGTATCATGAGCAAGGCTGCAGGGACTTGGAAACCTTCATATGCCAAAAAACACTGATCCCAGGGCAAACAGCAGCCAGTGGGTGCCTGGGAAGGGGAACAAAACACCAGGATCATCCATCGGGGCAAGGTGGGGAGCTGCCGGAGACACACGGACACGCAACAAGCTGCACCCGAGCAGCCGCGCTGACTCCGGTGCCAAACCAAGGGCTGGGGGGGCACCACGGGCTTCTCTCCGCACGGGGTTTTCTCAGGAGTTTGTGTTCCGATTAAGATCAGTCTGCTGGAATTTGGGGGGTGATTTGGGTTTCCAGCTGTTTTTAGAAACCCTGTGCTGAGGTGAGATTTTTCTCCTGGAGGAGGTGGGCAGCACAAGCTCAGGTGAGATCCGTACTCCAATTCCTGTCTCTGTGGTCCATGGCTTGGGCTCTGAACTCAAATGCAACCCCCCTTTCCTCTGTCTCCTCTGTTTTCCATTGCTGTGTAACCTTGAATACCCAATAATGATTTGGAATAAATTCTTCCCCTGTTCGTGGCTGTATTTGTCTGAAACAACTCATTTCAACGAGCACAGGGCTCACAAGAACCAAGGCCACGGCAGGCACCGCTTGATTCCAGTAGCCCTTAAACCCAGCAGACTCCGGGCCCCCGTGCCAGGCTCCGTACTTCTTTTCCAGCATCTTTCAGCCCCAGTTCAGCAGGACAAGTGAAATAAAAACAATTCAAGGATTTAACATCAGGTGGTGGCAAAAAATGGCTCAGTTTAGGAATTGTGTACATAAAGGTACTTGAAAACATTTCCTTTACCATACGGTCTGTGCGTTGCTTTGTCTTTTTATCACAGCCCAAAGAATTCTATTTCATATTGCAATATTTTCACACTGCACCTTCAGACATTTTACACAACAGAATGTTACAGAAACAGCCTCTTCTGCATAAAAATACTTACCATTTCCTAGTGGGCCCAGAGCAGCTCCTTTCCCTGCTCGTGAACTTGAGCCACCTCAACATGGCGTTGTGAAAGGCTTCTGGGTTCCTTACAGCCGCCGAAGCAGAAGGCGGCCACCAGCGCAGCGCAGCGCGGGGTCTGTTCCAGTCCCAGCGCAGCCCCATCCCCCAGTGCCCCCCCCAGCCCCAGCCTGGGCGCTCCCGGCTCCTGCTTCAAGGAGCTTCGATCCGCGCCCCTGAGGCACCTCTTATTTAACACCACGCGCCTTCACTGCCCAGTTACTTTCTCCCCTCCGTGCTCCCTCACCCATAATTATTTTCCTGGGCAGGATTATAACAGACCATACATTAAAATAAACCCCTTGCCCCAGCCACAATAGCTTCAATTAGCACATTGACTTCTCATTTTTAATTACCATCCAAGTAACATCATCTCGGGGAACGGAAAGCTTTTCACATTCGATTTATTCCACTTGATTTCCAGGCAATATTTTCTGCACGTTGATTTCCCCCCTGTCACGGTGTTTATCTTGTCACCTGCCTAAGCCAAAGGTAGCCGGGGCGAGACGCAGATACCATGTAAAGATGACGAACTAATACAGGAGGGCAACTAATAGTGCACGATTTGGATTTTATTTACATCTCTACAATTTGAGCTTCAATATTCAGCAGGCCTGAAGCAGACAGGACCCAACAGGTGGCTACTGCACGCTGTGCTGGGGCCACTGTCCCAAAACAGCCCCCGCGGGAAGGGCCAGCCCGGCCCCGCCGGGGCTGCGATGCTCCAGCCCTCGCTGGACACTCCTCATTTCCCTCTGCACACAGAAACTGCAGGAAACAACACCAAATCATTCCTCCAACAATCACCAGTGCCCAGGTGTCTCCCAGGACCCACTCGAGCAGACGCAGCAGGATTTAGTGAGAGCTCTGACTCCGTAGCTCCGGAGGTATTTCGGAGCAAGATCCCCTCGCACGTTGCAGCGCTGAGTAGCTGTGACGCGGGAGGGTTTCCATTCACATTTTTCTAACGCTAGCTCAAAGCCGAAGGAAGCTGGGCGCCGAGCAATGCGGAGCCAGTGAGATTTCAGGTGTCTCGCACAGGTATTTAAGGTAAGTGATAGGCCTAACTACAATCTTAGATACAGAAATACTTCTTGCCACTTACCTCTACTGAAGAGCTTCCTCCTAATAGAATTCAACATTTCTCTAATAGAAGGAAAACCATATACTTAATTTTAGTATTTTCTGAATGATTAACACATTGGTTATTGCAATATTTTTCTTATATGCTAGACTTTTGGTCATAGTTTGTAAATTTGTAGGTTTTAAAGCCTTGTGCTCTTCACAGGTGGTTTTTTTTCCCTATCCTAAGTTTCAAGCAAGATTCAGCATCTGTCTTTTGAGGGATCCGGTGCCTTTCCGTAGGTGGTGCCCAGCTTGGATTCCAAGGGCTGGAGAGGAGTGGGTTCAGCTTGGGCTGTGTAATTATCATGAGAAACTTCAGCTCTTTGAACCCCCCCGGGCTTTATGCGCTCTCCAGTCCTGGCACCTTCAAGCAAACGTCCCGACCTCCCTTGGGCCAAGGCGGGCAGCGGGGTATTCGCAGCAGCCCCTTCTCATCAAACTGTCGTCTCTGTTTTCTTAACGGTTCGGCTCCGAAGGTGCTGGCATATCAAACTCTTCTCTTTCAGGTACCTGAGACGAAGAGAGAGAGAATGCATGTAAGTAACAGAGAATCCTGCAAAACTTGAACCCAAATTCTACTGTGCTAGTTGAATGCCTGAAAAACGTCTGAAGGAAAGTTTTTCTGATAGAAAATGGCAATTGCTATTTATTTTTTTTCTTCACATTTCCCCACCACTTCAATCCAGAGTGATTATCAGATGGTCATTTGGTAACAGATCCACAGCGGGTACAGACTCTCACGGCTCTTGACCTCAGGACTCAAATTTCTATGTTCAGAAATAGCGGAGTGTTTCTACCTTGTACCCGTTTGTGCATTTTGAGCTGCTGTCAGAACTCGCCATTTATCACAACCGACATTTTACGGGGACATTAAGAATGTGGCGTATGTAGTCGGTATTTACTCGGGATTCTTCAACAGCAGCAGCTCATCTGGGCAAGCAGCATATAGAAGGGTTATAAATCCCACCCGGTTTCACTGACATAATCCCAGCGTGTTCTACCTCCACTTCGTTACACCAACGCATTCACCTCTTGAGCCAACCTGTAACTGTGAATACTCTCCTGGACTCAAAGGGACCCCCCTCATGTTACTGCTCTTCACCTTGCAATTGTCTGTTGAATCTCCTGTTCTTCTTCTTCATTTATTCTGTGCAGAATTGACTCCAAAAAGGGAAGATGAAATTGAATATACTGAGCAACCTGCCACAGAGACAAGAAATGCCCATTAGCGAGAAATGCCAACTGGGAAAAATACTGCGAATCATTAGAATTGCTGATATACGTACATCACTGCTAATCTCTTCCACATCCCTGTCCATCAGAAAAAACTTGGCAACCTTCTCCGAGGGCCCCTGCAAGAGCCTGTGCAGTAAGGGAACGTCTCCACTCCTCAGCTGCTTCTTTTCTGGGATTGGAAAGAAACGTCGTGGTGCACAGAACACACAACAGTGCCTCCAGATACCTCACACCATCAGAAGTCTTTTTTCTGTCTAGAGCTCCCGTGTTTGACTGACGGGCAATTATTAGAGACCTAACAAGTCCCCCCGGCACATTTGCAGAAGGATGTGGCACCTCACACGATGCATTTTGAAAGAAATCGGTAGATGCAACACAAATAAGTTGCAATTCTGGTGAACAAGGAAGCATGTAGGAGACTCAGCTCAGGCCCATCAGCTCAACCACGATTTCCTAAAGCAAAACCTACTTTATACTTCTCAAAAATCATTTCAACTTCACAACTTGACATGTACGGTATTTGCACCCCAGTTCTCTCCCACTCTTTCAGCTCTTCCTTTCAATAAACATAAAAATCTCTTTTTTCCTGAAGGAACAGAGTAGACACTCTGTTGCAGAACTAAACACTTTCCACTGAAAAATCAGTTTCAACTAGGCATCTGTGACTCAGGACTGCCATCCCAACCTGGCAGTTAAAACATCCCACAGCGCTCCCAGCGGGAGCCCGGCATCCCCCGGGTGCAGCGCGGCTGCGCAGAGCAAGAGTCAGCGCAGAAAGGCATCTTAAACATGGCCTTTAACTACAGGACGAACGGAGGCCTGCTCAGCTGAACCAGCCACGTGGCAGCACGCTGAAAGCGCCCAGAACACAAGCGTGCGGTTTTTGCCCTCCATCAGAACATACCACATGTCTAAGGGGTCTCCTGAAAAGCTCCACTGCCCCACCGAGCCCCCGCTGTCTGAACAGGATGGATGCCCGCCATGAATCCCGTCACTCCCAGGGAAGCGATCCACACTTACCTCCGGAGGCGTGGATAATGTAGAGTGCAAATTCGTGTGGGCTGTTCTCTATCTGTGACACACAAACAGAAAAAGTCTCCTCAGACTGACCAGTACTCGGTAGCAGCAGAGCTAATTCCGCAAGAGCAAAGCCTCTAGAGAAGTTGAGTGGAGAATGATAAAAAACTGTACAGTAAGAAGCTATGTAGAATAAAGATACTGGAGAAACACACAGCAGCAATGGTAAATATGTTTCTGACTAGGTATAATCATAAATTAATGGCAGATGGTACCAAAGAAACTCCAAGGAAAAAAAAAGTAGTTTCAGACAGCATGGCACTGCTGTGGAGCACTAGTTTTAACTCTGACTCCGTAGAGCTTTCTGTGTGCCTGGATCCAACAGAACGTGTGTCCCAGCCCCCGGGCCAGGAGAGAATTCCCGTTTGTTTGCAGCAAAGCCCGGTTGCTCCTGCCGGTCGCTAGAGGGAAGCCCGGCCATGGCCATGAACCCAACTGCCTCTCCCTGCGCTGGGACGTGCTGGGAGCGCAGCAGCGTTCCCCTGCCGTGCGGGAGCTCAGGGAGAAGCCGTTCTGCAGTTCTTCCTCCCCTGCACACCCCGTACACCTTCTCTAGACTCAAACAGCCCTGAGACATTAGTGAAATAACGCCAACCTGTTCCTTAAAAAAGGCCTGTGTGGATTTTTTCCATGCTCCATCCTATGCACTGTCCCCTCCCGGGTGCCTCCTGCCCTTCACACACGCTGGTGTGACACGGAGTTAGCATTCCTGCAACACAGCTGCAGCTGCTGCTGCAAACACGCAGCGTTACCTTAAACTTCCGAAGCAATTGTTCTATCACTTGTCTCGTTCTCATCTGGCTGTTTATTCTTATTTTGGTTTCGGATCCAAAAGCTGGAGTAAAAACTGATGTCTAGGGACAAAAACAGCAGGGAAACGGCATGAGCATAGGACTGCTGTGCCCAACGGCTGGCACTCAAAGGGGATAAGCCAGCCCAGCTCGGGGACACGGCACACTGCCAGGTGTCTGCCACCACCGCCCCAAAGCAAAGGGTGTCCTCAGAAGAGCAGCCCCGGTCGGGGTTGAGCCCAAATCCTGGTGACACTGGCCTGGCCACGCAGGGGGCCAGTGGGGAGTCCCCCCCTCGGCTACAGGGGGAGGCCAGAAGCTCACCCCACATGACCTGCCCCAGCACCCAACCTCAGGGGATGAAAGGCAAACACAAACATTCCTACCTCGTAGTTGTAGAAGTGGCCATTAATCGAAAACCTGTGAGTTTCCACTTCTGTCCTGGCTATCATGCGCAGCCTGGTCCCCTTGGGCACGTCCGCGGCGCGGCTGCCGGCCCGTGGCAGGGTAGCGCAGTTGTGGTCCTGCTCGCTGACAGGCTTCAGAGTGCAGCTCTCGTAACATGAATGACCTGCGCAAAACAAAACCACATCAGCATATTGCACAGCTGCTCTCCCCTCCTTGCCAGCACCCCCACAGGAAGAAGGTTCTCCGTGCAGGGATTTATATTTTTAATCATTTTTTGTGTGGGTGGGAGGAGTGGGAGAGGAGAGGGCACGGGCGTACGACGAAGAGCAGCAGGCTGTCTGCAGAGGCCACAGTTTGCTGTTTTGGTCGCCCTTTGGGAAGGATTCCTTGGCGAACGCACAGCCCATTAGCACTGGCCGTCTGCAAAGTTAACCTGCAGAGCAATGTTTTCCCTAACCAGTGATACAGGAGTGCTTCACCAGCACGTAATGCATGTTGAACAGACAGAAAAAGACTTCCCTTCCCTGGTAGGGAAGGCCTAATGCGTCAGATTATTTGTGCACAGTCCCAGAACACAGAAGGTTTAGCTAACGTAAAAGCACCAACGCTCACCTTTCTCGAGGTCTGGCTTTTCTTCAGTAGATTTCAGTGTCTCCCCACTAATATGATGTAGGTCATCAAATTCTCCCCAGCGCGTCATTCCCCTGAAATGCCAAGCACACATTTCTAGTTGATTACTCCTCATTAACTCAGTGATTTCAATTTCTCCTGTAGCCAGGCTTTATGTAATACATTCCTATCCCCGTTCAAAACTTCGCAGAACACGACGACAGGCTTCAATGTGGTATACAGTCAGTAACTTCAGTTTATGTCATAATAAAATGAATTAGTAAAACGTGGTATGACTAGGGATGCCAAAATGTAACATAATACTATTTAGACCTTGTTGAACATCAACCATGATGTCCCTTAAATAATTTGCGGTAGTTTATCTATTTTATAGCAATGCCCTGGGTTAATCATGTGGAGGGTACCAGGCAGGCGTATAGAAAACACACATATTGTGGTTTCAACAGTCACAGGGTGCGCCATGTCAGTTACACAGACATAAAAGATGAAGTTCCCACACAAACCCCCGGCGCTACCCAACCCCCTGCTGTACGAGAGCAGGGAATTCAGCCCAGCCTGTTTTAAAACCCAACTTTCTTTATGCCACTATTTCCACAAGTCATTGCATAAACTCTCCAGCAGAAAGTCTTTGGCCAGTTACTGCTCTGACTGAGAATAAACCAGTTTGCAGGAAAAAATATTAAAAAAATAATTTCCTACATATATTCAAAACAATATACAACTAACTCCAATGAACACGCCAAGCGACGCTCTCAGTTGTGTTCCGTGCATTTAAAAAGTTCATTTAAGATCAAACAGTGAAGCTGCTGTGCATACCTTACAGCATGTCAGGGCAGCTCCGCATGGCTGTGATCATGAATTAACATTTACTTTAAGATTCAGATCTCCACCAGTCATAAGTTTTTGCAAGAAATAAAAGGCAAAGCACAACTAACTGCCAGAGCGGAGCCTATCCCACCGGCCACACGCAGCCCGTACCAGCAGAGGTGGCCAAGGGAATGAGAGAACCAGATTTGCCTCAGACTCGAGTTCTTGGCTGGTTTCTCCTGGCCAGAGACAGGGAGCAAGACTGTCCCTGACTTTACTGGAACTCCATGGCTGCAACAGCGGTAGCATTAAATCGACAAATCAAACATGTACCACATGCAATCTAAGACAACAGAAAATTAAGAACACGAGCTCTGAAATACAGAATTTATCAGGGAGCCATTCAGGGTAAGTATTGGCTCAGCCTCCATATTACACATCACTCGGCTTCAGCTCATCAGATACAATTCCGAATTCACCGACCAAGGCCTGGGAAATAGCTTTCAAAACAGAAAGAAGAAACACTCAAAGAACCTACATCAGTTTTTAAAGATATGGCCAATCCAGCAGGAGTCAGATCAGCACAAGGTGCTCCGATACAAGACGTCGCAGGCAGCGGCCTGAAGGAGCAGCTGATTCGTCTGTATTTATGAGGGGTTCTAATACCACATCTTGCACACAGCCAGTCTTCGTTCCTTGGCTTGAACTCTGCCCCGAGAAGCCACGGTGTCCCACTTGGAGTGCCCAGGAAGGTAACATGCCATAGACAATCACTCAGCACCAATCTACCAGCTTTTTGCTTCACGCTGGAGAACGTGCATGACACAGGTCTTTTGGGGGCTACCACCATTATTAGGTGGATGGACATACATGGGGGGGTGTATATTTTTATATATACGTTTCCATACATAGAGACAAGAGCAGCCTCCTCTACCTTCCCAACTGTTCTTCAGCTGAAAGCCAAAGATGCCACCAAGATGCATCTTTCTGCCCAGCTGCAGCTGTTGAAAGACCACAGCAGTTAGAGCACCCCCGGGCAAGCAGCCACCACAGCCTTTGGGCAACCGGGGATAAACAGCCAGCCACGGCCATTGCAGCCACCCACACGGGCTGTCTTGACATACTGGCCTGCCTCCTCCTTCGGGACGTTAATATCTTACCTTTTGCCAGGGAACAAACCCACGTTCTCTGTTGACTTCAGGGTTACAAAAGAGGGTATCTGCTTCTCATCCTGAATTTTTAATCGGATAGGATGCCGGACTCCCCAAAATATTGACAAGATTCCTTCAATAAATGGTTTGCTTCCTTCTCGCTGGAGAAAAAAAAAAAGGACTAAGGAGTGCTGCATAATAATTGAGTAATAATAATCAAGTAATAATAATTGATTTCCCCTCAGAGTCACAGGAATACATTGAAATCGCCGAGGCTTAACACAGCCCCGAAACAGGTCACCTAGAGAGGCTGCGTCATCTCTGTATGTAAGATATTTCCAAAACAGGTAGCTAAAGCTGCAGCTGACCTGGTCTTGTGTCAGCATTAGCTTGACTTTGACCAGGAGGTTTTCCAACCAATGTGTCCCTAATTCCGTACAATTACACATCAAATGCTATTTGTTCTACTTGGATGACCAGCTCTTCTGAAACCAGTGTGCTAAGAAGGTGCCAAAGGGGAAGACCAACTGCTGGCAAAGGGGGAAGGTGCAGTTCATGGTCCTTGTTGATGCAGGGCGCTGCATCAGTCCAAACCCCCTTATCAGTCCCCATTCTTGCCGACACAGAACTCCGTCACTGCAGAATGGGCTGGGACAGAGCAGTGGGGACTGCCCAGGATTGCTCTGATGGCCTTTTGGGTCTTGACAGCAGCAAAACCAGCTTGTGAAGGAGAAGGAAGTTCAGACCTCTAAAGCAGGGACTCTGCTAGGAGACACGATTCATGCTTTAGGCCCCTCCGGTCTCCAAGAGGATGTGTTCCTGGGGCCATGCATACGAGCATTTTCTCTGCACTAAAGGGTCACGCTTGAGCAGAGAGCAGCCACCTCTTCTCACAGCACTTGACTCCAGCACTTGCTGTGGCAGTTTTATTACAGTGATATATTCCATCTAATATACTGACACAGAACTGGTATCCCACGTGGTTCAGTCTGCCACATTAAACATCACCCATTAGTGCCTTTCCTACTATTACGTTGTGCTTTTGGGTTTATTTTTACACGATCCTTACCTGATTGTGTGTCAGTTGGAGATTTTCTTGATCAGAATAGTAGGAGTTGTAAGTCTTCAGAAGAGAAGTGAGCTGCTCCCTAGAACAAAAGATCACAATGAAAAGAATCATTTTTAAGCCTCTCGATCACTGTAAAATCCAGGTACTAAGTAGCAGGGTACCAGCCTGTATCTGTGTACAGGTTCGTTAATGATTAACGCATCATTTTCTTTGAGTAAAATTTTGTCAGGATTCTGGGTTGCTCACAGGTTGCTTCTGTAGAGACCTGATACACAGAGGAAATTAATTAGGCATGGCCTGATGTGACGTTAACACTGCCCCAGAACTTGTACTTTGGACTCGTGTTGTAGTCATGAGGGGGAAGCAAACAGGATCAACACTCCCATGCACCAACGCGGCAGATGAGTCGAGTTAGCTTACACTGTGTTTTCCCTGCATGCTGGTTTTCATTGGGTTTTCACATGTTTTCAGATACTCTTCTTACTTCAGAATTTCTACAGTAAGCCTAGACAAAACATTTCAGTTTCCTTCTGCTTGAAACCTAACAGCTTTGCGCTAAATCTTTGCTTGGAGGAGAAAGGATGGAGATGAAGAGAACCTCTGCCAACAAGCGAGGATTATAATCGGGCCCATCGTCTCAGGTTTCAAACAAAAATTCATGATGCAGTTAAAAAGCAGCATAGCATTGCGCTTTGAACTGACTGCGTCGAGGCAGGAAGGCAGCAAGAGGCACGCTGCTGCTAACGACGGTTAAAGCTTACTATTTAAGAACCACCACCAGATGTAACTACACCTGTCTCCATCCTTGATAAACTCACAGCACTGCAGGAGAAGAGCGTTTCAGAAAAAGTTTCAAATTTGGTGGCATCTCAAAATAACCAAATTAAAGCTACCACACACCCATTTACTAGGCCACAGTCGCCACCTCCTGCCTTTGGCAACTTTGTCTGGCAAGAACAAACTTTAGCTATGGGATTTTAACTAGGTGATTTCCAAACCTCCCGGGGAATGTCAGCGGAGACGGGGCCACTCAGCACCCCGAGACCCCAAGCAGCCAGCAGGGGCACAGCCAGCACTTCGCAGCTCAGGCTCAGGAGGACCGAAAAAAAGACAGAATTAAGTGAAATGTATTTCAGGAACATCAAGAGTGAAAGGCTCTTCCCCACACCGAGAAAGCAATTTCCACCAGCAGAGATAATTAAGCATGGGCAACAATTGCAAGGAAGCACACACATTCTTCCTCACAGACCATCTTTAAACACCTACTGAGCTGACTATCAAGACGGGTTAATGTACGGTCTTGCGGTGGTGAGTGAAGACACCACGTTTGTTTCCAAATGGTGCCTATTATTTCCTTGGTTTTGCCTAGCATGAGATACTACAACAGCTCAACCACAGGCAAAACAGACAGCATTTGCAAGCTCTTCTCACACTAAGTTCCACAGAGCCCTAGCCCTACCAAAACTGTTCAAGACTCATGTACCATCAGAAGTTCTATTACAACGACACCAATTTCAGTAAAAACCCAAAAAAACCAAAAGGAAAACCCTACCCCAAATCCAAGAATTGGATTCTAGCACTGTCACTGAAAAACCAAATCACACATAGGAATAATGCTCAGTAGAAATTAAGTTTCACTATTTCAGCAGTCAAGAGTTCACCACGAACATCAAAGAAACCACATGGGAGGTGCAGGAATACATGGACCCAGAGCATACGCACAGTTTTACACTCCACCTTCTGAGAGAGGAACTTTAGAGCACAGCCGTGGGGCATCGGAAACCCTGGCATGAATAGTGGCAGCAGAACTTTAAACCGTTGTGTCACAACACACCCACGTCCCAGAAGGCGAGGGCATTATCAGTGGTGACAGCGGCACCCTCACCAGAGATGACAAACCTGAGAGTGATCTCTCCCCGAGCAGCAGGATCAGCTTGTCCATCACCGCAGTGCAGAAGGACACGTGCAGGGGTGAAACGGGTGCTATTTCAGAGCATCTCTCTGATCAGGTTGTGACTCAATTTACTCAGACTTCTGTTCAAAGGGCTGCACAGCTGACTGCGTAAACTTGAAAAATAACCAAGTCAGTGTTGCTCGGAGGGAGCAGGGAGGGCAGCAAACGTGGATTTGCTGTACGCAGTGTGCGAGCGAAAAGCTTTCCCTGGCATAACCTATCCCTCCCTTGCTCCACTTAACCAGAATTCAGCTGTGTCCTGATGCTTGGGGAGCCTTTTCCCATGATGAGAAGGGAAAAGATTTACTCAGCGGGTAACATTAGGACAAGGGCCGCACCACTAAACTCAACAAGGTTAACTGCATTCCTGTCTGAAACTCTGCTTGTAAATTATTTATGTTGTTAACTTACTGCAACTCCCCCCCAAATATTTTTAAAGTGTCTTAATCAACAAAGTGCTGGGGTCCAAACCAGCATTTTCAAGACTTCCTTCAGCTCCGCTCTTAAATCCTGGTAACACAGGCGGTGAACGCCTCTCTCTGCATCGTGTTGGAATAGCTCCTTCCACGTCCTTCGCGCCTCCTGAGCTATGAGGGATTGTATTCAGGTCATCCCACCAAAAGGCAAAGTTTTAATAGACTTAGATATGAATCAGGTAGAAGCAAAAGTTTGCTCATGCTGGCTAAAGGTAAGCAAGATTAAGCACGTCCTGGCCTCATACACAGGCAAAATCCAGATGCAATCTAAGATTAACACACAAGTAGGAGACACCTCGTTTAGTTTGACGGGTGTTGTGACAGACCTGCTGGTCCTGCTTGCGAGGGGCTTCTAACATAAGTCTTTTTATACTTTGCAGCCTAATACCTTTGGCAATCATTTTATTGACAGCTGTTACTTTGCAAGCTTTTCCAGGTAGGAAACTGGGGAGATCAATTCCCTGCAGAGAGATGAGGAATACATAAGGACTCGGGTCACGCTCTGAGACCCATCTATTCCCCTTAGTCCGTGTTGGCTGCAAAGGCAACTAAAATCGCAGGCTAGAAGCACTAAGTGATGTGCTAAGGGCTGTCTCCGAGGCAGACTCAGTTTCTCAGAGCAAGCTCTGAAGACTTGCAGTTGGTTTCTTGCCTTGTCTAGGAAAACTTCCCATTAACGTGCAGAGAAGTTTGCACAAATAAATCTTTTGGGTTTTAGGCTCGCATCAGTGTGGCCAAAGATGACGAACCACACAAGCCATTAGAAAAGCCCCGAGGGAGAGATTTAACAGCAGGTCTCACTGACTTGTTTGTCCTTATGTAGCCGAGAGACATAAGAAAAAAAAATTAGAAAATTTTTCTTCTTTTATCCTCAGAAAGCAGTAAAACGTGCACCAACCTACCAGTTGCAGGAGGAGTCTCAGTGTTGCACATCTTCGCTACAAAGGGCCAAAGACCACCCTAACCAAAGGCAGATGGCCACCTCTGCAGAGCTACGCTGCCAGAAAATCATCAGCTCTGTTGTGTTGCAAGACAGCTCCTCACAGCTCGCCCTTGTGACAACAGCCAAAAGCAGCCAGTCATGGAAGCCAGAGCCAAGTAACTGGTAGAACAACTTAGAGACAAACTCCAAAAAGGTAACATTTACTGCAGATTCACCACTTTGTCCAGTAATGAAGGCTGTAAGGTCCAGCGCCCCAGTGGTAAACCACAACAAAGCCCAGATGGTGTTCACTCAAAACACTGACCCAGGACAATTCACCTGCGTCCTCTCCTCTCCTGAGCCCTACACACTTCTCCACAGATATCTATGGCACTTATGCTTAAAGACGCAATAGTTCAGCCAGCCAAATAATCCCACACGTTTTGGTCAGCCTTTTGATCCCGCCATTGTGCAACTCCCCAGCAGCAGGCTTGCCTTGTCAGCAGGACCTGCATGATACAACCGAAAGAGGAGTAACGAAACAGCAGATTCAAGGTGTAGATGAGGGACAATACTCTGAAAATCGCATTGGAAGCAATGAATGTATTGCAGCTTGAATGTATGCAGACTGTGTTAGTGATAGTTGAAATGCTTATTCGGGTTTTTTTTGCAAGGTAAAAAAAACACAACACACCAACTTGAACAGTACTTGAAACCGTGACACTGATGCAGAGGTGTCTCAACCAGGATCCCCATTTCACCACTGGAACAGGTAAATATATAGGGGAATAAAACCCCAGAGACACTGGTTCATCTGGAACATTCCCAAATGCTTTTGTATGCCAAGTATATGAAAGTTCACACAGATTAATTACCTCTGACAAAACCACTACGTCCGAAATTAGTAGCAGTACAAAAGGAACAGCTCTTCAGGGAAGGAGAGGGACGCATTTATTACCTGTGTGCTCTGGGCAAAGCTCTGACGCCCTTCCTTAGAAAGGGAGAAATCAACAGTTCTGTTCAAGCCACATATCAAAGTATCAGGATTCAGATGCAAATACCTATTTGCGGCACGAGAAATCCTATCACAGGCCCCATCCCCGGGGGGAACTAACCGCTAGCTGCTTCCCACAGGAACAGCAAGAGGGATGGAAATGAAGTGAGAGAAGAGCCCCCTCTTCCAGCTCCTGTGCTCTGGACAACAAGGGGAAAATCAATGCCCTGAAAAAGGCATGGAGCTCTACGCCAGGAGGCTCAGGGTTTATGGCAGCATCAGGAAAAATTCCTACCAGCAGATTTAACTGTGGAAAAGCAGCCTACGAAATAGAGTTTGACTGCAATTCCAAGCTTTTTACAAGTAGGTTAAAGAACCCCTTTCGCTCTCCACAGGAAAGAGCTGGCAGCCCCATAGGTCTTTCTGCAAAGAAACCCTGCCATCCGGGACTAGAGGCCAGACCCCGTGCCTCGAACAAAGACCAAAAGGTTTAATGCTCTGTTCTGTGAAATCCATATAAACAGTAACTTTGTTCTGTATACACGTTGCAGAAAGCAAGTGGCAGGAACTGCTGCTGCTACAGGCTCAGCTCTCTACGAGATGAGATCCCCTGGTTATGAATAAATATGGAGTAACTTGAATGAAAGCAGCAAAGTCATAAACAATTTCGTTAATAATTTACCTGGTTATGAACTTCTCCTCATTGATGGAAACAGAAGGCAGATGCTGTGCTTTCATAGTCACTTTCTTCATTTATTCAGAAGAGATGAATCTAAGCAAAAGGTTAAAAAATCATTATATCCACTAATGCCACTAAGAAAGACTAGATGGCAAACACAACAACAAAGCCTTAGTTTGCCAAGTGAAACAGGCTCAGACACTCAAGCTAAGGGCTAACTACACCATATTTTGACTACTTTATATTTAGCTCTAATACACAAGTATTTCCCACTCCTAGTAAAAAAGCCGTAAGCCATTCCCACCAAGGATATCACAGTACCTTAAATCCCAAGTACTACATATACCAGGACTTTCCAAGTAGTTTTTAGATACTCTACAACTCCATGATTATGCTTCACTTGTTAGTACACTGCGACTGCAACCCATTTACTGGTTGGGATTCATTTGTTAATTATGGATAGAGCATTGCCCAGGGTCACCAAAAAAAAAAAAAAAAAAAAAAAAGAGTGACTCAGCAAACCACCCTAAACCAGGTTCATAAAACTAGACAGGAGAAGAAGCGTTGATCCTCACCAGAGTCCTGCAGCACACAAAGAAAGCAGCTGAGATATTAAAGAGAGAACAAGGCTATAATTAAAGTGATGTAGCAATATAATTTACAGATCACCACGTAGTGATTCCAGCATGTTATGTAGGCAACGAGCCAGACCCACGAGACTCCAACAATGCATTCTTCAATAAGTTTAATTATGGAGTCTTGGCTGCTTACATTCCCCCTCAGGTACTAGAAGAAAAGGCAGACGGAGGAAAGTAAGAGAAGAGACTCAGACTCAAGACTGACAACTGATACTGCACTGGAAAAAACTTAGTCTCAGCCCAAGTGGCATCACACAGATGGGTAGAAAAAAATGAATCCCATGGAAAGCAGTAAAATCTCCAAGGACTGCACTGAAAGTTGATTATTACACTTTTATTTCTCTCTCTCACTTCGGCATGACGACCAAGGAACTTTCCTAACAGCACTTGACGTCCATCCTCCCTTAGGCGAGGAGATTGACTCCAGTCTGATTTCAGACTGCATGGGACAGACCCTGGTCTGAAAAGCAGTTTATTGTCTACAGTACTGACAGGTAGCCTTCAGAAATCTCTTTAGAAAAGAAGTTCAAGCTTGAAAAGATCAGGGCTAGCTAGCGAGTTAGCGCCTAGCTTCTGCGCAAGTGATCCTTCACTACCGGGATTCTTTTTTAGCAGAAGTTGCATAAAGTTTCCACATAGATGAACAACTTCTAAAAAAATGTATGTGGACAAAAGAGAAGTTTTACATAAAAATACATTATCTTCAACCTACAAAGCATATAGGAAGTTATTTCACAACCTCTAAAACCAGAGCACACTACCAAAATAAGCTCTACGTGAGCAGCTGGGCTTCCTAACAGAGCTGGATCAGCAGCGCACCGCGAAGAGCAGGAAGGATCCCACATACCCATTGTCCTTTGGGTGACATCCATCGAGGTAAAAAACATACCTGAAAGCCAAATAGGCCCAGGGACTTCCGTACAGACATGAGTTTGTACAGGAGGAGATGGCTGTACAGCAGTATAACAGCGGTGTTTCTTTGCCTCCGAGTTCAGTAACCATTGGCCACACCTTGAAATCTGCGCTGATGTGATTTACTAATACCTCTGACTGAATCCTCTGTCCATGCCAATGGAATTGCAAAACAATTTCAAAAGCCGCAGAGGAGTTCATGTACATTGGCACCCGAATAACTGGATGCACGCTTAAGCTCCCTCCCATCTGTCAGGAAACAACACGTTAGGAAGAGCAGATAGCCAAGTCACCACTGTTAAACGTAGCGCAGCGACTCTGGCAAGCTCCAGCACCGCTTCACTGCTCGTGGTTGAATTCTCTTCAATATAATTTGACCTTAAAATGTTTCATGTGAAAGAAAAAGCTGATCTCTACAGATTCAGAGAAGTGATCTTTACGCAAAAAAAAAAAAAAAAAAAAAGATTACCAGTGGACTACCTGTTTTGTTATACAGTGAATGGCTCTTACTAAATCCTTTGCCTTAAAAACCTTGAGCATATCTTAAATCAGCCGGACGCCATTAAAATGCTGACAACAAAAACTGGAGCAGTAGCTGGTGATGGGAACAATTCTTCACCAACGCCTCCCCCTTCCTTCTCCCTGGCTGCCCACGCGCCTGGACAAAGACTGGCCTTTTCTCCTACAGCTGCCACAGAAGCACAAAAAACGCTCGTTACATTTTCCTCAGTTGTGTCCAGCTCTGCTTATCAGGCTGGTACAAAACACTCCCACCCCGCCAGCTCACCCCAGAGGTAACACACTTCCCCGTGGACCCTTCCCATCAGCCCATACCGGCTACGCAATCTCGCGGCCCATACTTTTAGTTAACCCTGACACCTGCGGGTTGGGACCACCCAGTGACTTCCCCAGCACAACTCTGTGACACCCCAAATGACACTATATTTACACTGGCGCTCCAGAAGTCCACACAGCTGGCACGTTTCCTATCACCTCCCAGTATTTTATTGTTTCCCATGTCACTTCCTTGTAGCTCTTTTGAGGAACCAAAGAGGAGAAGAGGAGAAGCATGGTTTTTCCATTGTTCCCTTTGATTTGAACTAATATGTGTTAATTTCCTAGCTCTCCCAACAGCACATGGTAGTGGCCATCTACTCAAAGCTGCCTCCTGACTGGTTTGGTGTCTTCAGCATGACGCTAAACTGGACTGGAACCACAGCCTTCTCTCGGGCAGGCAAGACCTTGGAAGCTGGACCTCGGCTGGACTGACCTCCTGGCTGAGACTTAAGCAAGACGACACTCGGTGCTTGGAGGAAGACTGACTGAAGCCTAAAGGACTTTTGGAAGGAAAGAAAAGAAACAGAAGGGCACGACAGGAGTAAATCACAAGTGGGGCAAACACAAAATAAGCAGCTCTAGAGGGAGACTGCAACTATTGGAGAGGTCTGGGAAAAGGAAAAGGGGAAAAAGAAGAGCACTGCACGAGCCCAAAGCTGCGAGAGATCAATAGCCACATCACGGCACAAGACAAATCTAGCAGAAGTAGCGAGCTTTACTTTTCCGTAAGATTTATATTTTACTTGAAATGGGGTTTGGTTTTTTGTTTGTTTGTTGGTTGTTCCCCCCCCACCCCCCAAGAAAAAGTCAAAGTGTTAGTGGAGAGGCAGATGACAGGACTTGCTTAATTTTATGAAGCAGAGTGATTTTTAAGTTATTTGCTTAAGGGGACAGCACAGGGACAGGCCGGCGCAGCAATGACAAAGCAAAGGTAAGAGCAAAAGGCCAGGCAGATTTTTACACACGGATGAAAGCAGGCAACTGTAGAGGAGGGCTGGAAGGAGAGGGACGCTCAGCACCTGGACTTGAGCCAAGCAGGAGCAGCACAGCAGCATTTTTATTTGTATGTAACAGCCTGGATGTGCCTTTTGGCGCATCCATGTAACATTAAGGTGGGGACAGCAGAGTGAGCGGTGTGCTACCCAGAGCTCCTACCAGCAGTAGGAAAAACTAAAACCCCAAACCTGCCCAAAAATTTCCAGTTATTTTCGCCCAGGGCTTCCCAGAGCTGTTCCAAAGACACAGCAAGCCAGGATGGGGTGAAGCTTCTCAGTTTCTCATACAGAAGCAACAAGGCTCAGCTGCCTATTGAATTAGCTATTGCCAATTTACACAGCTGATATTTTGTACAGCACAAAGAGCTTCGGCACAACAGCACAGATACCTGAGGCATTTGCTAAACTTGGAAGCGTCTGGTGTTTAGCAAAATTTTGGACCGTTATCTGTTACTATAAAAATGAGTTCAGGATTTATTCACATGCATAAGAAACTCAGGATCAGCAGAATAATTTTACTGGTCTTTACCCAGACAGACACTGTAGTTGTATGAGCCTTCACGCTGGGTTTCTCTTTGGTGATTTCGTTTGGGTTGGTATGTTAGATGTGCTACCACCAAAGCAACTGTCTAATCCGGAGGAAGTACTCATTGCAAACACTTGCCTTTTCCCCACTGCAAACAAGGGGGCTTTTTTCTTTGTCTTGCAGACTTCTTTACACTTCATTTTAAAAATTAACTGCTCCAGTACAGAGCAGTAACAGCACGACTTGGATACAAAACACAGCGTCACCCCTCTGCTCAGGCAGGTGCAGAATGGGCTTTGATTGCCGAAACCAAAAGCAAGTCAGTATTTATCTGTGAATATGGCCCCTTCACTCTCCGAGTCACAGAAACACAAGCTCCCTTCACACAAACAACGATGACAGAGCAGGGCTTGCACCAAATGTATTTCAGACAGTGAGGGATGCATTACTATGAAAAGAAGTTACTTACTATTTCAGGTCACTTAGACAGCTTTTACCCGCCAAAAAGAACAGACAAGGTCACCGACATAACCTTTTAAATCACGCCGGCACTGAATGAAGGGCAGCGGAGGCTCATGCCCACGTACACACAGAGCAGCAGCACTACCTATTATCTGCCCACTTTAGTCACAACCCACTCACCCAAAGCCACCTTGAGATTTAGGAACTACTTTGACGAGGGTTTCTGACCGAATATGTCTCCTCCCCTCCGGCACCCTAATTACCCGAAAGGAATGTGACTGCAGTTGTGGTGGCTGCGAAGGACCTCGCTTTCTACTGAGACGGCAGGTTACACGGCAAGCAGGGGAGCAGCTCCGGCTTGCCATTCCCCTCACCTGTACAGCTCAGCAGAGACGGAGAAGCAGAGGAGGAGTTTCACGTACCTTTCACTGAGCCCTGGACGAGGCATGACAGCATGGCACTGGCTGACAGCTACTTCATGGAACCCACAGAGCTGTTAATTACTCTTTGCCTTAAACTGGGAGTGCTGGAAGCCCAGGACACTCCCCGCATTTCGGTGCATGTCGGGAATATTTACCTACCCACTTTCCTTCCTCCAAGCGGCTGAGAGGAGCGCTCCCTTAGTCACGGTTACACCTACGGGGAGGCTCCAGTTAACACTTTAATCACTAACTTTATAATGAGAGGCAACCTGCTGACTCTTAGTAATTATTTGCTGACAGGACGCGCCCTGAAACATCCTGTGCTGAAAGCACTGTTATGCTTTAACCTTTTCTCTTGTCTGTTTTCTAATCTAGAGGGTTAGGACATTTTTCCTTCTCCAGATACACACTGGAGTTTAGGGGAATAACCAAGACATACAATCAGATCATGCCTAAATATGAATATATGGATTTATAACATTATGACACAAATTCTGACAACGCAACTTGTTCACTTAATTACATACAGCTGTATATTCAATTTCTTGCTTAATAGACTTATGAATATTATTCATTGGGCAAGAGAGAAGGCATTGCTGCTTAGCTTAATTGCTCAGTAGCTAATAGTATAAGCAGATGTTTAAGCTGTAAAAAAACATATGAACCACACATACCTTCCAAGTTTCTCCTGTTTGCCCATCCATTTATAGCAAGCAATTTATTCACATGATCAACCCTAAAACTGGAAGTTATTGGGCCACAGAGAGAAGAGCACGAAAAATACTGAGCCTGAATTTGCCTTTATACCCATCTTATTGTACTGTGATTTACATCAAGTTATTTCTGCTTTATATAATTTTATGTTAAGGGGAGGTAGAACAGACCCATAAATATTTGATTCCTGATCACATCGTTATCCTGTGGTGGTTTTCCTCTCAAGAGCTGGACGCATTGCTGTACGCACAACACAACATACTCGGTATTTGGGATTACAGTTTATGCTGCAGTTTCTACCTCTGCACCAAAAAAATATTTAAATAAAGCTTTCCTTGGTATATATAACATTGAGAAGCCTTTCAAACCACAGGAAGGAGTCAACATAAGAGATTTTTGCTCGGTTCTCAGAGGAGCTCCGTGCTGTGGTGGGCTTGGAGCTTCAGGCCAAGCTCAACATCTGGAGCTGCTCTATCTTTTCTGCAATTGTTTAACACAAACCCATACAACTTCCCAACCCGTTTAACACCAGAGGTTTCATTTTTCCTGTCACAGCTTCAGACGCTTGATGAGAGGGCTAGAGCAGAGAGCAGGCACAGCCTGGCACCTGCCAGCCTCTAAACCGAGATAACGTCTAATCTGTTGGTGACACTTGTGCTCCGCTGCTGCACACTCACACTGTAAAGCTCTACCATACCAGAAAGTATGGAGTATTTTTAGAACTGAAGACCACATTATTAGCTCACAATAGGGCAATGTAACGTTAACCCTTCAGTGTATCTCAAGCTCCATCCTGACTCCACAGTTTTGAGTCTTTGTCTGGTTTTTTAAGATTAATTTAAATTTTTAGGGACAGCTTTTTTTTAAGTTTACAAGCAAGTTTTAAAAACCCAATGCTTAAATTACTTAGATTCATGCAAAGATATCTCAGTAAGAAATTAATACAATAAAGCTGTAAAAAACCCGGATGTAGTAAAGGCGTGTAGTTCTCATTCCCAGTTAAACCAGGTGTGTTGGTTTTTACATTGGCGTGCGGAGCGTGGCTCGGGCTGGTTTCTAGTTTTCACTCTCACAGCTGCACTACTCCCACCAAAGGCCTAGTTCTGATCTCGTTTCAGTCACACACAGTTACCTGGTAAGTACCACGAGCAGACCTGTCAGTGCAGACTAGGAACGGGTACCACATCACAAAAAGAAAAGATGTCTTTAGGGCCACATAGCAGAAGGAAGTTTGCTGGAAATTCCAAGAAACAGAATGCTTCTGTTCCTTTCATAGTAAATACTCAATGCACGGGAAGCGTTATTTTTTTGTCTTTCATAATAGGCATAGTTTATATGCCCTGGAAGGCTAAGAACAAGTCACAACTTGGTTATATTATTTCACCTGTTAAGTAAAAGCATAATGATGTTTTGCTTCAAACAGGCAGGGAATGTGACAATCCTTGAGTCTTTAAAGGCTGTTTTCATGTCAGGCTCCTTGCATGATTAATATTCAAATAATTTTAAGTTAATAAATAATTGGAAGTTGGAGTTCAGCTGTTGAATAACTTGCTCTCAAATCATTAACAGATTGCTAAAGCTAGAAGAATATCTCAAACAGAAAAAACTAAGAGATTCCTGTTCTATTTTTGTAGTACATGGTCACCTGGCCATGGCAAGATCATCCAGGCACGCTGGAGCTCAGTGGAAGTGTTTTGATAAACACAACAGGATACACACGAGCTCACAACAGATTTCTCTGCTTTACAGTGAAAAGGAAAATCCCTAACACTGTTTGCAAAGAACTGTTTCTGCACAGCTTCAGATCATTAACTCCAAACACGGAAAATCCTTCTTGGACTTTCTGAGGCAGCTACTGCAGTGCAAAGGCAGAGCCTTGGCTGACAAGATCTGAAATGAACACAAAGCAAGTGATCGGTTCTTTCCTTTAGATTACACAGGTTACCAAGAGGATTGTGTTGATAATAGCAACAAATCAAGGAATTTAAAACAACTGGATTTACTCTGCAAGGGACCTCCCACTCTTTGGTAAGATTATTTTCTGTCACCACACCAAAGTGCCAAGAGCAAACCTCGTGTGCCAGGACATGTTTTGCAGACAGAACTGATAAGCACGGAAAACAGAAACTAGGAAACAGATGACGAGCCCAAATCCCTAAATATGTACTGTACGCATCCATTACACTGCCTGGTTATCTATCATGGGCCATCACCCCTCACACACACCACTGTGAATTTTGAAGGCCACAGTTTTTTAAGGAATAGAAGAGAAGCAGGGCTGATGTCTGCAGCAGCACATGTGCTAGAGGCTATGGTTTTTGACATCATTTAAAGAGGTGGAACTTCCCAAGTACTGACCTTTGCCTCTGCGAAAAGCCGCTTGCAGATATCACTGTCTTTATCCTCACAAGCCACTGTCAGAGGGACAGATCCTACCTAAGCATGTGAAACACCGTTAGTCACACATTGGTTAGATACGCCCATGAAGTCATCCATTTGATATCGTAGAGCTTTATAAACCCATACAAGGATTTTCATTGCCGGGAGCTACAAAATATCACAAAGGGCAGAACCAGCTGGAACTGCCCTGTCCCAAAGAGCTACAGTCACAGCTTCTCCCTCCCATTACAGCTCAGCCAGCAGTAAAATCACAACCTCACCACACCCAGCCACCTTACACAGCACTTATAAGCCCTAATTCCTCCACACTCCAGGTCTCCAGACCCAGATTTTTCTTCAAATTCAAGGTTTTCCATAAAAGATTGCTTCCTTCAGTTTCTCTCTATGTGCTGCTCCGTATCAGGGCTCCCCTGTTTTCACAACGCAAACTCCCTGGTCCTATTTCCTTGGAGAGCCACAATCAAAACCCTCTCACGTTCCCCCAGCACAAAACCATCCTATTTGCAATAGAGGATCTTTTTATGCCCCGGCCACTCCTCAAGAATGGTCAATTGAGGGACATGTGACTGTAGCACCTGACTCCCATTCCCAATATGCTAATGATTTTTCTTAAATTACTGGTTTCTTAAAGCAGCTGAGTCCTAATGTGGTCTGTCTCCTATTTTCTGTCCCTTTTAAAACACCGGTTCAGTACTCTCCACAATCAAAAGGTCATACTGGATCTAAACTAGACTTCTGAGGGAGTTTCAGATCCTAATTCTGACTCGAAGCTATTGCCATCGTTCCTTGAAGCCGCACACGCCTGCTGCAGTTGGAACTGCTCTTGCAGAACAACCAGTTATTTTCCTGTTATTTCTACGCTTGCCTTTAGATTGTGTACAAATGGGAAGGTTCGATCTGCAAAGTGTTGTAGAACTATTTGAGAAGGGACAATTGTTGTGCCAAAATTTTCCCCATTCTCCTCATTTTAAGACACCCTAAGTTGTAAAGCAAACGTCAGCAATAACTCTAATTGCAATATAATTTGCATCACAGAAATACGTATGCAAGTCTATATTTTCTCCGTGATCTCAGTGAAAAAATGGGAAACGTCTCGGCTCCACTGAAGATCAGTCGTCGAGTCACATTATAAATACCTGGACTTTATACAAAAAAGCCTACCAGTAATCAGTCTGAGTTTAATTTCTAATGAACACAATGCAAATCAGACATTGTTGTCTTGCCTTCACTGCAGTACATGGCGCTGTGTCATGAAATGATGAAGGATCTCCAGCACACGGTCTGCAGCGCTGTCTCAGCCCCGCTGAACGTGCCTGCGTTACCGAATTCGAGGGGATCTGGGAGGCTGTTTACTGACCTGCTCTCGCTGTTCCCTACCCTACTGGTCTGTCAAAGATATTCTCTCTTCTGCATCAGACTTTCCTCTTCTGCAAATGCGCACACTGCCAGATCCTGAGATGCTCTGAGCATGTGCAAGTCTCTGGCAAATTTCGGAGAAGAGCTCGGCAGCAAAATTTTTTTGCATGCAAACTGCAAGATATATTTGAAAAAAAAGTTTGAAGTAAGCTGCACTTCAGGACTGTCACTATTCTACAGTGTACTACCTAAATGCAGTGTAATGTACTACTAAACTAAGACGAATATTCCTGCTTCATAGCAATTGACGCCGAGTCATAATTATGAAGCAAACCCCTCCTGATGTTAAATAAGCTTAATGCTAGGCTGGATACTGGTTAAAGAGCGCTCATGCAAATACCTTGCCATTGCCTATGTAAACACTTCAGTGGTTAAAAAAAGTAGCCCAGATTTCCAGATACCATTCTCCTCACACTTGCCATCAGAAAGTACAAGTTTTCACACAATATTCTGCTCTGGGGCACTAGAGGGAAGACGCTTTAAGAAAGAATGACAGCCCGCACTAGCCAGCGTTGCTACGACTTACAAACTTCAAGAAAATGGTAAGGATGAGAGAGGACATGGAAACTGGATTTAGCAGATGTTTTACTGAGATTGAGATGATAAAGACATTTTAGGAAAGAACGTGTGATACAAAACTGTGTGACATCACTGTATTTTACATGACTGTACTGGACCGAGTTTCCTGATGGCATAAAATGATGAAGTGCTGTCAATACTGAAGAAAAATAACCTTTTAGTGTCCCCCGTCATTAGGGGACCAAGGAGACTGACCCACAAGTCACCTAGCAAGAGCTCAGCTCCTGTAATGTGTTCTTATATCAGGTGCCCAGACAAACAGTACAAAGAGCACACTCGCACTTATGCCACCTCATTTATTCTAGCATCCATTCTAGAAGAAAATCCGATTTCCTTAAAGAGCCATTGGACATCAGAGCTTCTCCTGTACAGATGAGGACGTCATTTGTCACTGCAGCAAGGCACACTGAAATAAGTTTCATTTATGCTTACATATATAAAACTTTGCGCAATAAAAGTGTTCAGGTTGATAAGGAATAGCGTGAGAAACAGTACTCTCATTTTTGGCCTGTAAGTGAGGAATGAGAAGCTGGTGGGCATGGGGGGAATGTGTGGCAACTGCCGCCTGTCTCTGAGCAGCCCACGCTCCCTCGCTCGCGGTCGCTGCGCACCGATACATTCCTCACATTGCGTCCCGGCGTCTCTGCATGGCATGCAGTTCTCATTGTATGCTGCTAAGCACAACTAACTGGAGCGATCCATCAAACTGCTGGGAAGCCAGCATAAAACCAGCGACATCTGAGGCTTAAACCCATTTCCATAATGAATATTGATGGTGTAAGCAAGTACCGTCGCCGAAGTGCTTCATAAAAATTGTTCTGAGAGAGAACTGACTTCTTAATTTACGTGCTGCATGAGATATCTAAACAGACAGTAGAGCAGATGATCTATAAGCGTCTGTAACATTTATTTATTAATTTGCTCTTGAAAATCTCACGCGAGCACAGAGAGCGCTGCAAAGGAGCAAGCGCAAAGCAAACCAGATCGGGCTGACTCACAGAGGCTCTGCCTTGGGTTTGGTGGTTTGAAGAGGCCTCTGTGACTCCCCAGTTCTGTCTAAGACAGTTCACCCTCTGACACTGAGACATTCCTCAAGTGTGCTCAGTCTTCTTGCTGAAAATCACCCCACAGACACTGCAACTGCTTGCTCTGGATCGCTCCTGTCCCTCCATAATGCTGCTTTTCTACTACAGTATCAAATAACCCCTTTGGGCACCCAGCTGTCTAGCATATTTTACCAAGAGTAAATACATTTCTGTACTTACTGTGTCACACTCATATTTTTCTCCCGAGTGTCTGATTGTATGGATCACATTTTTCTTCTCATTCAGATATCCAAGGCCCGAACTCTTCTGTGTAGAGCGCTAGCGCACCGTGAGCGCTGCGTGCGATGGCTGGCAGTTACGCGTCAGCTCGATGGCAGAGGCGGTGGCATTTCAGTGGCGCTGGATGAAACAATGGTGTCTCTAACTTTGAAGGGCGGAATCTTCCCTCAGTGCTTGGCTAGCTCATTTACAACCTACGCTAGGTTTCATGGGAATTAACAAGGCTAAAACCTGATCTCATCGTTGAGGACATCTGAATGTCTTTCTGGTCTAGAAGTGCTTTGGAAAACCAAAGCCAGATGAGAACGGAGGCATATGGAACACAGCGGTTTATAAAATCACTATCTGATTTGGACTATGAGCTCCGTGTGTTCCTGTGTAAGGCAACATAAACAAGTCAATAGCTGTTGGGAGATGCTGAAATTCTGGAAAGATTCTTCTCTGCGCAGTTGTTGGGAGGGTGTGTCTTCCAGTTTGGAATTTGATCCATCTGAAACCATCATTCTCAGCCCTGCAGGCGATACCTTGCTTCTAGCCAGTACACATGTCCTTGCAAGTGAAGAATCTGAACAAGCTGCCCACTGGAAATGCAGATTCAGCCTCCGGGACGGTGTTGTCCCAGCTTTCAGAGCACACGCCGCACGGGGGAAACGTACCACGCTTGCAGGAGGCAATCCTTACCGCAGGAAACCACGGGCTGCTGGGTGAGGGAGGCAGTCTCCAACAAGAGGATGTTCAACCCGCTACGAAGCTGTAGAGAAAGGAGCATTTTTAGGACTGTAAGTTGGGCGGTATGCTCGCCCAGGTCTGCGGAGAGCACAGGTTCTAACAGGTGCAGGAATGGAAGCAATTCCAGGCGTGAAATTTTATGCAAAAGTTATTGCAGAAACAGGAACCGCATCTGAGCAGTACGTGTCCAGCTGTCCCTGGAGGCACACGGCCAGGGAGCGGAACGCTGCTCGCCCAGGGCACCTGCTATCTGCAGAGATCCCCTTTGGCCCCTGCGCGCTGCTGTAGCAGGCAGCTCAGTAGTGCTGCAGAAGTCGGCAGTTGAACTGTCAACCCTTCATTTACAGCATTAATTCCAGAATTTCAGACACCTTTGTGAAAATTAAGGAATATCTAGTGAAATACCCTGAAACTGAAGACACAGAGATCAACAACTGTTTTTACAAGATTGGTGTGAATGTTCAAGCCTGGCACCACTCTCTTGACATCGAACACCACACATTTGCACTTAAATGACAATGTTTTTCAAGGAGGGACGGTCCTTTGCCTCTGCTGTTCACGGATAGCTGCCTTTCTTACCTGAAATTTCATCAGGGGTGGCATTCTTCTGGGGGTGGATCCTTCTGCTTCCTTTACCCCACAGCAATGGGGAAGGCCCTGCCAGGTGCAGGATGTGCTTTTTTCAGCGAAACAGACTTCATACGGCAATGACACATGCATAACTCCATGCTGCAAAATGAAAAGTAAGATCTCTTTAAGTGCCTGCACTCTGAGGGCACCGGTTCACCTTAATGATCCTGATTTGCCACACCTGGAACCTCCCCACCCCCTGGCCCACACCCATGGGCCTGTGACCCTATTTAAGCTCAGCCTGGAGAAGCTTCTCTTTTTTGAGCTGTGCTGTGGGAGTGTTGGTCTCTCCCTTGGTGGTCAATATGTCTATGGTTGGTTATAGACCCTATTCATCCTTATCTGTAGGCTGGATTGTGTTTATGTCTGTCTAGGCTTGATAGGTAGTTATTGGATGGTCGGGGGGGACTTGGGGATTGATTTTTTGGGTTTTCTTTAGGTCTTGTTTCATTACCATGACCTTGTCTGGTACCTGGGCTCTTGGTTCAATGTGGCTGCAGTCTCTGGTTCTGCTCAGCTTGCTTTGCTAAGGTTCCAAGGGAGATGTTTAGCAGGTGAGATGACCAAGGGCTGCCCTGAGCATCTGCCAGGGAAGCGGTGGGGTAGGGTGCCTGCTGGTGCTGGCTGGGCTTGGGCTGTAGGTGGTCTGCAGCCCAACGTGGGGACCCTGTGCTGGCCCTGCTGGCTCCTGCACCAAAATGTGCACCAGAAACCTAGCGAGAGTCCTGGCTACCATTGCTCCATCTTCCTGGGTGCCTGGGGCTGTTATACCAGATGCTGTGTCCAAGGCATACCAACTCAAAGATCTTTATTTAAACCGGGGGTTTGGCTTTTTTATTTTATCACAGAAAGCAAACATCATGGCAAATAAAAAAGACTAAGACACTCAAATCCTCGTGTTTTGTATATCCAGGAACTTAGATCTATGGTTCAACTGCGCTTGTCACTCCAGCACTTAACTTTTACAAGCTGCCAGGGCGTCTGCGGAGTAAAAATAATTTTCATCATATGCTGTTAAAATATTTACAAAAGTAGAGTAATTTTTTAAATTAATGAAGTATCTGTCCAAACACTGATGTTAGGAAATAAATTTCTTAACTTTAAATTTGTCTTGCAAACTGTATAATTTTGTATTAAACTTACCATTTGAAACAAAACTAAAATGGCTATTGGATTTTGTTACAAGTTCTTATGAATGCAAGAATAAGTTCTGCCAGCTCATGTACTTCGTCTATTTTGATCTCTACTGATTTTCTTTATTTTCTACCAAGTCTGTTTCCAGAACAACATGTTATTGCAAGCCTTCCCTGGTACATAAACTGAGTAAATGACGTTGCATTCAAAAGATGTATGTGAAGATGATATACTAATAAAGTTATTTGATATGCCAGCTGTTTATTTTACACTGGGCGTGTTCCTTAGTACTTCACCTTTCTTGCCTCTTCAGACTGTGAATATTTCGGATAACACACTTGTTAGGCGTTTTCCTGGTCTCTAAAGAACTGAAAAAAAATCACCCTTCCAATCTAAGCACTAGTAACGACATCTAATTGAAGTCAACAACACCGTAATAAAGGAAAACGCTTATGACCTTCGAGTAGTGCCTGCCCTGTAACTCTGGGACAAGTAGGGTGCAGGGGAGCGAATTACCACAAGGTGGCGGAGCTCAAGGACGCATCGATTTGGCTGTCGGAATTCTCAACAAAAGCTTTTATTTAACTTGGCAAAGCGGAAATGAATTTACTGTCCCACTGGCAGAGGGGGCATCAGACCCATCAGCAGTTGTCTATTGGAGTTTCCACTCGTGAGGATGCTCCAATGACTCCGGAGTGCAGAACAAATAACTGTTAAATCTGTGTTGGAAAGATGTTTTAAGGGCCCATGGAATTAAACAGCGTCAAGGAGGCTGTTAGAATGGAAGGTAGCTTCCAAGGTTTAAGGAATGGGCAAAGGGAGAAAAGATTAAAGGAGTACTGACTCTAGCGTGCTACACGTGGAGATAAAACACCAAATGTTTTGATTGGCCAATGATGCCAAACCTCTCATTTACACCTGCCCTCGTGCCAGATTTGAAAATGGCCCGGTTTTAAAGGTAAGTCTTCTGAATATCTGGCAAACTACAAACCAGTAAGTTGATGCCTTTACCAGGCAAATGAGTAGAAAAGAGAATAAAGAATAGAGTCAATGAACAAAGGACTGCACGTAAAACATTGGAGAAGGGTTCACATAGCTTCTGTTGGCAAAACTGTGGCTTGGGACATGGTAGGATGCCTGCAGGCAGCTGGGACCCAGGTGGTGGGGATGCTCTGGCTCCCTGGAGGGAGTCAACAATGTCCAGCACCAAAGATTCCTCGAGAGGGGAGGAGAGATGACTTACGCAGAAGAACAAAAGGTTAGAAACAGAAGGCAGGACTAAATTTACTTTTCTTATTGGAGAGCGGTGGTCTGAGTCAGACAGAACTGCTTTGGGACCCCTGCTCTTTGACGTGCAGCGAATCAGGAAGGTGAAAACTTCCATCTTCAAGAGCTGAGTTGCACATAACGAGGAAACGGTTCTCCTTGTCCTCTAAAACTCTTCACATACAATAAAAGTATGGTATGGCACCTATCAATCGAGTCTCCCATCACTGACCTTCTGATCCCATCTAATAATACTAAGATGTGATTATAGCCAGGGATAACCGGGGAACAGCTGCAGTCACAACACAGCGGTAGCTTCCAGGGCAACAGCAAAGCATTCTTGCACATAGGTGATGGTCAGGTGGAACCAGCTCGGTGCATGAAAAGCGCAGGGCCAGACGTACGGATTTGGGATTTGGTGTTGAACTGTCTCTCGGTATCGTTGAGAGCAAGCTCTGTGACAAGAGGTCGCTGTATCAGATATGGCCACCAGGTGGAAGTGTGGGCCCACAGAAAGCCTAAAGCAGTCGCCAAGAGGGCTACCCTCCGGGACTTGCTAAGGCTGGTTTTATTTAACAGCAGAGACAGGGCGGGATGAAACCCAGAGTGCGCTCCTGGGAGAAGGCCGTTTCGTGCACGGCACGGGTGCTGCTGCCTTACCAGCCTTTCGTACGCCTCCTGGCTAACAGATATGTGGGGAAAAACTTGACTTCCAAGTTAGACTGCCTTAAGAAGCACTGAAATTACATTTTGTTGATCTGCATTTTACTGTGGCAGAAAAGTCAGACGGAAGGAGAATAAAAATGCAGAGAGGGAGGGGATGAACTCAGATACATCTGTATTTCATCCACTCTCCACGGTACACCAGCAGCCAGACTGAATAACCGTACCTACCAGAGGTCTACCTACCAAAGGGGTGCCCGTGCTGGGTCTGCGGCTGCGGGAACCCATGTGAATCAGGAAATGAGTCCAGCCTCAGGGATATCAGTTGAAATTCCTGGACAAGAAATAAGAGCGGAAAAAGGGCCTGAGATGTCTGGTTTTGGTTAAAAGCTTTACAATGGTTCAATGACAGAAAAGGTAACTGGTCCTGGACAAAGAAGCTGAAATGACATTACAGTCTTCTGCTTGCTTGAAGTTGTTAGTGAAGCACTTGCAAAGAGAAATTGCAATATTCCTAGCAAAGCCAAATATTATTGAAGGAAAAAATCTGGACCAAAAATGCTAGGTCTTGGACAAAACAAGAACCGGATAAGGCCACTCTGGCCCGTTCTAAGTCAAAGAGGCTGCTTCTGCCATTGCTGTGAATAGGAAAATATCCTTTCTTTTAGCTTTCAGACTAATGAGTTTCTAGACTGCAAAGAGAGAAAACATTCTCTCCCATCAAACACCGCAATCACATAAACAGGCTGAGCTCTTCTCTGCTGGATCTGTCGCTACCTAAAATGATTGAGGTGCTGCTGTGCTGCAGCTCCCAGGAGCTGTGCCAGCACCGGGGCACCTGCGGGAGGTACAGATACTATTTTCCACCCTGGCTGCTGTTCTCGATGAACGGACAGCAAATAAAACCCTTCTGTGAAAGCCAGGGAGTGATACTGGGACAAGCGCTACACCGGGATTCTGTTGAGAGGAATTTTCCTGGGATGAGACCTTCGCTGTCTACTAGGCAGTTTTCACCGAGGCTGCTGAATGACACGTCTCGTTAACGTAAGCTTCTTACCAGTAATGACCCGTATGGATAATCTGACAATCTCCAGGACCGAGCCAATGTGCCCGAAACCGATACAGCAAAACGCTACAAGCACAAACTCCAAAGTAACCTTGACAATGCAATGCAGCGCTTGTGTTGCAAAGAGAAGGCTCGGTGAGCCAGTCAACAGCTTGCTATTTCCTGGGCGGTTTGTGTCTGCATGCAGGAACTTGTTGCTGAAGGTTACTTTCAGTGTAGTATCATAAATTATGCTGTTTCTCATAAAATAAAATACAAGTACCTCTTTGTCACCAGTTCTCAAAGTCACATGGGCATCAGTTTATTCTATTCCTGTTCAAAGCAATCCTCAAGAACACAATTTCAGTCCATGTTTGGACACTGTTGTTAGGGCAGAACCCTAAAATAGCCCGTAAAGCTCTTAAACGTGCAGTTCAAAATCTATAGGAGAAGCGAGCATTTTATTGTAGCTTCTATCCTACGTTTCTCTTGCATTTCACTGACAACACTTCTGGTGATATCAACATGCCCTGCCGGTATATTATTGTATCTTGTTCAAAAATAAATACCAGACCAAAATGTGGGGGGAAATACTGAATTTCATTGTGCGTGATGTTGAGGGGGCAATATTTCTTGATTCTTTTTTTCTGCTATAACGGTAAAAGTGTTTTCTGTGCAAAAAAAATGTGCAATGGCTGTTAATAGTAACAGGCTGTGTCTATGTAACACCTCTCACTTGGGAATATGAATAAATTTAGTCTAAAACTAATGTCACTAATGACAAAAGTATAAATATTAAAAACCCGAAGAATGGACAAGGGTTTTTCCAAATGATGACGTGGTTTTCGGTACCTGCTTTCAGATTCAGATATACCTGGCTTACAAAAAGAAATGAAGATGCACTCTGAAAATCATGCCGCTTTCAGGCTTTCAGCAAAGCCAAAGGCATCTGCAGCCAACAACTGGTCCACGAAACACAGCGCTGGGGAATTTTGCCACTGCTGACGAGGGACACGAGATCAAGGCCAGAGCAAGCACATGTGATCTACAATCCCTTCGGTACCTGGCACCGAGCAGGTAACCGCACACAGGACAGCAGTAAAGGACTGTTTGCACTGAGAGGCACGTATCGGAGACAATTCAGAAAACAGGGAGATGTCTAAAACTCAGTAGTCATTTGAAGATAGAAGGCAAAGAGATTCAGAAAGGTCTTTGCTGCCCTGCCATAACTGGAAGGAAAACCTCTGTATTTTTCCTTTGCTGTTCAGAAATTATTTAGATTGAGTTTTGTTTCTGTTCGGAAGATTTGGGTAAGATAGGGGAAGAAATCAGACATTCAGAAAGGTCACAGAAGGTCTCATAAACTGAAACTTCAATTTTTGCAGGCTGTAGCTGAAGGAAGAAAGGCTGTTGAGTCCTACTAAGTTTTGCTCCTTCCGTATTTCCAGCTGAATTCTTTAATGACCTCACCGGACTCCTCCAGCAATGACAAGCAGGCAAAACCACAGTATTCCCCGCACTTGGGATCTCGCTGCCCCAGAGGGTGCCTGCTGTCGGGGCCCCAAGTGCACCAACTGGCCTTACTAGCCCTGGTGAGCCTCACCCGGAGCCTCCCCCCACACCCTCGCCCAGCGGCCCAGAACCTCATTTAAGCTCTGGCTTCAGCATTTTTTACTCCTTTTGAACGATGTTGGAGGAGTCCTTGTCTCTGGTTCAGCCTCGGCTTTGCCCGGCCATAGACTGCAGTGATCCAGACCCCTGACCAGTCACTTGACTTTCGGGCTTGACCTTGGATGCGCCTCATTGCCACGAGCTTGCCTGGTGATGTGTGCTCTTGGTGGGACCTGGCTGGGATGTCTGGGCCTCCTGGGTCACCGTGCTGGGGAGTGTGGGAGATCCCTGCCCTGCCTGCTGGGTTACGGTGCTTGGCTCCCCGTCCCACAGGCAGCAGCTGCTCCTTGCTGGACCCTGATGCCCACCTGATGGTAACTTGCCCACTCGCTATAAGCCTGAGCACTGACTCCTGATAGGATTTTCTGCTTGCTCTCTCGTTCAAGATATAAAAAATTATGTTGATATTAATTGGAAATAAATTTGGAACTATTTAAATGTTGGGATTCAAGTAATAGCAAGGGAGGCACTTTGCTTTGTAATCTGTGTTTAAATAAAGGTGCTTTCAAATGGATTCTGTGAATTGATTTCTGGTGTAAGTAACAATATTCTCAGTCGGTACCCTCCTATAACATCCCCTTCGTACTGCTGTCTACTCACATAATGCTTCATCTCAGGCTTTTTGAAGTGAAATATTCCCATGGACTCTAATGGCCATTAAATGATAGGATATGTTCACCTGTTTCACACCTTCTGAAACAGAACCATTAAAGCTCTGAATTCAAAAGACTGGTCAACTATGCACATGGGAAAGGAATCTGAGGTTGTAGAAATGGCAGTGGTGGTGGGACTCAATGTGTTTGATGCCCAGCGGCCTGGTGTTTGCCCTGTATCGCATACCAGAAGAAAATCTTGGTAGATTTCTCACTTAAGCGATCTTGTTAGGGCATGTGAGATGGGGGAAAAAAATACCAGATTGCACAAGTGGAAAGTGTGATAGCGAAATCACCTCGGTGACTTCAGGGGGGTGAATAAGACCCTTGCAATCCCCAACAATGTATTAGGTCAAATAATGCAAAGGCGAAAGAAATCATGCAAATTCTAGAGTAGAAGTGTGACCCGCGTCAGCTCCTGGCAGGAAGTTCAGCTTTCAACTCCTGTCAATAACTGGCACCACCATGAAAACAAACCAGGTTGCACTGAAAAGCAGTGCGTCACCTGGAGCTGAATTGCCTGGCTCTAAGGCGTGGAGCAAAACCATAATCCAGCTCAAATGCTTTTTTCGGTGTTAGTTTATTTGTTTATGAAATGTGAGGAGGGTGAAATATATCGCTTGAATCCTTTCAGGAGGATTAGAAGGTAGATTTATTTCAGAAAGGAAGAAAGCAAGCCTCCATTTTTCTCAGTTGCAGATTCTGTTTCCATTTTAAAAGATTGAAGGGCTTGAAGCGTTAAAGGTAAGCTCATACCTGTAATTTGCATCTTTTCACGCAAAATACACAAAATGAAGGTGATGTTTCTTTCAAAGGTCTTCTAAATCCATACTTTAAAGTATACTCGGTAACTCACAAATCCTACTTTTGCAAAAAGATAACCTGGTTTCACTTACGTTGTCTGAGGTCTGTACTTGTGCCAACAGTTTATTTAATCATGTAACCCATGGCAACCCTCTGCTCCTGTTTTTTAAAGTGTATGTATTCTTTAAAAAAATAAAAATGTTAATCACCTGGTTTTCAAGGCCTTTAAACTAAGTTTCCTCCATGCTGTATACTTTAGAGTGTTTCTTTTTCTGAACCTCTAGAAAGGAGGCACGGTAACTCAAACACATCTCCTGGGAGACAGGCAGCTCCAATCTATGCAGCTATGTAATTTTATAGAGGAGAAGTCAGGCACAAAGAAATAAAACTTCAGTCTTCAGAAGTAATTAATTTGCTCTGGAATGACCTTTGAGGACGACAGCCTCATCTTTGATGAGATCTTTGCAGCTCCTGGCCTAATCAGCTACCCCGGAGTCATAAAACTCCGCACCGAAGCCAAGAGCTGGACTGAAATCTCCGGAGTTCCAGGTTCATGCTTCAGGCATGTGATTGTCTTCTCTGAGTGTATCAATTTTCCACATCATGTACCTGCAATGAATCTAATCTGCTTGCTGATTTTGTCCTGGGTTGTCTGTATATTTTTCTTTCACAAGGGACTTGCCCTAAGCTGAAAATTCCTAATGGGTCCATATACTCACATGGGCACTTCTAAAGTAAGATACTGGAGTTGTCTTGATTATTGGCCTCACAGATACCCAGCAACTTCAACAGCAGTTACAAACGTGAAAATCAGGCCACTTATTTAAGTATCCACATGCAGATTCAAGGGCACAACTTTAACTGTCAAAGGCCATGCTGTTAACTTGCCTGCAGAATGTCAACGTCACATCCCATGCCAGAGAACACTTCCTAGAAAACCTGCACATCTACGTTTTCTCACAAAGTCATTTCGTATCCTTGGCGTGAGCCTTAGACAAAATTTCTGTGCTCACATACCCCCACGAGAATGGGAGCTTCAGATCCAGCTTCTGCTCTCAGCTTTGTGATTCTCCCCTGCTTGGGACAACAGCGAGTAGCTGCTGGTTGTGCAAGAGCAGTGCAGGGTGTGGAAAGGCTCCGTCCGATTTCAAAGAGCTGAGGCTCAGCGCCGGGGCAGCGTGGGGAGCACCTCGGGGCTGAGTCACCCCTACTGGTATTCATTTTTGCTGAGACACTGTGCAAAAGCTCGGCTTTGGTAAGTAGCCCGTTATTCTAGATACTCTTCAAAAATAGGAAAATGGGATGCTTGCTGTGCTGGACTCTTACAACCTGCTGCAAGCCCTGCACCAATGCTGTAAGAGGCCATCTGGTAAGGCTGCAAGTGCTGCTAGAACCCCTGTATATGCTCCCTGCCGTTCCTGACTCCTGTAAGTGTATGCTGTCTGCTGGGTTTATGCCGAAAGAGAGGTTCTAATGCATCCGCTTACCCATCCTCTTACAGGGACAGATGATTATTCTGAACCCACTGATGAGCTACACCAGGAACTTAGGCTGAGCGGTGGTGAAACGCTGCCTGCTCGGAGCAGAAGCATTCTCCGTTAGCAGAAATGATAAAATGCTGATTGCCGCGCCCGGGCAGGAAGCTGCCCCCTGTCCTTAAAGAGGGACCACGCTGCTCTTTCAAAATGACAGCGCCCTTGCTTGCGTGCCACTAGTGGAGAAGTGACTTCTTACACAGGGCTCCCAGGATGACACTGGACGTGCAACACACTGAGATTGCAACACGACGCGGGTATGATTTTATTGTCTTGCTGGAACTCATTAGCAAGTTCCTGCCTCCAAGAAAAAGAATGACATGAAAATGGCCTTTGGATGTCCCCATGATGAATGATTCATTTTGAAATGAGTGATGGCTGGTACACAGGCTTGAGGATGGGGCCCAGAAAAACAGCGAAGATGCAACGTACCGACATGACCTTTTGCAGATCAACAGCACGGGGAGACGTTTCACAGTCTGAAAGACACGAGGCCTGTCTGTGAGCAATTCACCTTAGGCACCAACTGCTCTTCTGCCTCCAGCCCACTTGTTCTCCCTTTACACCATTGCACTCACACGCAACACAATGCTCTGGCTGTAATGCTATCGTTGTGACAGTAGCTCTAACTAGAAATAATACCAGTATGGTCTGACTGCTTCCTGAGCAGCACCGAGCACCCGATACCCTCGCTGGCTGCTGTCGAGGTTAAGGGATTCAGCGCATTATTAGAGATATCCAACACCTCCTTCATTCACACCCACCACTGCTAGGAGGAAGGGCCCACATGACTGAACTTGCCACAAAATGAAGTAACCTATATGTTAGTAAGGCTTCGTAAAGACAGCTTCCATTCTGTGATAAAATGTCATCAAGTCTTGTAATTCCATTGTGTTGTCTAACTTAATGTGATGGCGCCTTAGTTCTTTTAAGGCTTTAGAGCAATCCTTCAGCTATTATCTGCCAGCTAATACAGCATGTCTGATGCTTCATGCAGTGGATCGCAGTAAATCATTTTCTAGGCTATGTTGTTACAACTAAGGATGTAGTTTGAAACACACAGCTTTGGGGAAGCTGGCCTGAGAAGCTCCTGTGCCTTCCTCAGCCCTGGCCTCTTCCTCCCACCTCTGCGGAGCGGCTTTTGCACTCTCCCTTCTGTTATTTCACTACCACTATCACAGAGCCAGAGTATAAAATGGGACCCCCTCAAATAAACAAGGAAGAACCACCCTACAAATAAAATGACCAGCACTGGAGTTAAAAAGCCATGTCTGTAATAGCAAGCACCTCAGAAATCTCGGACCATTCCTACTCCCAGATCTCAAAATAAGTCCCAAAAGTCTTCCACTGAAACTCTGATTTGACTGCATGTTTTCCTTTCTGGATGAATCTGTCCAAAACACGGTAAAACAGCAAAGTAACTGTTGGTTATTGGGAAATACCTCTGATTCAGAAAGGAAATAAGGAGTGCCCAATAAAGGAGGACTCCAAGGGGCTCACCATGGTGCAACACAACTTGCCTTAATGTTCTGGTTAAAGAGTAAAATGTAATTTTTAGTATCTTCAGAAGGGAAGCAATTCATTCGTTGTCTGAACTCAGTGCCTATGAACTTCTTACTGTCAACAACTCACAGAAGTACTCAAAAAATATGTAAGAAAACCAAACTTTGCTCTTATGCCTTCTGCTACAGACAGATGCTTTGCATCTGGAACTTCTTTTGGTAAATGATTACCATAATGTCTGGCATTTCCTTTCAGAGTGGATTGTGAAGAGTAGGACACGCACTGGCTTATATGGAATTACAAGAATTCTTTTCAGAATGCACTATGGTGAGTTAAAGATATGACACATCATTTTTAATTGGTAACTTCTTAAACGAGTATCACAAAACACCAATGAAAAAACTACGTGATGGAAACTACCACTGTGATAAAAAGCTTCGGAGGGGATCTTCTTGTCTATGATGGCAGGAGTGTTTACACCAGAGCAGCAAAGAATACGTCATATATATTTCAGTAGACAGTGCTTCAATGGGTGATGATAAACTGAGCTCTATCTTGGAACTGGGAATAAAAATTTCAACGAGGCTGCACATATCCAGCACTCATTTTTTCTCTTCCTGTCCAATTCTATACCTTGAAACTATAACCTTATTACTTAAAGATTATATAGGAAAGGCCATGAGTTCAAGTGTAATCTGTAGCTCTCCCCTCTCCCCCACTTCTGTGGCGTACTACATGTATGCTCATGAGAAAGGTGAACGGAGTGACGTTCAAGTCAACAAATGCACATCCTGCTCATTTTGCAACATTAGCTGGAAGGAAATTGTTTTCAAACTCTGGTTTAGTAACCATTCCCTGATCAAAAATACTGTTACATCTCCCTCGCTAAAGCACAAGCCAAATCCTTGTGAACTAATAACTGCACAGTGCTTTACAACTAACCACCACCGGTACAGAATGAGATAAAGCACTTGAGGCCCTGTCACTGCCCCTGGTACCAGAACTGGATGGTTTTATTATCTGCAGTACTTTCCAAAGTGACTTTCCTTTCACAAAAAAAGCATTTATAAATTCCAGAAACAGAGCAGAGAGGTGCAATGTGGTTGCAGGACCTTTGCAGTTCCACATGTGTAACTTAAAGCTTTCACCAAAGATGGCCCCAAGTTACCCCAGTTGTAGGTAAGTACGTACATACTCAGGCTGGACAGTCAAATGCTTTCAATATGGCACTTGGGAATTCCTCTTTAAGGAACTATTGCCTGAAAATTGTTTATGTCCCAACTGTCTTAGCTTGCTAGGCCTTCTGTGTTCATGGAGACTTTAGTCACTCTTGAAACACTCATCACGCTCCACCTGCCACCAGTACCAAATGTGCAGTCAACACAAAAGTAACAATAAAGCTCCTGTACAGTAGGAGGAGCGCTAGAGCAGCCATGCTCACGTGCTACGAGATCTTGTAAGATTCAAGGTTGGACACAAGGTTCAAACTCTGAATGCCATACGCTGCCAAAGTAACTGTTATCACCTAACTGCTCCGCCAGGATTCATGAATCACCTGTGCTCACAGGTGACACTAAGTCACAGAGTCACGTTCTGGCAAAACCTACAGTTTTTGTACTGGTGTTCCTTGCTGGTCTGAGAAGTGCCACTCTCCTGTTACCACCCCAAAATGATTAGGTTATTAGCATAAATCATACTGGGGCTGCAGTACCCTCAGTGGTAGAGTTCAGGATCCTGAAAGGAGGGGGCAAGGCAAAAACCAAGATCACAGCTGTAGACCTCAGGAGAGCAGACTTTGGGATCTTCAGGGATCTGCTCAGAAGAATCCCACGGGAGACTGTCCTGGAGAGCAGAGTGGTCCAGGAGTGTCCTGTGATCCTCAGGTATCACCTCCCCACCAAGCTCAAGAGTGGTCTCCCAGCAAGCAGGAAATCAAGCAAAGGCAGCAGAAGGCCCACGTGGATGAACAAGGAGCTCCTGACAAAACTCTAACGCAAAACAAAAGCGTACAGACGTTTTGAAGTCTCCATCCTTAGAGATATTCAAAACTCGACAAGGTCCTGAGCAACCTGCTCTAGTTGACCCTTCTTTGAACAAGTAGGACGTGTGTGTGTGTGTGTGTGTATGTGTATGTGTTTGTGGGTGTTCTCCAGAGGGCTCTTCCAGCCTTGTTCTTTCACGTCTGTCTGTGAAACTGTGACTCTCCGTCTGGCTCAGGAAGAGGTAGTGATGTCTGGTTACATGATACCTGCAGTGCCATTGGGCTTCAGTATTTCCAATCCAGAGTGTTCATGCAGTGATTTGTCGAGGAGATTGTCTGAAATAGGGAGTGAGAAATCTCTGAAGTCAGACATGGCACATGTGAATCCAAATAAACCTGAAAGATAGCTTTGGGGGATATAGGGAATAGGGGTCTTTTTCCAAACCAAAATGAAGCCTACAGTCTAAGGGCTACATTTTTGAGATGGCAGACAGCGAACCTCAGAGTAACACGGTTTTGTCCACATCAGCTTCAGAGAAAGGGAAAACATTTCTAGTTGTGGTCAGAGATTTGATGCTAGTACCAGAAAAAGGTGAACTGGGGAAGTTCTTGCTTACAGGGCTGTGTTACAAATCAGACAGTGAATGGTGAGCTTACAGTGTTGCTCCCTGTATTTCCTACCAGCTCTGAGGAATACCTAGTCTCTAAGGTTTGGTCCATCAGACCTCCTGGGTAGTGGGAAAGTCAGAGCTGCTTTTGGACCATCTCAAAGATTGCTAGGAAGGACACACTAAGCATGGAGGAGAAAAAAAGTGTCTCAAAATACCTCAAGTCCTTTGAGACTAGCAAATCCTTAGTGGGTTTGGTGGAATAGAACTTGGCCAAATGCTCAAGTAGAACTGTAAAACTAGAATACAGGACTATTATCTTTTCCGGACAGAACGTTTTAAACCTCATCAAAGCCATTTTGTCCTCCAAAACTGCAGAAATCGTGAAGGTTTTGCAGAAGCAATGGAAATCTTTTCTGAAGAATATATGTGATTGACAGGATCAACCTTAAGGATCAATCATAAGACAGGATCTTAGGAAAGACTGCCAGCCAGCGTGCAGTCATGCATGCCGCCTCAGAAATGAAAATGAAAATAGATATGCTGGAATCAGAGCTTATAATGACTATTAACAGTTCCCAAGCTCTCCTGTGGTTATTACACCGAAGGAGAATGGGGAAGCGTTATTGTTTTGTGTGGGTGGTTAAACATTCAGCTCGGTGCCTAGCCCCCGTGCATACGTGGGTTAGTGCCTAGCCCCCTTACGCTCATAATGGATGGTTTCCTGGTTAAGTGTACTGGGACTGGATACCTCAATAGGTTGGACTTAACAAACAGGTATTGGCAGACCTTCAGGAAAAAAGTGCTGGGGAAAATCATACTCCTTGCTGTAGGTTTATATCCTTGATCTACATTAAAGAATCAGGCTTTTGGGTTTGGCATCGACCAGTAATGGTCTGTGTCAACACAGCTGTTTATGCTGAATTCAAGTGGGTAAATTCCCGTATTCTGATTACATTACTTTTTATAACAGTAAATTAGCTCTGGGCTGGAAATAAGAGAAATTGATATGTAGGAGCAATTTTCACATCTTTCATTGAATCCCAATGACAAATACTTTTCCTACAAGAAATAGGAGAAGATGCCTTTTATTCAAAGAGAATCCAAGCCCAGAAAGGACAAACACTGAAGCATAATACGGAAGAGAGGGCAGGGTGGGAATGGCAGAGGGAGATGAGGGCTTTCAGAAGTTCAGGACACACCGGAGGAATTGCTAAAGGTGACTGTCAAGTCACTTTGCTTTGAAGAGTTAAAGAAGAGTTTCATCACTTTCCCCAAAACACCAGGATGAACTGCAAATGCACTAGATGTGAGGGGATATGATTCAGAGTACAACTACCAAGGTGGTTGGACATAGATTTACACTGCTAAATAATGGTATTTTTAATTTCAAGTTCACGAAATCTGAGAAACTTTACACGTAAATAGAGTTGCTTTCCAACAGTGCTATAATACTGCAGGCAATCTGTGGAGGCTTAACGAATATAAATTCTGTCTTTGTATCACTGGGCTTTTAAAAATCTAGAGAGCTACTTGTTAGTGCTTAGAAAGAAAAAAAAAAAAGGTGCAAATTCACAAACTCTCTCTGTCACACAAGTATTCTGGTTTGCTATTACATATCTAGGAATGGGAGAAGGCAAAACAGGTCATACTGAAAGCATTTGTTTGATCTGCTGCCTTTTATCAGTGTTACAAAATCCACTGGAGTTAAAGGAAGTTCTCTATAGCAGGAGTTGCCAAGAAGTCAGAATAATGTAAATTATTCCCTGGGGTTTTCAGTTTGATGTAGGAACAGAATTACAACATGAAGGCAAGAAGAGGGAAAGCCAGTGGCAAGAGAAAGAAGTCTGGTTCCCCTGAAAACCATTGCCTTTCAGCACAGTGTTACCAGTCAGAAAAAGTGTACGCTGGAGGTGCTGCCTTTGCTCTTTTTTCTTGAGGAGCAGCGCTGGGTGGGAAGAGACAGGACCTGGGGTCTGTTCCCATCTCAGCTGACTTTCCTGACTTCTGCCCAGCATCTCTAACAACTGCAGGAGGACGCGGAATGCCCAGGTGCAACTGCAACGCAAATCCTTATTTGTACCTACCAAGAGGGAAAACCAATCTCTTCCACAGCAAATATTCAAAATCGTAATACCACAGGGCAGAACAAACACAAATTGTTAATCTGCAAAAATCGATGCCACGCACTCAGCAGGGCAAATATTTGACCTGTAAATAAACCGGCAGAAATGAATTCTCGGGGAAGAGTTACCTGCCTGTAGCCAGCTCATGTTTTTGCAGTGTCTGACCAGCAGGACTGCACCCGAAGCAGATTCCCTAGGACGTGTTTGTTGCAGTTTGGCCTCCAGTTTGGCACTTACCAGGAGCGTTTTCCCTCAGCTCCAGTGTCAGAGGTCTTTGTTGAGGAGCTAAAAACTCTGTCTTGGTTTCATGCCATGTAAACATACATACAGTCTGCTCAAGGATCAGTCCCACGAGGATCCAGCTTCCCACACAATGGGGATGGTCCCTCCTGGGTGAAATGCAGACTGCCGTTCCCTTCCTCGCCAAGTTCTTCTGTCTTCACCCTTTGTTCTCTCAGCTGCAGGCAAGAAGCATACACGTAAGCTCTCTCTCTCTATCTCCAGTTCAAACTGATTTTTCCTCCATACGGCTGAAACTTTGAAAATAAAAAATGCCTGCATAATTTACACAGAGGAATTTGAGGCCAATGCACCCTCTTCTGTCTCCTAGTAGCTGTTGTGCTTCACATCATCTCACTGCCTCTGAGTTCAGGACCTTGTTCTCTTCAGATTTAAGTCCAGTGCTGAAGCATGACTTCACCGATTTTCATTTACTCCGGATTTACACCAGTAGGCGGATGATTAGAATTGCAATACCCATGTAGCACAGGGTTGTTAATTCAGCTTTGCTTTGTTTTGCAATAGACTTGCAAATACAATAACTTTGGGAAAACTGTCATTCGTTTATCCTCCCCCCTCAAGAAGATTAAGGCTACCTAGAAAACAAATGTCTAGTTTTGCACACCTGAGGGGACAGACGCTTGCAAAGGGGAGGCCAGGGAGCAAGGGAGGGAGCGGGAGCAAGCGCCGCTCCTGAGGATCTTCTCCAGTCCTTTCCTTCTTCTCAACTACTCTTTCTGCTCAGTCCTGGAAGTCTTGGCCTTGTCGCATTAGATAAAATACTTGTTTGAGTAACTCTTTGGTTCATGTGTTGTAATTGGCTTTTAGTTACTTACGATGATTAATGAATAAAGGTATTTATTTAATAGGAAAGACAACACGTGGTGATACCAGCTGAAATACTGGAAAGTCCCTGAGTAATCCTATTGAGATTTTTTTTTTTCCTTAAAGATGCAACTACTGCAGTTAAACCAAAGTGGTCACTTTTTCTTTAAAAAGTTGCTGCATGTTGATAGCATGAACATCCTGATCATGCTTCAGGCTGCATCCTGTCCATTTTCTTTCTTCTTCTTTTTTTTTTTTTTTTAATTTTTCCCAATACTACTTCCCTTTCTGAAGATGACTTCATTTCCTATGCAGTTACTACATATGTGGGGAAACCCCAGGAATATGCAAAGGCAGATATTTTCCATCAAACTCAATCAGTAAATGGCTTTTGATTGTATTGTGAATGGGCCAAAGGGCACAGAAAGGAAGGACTGCAATTTTGTATTCTTCCAAACTGCTGAAAAGTGTGGATAAAGTTCAGAGTCAACCATAGTTGTTCTGCTTGAGGCTCAGGGGCTTTGCTGAAGCAATGCTCAAGAGCGCCATTGATGAATTTTAGAAGTCCAGCTGCAAGGGTGGAGTATCACTCCAGTCTTCAAAAAAGGCAAGAAGGAGGATCTGGGGAACTACAGGCCGGTCAGCCTCACCTCCATCCCTGGAAAGATGATGGAACAGCTCATTCTGGGCGTCATCTCAAGGCATGTGGAGGAAAAGAAAGCTATCAGAAGTACTCAACGTGGATTCACCAAGGGGAAATCATGTCTGACTAATCTGATAGCCTTCTATGATGGCATGGCTGGGTGGATAGATGAGGGGAGGGCAGTGGATGTGGTCTACCTTGACTTCAGCAAGGCGTTCGACACGGTCTCCCACAGCATCCTCATAGGGAAGCTTAGGAAGGGTGGGCTTGATGAATGGACAGTAAGGTGGATAGATAACTGGTTGAAAGACAGAGCTCAGAGGGTGGTGATTAGGGGCACAGAGTCTAGTTGGAGGTCAGTGGCGAGTGGTGTTCCCCAGGGGTCAGCACTGGGCCCAGTCCTCTTCAATATATTCATCAGTGACCTGGATGGGGGGATAGAGTGCACCCTCAGCAGGTTTGCTGATGACACAAAGCTGGGGCAGGTGGCTGACACACCGGAAGGCTGTGCTGCCATACAGAGAGACCTGGACAGGTTGGAGAGTTGGGCAGAGAGGGACCTTATGAAATTCAATAAGGGCAAGTGTAGGGTGCTGCACCTGGGGAGGAATAACCCCCTGCACCAGGACAGGTTGGGGCTGACCTGCTGGAGAGCAGCTCAGCTGAAAGAGACCTGGGAGTCCTGGGGGGCAACAGGATGCCCATGAGCCAGCAAAGGGACCTTGTGGCCAAAAGGGCCAATGGCATCCTGGGGTGCATCAAGCAGAGTGTGGCCAGCAGGTGGAGGGAGGTCATCCTCCCCCTCTGCTCGGCCTTGGTGAGGCCGCATCTGGAGTACTGGGTCCAGTTCTGGGCTCCCCAGTTCAAGAGGGACAGGGAACTGCTGGAGAGGGTGCAGCAGAGGGCTACCAAGATGCTGAGGGGACTGGAACACCTCTCTTACGAAGCAAGGCTGAGGGATTTGGGTCTCTTCAGTCTGGAAAAAAGACGGCTGAGGGGGGATCTTATCAACACGTATAAATACTGAAAGGGTGGGTGTCAGGAGGATGGGGCCAGGCTCTTTTCAGTGGTGCCTGGGGACAGGACAAGAGGTAATGGGCACAAACTTGAGCATGGGAAGTTCCACCTAAACATGAGGAGGGACTTCTTTCCTGTGAGGGTGGCAGAGCCCTGGCACAGGCTGCCCAGAGAGGTGGTGGAGTCTCCAACTCTGGAGACATTCCAAACCCGCCTGGACGCGTTCCTGCTCTGGGTGACCCTGCTCTGGCAGGGGGTTGGACTGGGTGATCTCCAGAGGCCCCTTCCAACCCTATGATTCTATGATTCTATGATTAAATGCATAGCACTAGGATCCAGAACAGCTAGCAAGAAGAACAAAGGCAAATTAAGCCGGCTAACAGAAAAATCAGCAGAGGGAGAAAGAAGTGGTAGCGATGGTTTTAGACGTGTTATAGTAGTGTGTATTGCTGGCGCGCTTGCTTGTGCTGCAGGGAGATCCATGTGCCACAAGCTCTTGAGACAGAACTCGAAGGTGCTTCTCCTGCCTCTAAACCAGAGATTTCATCAGCAGTGGAGGTGGAAAAAAATATTCACCAGCATAGGTGTTGCAATTGTTCTCCTCTGCAGCAAGAATCACGGGCCGCACGGAAGATACAGGAACAGGGATCATCATCTCCTGCGCTGGGAGGAAGTAGCAGTGTGGTACAGCAGAGCTCCAGCTCTCGTCCTTGTTCTCAGAAGACTTTTGCAACCTTATGACTAATTGATAGTCCTTTGTTAAAGCACTTGCACACTGACCTTTGTAACACCTGCCCAGTAGAGGATGGATCCAGAAAATAAACTTCATGTCCAGCACTTCTAGAAACAAACAAATGCAATTTCCATTCTCATTAATGGTGGTAGATGTCAAGTATAAACAGCTTCAGGAAGAGGGGCAGAGACGAGCACGTGAATTCCAGTGCACCTTTCCTGAGAAGGGCTCATCAAAATGAGTTAGGCTTTCAGAATTGCATATTAACTAAACAAAAGAGAACAAGTATTTTTGTAGAGGGCTGGCCCAGACACTGCTGAAGCAGATCAGGAAGATTGGTACTAAACATGTATCTCATGGTTCCATTTCTATTTACAGCCCTTTATTCCATACCTTTCATATAAAAGTCATTCACTGTGACAGCCGGCAAACTTAAAATCTTGCGGGTTTTGTTGCTATCTAATTAAGAAAGAGGGAGAAAAGACATATACTTATGGGATTAGTAACTGTAAGCAATTTCTGTGTTTGGCCCTCTCAAGTCAGTCAGGTTGCCTCAGGTAAGGTTCACAGCAGAGGCTGTCTCGCCTCCAAAATACACATGACACTAGGCACCCAGACTGACAGACAAAGATGCAAAGAAGTTGAGACATTTTCCCTTTGCAGATCAAAAGTATGCACGGGTTTTGCAGAGAGGGTCACAGAAGTGTAAGAAAATAAGAGAAAGAATTTGCCTGAAGGAAATCTAAAGCTCAAGCAGGACTACCCTTTTCCGCTGAACCTGGTATTCTTTAAAAAAAAAAAAAACAACAGGAGTTGTCACAGTCACTGAGTCAGCTGCTCAGCTATTTCTAAATGATCTTTTGCATGTTTGGATCTAAAATTCCAGGCATGAGGCAGGATTTCTAAAGATACCAGTGAGCAATTGTTGACAGAGGTGAGGACAGAGCAGTGCCAGGGGTTTCCTAGGGGAAAAAAATTCCCCACTGCTCACGGGAGCATAAGGAAATGTAAAGTTCAGGGTCACTCACAAGTCAGGGAAAGTTGGGGAGAAGCATACCGAAAACGATCCGAGAAACTCCAATTTTTTCACACTCGGGTACCTCAAGCTCTCTCTTGCGCTTTGCTATGCCATAGCATAACTCGTGTGGAAGCCTTGATTAGTGGAATTAGTGAATGTCATGCCTGTGGTGGCACCTACAGATCGATCTGAACTAATCTAGCACGTACCAGTTTGCCATGTGGTTGGGACAGGGACTTCTGCACCACACATGAATGTCAAAAGCTGGACGCAGGAGAGTCTGCATTCCTGTGTGTCATATATTGCTGATAAGCCCACCGTTTCTCAGAAACCTTATCACTTGGTAGGTATTAAGGCACTCCTATGTCAAGAAAACGGAAGCTTCTCAATAGCTGTATTTGTGACCCTTATGACAAAACCAGTATTTATTCAGCTGGAGGCTACCAGATATTGTTTACAATGCTCATGCTTAAGGCTTATACTCTTCAGTCAGAGACTGTATGCATTAGAAATTCAGCAGCTTTTAATTCACCCACCTCACGTCTCCAAAACTAGGTCCTTGTACATAAACTGAAACAGCGGCTCCTCAATTTCGCCCAAATCACAAGAGTTTACAATAAAACATGTGATCTTTTCATTCACGGTTCATCTTTTCTGACTTCTCTCTGTAGCCACAAAAAGAATTTTATCTTTGTTGACTGTGGGTTTTTTGCAGGCCAAGTCTTCCGCTCACTTCTTCTTAAATTACAAGTCAAAACACGGGCTCCAGAACCCTACTCAGTTGTTCCCATTGCTCCATACCAAGATGCGTTATACTGTAATCATTACGTCATATATGATAACTGTAAAACACTGAAGCCCTTTCTTTATACTTGAATAACGTACAATAGCCACAAACATCTTATCCGTCTGGATCCAGAAAGCAGAAACAGCACTTCCTTAAAACAAAACAGGCAGTAGGTTTTATGCAAAGAAGACAGTAACACCTCCGTTGCATATACAGTACAGAAGCAATAATTTTATCTTTGCTTTAATAAAAATCATTAATGAAATTGAAGACAACAGTTTCTCGGGTTTATTTAGAGAAGAGGTCTACACTCCTCTGATAGTGCAATGTATACTTCCATTTTCTCCTTGTATGCAGGCCCGAAGACATTTCCATTGATACTCTAATTTTCATTTCTATGAACAGTTTGCTGTGCATGGAAATAGCATGTTGGGGGAACTAAAAAGTCCAGAGATAGGAATGAACAACCCAGTCTGTGCTGCTATCGGCAACAGAACAACATTATGTAAAAAGAGATCCCCTGGAGATGTGATAAAGGTCTATAGAATTATGAAGGAGATGGAAATCAGGGATAAGGATCAACATCTAACTCTTGTTTTCCCATAGAAGAATCAGGAGGCATCAAACGAAGACAGGCTCAGAGTGGGAGACTGTTAGGGGTAAGTCTCAAACACATGTGGTCTTTTCTTACACAATCCCAGCCGTCTGCTGAGGGCCGTGGTTGAAGAGAGGATACTCGCTAGGCCAACCTCCGGTTTAACACATAAGGGCTGTAATCAAGAGCTTATGTGCTCACATTAGCTAATCCAGCTATGTTCACTGCACGCTGAACATTTGCTGGAAAAACAGGTGCTTAATCCCGTACCTACACATCTTACTAAGCTACTACACATCCTCTAAGACTATTTGTAAACAATGGTGTAAAACTACAGACACTGATATATAGGGGAATATTAAGTGACTTTCAGTCTGGCATACATAAATCTCTGTCCTCCATGATGAGTCACAGACCAATGAACCTATATTCATTCATATCTGGTCCTTTGATTGTCTCCATTACCTGGCAGAAGAACAGTAATGGGATTCCTTCATGTTTAACTCCCCAAAAGTACACTTGTATTTTAGTATTATTTTCTATTGTTAATAAAAATGGTTGTACATCTCCGACTTCATCTGAATAATCCTGTTCATGATCTCATCTTCACTTTTCCTTTCATTCTACCATAATCAGAAGAAATCTCCTCTTTACAGGGTCAAATTTAAATTTGCAAAAGAGCCTCAATTTATTTCAGAAGCAGAACCCTGCAGTAGCTTTTAGCATCTTCCTCTGCCCATATTCAAAGCAGCAAACAGTTAAGAAGTTTTGGCTTCAGAAGAAGCAGTTCATCCTCCAAAAAAATCCACCTGATTAGGCAAAGCAATTCATCATATCATAATACTACATTCCATATGTTCTCAATAGTGCAACAAAGTCAGCCTGGCTTCGTTTGCTTGTTTCAGCGGTGCTAGGTTTTAATGTACCAAAAAGTATTGTAAGTATTTCTGCAGAAGTTATCTCAGCACATAAAGAAAGATTTTTTAAGATGCAATTGCACAGAGGGACAAGGGGAGCTAACTAAAATCCAGTTCTAGTACCTATCCTTTCTACGAAGTATTATCTCCTACTTCTGTCATGTCTTAAAATAAAAAAAACCAAAGCCCAAAGACACACAGATGAAAAATCACACATCAGATGTCTTCCACCAGAAGTGCAAATTTACAAAGAATAACATAGTAATAACAGCAAAAGTAGGAAGGTTCAGATTAAACTAATCACAAGAAATAGAGCATTACAGAAACCCTATGGATCCCACAAAGCTAAGTACAGGGCAATTTTGCACATATTCTGTTTTTGTATTTCTTTAATCAATACAGTGTTTCCTGATAATGAAAAGCAATTTTGTGGCCATCTAGGGAAAGGGGCTTGCCCACTTACCTGTGACTCATTTTGCAGAGGCATCTCACCGGTTCGGAGTTTCCCCTAGTGTGACCCAGGCGTGATGCTGGCATGCGGGGGGAGCCCGGGCGCTATATAGACACGGCAGGTCCCAGAGCACAGGCACTGGCCACCCCGGGGGCTTCGGGAGATCACCTCACCACGGAACCGGGCGACACGAGGAAGAAACACTCCTGCATCATGACTGGCAAGGCTGCGGCTGCTGTCCTGACTCTTCTCCTGATCTCAGCTGTTGGAACAAAAGGTAAAGAAATCCTTCCTAAAGCTCTCATAACTAATAGCGAGTGTAAATGCTGATGGGGGAGCTACTATGCTGTCTTACAAATAACTCTTCAAATACCGTAAGCAAAAAGAACATGTTGTGCTTCCTGTGGGAAGAGTGAAACAGCCCACCCTTTTTTTTTTCTTCTTGTTTTACAGGTGAGGCCGTGCCACGCTCAGCCATTGAACTGCGGTGCCAGTGCGTAGGCACCCATTCCAAGTTCATCCATCCCAAGTTCATTCAAAACGTGAACCTCACCCCCAGTGGACCTCACTGCAAGAACGTTGAAGTCATGTAAGTGCTTTTGCAAAATCCTCCCGATTACTTAACAAGAAGGAAACAGATTTTACATTAAGGCTGATGTAAGCGTTCTCCAAAAGATGTGAGAAGCCAGCAGGCGCGGCTTCTCAAAATGCAGAACAGCGGCGCTCATTGCTCTCACAAACAATATGCTCCGTGATACGAGTTGCGTGTTGGTTTTGCCAGTCTCTACTTTTTAAACAACCCCTGCAATATTTCAACCTAAACCCGCAGTCATCAGACAATAAATAACTTTCTGGAAGTCTGAATTCCACCAGCATATGAGAAGAGTCATGCTGAGCAAGTGATCAAAACATGAACTTTAATGGCTAGGTCAAAAATACGATCACACTTCTACTTAAGTCAATGAAAAAACTGCTATTAGCAGACAAATCATAAAATCTGGTCACAGTTCCGTAACTCCTACTGTAACAAAATTCCTATGGACTGGGCAGTACAGTTTCTGAATCAAGACGGAAAGATTTAGCCCTTCAGATAAGCACCATCACAAATAGAAAGCAAGCCGGGGAAAAAAGAGAAGCAATTTTGAAAAGAGTGAGAGTCCTGCAAATGATTTATTGCATTCAAACAAACAGATATGCGAAGATATGAAACCATTTAAAACAAAACAACTTTATGTTAGGCCACAGCCTCAGCTGATGCAGCCTAAAGCAAAGGAGAGGATGTAAGCGTACGCCTAGAATGATGTTATGAGAGAAAAGAGAAATTGTGTTGGAATTCACTCAGTAGACCTTTTCCCTTCCTTTTTTCTCTGCTGCAGAGCCACCCTGCGCGACGGCAGAGAGGTGTGCCTGGAGCCCACTGCTCCCTGGGTGAAGCTCATCATCAAGGCCATTCTAGACAAGTGAGTCATTTGTTCTCAATGAGCACGGCTTATCAAAAAACTATTTGAAGTGAGCCAGCAAACACGTACTGCGCAAGGTGTTAAAAAATTGTCTCCTCAGGCAGGTGCCAGAGTTTGTGTTCACTAAGTGGGGCAAACACTGTGATTGCTTTGAGCTTTACTTACAGCGTTAGGTTCAATCCCTTGCTGTGCCACACACCCCGTGTGAGTGGTAGCTCCAGCTCTCGTAAAGCACGAGCGTATTGAAAACCTGCAGCTCAAGCGCTCAGCAAATCCAGGCGTTAACTGACTGTTTTTCTCTTGCTTGCAATGGTAGAAAGCAACAGTCAGTTTTTCAAAACCAATGTCGTTTAGATGAGTGGGGGAAAAATGAGGCATCAAGCTATGGAAGCTCACAGTTACTGAGTCCTTGTGAAAAGCTCACAATGTCCCAGTGTCCCTCGGGTTCGGCACCAGCTTTTAAGGGCCTTGGACACAGAAGCACAAACCCTTAGTGGTGGGTTCCATCTGATTCCAGCGAGTGATACCCATTCCGTGGACAAGTTCTCATTGTCTCTTTTCCATTTGCTTTCTTTCTAGGGCAAATGCCAAACCTGCGACAGTGTCCTAAGATGAAGAAGAAAAATGTCCAAACTCTTCCAGGACGGCAAAAATGGGAGAGACGCTCATCCAGCTTCTGGCAGCTCACCTCCTCCTGCCTCCTACACTCACACTTCTAACAGCATCTAGAGACTATGGGTTCCCTGGTTTTGTAGTTAGTGGACAACAGTCCTTTAAGTCTTTTAAAGAGGTGCCTTTATATAGGAGAGAAACGACTAATGAAAGAACAAGCAGGCAGAAAAACTGGCTTGTGGAAGGAGACGGAGACAATTCTGGAGTAGTTTTTGCTGGATCGGTGCAGTGCGCTCTCAGCAGAGCTTTCACTAAATGACTCCTTCCCGTTTCGCTAACAGTTTAGGAAAAGACGAGGGAGGGTTCTCTCCAGGACAGCTTGGACGGGCAGCATCAGTTGTACCCAGGTCACTGCTTGTAATATTAGGAAGCCAAAATTCCGAGACATCAGGTTTTGTGCCATTGTTTTCAAGATACTATTTCTTGTCAATTAGTGTTGTGAAGCTATAAACATATATTTTAATGGCATCTTTCAGTTAGAAAAAAGCACTTTATTTATTTATATAATTATTTATATTTATTTACTTTTGCATATTTATTTGCTTTTGTATAAGAATGCAGTTGTTCTTCGATATTTATTTATTTATTTATTTATGGGAAATATTTATGTTTATGTGCCTAATAAATGCTTCTTGAAATGTTTTCACTTCAGTATTGTGTGTTATTATTTTCCTTATTGAAATACAGAACTGATAAAGAGGATGCATTTTCTTTCATTTTGTATCATGTACTGGTTTCTCAGAAGGGCAGGCGGTGGCTGAGTTGTGAGAGGTGGCTAATTACAACGGCACATTCCTGCCTCTTGTGAGTGCAGATGGTTTCCTATAGGAGGAATTATAAAAACGATCTTATTTTTTCCTCTTTTCTTGCCAGACTCGGTGTTTTCAGAGGTCTGGGTGATAAAAGTCACAGATAGAAAGCAATGTGCAAATACTGGTTAGTCACAGAAATTCCAGGGCTGTAGCAGCGGTGGTGCTCAGACAGCACGTCAGCTGCGGATCTGGCACTGAACAAAGTTTTGCGTTATCTTAAATAGGCAGGGAAACCTGATAAACATTAAGGAAGTCACTGAGCATCCTCCCTAATTCCAGTGAGGAGGGAGGACTACATCAGGAGAAATCCTAAGAAACAGAGCTCCGGTTGTATGGCCACTCGTCTGCCTGTACACAGCGATTTACAGAGCAATGGCTAGAATACAAGCAGCAAACGCTCGAGAAAATGGGAAAGTTGAGCAAATGTTCTGATATTTGTTTTTCTTTGGTCTTTTCCAACCAGGAGCTGCACAAACAGCTCCTGTTTGCTCACGGTGCAAGATAAAAAGGGAGTTTCTGGTCCTATTTGAGGAAGCTCTTGTGCAAGATGACAACCATTCCAACCTCGCTTTGCTCCCTCTCCCCATCTCCGCTCCGTCCCCAGGGCTGCATCGCGCAGCCTGCCAGACCTCATCCTCGGAATGTGGAGGAGACAAAGTGTCTCAAGGGGACAGGTTTTGTTCAGACACGTCTTACCACACTAAGCCTTCCGGTTTTCCGAGTGATGTTGACAAGCTGGCTTCTTTCAGAAATCAAATTTGGAGATAAGCACGTTAGAAATATCAGCCAGGAATGGGGAGAGGTGGGGAAGAACGACTTTATATGCACACCCATAAAAGTATGTGCGTATCCTAAAGGACTGGCACTGGGTTTAGTGCAATGCAGATATTTACAGTAAGCGTGTAACCTTTGTCACCGGCAAAATCCCAATCGAATTACTGGAAGCTGAATCATGACCAAGCAAGGGCTCTTCTCATTAATTCTTCTGTCCAAAACGTCAGCGATGGCTGTACTCCCAGGACCCCAGGGAAGGCATCTGCACAGCAGCTGAACCGTATCCCTCCTTTCTCCACAGGTTATTGCTCATTGGTGAGACATGACAGGCTGGCTAGAAATGATATACTGCATTTCTTTCCTGTGTGCACTCACAAGACGCCTTTCTTCATAACACAACATCAACCCTCACACTGCCAAAAATATGTTTCAGCGACCGCAGCTCTTTTGACTTGGTGACTGCCTTTGTCAGACGTGGGCTGGGCTGTGTTGTTTCTGCTTTGCTGATCCCGTCTCTCCGAAGCAAACTCGGACTCCATGAAATTACTAATTCTCCTGGTAAAATATTTTCACGCTGAGACACTAGTTATGAACTAGTTAACAATCCCAAAATGTTGTCCTGCTCCCCAGTGCCAGAGACTGTGTATGTCCAGGATAAACTGCCATCTCCCCTACGTACGGTACCCAGGCATATGTGAATGGCAGGCTCCTTCTTTTCAAAACCCAATTGCTTTCTCAATTTTAGCAAAGTACTTGAATTCCCTTGGACAACATATTCTACCAGATCACAATTTGGCCCACCGTCTTTCCTTGAGACCACCTTTTCTTCCCCTCACAAAAATAAGAATATCCGGTATGCCAACGACTAAACCGCACACGCTCTAGAAAGGGATTCCTGAGGAATACTTCAGAGATTTCACTTATGAGATGTTTTAAACACCTATGATTAATTCTAGACGCATGAGCTTAGAAAGAAAGACAAATAACTTCCTAAGTGCTTGTTTTAATCAGGTGTTATCACGGCTCTCATTGTCAGATACTTTCTCTTCTCCTATTCTAAACAAATGAAATTTTCCGAAGAGCTTAAGTGACTTAGGTGACAATGTCTCAGTCATTTTAAGCTCACCATTTCCTGTTCAGCGACTAGTGAAGCTTTTCAGTACAGAATTAAGCATCTAAATCCTTTTAGCCGAACTGATAAAGACAAATTCCTTTCAGAGAACAATAGAGACTACTTATATCTTGCCTTCACTTTGGAGTCATACCAAAATATAGTCCAAAAGACTGGGATGAAAAGTTTCCATAATTATATTGGGTAAAAGTTTTTGCACAAGGCATTTAAACTCAATGCAAAGAGCTGAACAGAAATTCTACATTCAGAGAGGGGGGAAGAAAGTCTCTTTATTTCAGGTTGGGGGGATGCCTGTTAATGCTGTGTTGATTTCCAAGCTTAAAACTGCTTAAAACTAACGTCCCATAAAGAAGTGCAAACAGAAAGTAATGGATAATAATCACAATTTAATGAAATCATTAAAAATATACAGCAGCAGAAGTAATTCAGGGAATTCTGAAGTGCCACTGAACGGCCTGTGCCAAGATGTGGATTTATTATGCGACACTGTCATGTATTGGGAAACCAGTGTGTACAGACCCCCACGTTGTGCTGGAGAGCACTTGTTGAGCAACGAGGCTGCTGGGAACGCACCTTTCCAGGATAAAACATGGTGGGAAAGAGAACCAGCGCAGGATGCCTGTCAACAGGAAAACTTCTGCGCAGCAATGGATGGCAAATCTCTGGCTGTTGCTTTGGTTCTCTATCTGGTCTTAATGACGGAGTCAGAAGGTGAGAAAATGATTTCTTAAAACTCACATAACCAATGAATAAATGTAATATATTTATCTATCTATTATATTATATAATAAATACGCAAATGCAAGTGGGCTTATGCTCTGTTCCTGTTGACTTTTTTCAGGCGATGTGCATCTTCATTAAACTGTCATTCAGAAATAAAAAGCTTCATTTGTATTTGCATCTGTTAGGATGTTGTGGCTGTTCCTGGGGGTGAAATACATTTCTGTCAGGAAATCGGTTTATTCTTATGCCGTAATACATGCCTTACCCCAGATTTTAAGACATGTCTCAGTTAAGACAGGACCTTTTTTTCTAAACGTGTCCATACATCTCTTCTTTTCCAAATGACAAGTTTCTCCTCTTTGTACTTTAATTCTTGGTAGGCGGGTTGATGGTGGTGCTTCCTCAAAGCAAGAATTATGCAATTTGCAGAAGAAAATAAAGAATCTGGGCAGATGATCATGGCAGAAACTAGTAAACAATATGTGGACATAGCTAATGACGTTAACCTACTTTGTTCAAGTGATGCAATTTAGGCGTAGAATCTGGCCAGGCACAAATGCACAATGACAACATCTAGGTATTTTCACTTAGAAATATACAAGTTTAACTTCAAATGCATCTGTATACCAAGAGCTCTGAAAATGCACCTGCTGCTGTTGTGCAGATGCAGTTAATTTTATCTCAAAGTCTTCAGGAAATCAGAGCGTCTGAGTAACAACAATAAGGCTGACAGAAGGGAATACTCTTTCCTTCAAAGGAGCAAATAATGAGATTGTTCATCTACCTAGATATAACGTATTGTTGTTCTACAGGCAGGGCCCTGGCGAAGACAGAGCCAAAAGGCTTCCAGTGCCTGTGCAGAAGCACTCATTCCAAGTTCATCCCTCCCAAGGCTATTCAGATGTGACATTAAGCCAAAGAGCACCTTGCTGCAAAAATGTGGAAATCATGTGCGCACTTTTGCAAAATAGCATCTTGCTTTCAGTAGGAGGAAGTGACTTGGCTTTTCACACCCTAGTTACTTATTTACTTTGGGTGGAACTACAGATCCCTCGCAAAGCCTCATCGACACTACATATAAGGTATTAGGCCTTCTATCCAAAGCAATGAGCTGATTCCCTGCAGAGTTACAAGCCCCTTCCAGAGGGTATTTTAAAAGTCACTCTATGCTAATATCCTAATGATGACCACCATCAGAGGACAGAATTAGATCCCCATACGCATTCAGGGCATGATTAATAATTTAGACAATGAAGAATCAATCAGAGACAAAATCTTGATTCCATTGAAATGAATTAAAACGGTTTCCACTAACTTGGTCTGTGTGTGGCCAAGTTTGAAACGCTGCAAGTTATTCCCTACGTCAGAATTGTGTACGGAGCATTTCCCTGCGCGAGGAGTGTGGAACTTAAATGGTAAATTCCATGTGAGTGCAAAGAAAAAAGACAAGGTAAGCTTCGGTTAAAATCACATCAGGAACTACCCACATGAATTGGATCAATGCACTCATGTAAACAGAAGGGAGCCTTCAGGTTTTTTATACTTTCCCTGTGGTTTCATAAGCCAATAATACCTGTATTGCCATATCCTCGGTGCAGCATTGCGTGCCATTCAGTTCCACCTCACGAGTAATTGGTAATTTCAGCCAGGCTTGAGTTTAAAAAAAAAAAGTTTCCAAGATAATTAAGTTCCTGAAAGATCTGCTAAACTATGACCAGATAGAGAACAGAAACCAAATAGAAAATTTATCAGGCTCATTAAAAAGATTGCATCATAAGCACCTATATTGACACCATTCATTAAAAAAAGCCCCAAACTTAAATGCCCTAGTATAGAAAAAGTATAGGAAACTCATTTTTCCCAAGTTCTCTCAGAAATTCTAGCTGGAAAATATCAAACAAGTTTAATAAGCAAAAGCACGTACCACGTCCTCCGGTTACTGAATTGTCGAATAGCTAAGCTAAATGTCAAATCATTAGGAGAGTGGGAGGGATGCCCCGGTCTTAACTTCTCTGTGTGGTTCTCGGCAGAGCTGCGCTGAAAGGTGGCAGACAAGTGTGTCTGCAACCCACTGCTCCCTGGGTCCGGCTCACTCTACAGGCTACTTGGGCCAGGTAAGTTACTGTCTTTACTACAACAGCTTCAGCTGAAAGCTGTTTTCAGAAGGCATGCTTTAATTTCTTGGCATGAAAACCACCCTCTTCTGGCATCAGTAATTCTTTCCAGCAGTTCTCTCTAAATCTATACTTCTAAATGCCCGAGGACCAAAATCGTTTCCTAGCTTTGATGCCACCCATGACCCATAGCCACCCGAAAGGCCACAGCTATGATGCACCTAAACATCTGCCGAGAGACAGCATGATCGTGCGGCATGTCTGACACTCCGAAAATCTAGCTCTAAAAGACTCACCTCCTCTTTCTGGGTATAATTCAGATGTACAGCTGGCATGTCTAAGCTTATTAGCTTTCAATTCTGTAAATGGGGACAATCATGTCCCTGCTTCGCACAATTTGGACGCAGGCTTATGGAAATCCTTTCTGTTGGAGTAGTACTTGTGTAAACACAGGATTTCTTGTGTTTGCACATATGTCAACTGGTTGATACAATAAAAATAGGTCATTAACAACTTGTGAGTACCTACTGCTCTCCCTGTAGCTTGTATGAATGGTAATTGTTTCACTAATAGATTTCTGAATTCACTTTATACTTAATCTAATTACAGGGCCAGAGACAATATTGAGTCACCAATCAAAGAAAAGTCAAGGGAAAATACATGCTGGAGTTTTTCAAGGATATGAAATGACAGGAAACGCTGATGAGAATGTCAAAGAACAACACTTCTGCTACGTTACTACTTTTGATTATTTTTTTTTCCCTGAGGCGGTTGCTGATTCTACCTAGTTCCTTTGCTGTGTCTATCTCTAAAATTCTAGCTGTGATGAATCAAGGAGTTCAAGCTTAATGAACGAGTTTTAGTGCTGTACGGGCAAGAATAAACAAGAGGAAATGCATTACCCTTAAATGGCCTTACTTAAAATAGAAATAGAAGGGGTACTATTAGTAAGCAAGTGAATGAACATATAATAAGGAAAAGTCTGCGTAGCTTTGAAGAAAGTCTTCTCTCACACACTTGTTACAGTTCTTTGAAGGTGACAACGAGCCCACAGATGTGCCCCACAGGTATAGATAGTCAAATTGTCTTTCTGAAATCCTTTCACAACACTCAACAAACATTAGAAATAATGAGGCTAAGAAAGAAGCCTTGGAAACGGGAAATGGGTACATAACAGGTGAATACATAGAAAGGAAGGACAGAATGAAAAGGTCAGCTTTTTTTGGTAAAGGGACATCACCCATGGTTTCCTACACCAGCTTGCCCTATTTGGTGTGGCATACCCACAAGTGGTCTGGGAAGGTCTTTCTATGAGCTGAAGTATTCTGATGACGCTAAATGAGGAGTAGCAAAGACTAGGCTCAACTGTAAAGAACCGCAGAAGGACCTTAGGAGACTCACTCATTAGGCAATAAACTACCAGGTGAAACTCACTGCAGGAAGCAGCCAAAGCGATTGACATAGGAAAAAATAACAAAGCTCACAGAAAAATGAGGCATTCTAGGCTGACCAGTCCTCATTTAGTGGTGTTTATGGTGCTGTAGTTTCCACTTATAGATAGGAAGACGAAGGCAGAGAGACACACGTACATCTATATATATATATACACACACAAAAAGAAGTTTAGAACTCATGTTTTTGAAGAAAAGGACACATTATTTATTTTAATATAATGGGAAATATTTTGCAAATTTTTTTCTCTCAGGTTTTGCTTTGCAAAAGGATTTTGCACCTCACATATTAATTAAGTTAAATGTTACTGCTCAAGGGTCCAGGAGACTCCTTATAAGACTAAACATTGGTTTAATGTGTTAATTCCCATTGCATTTATTGATAATTTCCTTCTACATTCAAAAAGGGTGTTAAAGATGTTTTCCATTAATGATTTGCTACACGTTGTTTATGCCTGGCAGTATAAACCTAGTTTCTGAAGCTAGAAAGCGCTAAAGAGCAGATTCTAGCAGCAATCACCAGGGGTACGTGGTCAGAGCAATGGAGGACTGCAGGCAAAAATACCCCGCCTGCCCTGTGGAGCTGGGTGTTCCGAGCCCCAGGGTGGGAGGAGGCGGCTACCACCTGCCAAGCTGCGTTGGCTGTAGCTTAGGCAGACTGTAAGGCAACAGCAAGCGACATACTAAGAGTCGGAGAAGAATGCATGGCGTATATTATGTCTACTCACCGCTTCTAATTTAGTCAAAAGTTCCCGGCACGAACTTCGTAAAACTTACCATTTGTTTCCTCCCGCCACTTCCATATCTTACTTCCACAGTCAGAAAATGCTTCCTGCCAAACTCATGAAAGGGAACTGCAACTAAAGCAGTAAAGGCAGCTTTCACACAGCAGGTAAAACCCCAGCTGCTGGTCCCTAGCAGTTCTCTAGTTGGACTTAGTATCTCCTCTGTTAATACCAAGTAGATGGGTTTTATTTTTAATATGAATATTCGATGACATTTGCTAGTATTTTATGTTAATATTATAAAGAATATTAATGTATCATTTTCTGGTATTACTAGATACCTTATATTAATATTGTCAATGACTTTTCATATTGAATTGGATCAAATGAAACATTTCATTTAACCCACAACAATTTTTAACGGAAAGCTACAATACAGAATCAACTGTTTTCAAGCAGAGCTGAAACATCTATCATAAATAAATATGCCATCACATAAATACATACTTATACTATTATATTTATAAATACATAAATTAAAAGGCCAATCAGCTACAAAGCTGTAGTGCTATTTGTGATTCCAGAGGGATTCAGGAAAGTCCGGCGCTTATCGTGATGTGACTAAGGGCGCATAACCATCTATATTTAGACACAAGTTTGAAAAAAAATCACAAAGTGACCTAAGTTTTTCTCCTTTCTTTGCTACCACTTCCTCATATAGCAAGTCAAAACCCAGAGGTTTAGCAGACATTCTGCTTTTTAGGCATCTGCCTCGCTGTAAATTCCACCAGTGTTTGCACAGCACTCTGCCCAGTTTCCGAGCAGCGGCAGCGATTATTTCCCAGCCCCTGTATTTGCCCCTTCTGCTCTCTGCGGGTCGAGTGGAACAGCAGGCGAGTGCTAAGCCCTCTGTGGGGAAAAGGAGGTGGTTTCAGAAGAGAGGGGGATTTTTTCCCTGGGGAACAAGAGTAGCTGGTAGAGAGGAGACAGGAGTTGCCAGAGCTCACCTTGCGCAGGCTGAACCCTCGTTCCAGCGAAGGCTTTGTCTCCTGGGCCTTTGGGGTCTTGTGTGCAGAACTTCTCGAGTGAGAGGTTTGAATTTGCCTAAAACAAGACGGATTCTTAATTTTCTTATAGAGAGTAACTTTATCAGCCCAGAGGCTGGAGTTTTCCTCTGGAATTGGGGTGACTCAAAACAGTAAGGGACTGGAGCTCAGCTCTCCCCCATCCCTCATGATGGTCTTGGTCACCAGAGAACACCTGAATCCCCCTCACCATGTCCCTTGTCTTTGGGGGTCCTTGGCTACACACAAAGACTCTACATGCAAAGACTCAGTCAAGATCCCAGAAGATTCCCTTTTGACTTTTGTGTTCGTTAGACACAGCAATGAGTCATGAAAAAGAAAAACCACTAGTTCCCATCCTGCAGCATGGAGAACACATCCTATACCCTGCCTTAAAACACAGGCAAGGGAGGGATTTACTTCCCTTTTCAGCAGTAATCAGACTATTGCATAACTGTTGGTTTGTTGGGTACAAGCGTGTTTTTAACTGGCTTAAGCATGGAAGGTCTCTGCTTGCAGCGGTATCGGCTCGCTCAGGGACGTTGCCCTTCAAAAGGAGCTCAATTCCATTTGCACAAGTCATCTCTGACGGCTGGCAGGAAAACACACGCTGCCAACCTCGGATAATGGATTTGGAGTTGCCATCGGCAGGGGCTGGGACGAGATCCCGGGCAAAGTGATGAAGGGATGTAGGGAGAACTTGGGCAAAGCACGGCACTCCCAGGAACACAGGTAGGAGTGCCTAGCCTTTGGGCTTGATCTCATGTTTCAACCTTTTAACACCACTATCATCCCTATTACACCCCTTTCACACAGTCCCGATGAAACTGTGGCACATCAGAGAAAGAGTGCAGGTAGAGGAGATGCTTTAGCTCTCAGAAAACATAGTGGATTTCCCTTTCATTGCAAACATCCTGCTCTTTTAGACAGATACTTACTCTTGGCTCCGGGGCAGGGTTAATCACACAGGCAGAGAAAGCTTGTGGCTTCGCTTTTGACCCGGGGATTTCTGCAGATCCTTCACTGCCACACGCAGGAAACAGTTGAGTCTAGAAGGAAGGAGGACAAGCAGTCATTGGTTTTACTTGGGGATTTGAGGGGGAATTTTCCTTTTTTGCCTTGAACATTAATGACATTTCAGTGCGCACCAAAATGAGATAATAAAGCGGCAAATAGTAATTAAGAAAAGTGGGATCCCTAATATAATTTCAGTTACCCTCTGTGTGTGCATACACATGCAGAGGCACAGAGAGAAAGAGAGAAAACCCAAAAGAAAAGAATCAGCAAAACCTCGTTCCAAGTAAACTGGTTAAAGCTCCAACATCTACAGTCTGACGCCAGTGAAACGCCTCTGTTAATTTAAGATAACATATACAACGTCAAAAACAACAAAACACAACCTTCAGTACCTGGTAAAATCCTCTTGTTTTTCATGCCTTCAGAGAACTAAACGTATGTTTCAGTAAAGCTCTCTAACACATACAGCTAAGGAGAAGCACCCTTAGGAGTCAGGCTCGGTATCTTTTGTTGACTTAACACTCAGTAAGAGATAGGAGAGACAAACTCGGTGGTATCTTTTCTCAGGCCAGCTGACAGTGATGAGAAACAGATGAATTTTCATGGCAAAGTTCCTTTTATCAAGTAAGTTAATGACAAATGGCACACAATAAACCATAATAAATTATGGGCAAATTATTAAATTATTACTAGAAATAACTCATAATGCTTTACAGGTTAAGCTAATTGAGTGTTTACTAACTCAGAGTTGGGCACAGATGACAGACACATGAAGCTCTGAGGTTGGAGATGAGAAGCAGCAAAAGTCATCATGGTTAAAAGGACAATGTCTTTATGGCACTGAAGCAGAATGGCTTCTCCTAATCATGTGCACTCCAGACAGGTTAAAAAAAGAAATTTTCATTTAAGCGACCCATAGGCATTTGAGCCCAAGTCTTCCCTTGAAATTGTCTCCCTCGCAAGGTAATAGCTCTACCAGCAACAAAAATAAACACTGAGCATTCGTGCAATGAGGTTCTTTAACAGAAACCTCTACAGCAGGGCCATAATACGTAATGTTATTTCCCTTTGCTAAGAGCTAGGGTTACGGTCAGTGAAAAAGATTACAGCAAAGACTTATTAAAACTATCTAGACACACAAAGGAAACAAAAGCAGTTGCGTTCAGCAGGTCATGCTATTTTGTTTGCATTCAATGGTTCCTCTCTTTATCATTCCTCAACACATGTGACATGAAAAATGATTTTCAAAGCCCTTCAGAATTTAGTATCTGCCTCCCACAGGAAGCTTTGATTAGCGCAGCCTCAATTCCTTTACTAACCGGTAGTATTAGAGGTGAATTTACTTTGTAAGATGCCCCTTGAACTGAAAAAAAGAAAAGAACAAAAAAATAAAATCATTAAGGTCAAAACAACGCTGAGGTAAAAATCCTCACCCAGTGAAAAAAGCTTTTCAGTGGTTTCAGCACTGCCCGATTTCCACTGGTGTAAAATACGATAAGTAGAAGCTATCACCATAAATGGAGATAAGAAACTAAATATCTCAAGTTTAGATCTGGCATTCCTATGAAGAACAGTTATTACCCTGAAGAAAATAATAAAAACTTATAACATAAACGTAACTGAAACCATCATGAAGTTATATTACTAAATAAGGGTACGCATTAGAAAAAGCACAAAATTCACAAAAATCTACAAAAGAAATTGGAATGCGTGGCTATTATATCAATATTTTAATCAATTAATACATTATATCATTCTCAGCAGAATAATTCCTCGTCATCTAGGAAGGCGTTTCACAACAGTCATGTGACTCATTTTTACCCCATCTGGGAAATTCCTCTAACGCAATCCCCGTGCTCGCAGAGCACACAGGCTGGGCACAAAACCGTATATAAGCCCCGTGCATCGCCCGGACCAGGCATCCGCAATCCTCTGGGACAAGCGAGGTCACTGCTCCACAGAACCAGAGCTGAACCACCCAGCCAAAAACTCCTCCCTAATCATGAACGGCAAACTCGTGGCTGTCCTGGCTCTCCTCCTGATTTCAGCGGCTGTGTCTCAAGGCAAGTAAATCCCTCCCAAGCTCCTCATGGCTGCAGTATTGCCTAGGCATCTGCCCAGACGCTTGTCCTTGCAGAGAGGCAGCTTTATATTTGTTGCAGCAAATTAGTTTCTTTGCAGAGATTTCCAGCGTCTCCCAGGTAGCCCTTGTACTGCAGAGTTACTGACATCTTGTGGGAAAAATTTTAAGGATGCAACTGAAATTTGCTTTGTGTCTATGCGTCACTCGAAGCGTGTGCGGCACAGAGGGGATCTTCTTCTTGAGTGTTTGAATGTTTCTCCCCCTTCCCACACAAAGAACAGTTAATGATCTTTTATTTGTTACTTAACGATTGTACCGCCTCAAGCAAGTAATATACAGCTGGGAAGGGAGAACAAACAATATGAGCACAGGAGCACAGACAAGCCTCCAACTAATGAAAAAATCTAGGGCTCTGTCTTCTGGATAGTCGCCAGTTTGTCAATCCAGATATTAAAATGATGCAACTAACTGTACCGTGCGGTCAGTACAAGTAACCACAAAATATGTGGTTTTATTTCAAAAAGATGTGAATTCAGTTCTAAATGTGCGTTAGCTGCTCTGAGACCAATAAGCAACTGATCTCTACACCGTGAGGATTTAGGCAGCTTGGACAAATGCAGTATTTTAATTGCAAATATTGTTAAAATAGAGCTGTCGTGCTTTATGCCTGACACGGGGATGGCAGGACCGCCTCTCAAACCACGATCTGTCTTTTCTGCTCACAGGTCGGGCCCTGGCAAGGATGGGAACCGAGCTCCGGTGCCAGTGCATAGCCACTCATTCCAAGTTCATCCCTCCGAGATCCATTCAAGACGTGAAGCTGACCCAGAGCGGCCCCCACTGCAAGAACGTCGAAGTCATGTAAGTAGCTCTGCGAGAGCCTCCCTTTTTGTCACCGTCATCTGCTGCCACCACAGGGGCTTTTATGCTTGATGACAAACATGACAGTTAGCAGGCTGATGTGATGTAGTCGGATTTGGGTATCCTTTTGAGAGATGGCTTTAAGTAATACACCACGTTTTTCATCGTCTCTGTGACCTTACGTATTCCTGAACTGATTGTTATTTACCTGTCATGGGATATATTAAATATTTCAGGCAGTAGAACATCAATTTCAAGGGCTGGTCAGTTCTTAATACGTAAGGTGATAACGTAGTTTAAATCCTGCATTCATTAGGCAGGCAAAACTCCCTTTAAAACAGTGTGCGTCAGTCTCGGAGAGGAAAATTAAGTTCCTGCAAGCAGGTTTAGGGAAAAAATGAAACTAATCGGGTCTTGAATAGCATGGAGGAGGGACTAAAATGTTGAAATCCTTAAATTGATGAAACACCTTTTCACCACTGGAGGTTTCAATCGTAGCGTAAGAAAGCTCTACTAATGTAAAGAAATTCAAACCAAGTACCTATATATATCGAGAAAGATTTTGGGGAACGTGTGACTGCTTTGAGAGCAGGCATGGGAACCCACGCAACTTCTGGGTGGTTTCAGTCTCCTCAGCTGTGGTACACATATAACAAAACGTCTAACCTAGAGCACTTGGGATGAATTTACACTAACTAATCTAAAAATGCAATATTACATTCTGTGAGTAAAGCAAATCCCTGCAGTGGTTTCCTGACTTTTCTTTCTTCCCTGTTTTGCAGAGCTACTCTGAAGGACGGCAGAGAGGTGTGCTTGGAGCCCACTGCTACCTGGGTACAGATGATCGTAAAGGCAATTTTGGCCAAGTAAGTCCCATTCCCTCTCAATTTGGGCAGTTGAGTGGTAAACTTCCCAAAACAAGCCAATTTGTAGGATTTCTTAGTGATACTTTCCATTTCCTCTTAATCGGATTTAAAGAAGAAGGAAACTTGCTGCTTAATTATAGAATGAGTCTTAGTCTTTCTGACTCTGCTGCAGGGTCCTTGTTCAAGCCCATCCGTCGCCACTAAACCTTTGAGTATCGGCAACTCCGTCCGGAGGGAAAGCAACACAGAAGTGTTTGGCTCCCTTTGAAAAACGAGGCTTAAAAAACTCCATCTTGCCCGTACTTATAGCAGGATATGTTAATGATCCATATTCCAAGTTAATGAGTTTCTTAATGGGAGTAAATGCAGAAACTCATGCTGCAGAAGTTTCCTAGCTGGGCTTCACTGGGATTTCAGTAATTGCTTTCGAAACGTCGACTTGACTCTCTCTGTGCCTCAAGATAGCATGTAGAGTTGGAAACAGACCGCTCATGCTTGACTGTTTGTGCAATGCTAAGCAATGATAACTGCTCTTGAACCACCTTTTAAATGATCCTCTTCCCTCACCTCTTCACAGGGCCCAACTCAATTCTGACTCACCACTCTAAGAAACGCCAAGACAGAAAAAACCTGGGAACTGCTCCCGCCCCTCCGTTGAGAGAAAGAGTCAGGAAAAGCATCGTTCAGTGTGCCATCTTCCACCCCCTGCATCACTGCTACTATGTTCATTATGGACTGGTTTATTTATTTATTTATTTGCTTATTTATTTATTTAACTGCATCTATTTAAGAACGTCTTTCAAAGTGGCCAGCGTTGTCTGCGGGACACGCTGTTCATTGACAGTGAAGATGCTGAATAGGAAAAGTGGTTTGCTAAAGGAAATGAAGAACCCTTGGCAGCCATTTCAGCCAAACACAACTAGTTAAGTGCAATGCACTTACAGCACAGATTATTTACACTAAGCCTTACTGTTTTGCTATTACACCAGCAAACTGGTGATTCCTCCTGCTCCCCTGGAGTGCACTCGTATGTTGTGTCAACAATAGTTTCTTGAACCACAGTCAGCCTGTGGCTAGACTGTGAACTGTGATTTATGACTTCAAAAATCTAGCCTGCAGAATCTTTAAGACAGTGGGTTTGGTACTTATTTACTGTGATTTCCATGATATTTATAAATGTATTTATAGAGTTGTTTCTGTACAAGAGCTAAAATTATGATAATTTATTCAGTTTCTACTGGATTTTCCATTCCTACTATTAATTTCTTAAGAAATATTCACCATCTCATTGCTCTGTACAAGGAGTTGGTTGTATGTCTAATTAGCTACTCAATCAGCTAATGGAAAAAACTGCATCTTACATATATAGAATTTGCTTGTGAGTGTAATTATTCCTAACAATGTATCAATAAATGTTTTCTAAAAAAAAAAAAAATCTGTTTGTTATCTGTTTGTTATTTTACATTTTCATTTACTTTATTTGGAAACAGTCTGCTTCATTTTTGCCAGCTCAGCCTGATTGCTGGAACTGAAATGTAAATTTTTAGTACATGGTAGCATAACGCACCCTGCTATGGTAACCTGACATTACCGAATGCAACAGCAAACTCTTAGGGTAGGGGAAAATGCTCGCTCTCCTCTCTTCAGGCCATTCCCAGTCCTCGGGGACTGGTGGGCTGCAGGGCAAGGCTCCTGATTTAAGTACCTTGCAGACAAGCGAATTTTACCCTCAGATGCCTAAACACTGCCAGGCACCAGATCAGCCCCAGAGCTGTAAATCTTAACTACATCAAAAGGTCACTAATTGACAATCAAAATGGGAATTTGTGACCTTTACATTGGGTACCCGAATATCAAGCATTTGCCCTTGTGCAACAACTGCTTCCTATTCTGATTCCTGAAACGGAGAGTGCCGAGTAGACGACGCCTGCCTCTTTTAAAAGGCCTGGCTACTCCTCCCCATCATGCAGAGACACGGGTGCTCGGCCCTCCGGCAGAGAGGCGCTCGTACTGTGCATGAACACTGAGGGAGGGTTCTGGCAGATAAACTGGGGGGCTTCACATTGTTACCAGCCCACCTCCTGTCCCACGGGGGCTCTCATGGGTGTAATGCATCTTCCCCTAGGAGTCCCAGTGCAGTTTGTAAGACCATTGTGCAAAACATCCATGCTTAACGGTTCTCTGAAATCATCAGCTCAAACCGCAACAGTGGCCTAATGAAAGCCAGCGGTGTGTTTGGCATCTTCAGGAAGATAAATGACCTTAAGAGAGAGAGAGGGCACAGGTTCCAAGCCTATTGCTTTAAACCAGTGTATACCTCTTTATTTGAGGCGTGCACACTTTCATTTCACTTTTACCTACATTCTAGATAGTCTTAAAACAACAGAAGGATTTCTGCCAGGTAACTTTGTGATCGTAAAATGAGAGCGCTATATTTGGCTTGCTGCTTCTTGGAGACCCTTCACAGTAAGATTGATGTCAGTCCTCTCCTCTATTTTGGCATCAGTTTGAGTCATTCAGCCATTTGAACTCTAAACAACGCGGCCTGTGGCCTTCCAGTTATAAGGCCATGCAGAAGCCACAGAAGAAAACTGCACCCTTTGAAACCATGTAGACTATTTTTTAAGTGCCTTTGTGCGTGTGTGTGTGTGCGCGCGTGTGAGCACATGCCTGTGTAACATACCAGAAAGCTGACCAAGCGGTCAGAGTCAGGACATTTGCACCACAACTAAAGGAAAGACCCTGAGATTTCACTGGAGCTAACTACATGTCCTTGTCCATCTTCTCCTTTTCCCAATTTCTTGTAAGCTTCTGCTCCCCTTGGCCACATCATTTAGCAACTACAACCCTGTCGGAAGGTCACTCATTGCATGTTACAGCCGCCACGTGTTTTCATCTCCCTCCATTCGTTTCTCTACTGCCCTCCTTGCAATTAAATGTAGTGGAGGTGTTTACAGCTCCTTTCTGTCCTCAGCTCTTTCCTTGGTCCCTTACTTCATCTTCCTTCCAAACAACTTTCACTTCTTTCTTTCACCAACAATTTCAGTTTGGGGGCAAGAGGACATTAGCAACAACCAACCAGCCAAGCAACAGCCTCCTGTCATTTCTTTATTCTCAAATGCCCTCTCTCATGCTTGGTTGCTCCAGTTCTGCTCTTGCATTGGCAGCCTTTTCAATCATGAACTGGAATTTATTCCCTCGAGTTTCAATGTTATTGTTCTTACAATACCAAAAGTGTATTTCTCTCCAATGTATACACACTGCAAATCATAAGGGAAGTCATTGAAAGAAATACTGGAAAGTCCCTGAAACATACTTTCAATTCTTCCTTAGAAGAATAGAGAATACAAATACTGGTTTGCTGGCCTCTACTCCTCTGTCTGTGCTGAATGTTGGCTAATACAAACTTCCCGGTATGCATCAGGTGACAGATGCATTATCCGTGCTTTAATTGCTTTTGTTTATAGATTGCCTCCCATTCTGGAAATGACCGCATTTCTTATGCTGTTATCGCATAACATGGGAAAATCCAAGGAAAATTGCACGTAGCACCAGCTTGATACTGCAGACTTGTTCCAAGCGTTGCATTTATTCTTGTTTATAACAGGATATTAGGAGCGACTCCACAGGAAATGGATCCTTTGGAAATTATACAGACCGCCATGGAAACTTCTGGGTCAGCTAACAGGCATTTTGTTTCTGTATGCAGAAGTGAAACAAGAATTTTGGCACTTATAAAAATAAGCCTGAAATCTCTATTGTTGAAAACCATTGTCAAAATTTATTTTAATATTCCCTGCAGTTAATTATTTTTAATAATAAAAATTATTAGTGCCAGTCAGTACACGTATGACTTCACAATTTCTGTGGATTTCTAGAAAGGAAGATACTATGCGTGGAAGAATCTGGAAGGTACGCTGAGAATCTAAGCGCAATTTGGAAATTACAAAAGGAATAAGCTGTTTTCCTTTAGTCAGATCTAATGCTTAACAAGAGTTCAAGTGCAAACTGTACTAATACAGCTGCGTATCTGCAGTACTTACAATGCATTTTCTTCAAATCCATCATATTTTGGGCCTGTTCAGCATCTTGAGACAATGACTTCTACCGTTTAATCACACACTGTAGAAGTGCACACATTTGGTTGTTATGTATGTTATATATACATATATATATATAACAACACACGTTATGTTGAAAGCAATACGATTTTCTCATATTTTCTCTTATTTTTCCCCATAATTCCATTCTAAATGCTTCCTAAAATTCTAGACATCTTTTTGACTGCCATAAGACATTGTACACAGTTCTATAAAAACATCAAACCTGTGACGCACAGATCTGTTTCCTCAGTGACAATAATTTACAATTATATGCCATCTGCAACCATCTCCATAGCTATAGATGGGATATTTGCCTTCTGCATTAGGAATCGCTGACAGCCCATCTTATTACCATAAACCATCCTTTATTTTGGATCTCATACCACTACACCAGGCTGAAAACTGCACTACCTCAGGAGCAGCCTGACAAGTGGATCCAGCGTCCGTACTTTGAGGGCGGGAGCCTTTTTCACAGCGTTAGGCGAGATGCTGAGCAGATCCAACAGCTCAGGTTTGATTCCCTGTCCACAGGCTGCCAAGACACCCAGCCCCCTTATGTAGATAGGAAGTAGGTACCTAAGTACCTTGGATGATCTGTGTCCTGGAATATTTATTTTCAAAGAATGAAACTTCTTTTATGAGCAAGACTTGCTTGATTCCATGACACCTTGCTTCCATGCAGAACTAGCCTACAAGTATGTATTTACCTCCCCGAAACAAGCATGTTCTGTCATGTTTCCATCCTTAATGCTTCTTAAGAAAGACCAAGGCTGCATTCCTCTTTATAGCTGCTGTGTCAGTGTCTCTCACAACCGCTGTGGTTAGTCCTGCAAATGGCACAGAAACAACACATGAGAACTGACTCCTAAAAAACTTAGGTAATCGGCAAAGAGCTCTAAGTGAGCACGAGGATTTCTTCAGCACACACGACTTTATATCACTGGCTGCTTCATCCTGTACAGGCGTGTGATATCAACGTTAGAACTGGTTTGCACAGAGAACAAAGGGGAACGTCTGGGTGTGCATGCACCAGGAGGAATGGCAGAAGGACTGTAAGAATAGCATGGATGCATGGCATCAAGATGCCAGCACACCTCCATGTGGCTTCTGAGATACTGATTCAGCAGACTGTCATTTACAGTGAGTAAATACAGCATATACAGCATCACGGATTAAGGTTGAATTATACTGAAACTAATAATCACTGTTCTTCATTAGGAATAGTTTTTATGAACAAATAATATCTTTTCCAGATGAAAAAATTAGCAGCAAAACAAAAACCCATTTCACCATGCAAAACAAAGACCTATGAAAATCACACACAAGTAAATGGGTATTGCTGATTGACATAAGCCAGACTGCGTAATACCCGTTCCCAGCAGCTCCATCTAGAATGATGGTTTTGAGAGCACTCTTAGAGCTGCACAAATGATCCAGCTGCTTCCCGACTCCCTCTCAGGACAACATCTGGTTTTTCATCATCCCGTCCCGTATCCTGATCTCCATGGGAAAGAAACCTGGACATGCAGGGAACAGGATCAGGCACCAGGCTGGAAAACATCTCTTTCCCATATACTGGGAAGACAAGGTTGGACGTGGAAATGAAGCAGAATATAACCAAATATATACATTCAGCCAAGAAAAGCACTGAGAACGTGTTCCTCAGAAAACACTAGGGACACCCTGGGTAATTGCTGCTGGGAAAAAATAGTGTAAATAAATTCTTTGCTACAAGCATCCAGGCAAAAATGACTTTGTGCTTTCTTTGTAAGCAAAAGCAATTTCATCCATGTAATATCTGACTCCAATGCAACTTTCTCCTGTTTCTTATATTTACCTCCCTGGACCCTGAACTTAGGTCTGTCACGTGGCACAAAACCAGGTGATGCTATTTGCAGGTCTCAACAGGTTAACCACAGGTTCTACAGTGAGCTATGAGGGGAAATTCGGCTTTTGGGGGGGGGAATACAAATAAGAACTTTTTCACTTGGCCCTGGAAGCCAGAAGCCTGAGCACATGGACTCATTGTCTGTGAAAGGGGGACAATTGGGCACCTCAAAATAAGGCCTAAAAGCAGGGACACTGTGAAAAACCTGCTTTTACATCAGACCCCTAGAAACCCCTCAGATCTGGTCCACCTACTTGATAAAAAAACCCCTAAACATTAAAGCAGTTTTATAAGTAACCATGTAAGTTTAGGACTGCAGGAGGAAGGCATTTTGAAAACAGAAACAAACTTTTTAAAAACTGATCTTTTGTTTTTCTGAGGTCCTGTAGGGTGAAAAGACGGAAGTTAAACACACCTGGCAGCATTGCTAGAGATCAAATATGGCACAAGGAAATACAGATTCCGGGTATTTATTTAGAAGTGGAATATTTGAGATCACTACAGATCTCATGAATGCATTCAGTTACGTTTTGCATCTGGGAGATGATAAGCCAATTTCTTTTTAGTACCCTGCAACAGAGCAGACAGCCTTTAGTCCATGTCAAATACCATCTGCATCTAATTTTTATCTACTGAGACAGGAACATCTAAAACATGTGTTCATAAAATTTGTTAGAAAATGCAATTAGCTGCAGTTGTCACTGTCTTTCTGAAATGCTGTGAGCCCCATGAGATTTACCGTAATTCGTCTTCAGGCTACTGCTCCAGATGCCATGCTGCTGAGGGTTTGGCAGCTCTGTTTGTTTGTGCTTATCCATTATTTGTTTAAATAGCACTCAGTTTTCCAGCTATGAACTAAGCTGTTTAAAAACAAAAGCACAGTGAACTCTTCCTAGCAAGCCAGAGTTCACTGGAAGCTGATGGTATCTTAAGAGTTACAAATTTGGGGAATGCATCTGTTTGCTTCAAGTTTCACTGGTGCCTCGGGGTCTACCTGGTACGCAGTAAGAAATGCTGTGAAGATTTTGCAGGTGAGAAGTTAAAGTTTCCGGGCCACTGGAATCGACTAAGCAGGGAAGCTGACCGCTTCTTGCTCTTACTTCTGCAGAGGCAGGCAGCTTTTTATTTTACGCATGTTAAGGGAACCTTTTATTAGCGTGTTCCCAAGAAATGAAATCTGGAAAACATTTCATATTTGGAAGTCAATTCTCAAAGTCACCCTACGTCATCCAAGAAAAAGACGGGATCTGACTTTCAAGTAAAATATAGGTGAAATAGAGAAAGAATCAACAAAAGTGACACAAGACACAGGAGGGAGCCCTCACTAGCATTCAGTTACCTTTCTCTCAGTAATTATGCAAGAGAGATTGCATAGAACAAATGGTATTTTCAAACTCAGTGCATACCAAACAATGAACTGTACAACTGATGAGGGGACAACCTCCAGAACAGAGGAGAATGTGCCACTGTAGCTTAAACACCACACAGCCCTTCACCCAGCAGCTTACCACTCCACCCTGTGCGCGGAACGCTCTGCTGAGGATGGTCTGTGAATCCCTCTGCGCCCCAACAGCTTTGCTATTACTGTGTCTTTGATGCAATGCAGGAAACCTCTCAGAGACTGCCTGCCTAAATGCAGCGTGTTGGCAAACAGATGCTTGGTTGGGGGGGTTTTGATTTGGTTTAACCGGTTTTCCCCATTGTCAGGAAAATCATGCCTACTAAAGAAAACGCACAGACAAGAGGCAGCAGTAGGTGGTGACAGCAAGACACTGTTCATTCTCCCCCAGAGGCAAACTGGTTGGCGTCCGACAGTCACATCGACAGTCACATCTCCAGGTTCGGGGTGGGAAGTCCCGATACCTCCAGACTATACAGGGCTCACAGTGTAATTATGTAAATAACAGGGTGATTACCATCTCTCACATTTTGTAAGCCAAATACAGGACACAAGAACACAGAAACACTCAGAAAATACCATCAGAAAGACAGGCTGAAAGACATGCCTCAAAGAACTGTTCTGTGGTTTAGATTAAGGTCAGGGCATTAAGACCAAAAAAAAAAAAAAAAGTTATTTTAGGCCCATACAAACCTCCTGTGACTCAGCAAGAGTCTCTCCAGTGTTCTGTCGAAGTTGTGCAATGTGACATGCAGGCCACTCCACCATGCCCCAGTCAGGACAGGCTGCCGCAGCCCCGCGGGCTGAACCCAGCTGTGTGGACAACAGCCACGGGAGCAGCTCAGACCTTGGCTTTGCCGGAGCCTGGGCATCGGTGGGAGAAAGGGAGCACATGGAAAAACCAGGGGGTGCAGAGGGGCTGGAAGAAAACAGATGAAAGGAATTAAAATCAAAAGAAAATGATACTATGAAATCCAAGAGATGGAGAAGGTTCAAAATAAGCTATGATGTTCTAAAACAGGGGCTGGAAGTCTTCCAAAAACCCCTGCAAGATGTGTGCAGTTAGAGGTGAAAACAGGCTTTTTTTTGGAATAGCAAACATTAAACTTCTGCTGTGAGGGGAAGGCTAGCTGTAGGCTTGCCAGTTCAGAACGGAACAGAAAGTAAGGAGGAGATAGGCAAACTGATCTTCCCCTCAAAAATGTGGGGGACAGTAAATTTTCATTAAGTCTAGAAATCCACAAGTCTCCAGAGAAGTCCAGAGGTGTAGTTTGACACGTTTCTCATCCTGTTATGCAAGACTTATTTTGGAATTGCATTTATTACAAAACTATTATACTAGGCAAGTGAACAAGGAAAGTGGTCAGCAGTTTCCTCGGTTTACTCAGCACTTTTACTGGCAAAAAGAGCTCCTGACTTGAATTGCCCATGTTTCCAAATTTCTGTCACGTCAGATATAGATGCTAATGCCTACAGTTAGGAACAGTCTTGTTCAATCTACAGATTGAACTGTCTAAAGCTCAAGTCTAAGGTTCCTCCACAAAATAATTTCACTCAGTAGAAGCTTCTAGAAACTATTAACCTTTTTGTGTACTTTTTGCATAGAAAAAAACCCCCATGTGGTCAGGATAAATCATACCTCCTTGCATCAAATTCCTGGGAAAACCTCCCGACGAGTCACAAACTGTAATGCTATGATCTCAGTATTATTCAGAAATCCAAGTAAAATCACGATAGTGCCAGTACCTGGCCTAACAGCACTGCTGTGCTAACTGCTGCACAAAATGGTCTGGCGTTGACCCTCCGAAAAGTTATATTGCCCTGCAAAGTAATTACATATTAAAATCTGAATACATCCTATATACTTCCACTTCCTTCTTGCCAAATCAGAACATACGTTCACAATATTTGCAAGTGGAACACCAGAGCCCAAATTTAATTTGCACCTCACTGTGCCATGTGGGGGCTGGGAGAGGTTTGTAGATAGCACTCTGTAACTGGTAGTAGAAGGGCAAGCTTAAAGTCAAACACAAGCCACGATGTGGACACATAGCCTCTATTCCCTTTCATTAAAAGGATCTGAACTATAGCCTGTACTTCCCCAGAACTTTTGGACCATCAACTTTCACAGTCTTTCCGTAAGTACTGTTACTGAAAAGTAAGAGTTGCCCATGCAGGTGTCAGATCTTTGTGTGAAAAGCCCTTAGTCACCCAGCACAAATAACGGAAGGCAAGTGACTTGTCAAGAAATGTGATGCTCTGAGAGCTTTATGTTTGAATTACCAATAACCGATAAACAAATGCACGGCAATGGGGGCAGGTTCATGGCTGACTAAGCCAGACATTTCCAGCAGCAGACCAGTGATCAAGCCAATAAAAACATGTTTGCTGATTCACTGTATTCCTGTTGTCAAAATTCTATCAACTCCTTGCTTTCTGCTAATTCCTTTTCCAGAAAGTTAAGCCAGGTGGAGTCCCCGGGTCCTTGGGCTCCTATTGTGAGAGGCTGAGTGCACGAGGCTGCACTAACTGCCACTTCTCTCTCGCTCCCCTCCGGGCTTTCTGTTTGGTACTTCACCTCTGGCAGCAAAGACCGTCATTCTACAGAAGAGAAGCAATTTACGTAAGCCCTGCTCACCGTGAACACAATTTTAATAAAAACAGAGCCAAAGAAAACAGGCATTGTTGTAGCTGGGTCATAATGAACGCTGTAGCTTCACGCACTCCTAGTTAACACACAAAAAAAAAGTGGTTTTTGCATACCCAAATCTTTCACGGAACTCAGCAGGAGACGGGATTGAATGAGAAACATGGGAAAGAGCTGTAAATCTGTCTGCACTGCTGGCAGGTCAAATGCTATAGAATAATTTCCTTGTTGAAGAATTCTCGTAGTATTATTCCTGCTTGGAGGAAAGGATGCAGGAGAGCGTGCAAACATCTTCTGGTACTAAAATGACTATTAAAAGAAACAGTTCAAGAAGCAAATGGGTGATGCTGGATCAATAAGGTCTACAAGAGTAAGTTCTCGGTGGAAGTACTGAGTACAGTCTGTTTCAAATGATGTGCACCATGAAGACAAGCCAGGGCCGTCCAGATGGAAAGTGTGCCGACGGAACAGCGCTGCACTAGAAACATGAGGATTCAAACAAACTGAAAAACTTCACTAGGAAACAGTGATTTTGTCAAATACAAGTATCTATTCTAATGCCAATGGCAAACTGTTTACCTAAATCAAACTACTCTAATCTCACAGTAAAACAGTATTTGGACATACATGAAATGATTGAAATGAATGAATTGACCGAAAGGTCAATTTCCCAATCAATTTAATTTTATGGGAATCTTCACTATTTAGAAGATAACCCAAGATAAAAATTCTGAATTTCAAGCAAACCAGAAGTTGCTTTTTTCCATAGCCTAGTTTCTAAAGAGTCACTTCAGCTTGCTTACTCTCCTGCCCTCTCTGTGCACTCCTGACGCCATCCCTCACTAGCAATTTTAAGAAAGAAAACATAGTGTGCTCACATTTGTCGCAGGCGGAGTGTATAACTTCACCCATAAGAGAGAAGTAGTGAAATATTTATTAATATAAAACAGTGATTTAACAAAGTTAGTAGTGAATGCGACAGTGTTTCATGAGATTCGATGGCCAGGTACCCTTGATTATTTACTGCCTAGGGGCCAGGGTCAGACAAGCTGACAGGGAGACCCTCCCGTTGAGTCACGAGGCTCGGGAAGGACCCCCTTGCCTTCCAAACTCCTTCTCAGAGAGGAGCCTAGGTGCGGCTGGATCCAGTCCTAGCCCCAGACTCTGTCAATGTTTTATGTCTAAAGGATTATATATGCGCAATCAATCCTTTATATCACTGAGCTAAGGTTTCAAAGTTGAGCATGCTATTAGTGGCTTAGCGAGATTCTGTTGCAGGAAGGAATCTCTCGGTCTCGAGGAACAGAACCTTAAGCGAGTGTCCCCACTCAAGGGGAGATGGCGTGCAGATGCTGCCGTGCAGGAGAAGAGCTCAAAGGGCTCTTGGGCTGTCCAGTATTTAGAGAGTAAGATAATTGACCTATAGTCATATTTGCATGGGAACAAACTATCTAGGTCCCCACTCCAGACAGTGTTTTGACTGTTGCCAGCCATCTCCCAAAGTCCGGGTGCAACTTATCACAACTCCCACTGATGGTTGTGGCTTGAGCAGGAGCCAGGGCAGGGGGAGGAAGGGGGGGAGCACACCACCACAGCATTTGTTGGCATAATTTTTAGCATGCTCTGCTTTCATATTTCTCTACGCTGTGTGTATTGAGGCTCCTTGAAGTCAAACAATATGAAAATTTAAAAAAGGAGGGAAAAAAGGAGAGAAATACAAGATAATGAGGAAGATAACTGCTGGTAGTAACCTCAGTAGTGATCACATTTATCAAAAGTGTTATCGATGTTTTTCCTCCAAACACCTCCTTCTCTAAACACCTCCCTCTAACAAGCTGAAATGAATACTTATTCCTCTTGCTGTTCTGTATGCTGTTTTGGATAATTCACTGAGAATTAAGCAAATTTATCAATATTATTTTTTCCTTCCTCTCAACTAAAGAACAGGCATTTTTTGTTGCAGGAAAAATGCAATTGATTTTACTAGAGAGTCCAAATATGCTGAAGAATAAACCTGCACGTAGCACTCAAAGTGCTTTAAGAAAGTATTCCCTGAGATGGCAGCTTTATGATCTCCTAGGCTGTAAGTCGAGTATGACTTCTTCGTGTTTCCTTCATTGCAACACAACCAATGAAAGTAACATGGAGGATTCAAGTGTGGGTGTCATAAGAGAAGACTTCAAAGATTTTGTGATGATTCCAACGAATGTTCCCATTTTCACATGGTCACCAGTCTCGTGCCACTGCTTTCTCAACCGATGTCATCGCTTCAACCAAAAGACCACAACTATCCAAAGCACACCCTCAAAAATTATTCAGCTCCACTGAACCTGAAAACTTAAAAGGATTGAAATTGGCTTAACCAAGGTTTGGGGGGGGTTGTTGTTTTGGGGTTGGGTTTTTTTAATCGGGTGAATAGTTCATTTTTTAAGAGACTCATATTTGCCTTACTTCCAACTATTTGCAGATGTAACAGATTTTTATGCATTTATTTTGAAACAACCCGTTTCCCAGTTAAGGGAAATCTTTTAGTATCAGACTTAAAAGTATAAGGATGGGAGGATTTTTTACAGCTTCTTTGAGGGGTCCCCTTGGGAAGCAAAACCTTTGTCTTAGTTAACAATGCCCTTAAATGAAACATGCATTTTACTGCTCATGAGCTGCTCAGCTTGAACTGAAAATACTCTTTAAGTTTTCAAACTGAAAAACCACCACTTTTTTTAAAATCCATCTTTTGATCACGCTCCCTGGGGAGCCCCACGTATTTCTACTCACCACTGCAAAATATTACTGCCTAGAAAGTATCAGCACAGTGGCAGCAAATTGCAGGCTCTGCATCCTTCCTCCCATGCTCAGATTAGACCACTGGAACAACTGCCAACTGTTACAGGACACGCGGTATCATGGCCAAGTCAGTCAATTTATGGGCTTTTTGGAATTGTCGTATGTCCAGGAGTCACACAAAGTAAGGTCACAGCGTGGCAGTAACTACAATCCCACTAGCTATCTCAGAAAAGGCGAGCTGGCACTTGAAACTGAAAAAGGATAAATGATTACCAAACGAACTCATGTCAAAGCCAACCCTTTATATTTGCTAAGGTAATGCCTGAGTAATACAAACACATTCCTTTGCAGCTATTAACTGTGTTGGTTCATGCTCTTATTGTCACCAATGAGCACAGGTCAAGGAGAATCTCGAACTCGGTTGAGGGGAAAAAGACAGACCTAAGGAATTAGAAGGTTAGAATTAGGCTCCAGAAGGTTAGAATTAGATGAGGATCCAGGAAGACAGGTAAGAAAATACTAACCATAATTTGCTATAGGTCATAATTTTAAAAGCAAATGTTAACATCTCAAAAGGTATGAAAGAAAAGAGTGCACCACGGTGTGTGATGTGGGCTACGATGCAGTTGATAAAACTGAGTGAGCTCCTTCGTGACACAAGTTGAACAACGGGACACTTGTGTTTCTTACATATTCAGGTATTATTTACAAGGGAATATGGACTGGAAACAGTTCCAAACTAGAGAAATACACAAGGAAATTCAAGGAAATAAAACACCTGATAGATATAAACCATATTTTGCACAAAATTGTAGCATGATATTGAAATTTGGCTACAACCTCCAGCAAATCTTCCCAGAGACTGAAAAGCCACAGCATTGGCTTTCTGAGAGCAGAGATGATTACATGTTTGTATCTCATGACAGAGCTGGATCCACGGGAGTCGTAAAAGGTGCTAGGGAAAAGCACCCTGTCACAGCTCGGGAATACTATGAAACATAGCATTGGTATAGAAAACAAGGTAACATATAATAAACATGATGGGATATCAGCAGTATGTACCCTCTGACTGTAGAGATGAGTAGGTAGCAGTGGACATTTTTCTAGCTCTCTCTTACAAATCAGAACATAATTCATTCCTAATCAAAGCACTGGAGGAAACACCTGATTTGTTAGGGAACACTCCTGCCCCTTCCGAGATTGCCCGTGTTAAACGGTTTCCAGGCAATGTTAAAAAGTTGACCCAAGACTTGTATCTGGGACATATCCTCCAAACTCATTTTTGTGCAGTTAGGAAAAGTCCTCACTTGTTGAAACAAAAAAGACGTTGTCTCCTGTTTAATTACCTTTTAGCTTTCCTGGGCCTGCTGCCAGGGAAGGCATGCTCTCACTACAGGTGCCAAGCCAAATACCTGCTGTGGAAAGGCAGGCAGCCAACGCGTGCAACAAAGCAAGGGAATCACTTCCCGCATTTAATGAATTAACAACCGCCTAACATGAAGAAGATTGAGTCATGTGGCTAGTAATTCTCTGGATGCATTTCCTTAGGGCCTGCCTAAACTGGGACTATGCTCTGGTAACCCCGAGGTCCATGCTAAGGACATGGAGGGATTTCAGAGCATCTCCACACAGCAGCTCCTGCCAAAGAACCTAAGCAAGGTGGGTATCGTGAAGGAAAACTTCAATGAGGCAAATACAAACGCTTTGCTGAGTTCTGTCATAGCTACACTGACACCACCTCTCGTGATAACTAATTTAAACTCAAGCACATCTGTACCGCCTGCAGCCAATGCATGGCAGACTTACCTATAATGAAAGAGATATGGCAGCAGGCAGGGAAGAACTCAGCTTTCTAAATTCTGGCTGACGTGATGCTATCTGTTCCCTGTCTTTTCCTTATTTTCAAAAGGAAACACACCAAAGGCGGTGTGGGGAGCCAGAGGAAAGGGTAGAATCCAGAAGGGTTCATCTACAGCTCAGCCTTGCTGTAGCTGTCATCTGGATTGAAGACAGCCTGCATGGAAGGTAGCTAGAGGTGATCTGGAAGTCTGCAGGTACAAAGCCTTGCTCAGGCGGATGGTCTTGCCTTCTGAAATAATCACAGATACCCATTTCGCTTGTGCCGGGCCTCTGTGTGAGTACTGACTCACAGGCTCAAGCTCTGCAATGCCTACTGCATCTCAGCATGTTGGCGACCTCTCTGACCACTGCTCCTCTCTGCACATGCCTCTGCTGGAGAGCTGGCTGCCAAGCTTCACACATTGCAGCTCCGCATCCAGAACAGCCTCATGCTTCAGACCCCAGGAGACTTCTGCTGGAATTTCCTCAGCAGTAACCACTGTGGAATGAGTCTGACAGTTCAGATATTGTGAACAATCATCCAAGCATAAAACCGAACAGTGTCACGTAAACGGTCCTTACTCATGTGTACTGCCTGAGAGCAACACGTAATCTGTGTATGAGTGACAATTTCTTACTCAACAGATCTGCTCTGCACGTTTATTCAGAGCTGTATCTGCTAATGATAGTTTCAGTGACCTGCACTGTCCATCATCCTAACTGTTTATTGCCTCGGTTTGCTACGGCTGGGCAAGTCCTTTTTCCTGGTAATACAGCACAAGCTTCAGTTTTGCTGCTCAGATTGAGGGCTCTGTTTAGGAGAAAACTAGTTATGGACACACAGAGGTCGATGACGGTGGAATAGGGCACCTGATTCCCATAGACTGAAGTGACTCAAGTGTCTGTGTTCCTATCAAAATGGTAATGTACATATGCAAATAAAATCTGTGTTCACCAGTGTCGTCCTGCAAAGAACATGGCACTTCTTGGGGCAGCCATACCGGGAACTCACAGTGCAATGCTGTGATGCTATAGCCTGGAGGCAACGCTGGCTCCACCCCTATGATCTCAAGGGATCCCAGGGAAGGCTTCTAACTTTTCTGCTCAGAGGTTGTCCCTAAGCACCTGTGGGCATTTTTCCATTCTTAACAGCTGTGTTTCTTATGGTGTTCTTAAGGAATCTCTCCAGTTTTCAAGGAAAGCATGCCCCTGCCTCTCCTTGGCTCCAACCTCTTCAGTTGCCACTCTACTGGCTTCAAAAAAGCCACACAACACTACTTATCAGGGTCTACTACTACTACTACTACTACTTAGAGGGGTGAGTCAGGCTGCAAAAATAAGAGCCTGGAAGAGTACCTCTGCTACACAGTTTTATCTTGAAGACAGAGGCCCAAGTTGCATAATGCATCAGCTTTATGCACAATTTCATATACACATCAGCAGAGAATTCATTTTCATTAAAAATAATTAATTAGTTTTCAACTAAAAACTCAACAGCAGCACTGGTTTGGCGCTCTCTCTCCCTCCATCCAGCATTGACTCTACACAAATTTGTACTGACTTGGTTGGTATCCCTTGATAGCCCTTTATCAAATCTTTCTGAAGTTGGCCAAATGATACAAACTTTACTGGAGGGGTGAAACTGAGGAGGGGGGGCATGACAGAGCAGGACAGAGAGTCGTCTTGGTCCTGTAATTTCCTTTTAAGACCAACCTACAAGCCAACAGCTTCCAAGGATGTCATTACCAAAGTGCAATTGGTAAGGGGCGCAAATTAGTCATTAGATATTTCCTGAATACATGGGACAATCGCCATTTGCTTATGACGTATCATCTTCCCGCACGGCTGATCTCCTGAGAGACTAAGCCAGCAGCCGTATGAACCAGCTGGTCCGTAGATGACAAAGCTCAGAAATGAGAGCCTCTGTGTACCACTAGGTTGCCACCTAATTAAGCTCCGCTAGGACTGATTCACATGCTACACCTTACCTGTTCTGAGCCCTCACTCAGCTTTGTTTTCATGCACCAGATCTTCTAATGGGATTACCGTACTGTGACTCTTGCAATTTCAAAAATCACCTTATTTTGCTTTCCATCTTGGTATCCCTGCCAGTACAGTTTTACTCACAGTTAACTCCTGTTCTGTTCTGTTAATGCCATTATAATAAAATGATTACTTGGCTTGTCTATAAAAAAAAAGTAAATATCTACTTCAGCTGCAAGAAGCTACCTCTGTGCTCACCGTCTTCTCATAAGGAAACAATGTCAATTTTCCCCTGAAAATCAAGTCAAGCCAGTTCAAAACAGTGACTATAACGTGCTTGGCTTCAAGTCATTCTAATAATGATTCATGAGCAGATCTCTTCTTCAAAAACCAGGAATGTTTTGCTGAAATCTGATTTTGCATTAGCGCTTAAAGTTTCAGGTGTATATTCTACAGCAAATAAATATTTATTAAGCAAATAAACATTAGGAAGTTGCAGGGGGGGCATGTGCATATGCAAGTGCGTATCTTAAATTCCTGCATAGCCATAAACATGTCATAAATCAAAGCAACACATAACAACACATGGTACAAAAAAATGACCTAGAAGCTTTAGGGATACACAAGGCGTCGGAGTTGCTGGGGCAAGACACATGGCAGCCTGATGCAGGAACAATTTGATTTGAACTCCACTCATGTTCGCAAGTACCTGTGGAAGAGAGCGAAATAAATGGCTGCAAGAAAAGGACGTGCAAAATCATATTTCCGAAACTAATTACAAAAGAAAGTGCTTTGACCATAACTGAACTAAACCTGTGTGTAAATAAAGCTCAGAAAAACTGCGTCTCATTTGCTTTAAAAGCTCCCAGAAAACTGGGGTTTTGCTGCTTTGTTACAAAAGTTAGCAAAATGCCTTGACAGTCATGAAGACAGAGTGACCCATCTGTGCAGAAGAGTGGAACAGAGGGCTTCAATTAGTTGAGTATAGGTATAGAAATTTTAGTGTCTCCTAGTTGCAGAAAAAACAGATTTGCAGTTTTCAAAAGGCAGGTGAACAAAGGGGAGCCCAGGGAAGCAACCCCCACGGGATGAGGGTCTGTAGTTGTACAGGATGAGACAGCAAGGCAAGCTCCAGAGCCCAAACCCTCCTTCGGCTCAGCACCCTGCACCGAGGCCGGCTGAAAACAATCCCGGATGCCCAAAAAAGAGCCTCAGGTCCTTCCAGAGAACGGGGTGAGCCTCCTCGAGGTCGCGCTGAGCGATGCTCGGGTCCGTGCAGTGCCACGCTTCCCCCGGACCCCCCGCAGCGCCCGGAGCCTCTCGGCGCAGGGAGCAGCCCCCTTCTCCCCCCGCCCCGCTCCTTCAGCACCCGACAGCGGCGCTGGAAAGGGGCCACCGGCCGCCCCACCGCGGCAGAGGGAGGTGGGAGCGGAGCCCAGCGAGGTATAGCCCCCGCCCGGCCCCACTCGGCGCCCGGGAAATTCCCCGCCAGCTCCCGGCGGGAGATAAAAGCACCGGGGGACAACGGGGCGGCACAACCGGCTCCCGCCGCAACCACCAGCCATGAGCCCGCACCTCCGCCTCCTCCTCCTCCTCCTCCTCCTCCTGGCCGCCGCCGCCGCTCTCTGCCGGGGTAAGCGCGGCCGGCTCCCGGCGGGCGGGCGGGTCGGGTCGGGTCGGGCCGGGCCGGGGGGCGGCGGGGGGTCCCGGGCCGGGGCTCAGCGGTCTCCTGCCGCCCTGCAGGCGCGCCGCCGGCCGGGGAGCTGCGCTGCCGCTGCCCGCGGGCCGTGTCCGAGGTGATCTCGCCGCGCCGCCTGGCCCGCGTGGAGCTCGTCGCCGAGGGGCCGCACTGCGCCGTGCCCGAGGTCATGTAAGTGCCCGGCCCCGCTCCCCGTCCCGGCTCCGGCTGCGGCTCCGGCTCCGGTCCCGTCGCGGTGCCGGTGCCGACCTCAGCCCCTCCTCACCCGCAGCGCCACGACGAAGCAGGGACAGACGATCTGCCTGAACCCCTCCGCGCCCTGGGTCAAGCTCATCCTCACCAGGATCCTCAAGAGGTACCCGCCGGGGTGTCCCCGTCCCGTCCCGGGCAGGAGCGGGGCGGCGGCGGCCCCGGAGGCAGCACGGGCACCCAAAGCCCCCGGCAAAGCGGGGGGAGCCTCTGTCACCGCCCCCGTACCCCGCTTCCGAGCCCGCTGAAGGCCGGCGGGCGATGGCAGGCAGCGCTGATCTCTGTCTCCTTGGGTTTTTGCTTTCAGCTCAACACGGGAGAACTGACCGGGGAGAGAACCTCACTGGAGAAGACACTCAGCCTGGGGCTTCGGGGCTTTCTCCTCTTGAAATGCACTGCGTCTCAGCTCAGCCTATTTATTATTAAATATTACATATTTAATGTAATGATACCTGATTGTATTTATTTAAATATTGCGAGTACTGCATAGGATGTATCTTCAATTTGGACATTGTCTGAAAAGCACAATTCTAAGGGCCGTACTAATTTACTGCCTTTAAAACCTTGCTTTCAGTGTGTTGTGCAGGAGAAAAAATACAGGGAATACCCTGAATTCTTTCACAGGAAAAAATTGCCTGGGCTCCAGCATCAGCAAACAACTGATGAGGCCTCAGCGTCAGCATGAAGTGTATTGCCATGCTGCACGCCTTTGTAAGGACTCGAGTAACTCATATAGAAACACTTAGTCTACATAGCAGCTCGGAGTAAAGAAGGCAACTGCTGCCTCCCAAAACACGTCTTTGGCTTGTTTTACACATCGTATAGCTACGTGCCTGGAAAAAGCCTTTCCAAGGAAAAGCCGTGCTGCCTGCTGTGTCAGAGCCAAAGGTTCGCACTGCAATGCAAGTTCACCAGAACTTCTGGTTCCCCTCCCCTGCCAGAAGCCCCGCTGTGCACAGCACTGCTCACCTTGTGCGTCTGCATTTTCAGGGAGCCGGTGGGTTTTGCTCCTTGCAACCTTAGACATGTGATGTCTTTTTTTGTATGGCATAATGTCATCATTTATATAAAGCTGTATGTAAGTGAACGTGCTGTTGTGCTGATGGATGTTTATTTGTTCTAGTCCAAATTCCTTTTGGAATTGTATATATGCTGTTTCCTCTGCTCTTCATAGGTCTGTCCAGCAGAACATTAAAAAGAAAGGGGATCTAAACTACTTTTAAATACTAATATTTAAATGTCATCATGGTGAGACCATATGATTTCTATTCATCTACTCATTTTCCAAAATGTTGAAGAAACCCTCATCATTATATATGTACAATTATTGCATAGAGGTATCGTACATCCAAAATAACTGTAATAAGGTCCTGTAAATAAAACGGAACATTTTTTTCTAATGTTTTTATTACTGTATGTGTTTCATAATTAAGAATTTTTCCCTTATTCCTTACAGTTTTGCTTTGTAAAAAAAAATATTTAGTTACGCTTGCCGGGTGTCTGTTTCCATGTGTTAACATAAAAGACAGATCTTACAAAGTCAAATCTTGTTGGCTTAGTTAATGGCTAGTATAAGCTGTGCCCATCAAGCCACTTTCGCCATTCCAAAACTACAATCCTCAGCGTTCCTTTGCCTTAGTGGGAGTTCTGGACTGAGAGCAGTAGGACTGAGCCTCTTCTGTTTGGTCCCATTGTAAGAAAATGAAATTATTTGGGAAGCTGATGTGAAAAGCACCAGGACTCCATTTTCCTCCCTTCCATCTCACCGCAGTCACCCAGAAGTTGAAAACTGGGATAGAGACAACAGGACATGGAGCAACGAAATCCCTCTTTCCCACACATATCCCCAAAATATTTGTGCCCAGTTTCTGGATCCTTGTGAAATGAGGAAAAGGACAGGTTTCATATGGCCAAACGGTGCAGACCTTAGCAAGGTTACGAGAAAACTGTTCCTCAGGCAAACTCTCTCCTAAGTACATTCTGGTCACGCTGGCATTTGTGATGGCTTCAAAAAGGTAATTCTCGGCCTCCGTCAAAAACATGACCAGGCTGGACCTTATCCTTAATAAGAGGGAAATTGTTGAGAACCTGGAATTTAAAGCGACTACAGAACTTGCAAATTGCCTGGTTGTTCCAGTAAGAAATGCACCCTGCAGCCGTGCAGTCGGAGTTGTGTGGATGTACTACAGTACCTGTTGTTTGCAACACCTGACATTGCCCTGAGGCTCCTGTCCCTCTTTAGGACACACATGCACTTTTTTAACAAAAATCTCTTAGCGAGGCCATTGCTCCAAGCAAATTCTGCTGCTGCAATGGGAAGGAAGGCACGCTCCTCCCTTCCTCATATTGACATTGGTCAAAAAAGGCTGGAGATAGAAAATTCACAACAGAGTAGCAAAGTGGGCAGATTTCCAAAGCTGTCTGGTGGAGCAAAGAGGAGATGCAGCCGCCCCAGCAGTCCCTGTGTGACCTTTGGAATCCTCTGACTACCGGGGCACTTCTAAGTGGCCAGCGGAGACTGTGAGGGAGACAAACTAAGGGAGAGCCCAAGCTTGACAGTGATTCTCAACTCGCTTTGAGAGAGGCAGCAGGATTTCAGCGTTCTTGTCCTCATCTGAGTATCTTTCTTTCCACATCCCCACGTGTCCCCCCCATCTCCTCAGTGCACACACATTTAAGCGGGTCTGGGATGGTTGGATATCCTTTTCACACTACCCCTGCCAGCTGTCTGTAGGTGCCACAGACAACATGGGGATTTTCTGTCTGCACAGCTATTTTGCAAATATGATTACTTTACTTGGATGACCGCCTAGGAGTGAAACAGAACTGAAAGCCAGTTCCACATCTGTTTGGCAGCATCCAGCCTGGTTTTCTTAGTAAATAAAGTCTATGATGTGATGAAGTTGCCTTGATTGTTCTGTATTCCTCTGTTCCCCTGGCAACTTTTGAGTCTTGGACATTTTCAAAGTATTACAATCAAAGATATTAACTTCATAGATGTTGTCTGAAAGTCTGCGGGTAGCTGTAGAAATTGCCATTGGACTCACGTTGAGGAAAAGACTGCAGCATAAGACATGACACACTTTCATAACACACTAGAGAACTTAAGGTAGAGGGAGAAAGAGAAGTTATGAATACCTTAATTGGAGGAAGTTCCTTGGTTGGATTCTGTACCTAATTAGACATCAGAGAATCCAATCGCAAAACTCAAGTCCATTCAAAATCAGTTTTGTCAGTTCTGCTACTTGTTTGCTCAAAGCACCTTAATCATGCATTGCAATAATCCTCACCTAGTGGGAGCAAGGGTCAGGTCTACCATATCAGTGTCAAGGAGAGGTTAATGTTACTGGGTGTTCCTTCAGTTTCCTAAAAATATCGTCCATGCAGAGTGGCAGGATGAGCTGTGCAAATTGCACATATTCGTTACGTTACAACACGCGTTCTTTTTCTCTTTGTCATCAGATAGACCTCTTGACACACTAACCTCATCACAGGTAAATGCTTTTAAAGTTACTCCTCCTCCTTGGGCTTCCCTGTCATAATCACTGGTATAAGAAAATTACCCGATCTGCCTCTCTTTCTTATCCCTAATTCCAGGAGGAACCAGTGCAAGAGGAGAGCATACCTACGGCCTTGCATCACGCTAACTGGCAGTGGACCACTCAGCCTCTCTTATCTCTCACCGGTAACTAATGACCAAGCGTGGCCAACTGGTTGTGTCAATTAGAGAAGGGAGGGGAATCTCCCTGTAGCCGGAAAAGTCTGGCCAGGAGGTAGGGCTGATCCTGTTTGCAAAATTCAGCTATTTGCCCAGGGCATAACCCTTGAACAAGTTCGTTCCTTTGGGATAATCCTGAATTACTTTCCTCTTAACTTTGTTGAGTGTCTATCTAAAAGCGACAGCGTGGATCACATATTCATAATTTCAACGGCCTCCTAGTCACAGGCTTCATTAAAGATTATTGTATTGGCTGCAACACAAAGGAATAGTTGCAGGATATTGTGAGCACCGGTGCGAACAGCACAAAGTGTTCTTGTTTCACAGGGACAGAGACAGAATCAATGATGCCCATCTGACTTTTTATTGCCTTTTCTTCTAAGACATGGTCCTGGTAGTACTGCTTTGAGTGCAACCTGACGGAGCCAGATGTGTAGGGTTAGCCTAGGGCAGCTTAAAGGGAAGCGATGAGACATTTTCTCAAGTTTCCTCTCATTCTATTGGTATGGCGGGTATTTGCACAAGACTTTCCCCAAACTCCAGCCTGGGCTATAGGTCAGTTGAGGAGTTTGATATGCCAGAGAATGAAGACATTCTAGACCATCAATAAATATTCTTGGGAACGTCAAACAAAATGGTTAATTACATCACAGGAAAATGACTGAGCAAATAAGCTTCTTCATAAGCGCTACAGATGTTACACATTTGTCAACGAGCCACATTTGCTGACTGAAGAGTATTTCCTTTTTGGCACGGTGAAGCAATCTCAGACCTTCTTCACCTCTTTCTGCAGTGAGTTTCTGCTTCCCTGATGCATCATTATTTCATAGTTATGAGCCGCTCAATGCTCAGATGTCCCTTTAAGAGCAATATACCCTAAGAAGCTTATCTGTTGAATGAATGCTGAATCATGTTGTAATTCACATCAAGACCAGTCAGTGGCAAATGAATATATGTGAATGAATTTTTCCTAGTTGAAGAATAATAAAACAGATTGCTCTCAAACACTGTATCGGCACAGGGAGGGGGTGCTAGGCCCAGGAGAACACGGGCGCACTGTCCAGTTGATTTTATGAGCCCTGAACAGATTAAGTTCCAAATCCCACAAACACTTGTCCTCCAGATTTTGAACATGACTGTTCTACCAAAAAGATGGAAACTTTTCCAGTTCACAAGAAGTATAGCTTCACTTGAAGGTAGCTTGGGTTTTTTTAAGGCCCTCTCGATTCTTTGTTCTGAAATCTCCCACTGGAGACAAGAAAGACTGGGAAGCGGCTTTTCAGAGGCTTGAGAAAGGCAAAGGAAAGGAATTTAATTTAAGATCCTGTTGCTGGAGTTGATAGTGTGAACCCACAGGACAGAAGGCCCATTGAAAAGTTTCTCACTGTATGGGGAGTTTGTCACTGCTGTTTTACCAACTGCCTAACTAATTTAATCATTGATACTGCTATGTATTTCATTTAGCTCAGTCTATTCCTGGACATACATTCATCCTAAGAGATTTGGATAAGACCAAAGTAGTTACTCTAATTAAATATGCTCTGTTAATGCAGATTTCTGCATGACACAAGGCATTGGCCACTCTCTGACAGAGAAATCCTTTTCCTCCATGAGACGGGCCCTCAACGTACCATCCATAGCAATTTTCTAAGAGCTCAGACACTGCTGCCCTCCATGAATTGCTCAAAAAAGGGGAAAAATGCAGGTCAGCATGATTTGTTCTTCTATACCTGATCTACGTAAAGTGACAACTGAAGTCAGCGATGAAAGCCAGCCTCATCTACGTTGCCATTGACGTCAGTGCGATGAGGGCTTCATGCAACAAGCAAAGCCTTTACCATGAAATCCAAGACAGCTGCTATTGAGCTGGTGCCTTCCAAAGCAGAAGGCCTGTTTGCACAGAACATTGCCACAAAAAGAAAAACAAACTGATAGCATAGGAAAGATTTTCCCAAATAAACAAAAGCCAGCATATAATGCCATATCTTATAAACAGCCACAAGCCAGGAAACGTTAGTTTATATAGAGGCAGGGGGGTGGGGGGAACCTGAAATATGGGGAGAAAAAAGTCAGAAAAGAGTTCACAGAAACTGTCACATTTTAAAGCTAGTCAGTGTCTTTAAGATCCCTTTGAATCCAGCACACCTCGCATATCACTTCAGGTTCTACTCTGAATATTTTTGCATTGGAGAAACAGGATTCTCAGCATGACAATGTCATTTTTCCCTTGGCACCTTGTAAGGAAATTGCACAACAATAGGCAGGGTTGTAGCTGAGTTTTGGTGTTATGGAGCAAGGACTAGCACCCAGGCCAGCATTTGATAGTTGGTGCTTACCTATTGTGCTAGAACCTGTAGCTCTTTCAGGAAACTCATGAGCAAGGCAGAAGGAATTACAGACGGGTAGGAATTAGGTATTTGCTCCCTACCCTTTGGCAGACTGAGCATGATGAGAGGCAGGAATTTTGGAGAGAAATACAAAGCCTGACTGCTCTGAGATCTTCCCCTCCTGGTTACTTTAGTACTTCCATAACTTCCTGCAGGGTGTCAAAAGAGAAATAGTCAAGTGCCCCAAGGCTTGCAGATCTGACAGACCTAGAGCCACAGAGACTGCTTTGGCGATGCCCAAATCAGTGAATTCACACCTAGCTCCAAGAGGAGAAAAGTCAGCTCATTATTGGCAAGGCAGTCAAATTGGTCAGCGTGCAGGGAAATACCTGACAGACTAATTGTGATCACAAAGTTACCTCTGTTCTCAGCTTCCCTCTTCCCGGAAATATTTTGTAATTAAGCAGAGAGTTGATTTACAAGCTTGCAGACACTGCACTAATAAATTAGTCTGTGTTGTCATGCCCCCCTGCCTAAGTTAAAAGAAATGAGGTGCCCATTGCCTAATAACAAATTGGCTCTTTCGCTGCCCAGACCAAGGAAAATAAATTAACACAATTATTACATCTTTGAAAAGATCTTAGGGGAAAAATTTTATTCACTCTTCGCTGCCCCAGAAAGCACAACAGCAGTCCAAAGAAAAGCTGGAGGGCTGAAAAAAAGCAATGCATGGTCTCCAGCGACTGGGAAGAAAGGGTGGGATGGCTGTGGCACCTCCAGACTGCACCAGCTGCTCAGAGGCACTCCTAGATCCTCTGGCAGACATATGCCTTGACATCTTTCCAGACCGCTGGAGAGGGTGCCTACCACTCACTGCTTTGCATAACATTTGCATAACTCTTTGCTTTTCAGCTGACAACTAAATTCACAGTTAAGTTACTGGGTGCTTGGCAGAGAAACCCAGGTGATAAAATTAAACGTGAACTTATCCCTCGATGCAGAAGACAAGGGATTTTAAGTCTCAGTTTCCACTAGCATCTTTCAGTCTTACAAACTTCAAGCAAACTTGGGCTGGGCTAAATTCAGCCTCCAAATTCTGGTGTCTAAACGACAGTCCTCTCCTGCATGAGTTCCCACCGCTGGCTCCCTGGCACAGCTGGGTAAGCGGAGCAGGCTGGACAGACACCCCCATGCAGATGCGGCGGGGCCGGGAGACTGGCCGGGGCACGGAACCGGGCCCCGCAGCCCGTTCACGCACCCTGCAGGCTGCCGGGCGGTGCCGTGCCGAGCTGGCGGGTGACAGGCAGGGATGAAGGCCAGGAGCAGCCGCTCGGGGATGTGCAGGGAGGAGAGAAAGATGCGTGACAGCGTCTGAATCACGTTTCTCCTGCCCTCCAGCTCCCGGCGGGAGATAAAAGCACCGGGGGACAACGGGGCGGCACAACCGGCTCCCGCCGCAACCACCAGCCATGAGCCCGCACCTCCGCCTCCTCCTCCTCCTCCTCCTCCTCCTGGCCGCCGCCGCCGCTCTCTGCCGGGGTAAGCGCGGCCGGCTCCCGGCGGGCGGGCGGGTCGGGGCGGGGCGGGTCGGGTCGGGCCGGGCCGGGGGGCGGCGGGGGGTCCCGGGCCGGGGCTCAGCGGTCTCCTGCCGCCCTGCAGGCGCGCCGCTGGCCGGGGAGCTGCGCTGCCGCTGCCCGCGGGCCGTGTCCGAGGTGATCTCGCCGCGCCGCCTGGCCCGCGTGGAGCTCGTCGCCGAGGGGCCGCACTGCGCCGTGCCCGAGGTCATGTAAGTGCCCGGCCCCGCTCCCCGTCCCGGCTGCGGCTCCGGCTCCGGTCCCGTCGCGGTGCCGGTGCCGACCTCAGCCCCTCCTCACCCGCAGCGCCACGACGAAGCAGGGACAGACGATCTGCCTGAACCCCTCCGCGCCCTGGGTCAAGCTCATCCTCACCAGGATCCTCAAGAGGTACCACTGCGTTGCGTGCGGGGATGGGATGCGGGACGTGTGGCAGCTGAGACTAATGCAGCCCCTTTGGAGGCCAAGCGTAGCTTTGGCTGGGTTTGAAACCAGTGTGGGCGTGCGGGAGGAACAAGCCACCTTCTGCCGTTGACTTCTTTGGGGAAATCAAAACCCTGCAGGTCAGGTAAAGTATCCACAGCAAATGCAAATGTAGCCGTAGTACAGGGTCAGTGTGGTCCACCATCACACATCTTTTCAGAAGACACAGCTCCTATGGGACTATCTGAGGCATGCATTAAGTCTTAAGGAAAGATTTCCTGACTGGCTTTATAATTTGAATTCTGCCTGTTGCAGTTCACGTAACCAGCTCTGAGGGAAGAAACATCTCCATACGAAGCTACCTGTGTGTGCCAGAAGATACTGGGAAATGGATGCTGGAAGAAGATAATAGCCCGACTGTCTAGTTGTGATGAGTTTGTAGACCAGTCGGTTTAAGTTCAAACCCTCTAAGACTCTCCCCTCCCATTTCTTCCTACGTATGTATTTATTGGTTGAGCTGAAGTGACTGAATCCGTTTGATAAGGCAGCACAGGCTTTGCTAGGTGCCTCTCGGTGACCTTGCTGCAGTTCTCACAATTCGAGTAGCCCCACCTTTGTGCAACCTCCTTCTCTCCAAATACTATTTGCCAACAAGTTCTTATAATTAGCACTAACATCTGAAAAGAAGGCGGGTCCATCGTGAAGAGCATTGTGCCAACGTCTGCAGACAGCCTGCCATACCGAGGTCTGGGTGGGTAGTGTTGGTGATAGAGGGTAATCCATGCATTAGGAATAACAGGATCACCGAGTCCGAGCGCTGCCTGGCACAGCACCTTAGTGCCCATTCAGGATGACATGGGAATAAAAGCTGGTTGAAGCAAGCGCAGCACTGTGCTGCCGTGCTCAATCTGCTGCCTCCGGTGCCTAAGTGAGCCTCGAGCTCACAATGTTTTGCTATATCTTTTTCCCCGCTATAACTTACTAGCATTTGCTGTAGAATGCCAAGGATCCTTTTGCACACGGGAAAGCTTGCTCAAGTCTCACTCTGTTCAATACTTCGGACAGTTTAAGAATTTCCATGAAATTATGGGGTTTCGTGCCGAATTTGTTTTGGTTTCTAACAAGATAATGTTGGGGTTGGTTGGTTGGTTTGTTTGGAAATGAGTTTACATTTAATTATTTGGTATTTATACAGAAGATGTAAAGGAAGAGTAAATGTTCTGAAGAGGCTTAGATATTTTACATCTACTTGTATGACATACTGTCATAATTCATGTAGAATAAGTAATTTTCCTTATTCTGCTTTGGAAAAATTTATGCAAAAAGGTGGATTTATCATGAAATGATAATGTAATTAAATATAACACAATAAAAATATTTTCTTGTTGAAAAATACACTGTGGGGTTTTTTTTGCTGGGTGGGAAGGAGCAACGGTGTCTGCTGCAGTAAGAAACCGTGACAGCTCACAACAGTAAATTTGTTTCCAGAAAAAGAAATTGTTCCGGTCCCAGCTGTAACAAGGAGCACTGACACCTTTTAAAGCAAAGAATCTCCACCTCTGGATTCTTTTTTAGTGCGCATTTCTAGTGCAAACAATATCCCCAATCACTAGGTACATAGTACTTATTTAGTGACAGGAAAATCAATTGCTGTTTGCTCATGAAATTGGACAGAACCTTATCTGAATGTATAAGCATATCCTGCCCTTGTTGACACGACTAATAGAGGGATAGAGTGTTCTCCTGTGACACCTGCAGAAAGCTGGCTCATCCTCGGAACACACTCCAGCTTTTCTTTGAGAGAAATCACTGGAAAGCAAATTCATACGAACAAGGATTGTCCTTGTTCCTCATTTCTTCCTCTTTACCTAGCAAGTAACTGGATGTTACATTTTCGAGTTGAGAACATAGGGAAAAACCTTACTGAATTTTGATAACTTCTTGATGTATAAAATAGCTTTTCCCTCTGTAATGCTAGAATTTTGAAGTCCAATATTTAGCCTGTTGTGGTTGGGAGAAAGTGTTACATCACTCAGAAAAGGAGAAAATATTACCCTTTTTTTTTAGTGATACCATATACCTACTGTTGCTCTTCAAGGGAAAAAGTCTTACTGTATTAAAAACCTTTCCAGTGAAAAGAATTTGTTTTGCCTGACTTATCCATCAGACGAATGCAGAAATTTAGAGTAGTAAAGGGATAAAAAGATGTCTCGCATCTGAGAAAAAAACATGAATCCAATTATGCAATTTTGCAAACATTAAAGAGAGAAAAAATTAGGGGAGAGTGTAAGCTGGACAAAGCCACATGTCAAAAAGCACCAGAGAATGGGCGGGGTTAATTACATATATGTATAAATAAATAAAATAGCTATCAAAGGGTGGATTTTACAATATGACAACTATGTATAGGGAGATATATATACACGCACACATCTCCTTAAATCAACCACATATTATGAAATCACAAAATGACTCGAATGACAGATATTTTACCTACAACTGGCTATTCCACCGGGTCATAATGGGAACTACCTGGAAGCTGAAGGTATTTAAATGACTGGTGTTACTGTTTCAGCCGTATGGTGAAATCCAGCTGCAAGGAAAACCAGCAGCTTCCAAATGACCGCAATACTACTTGTATTTATATATTCAGTGTTTTCCCCCAAAGTCCACATCACTAAGTGAGCAGCTCTGCAGCTGACACCTGCTGGGAACGCAAAACCACATGCCTCCACATTATTTACAGAGGACTGAAGTCAAACTCTGCAAATTCACATACGGACCGAAGCCGAAAGGTTATTTTGCAGGAAATGTCAGCAACTTCTCAGAAAGACATATATACAGATAGACATAGAACAATTCTTTTACCCCGGTCTCCACAGTAACCAATGATACTTTTCTACTGTGAACTATTCACTTTCCAAAAACTCTAAAGTTTTCCATCGCTTTATGAAATAACCTCAGACATCAAAATAATCTTAGAACCGTAGAGCGGCAAGCTTTTCTGGTTTTGAAAGCAAATGCTTTTCTAAATACATACTTTAGAAAAAAACATTCTTACTTGTACTTTTAATAATCCACAATATTGTGATTAGGTACTTCTTAACATTTTTACGTATTTTTTCAGTCATTTTCTAAAATTACCAATTACCTAATTTTAGTCATTTCATGAAATGAGCAATTTCACAATATGCAAATACACACACAAACCCACAAATATCTCTTCATTTTGTGAGCTACCACTCACTTGCATAACAACGGAAAACAGTTCTGCATCGTTGACTGGATGGAATTCAGTGCCTCAGTTTCAGGACTCCTTTCTGAATACAATATTTTAGGTATATGAAAATCATCAGGAATTCTTTACAAGAGAAGGCAGGGCTGGTGTGGGATGGAAAGCAGCCTGCAGTGTGCATGTCTGGTCATAGGCCAGGGGACAGTGACCAGCGGTGTGGCAAATGCATCCTTTTTTTTAACTGTATAACTGAATTTTCCTCTCAGGACAGATACCTAAGAAGAAGTGGGAAGAAGAAATCTGAAAAAAGAGATGTATTCAATAGGGTTAAATGCAAAAGCATAATAAGAGGCAGCCCCTTTGTGCTTGCAAATCTGAAGGGACTTGCAAGAAGCAATCAAATTGTCCTTGACCGAGGAGAACAGAGAAAAACCAAAGAGGGCTAAGGGCATAGAAGGGAGCATGAGGAGATGGTGGCTGTTCCCGGCATTTCCACAGCTGGGGTTTTTTGTGTGTGTTGTGTTGTACAAGTAACTCAAATCCTCATTAAAGAAAATTGTGAACCACACATTATCAGTTCCCTTTTAAAGGAATGGGAGCTGGAATGACAACGTTAAAGCTTTAAGTGCTTTCTGAAACACCACCTAATACTCAGAGGTGTTGAAAACTCAAACCTTCCTAAAATCCTTATTTTTATTTTTATATGGTATGAATAAAAGCAAGAGGTCAGGAGCTGTTTTCTGGATACCAGAGCATGTGGCATGGCATATCTCGTCTGTATAGCCCATAGACAGAGAAGTGTGTTCTCAGCCACAGGATGACTCCCTGGTCTGTTCTGCCCCATGAATTTGCTGGGCATTATATGGGACAGTGGATAAGTCTATGTAAGAGATTCTTAAAAGATCATTATCATAATGTGATAATGCTCTGACTTCCTCAACCTATCCAAATAACAGAATTACCTAGACTTTTGCCAATGCTCTATTAAGTTGATTCTGTCTTGTCTTTCAGCACCGAGAGAAAATTGAGCAAGTACTGAGCTAGAAATGATGACAACTAATGAAGATTAATACCTCTCCCACTGTTTTAACGAGCATGTTGTTCTCTCTTAGTATTTTACTGTTTTCTTGGAATTAAGAAGGAATGAGAGCAAGCAGAGTGGCTCCAACTTACTGCTCAGTTTCAGGTGTGTTAGCACAAGCTGTTTCATCTCAGAGGTTCCCACTACTTGTTCTGGCTGTGGCAAAAGGCAGGAGCGAGAGCAATTCTATCTGTATGGACATGTAAAGCAAATCCTGGAGTATAACAGTGTCAGCGGTCCCATGTGGGTCTGAAGACACAGCAGAGTTTGTTTTCAGTTCACCAGAAGAAGGCACAGAGAGCAGTCATGGATAGCAAGACTCTAATCTCCCTCCTGATTCTCTCTTTTACGGGCAACTTTCCTGGTAAGAAAATTCAATTTCTTTTCCTTTGTATTACAATTCTTCTGTAATACGGTTTAGCTGCACAGAATGTTTTCAAGGTGTGTAGGATTTCCATACTCACACTGTCTTTGAGGTAGCAGGTCACGAAAAACATATTCATGGACTGTGGGAGCAGGGCTATTTCTTGTCTCCTATTCTTTTTCTGCTAGTGGAGATTCACTGACACTGGTGAACTTGTCCTTCCAATATTCTGAGAAAAACGAGATTACAACCAGGCCCTGAGAAGTGATAGCCTGTAACAACTGTGTTGCGTATTGCCTCGCCATCACTTTTCATGCTGCTTTGATCATTAATAGGCCCTGAGATGAAAGCTTGGAATATTCAGCTTCGTTTGAGTCAATCTATTTCTAATCAATAGACATCTGTTAGAGCTCTTCACTGAGAAGCAAGAGGGTAAAAAACAAACAAACTCTGCTGGGAAAGTCCAAAAAGTATTTTGTGGTCAGAAAGTATGCCAAGTTTAGGGGTCTGGAATGCTTCCAAGCTTCAGCACCATGTGGATGCTTGCTCCTACTGTGTCTTGGATTCACGTTGGGATGACACACGTCTGCAGCGTCTTCTGAACCAGAACACAGCTGGATGTGGCCAACCTCCAGGCTGGACAACTGGCTAACAGGATGGCTCTATCATTACACACGCCTGCAGTGAAGCCCTGGCACTGCCTTTGGGACTCTCCTTTTCTTCTCTTGAGCCTGCAGATAGGATGTTGCTGCTCTGCTGTGATGGTCTGTGCTTCCCAATTCCTGACTTTCAAGTCCCTTTATTTCTGCTTTCTGTCAGGTAGGTACAGAGGTGTCAGTCAGCCAAAAGAAGGACTGGCAGATTCATCTGGGCAGAAAAGAAGGGAAATAGGTGGACCACCATATCAAGATACAAGAACTAGCATAGGGTTAGGGAAAGGGGTTTGCTGTTTGGTCTTAAGGGATGTCCAGACTACCCATAGGAAGAGAGGACTGAGATTTCGGCTCCTGCAGCCTTACTCATCTCAGTAAGAGTGTCTGTGTGCCCCACATCCATTTCTTTGGAGCTTGTCTTTGCTTCTTCTTGATACTGCCCTCAAAGTACCGAACCTCCTCTTTCAAATATGTTCCACACTTCAACTGTCAGGAATTTCAAGCTGAAGAGGCAGCTTGCCTTAGCAGGAAAAACAGACAAATGTAAGAGTTGTGATTGTGTTTTTTAACTGTGATACCTGACTTGAAAACAGGGAGATATCCCAGTGTCTGCAGTGGGTGGAGCTGGGAAAGCCCTGGGCTTCATGGCTTGTGATCTTGGGTGACTTCCGTCACCTCTCTGGTACTCTGTGGTCAATCCATAAAGCTGGGATAACGTTTTTTTGGGTTTTTTTCTTCACTAGGACAACATGGGTCTGGAAGGACTGTCAGGTGACAGCAAATTCAGTCCACGGACTTGGGCGCTGTACAATGTGTGGCATAATTTAATCAAATTCCATCCCAAAGCTTGTTGGGCTTCTTGCTCCTAGTACTTACCACGAGTTGCTTCCTCAGAGGGTCCCACACCTTTTCTAGCATCTCGATTAAGCTTCTAAGCTGAATATTTTCATGGCTTTTTCACATCAGGTATGAGTGTAGAATTTTAGCCCAAACAGGTTTCACATCCAGGCTGTATTCATGGGCAGTAGCTGTCTGCCTCTTTGGGTTGCTTTTTCTTCCTCTTATAAGACAGGAGCCCCACATTTCCAGTAGCCCTTCATTGCACTTGATGTTGTGGGATGCCAAAATAATTGCAGTAGTAAGAGGAACTTACAAATTGTTACCTTACAAAGTCTACAGCTCTCAAATGCCCTGTTCTTGCTCAGTGAACATACTACCTTAAACCCATGAATAGCAATGCATTTATACCTTGAGGCATGAACATTTTATCCGTTCTGCTTTCTCTAATTAATATTTTCATTGTTAGTTTGAGGTTCAGTTGCAGACATTATAAGTTTCCCTTTCCTTTCCTCACAGAGATGATGCTGGCAGCAGAGCTGCGGTGTCAGTGCATCCAGACTGCCACAGGATTAACGCTGCCAAAGCAACTGGCCAACGTAGAAATCATTCCTGAGGGCCCACACTGCAACACTGTGGAAATCATGTAAGTAAAGTCAGCAGGCAAGAGAAGTTATGGCTTTACAAATGCTAAAGAGCTGGCTGCCCTTAAGCTTACAGTCCTCAGCCTTGTCTGCGTCCTCCTCTGACCTCCTCAGGTGCCAATATTAACCAAAATGAAATGTTCATTCCAATGCAGAGCAACACTGAAGAACAGCCAGCAAATCTGTTTAGATCCCCAGGCCAAATGGGTGAAGATCGTAATTAACAGGATTCTACAAAGGTAACTGCCAGGATTACCTTTTAACTGGAATTATTCCACCAAGGGGCATATTTTCACCAGTATAAACATCAACGTGTGTGCAATCTTCAACGCTCTTCTCTGAGACCCATTTGAATAGCGCAGGGCTAGGAATACAGGAGACTAGATTTAGTTGATCTTTGGACTAGGCACAAGCAAGGCCTACCTGACATCTCAGTAATTTAAAACAAACAAATGAACTGTTACATGTCACACTTTTCAAACAAGTACATCGATCCAGGGTTCCTCAGGGCTGTGTGTTCAGCTCCACATCGCCAAGGGTAACGTTTGGGCTTTCTGGAGGAACTGCCTTGGAAGCAATAGAGAAGTGTTGTTTAGCACTGCCCTGTGCCAACTGGTCTGCCCAAGAGACAGGATGGTCATTTGGACAAGCTTCTCCGGTGTGTGTGGGTGGGTGTATCTCCTCAGAGATAAATTAAACACAATAGCCTTCCAGGCAAACTTATTCTAGAATAGTTTCAAGTGGTCCCTCAGCACAAGAAGGACATGGACCTCTTGCAGCGAGTCCAGAGGAGGGTCACAAAGATGATCCGAGGTCTGGAGCACCTCTCCTATGAAGACAGGCTGAGAGAGTTGGGGTTGTTCAGCCTGGAGAAAAGAAGGCTCCGGGGAGACCTTACAGCGGCCTTCGAGTACCTGAAGGGGGCCTACAGGAAAGCCAGGGAGGGACTGTTTGCAAGGGCACGTAGCGATAGGACGAGGGACAATGGTTTTAAACTAGAGCAGGGCAGGTTTAGATTAGACATTAGGAAGAAGTTCTTTACAATGAGGGTGGTGAAACACTGGAACAGGTTGCCCAGAGAGGTGGTGGAGGCCCCATCCCTGGAGACATTCAAGGCCAGGCTTGATGAGGCTCTGAGCAACCTGATCTAGTTGAAGATGTCCGTGCTTACTGCAGGAGGGTTGGACTAGATGACCTTTAAAGGACCCTTCCAACCCAACACATCCTATGATTCTATGACTTCCCCCTAGTGCAAATTAAAAAACATTCAACTAAAAGGAAACAGAAAATAATTCTTTAATTTTCCACTAAAAGCGAATCTGTTTTTGTCTGGTTTTGATGTTTGTAAATTAATCTCACTGTTTTGTGCATGCTGTAATTCATTACAATATCTGTATTACAGTTCATCCAAGAAACGGCGTCAGTAACAGAACCAGAGGTCTCTCGGCAAGCAAGAGAAAGCTGCACAGAAAAGTCATTAGCCTTTAAGTGTCTCCAGGGTCAGCGTATTCATCATTTCACTCTAGCTCTTTTTTATCCTCACTGCTCTCCGTGCACAAACTGTTCATCTGCAAAAGGAAACTGCTGGGCTCAATAGGCTGTCACATTAGCAGACTCTCGTGTTTTATGGCAAAATTTTACACGGTGCTTAACTGCAGAGGCATTTAAAGCAATATCCTAACCAAACCCTAGCCTTGCGTTGGTCAGCTGGAAACACCTGCACAGTTTTAGCATTCACTGAGCTGGGAGTTATACCACAGCATCGCTCAGCTCCATTCTGAAGGACTATGAAGTACAGTTTTGGATAGTTTAAGAGGGCTGTAGTTTTCAAAGTAAAGAAATAGTAAGCAAAGGAGATTCTTACTGAAAGAAAAAAAAAACAAGAAAGGGAAAAAAAGAAATTCCCCGATATCAATAAAAACCTTGTTTAGAAGCAATTTCGGTGTTTAAAAAATGGGGTTTTTTTGGTCTTATGCAAATTAAATATACCTCTCACCTTAAAACAGTGGAGTCATAGTAACTCTGTTTTTGTCACCAAGCTATCAATGTCACAAGGACTCTTCTGTTGGAGTGGGAGACGGACCCGGAATAACGATGGAGTCTCAATATGAGTATGATCGTTCTCCCTTTATTCAAGTTTTCACAGAGTATATATAGACAGGCAATAAGAGCACGCGCTAGCGGCAGCTATATGATTGGCTTACAGTCTCTGTTCACGCACTGCCCATGCAGTTCATTCACAGATCAGATTGGTTACAAGAATTCACATAGTAAATTACTTAGTCATTAGCACAACATGTTTTCTACCTTCTCAGTTCCCGTTTTTCCCATGTCCTAATTCCATCTTCTACCACCTGTTTTGCCCTTAATCTAATCTCTCATAGTAGGGAGGCTGGCTCACGTGATCATTTTCTCTCAGACACATTCCTACACTCTTCCATAAAAAAAAAAGTTTTTAGAAGCCATTGGTTCAACTTTTCATAAATGAAATGTGAAAAAAATGTGTGTGAAGTATCTTTAATGTTTTCAAACCTGCAGAGTTTTGCCACCTGCAAACCATTGTTAGGGTTTATTCATAGTGCACCAGGGGCTGAAAAGTAAATAAAAATTTACAATAAGTACAACAAACGAAATTTGCCATTAAGACCTTACACTTACAGAAAATTGAAAAAGTATTTTCTGCCAGAAGAGTTTTCTTCCAAATATATTGAAAGATGCTGATCTAGTCAATTAATTAGAAACAAAACTGTTGATCTTTTTATCAGTGTTTCTTTCAGTTTTTACTGAAATAAGGTAGCTTTTTTGACCAGTTTGTTTGGCCAAGAGCACACTCATACCAAGTTGGTACTGGGAGTGCATATGCACATTGCAGCAGGAGTTGATAACGAAAAATGCCTGACAAACGCAGTTTTGCTCTCTATGCTAAACCCCAAATTGCTATCTCAGATTCAGATTTTTGTCTCTGCAGACAGACAGTGACTGCACTGACACAGGGGACTAATACAACGTAAATACAATGCGGAGACACAGCAAATAAATCTCCTTCCAAGCCTCTAGGAAACAAAAACGCACCCCTTAGCCAAATGTCACCGCCCCTCTCCGGGACATCAGCTTTAAAAAGACTTAAGGTTCCCGCCTTCACATCTGCCATTGCAAAAATTCTTGCAGGAACATTACTCCTCAAATACTTTAAAACTTCTTCTAACTTCCAATCTACTTTGCCCAGAAATAAATCTATGTCTTTCCACTGCAATCCCTCTGCCTATATAGGTCTTTCCTTCCTGCCTTCCCCAATAACATACCTGTAAAAAGCCCCTATGATCCCATTCAACAGTGTAAACCCCCTTTATCTCTTTGCAGAATATAAATACTTCAGTCTTCTAATCGCTCTCAGTTCTCTCTGATCCAATCTAATCTTTCTCAAACAGAAATAATAATATTTCAGGTAAAATAATGAGCTTGTCATGAAATGATGCTACCTAATTTAAAAAAAAAACCCACAGATTTCTATGGTTCCTCACACGGCAGTTTAATCGCACTGCAAGCGCTCATTCAGACATAAGAGTAAATTTCAGCAAAGGCAATATTGATGGCACTTTTATCATCAGGCAGGTATCTCATTACAAATGAGAGAAGGTACAAGCTGATCCACGCAAATAGTTTTGAGGTGTCCAGGTTTCAAAGGATACGGGAGGTGATCCAGCTAATTATGGGAGGAGGAAGGACATCTGTACCGTAGAATGAGATAAAGTTCAGAGGCAAACAACAGGGATAGTAAGAGTTATGGGATGAGAAACCCGTAAGCAGAATAGGTCTTTTCAGCCTGGAAAAGAGATGACAGAGGGAATGTGACAAAATTCTGTAATGCTGCAAATGGCATGCATAAGGAGAACAAGGAATAAGGTCACTGATTCCCATCTAAAAGAAAAACAGGACAAAAATTGAAGGTAGCAGCTGGCAGGTTCAGCAGAACCTGAAGGAATGTGCTCTTCTTACAACAAATAGTTAAGCTGCGGGTGTCTTCGCTACAGCTATTAGTGAACATTAAATGCTTCCAGGGGTTCAGGCAGTGAGTAGCCAAATTAATGAGGGAAAAATCCTGTAAGGCCTATTCAACACAAAGATGCCGTCTTTGGCTCAAGAAGTCCCTTAACTTCAAATTCCCAGCATCTGGAAAAACACAGAGGAAAAGTAATAGTTCAAAGTATCTTTGTATGTTTTTCCCTACCCTTTCTCAAGCATTCTTTATTGGTCCCTATGAGTACCAAAATACTGGATGAACCTGTAATGAGACATGACACCACTGCTGTTATGCTCTTTTGTCCTAAGGCCCTGAAATGTCATGGCGTTTCCAGGATGCAAAACAAGGCCTCTGTTGGCTTGCGTTTTGTGAGCAGCTGAAGAAATCTCCCCTATACACCAAATGAAATGAAAGAGGCAATAAAACAGAGCAGGATTTTTCACAAAGTATGCTGAGTCAATCTTCTGATCCTCACGCTGCTGATTTCATATCCTAGGCTGACCATAGGAATAGCAATGTCAGCATGAAAAAAGGATGTGGAAGGATGATTTAGAAACTTCACAGCATGATGAGGAAGAGCAACTATAGTCTTGGATTACACCATTACTGCGTACCAGAACCATGCTAGAACTGGTGCATAAATTCTGCTTGAATTAATCATGCTCGGTAAACTACAGAAAACATACCATTTCAGAAACTTCTTCCACTGATTTGAATTGGATTTCCCTGTTCCTTGAACCACCACCCAAGTTACTATGATTTATCTGATTAACACATGCATTTATTAGTGTTAATTTATCAGTGAATGAGGACTCAGCACTTGATGGCTTTGCCCATCTTGACACAAGTTTCTGTTAAATTTTAACCTCTCACGAAGCATTTTCTTGATCCAGGGTTATAAAAAGGCAATGATAAATAGGAAACACATTGTCCGCACCATCTCAGTGAATCTTTTCCATCTGCACATTCTGAGTAATGTAATAATGTTGTCACTCAGCTGAAACCACCAAAAAACATGGCCAAGTTATGAGATAATATTGATGCCGAGTAAATTGGTGTGTTGAATGAAAAGAATTAGCCACAGCTCCTCAGACACTTGCTAACACAGATGCTAAATGGTGACAAAATAAAAACATTCATTATGCCACGCTGCCAACGGGGCTGTTTAGGAGCCTGAAATATAGCGTCATACTGCCACAATTTTTTACAGGGACATAGCCACAGAGCCTGAATTCTGCATTTCTTGCCCCAGCATTTTTCTTCTTGTTCCTAATGCCAAGTTTTCCTAAGACTGGCCACCACACTGAGCATTGCTGCGGGAACACGCCAATGAGTGCATAGCACCAGGCTGAGATCACATTCAGACCGGGCAAGCTGAAAGGTGCTTTGTAGAGCCACATTCAGGATGCTCCACCCTTATTGGTGTTGCACTCCATGCCTTCTTTGGCTATCTTGAGGTTTTAATAAGGTGAGCTGCTTTATGATTCTTTCTCAGTTAATTACGGGAGAAATTGTTGCATGAAAAACAAGAGTAAGTGGTCACTAGAAGAATTCTACATCCAAAGGCTGTGTAGTCTCTGCAATGGTTGTGAGCTATCTGCAAAGGAATCGGGTCAGTGGTCTGAAATGGATCCAGTTAATGAGTTAATGAGTAAATGGATCCAGTTAAAGCAACAGTAATTCTGCATTAAAAGCATTTGCACAAGTCTTTAGATCAAAATCCCCAAAAATTTAATTGTAGACTTCTTCCCTCCTTCCACAGGCTTCACATGAGGCCTCTAACTCTAGGGCGTTCTACTTCCCAGCTCCATGTTACTTCCCAGCTCAGATAATACAGTTCCACAGAAAGAGCTGATACGAATAGTTTCTTAGAGCAGCTGAGCAGGAGATGAACAAGAAAAACTGATCCCAAGGGGAAAGCAGTTGGACAAGTCCAGACCAAAAGGAAGAGAAAGAAGGATGAGGAAACAAAAAGGAAATCTGGAAAATAATGAAATAGTAAACATTCCTTGGAGGGTGTGGAATCTTCCTGCTTCTGTCTGCACTGGCCTGACTCATTACAGCCTTAGTTTTGGCACTCTAAATTATTACCCTTGTCACCATACGTCAGAAGGAAATGTGCCATTCCGATGCCAGATGTAGGAAATTATGTGGGAAATACTGATTCACCGCAAGGAAAATAGTACATCCATAAAAACTCACCCGTGAGGCTTGTGGCACACTAAATAAAAATAGCGTGCTTTCAGTATTAAATTAAAATGGTGAATATGCATGTAATTCTTCAGTCATATGCAGTCAAAATCAGAAAAGAAATATAAAAAATTTTAGCCATTTTGATATTTTGAATACCAGCACTTGGGGTTTGAAACGGCCACTTCTGCCCAGTGGCTCATTCTAATCCACAAGGGAGCAGGTGTCCGTTGGCCAGCAAGACAAGGTTTTTTGGTAATGATAATACCTTTGTTAGAGTTATCGGTAATGATAATAGCTTCATTAGACCAACTACTTTCTGTTGGAGAAATAAGTGTATGGATCACAAAGCCTTCATCATGACACTTTTGTATTTCCTTATATAGTGAAAATACCTGGGTTATTTAACTGCCCAGTAGAGTTTTGTATTTTTTTTGTCATAAAGCTCAGGATGTACTTCAAGAATAACACTCAAATCACCATGTACTGCAAGCCACATTTCACCGTCACATTAGTACAATGATGGAGTTCCTCGTGGACGTGTATGAGAACAAATATTTCTCTTAACTTTAGAGCCTTCTTCAGTGAGGAAATGAGTCTCTGCTCTACAGGAGGTATTGACCTACTATCACCCCCGGCTTAACAATGGGGAAACTGAAGTCATAAATATCCCAGAACTCCCTTCTAAAGCCATACAATGCCGAAGGGTTGTCCTCCCAGCAGAACACCACATTCAGGAATCTTTCCTACAGACACAAAAATGTCCTGCAGACACAAATTCTCTTGTCAACAAAACAGAACATTGTGGTAATATGATTAGAAAATTTTACAGGCAAACATGTGCTCTTTACCAATTCTTTCAGTCTAAATGGAAGACAAAACTCTTCCATTGTATTTTTTCACACCGCCCAGCAGGGAGAAATGGTAAAAACCAATTCTTATTGAGAAATACAATAAAGCATGTAACAAGATGTACATTTATACCGAACATCTGTTCTCATTTATTTTTATTCTTACTCTGTTTGACAAACAAGCTTTTCTAGTAGAAGGATTGCATCTGGGTTGCACTATAGCAAAGCCTTGCACTTTTTTTTTGTGCTGGTACTGTAGCTTAGCCCTTTTTTCTATACAAAATAGCAATGGGCCTTTGCTGGTTTGAACAAGCTTTTCTACAGTATTAGCCTGTTTTCAAACCCTGTGAAGGAAGGTTTGGTAGTTAAAGGCTGGGCGTCTGATGCTAACAAGAAAGACTTCCCTAGAGCTCTTCTTCAGTAGGTGTGCTATGGCAAAGATCGCAAGTTCAGATTCCTTAAATCAGATTCCTTAAATTTTGATTCTTCCCATGATCTAAAAGTACTTGTCCTGTGGATGAACTCATTAGTATTTACTATGAATAGCTTACTGAACTATGGAACGTACCAGTTCTCTCTACTTCTGTGCAATAGCAATTTTTAATTTCAGGGTTTTTCCAAAGGCACACCCTATTTACTAGTCATCGTTTCTTAACTATTAGCAACATTTTCCTTCCATGGCACATGAATAATAGCATATTGCAATGGTAGGAAGCCATTATATACCTTAAACTCACTACTGGGCAGGAACTGAGTAGCACATTATGATCGAGGTTGACTGTGATCTCTCCTTAAATTCTACTTTTCTGTGGGAGTGCTCTTAGACAAATTATTTTTGAGTTGAAATTGTCCCCATGCTCATTCTGGAATATTTTTATGTACGGAAAGTTTTAGTCACATCTTTTCAATGACAGATGAGTTGTTTTATCCAAAATTACAAGTACCCCCCCTGCCTCATAAACGTATCCCCCTGGTAATGCAATGGTTAGATGAAAAATGAGAAAGATTGAAATGAACAATATCAGAGTGGACACATCTTAAAAATCTACTTAAAAAAAACCCCAACCAAGCAAGGAGATGGATTGGGGAATGAAGGCAAGAAGTTATTGTGATTTCAGATACACATTTCCTAGAGTAAACGCTGTTTTCAGAAGTGATGTAAGCATAGAATCATAGAATTGTTGAGGTTGGAAGGGACCTTTAAGATCATCGAGTCCAACCTTTAGCCTACCCTGACAAGAGCCACTTCTAAACCATGTCCCTAAGTGCCCCATCTACCCTTTTTTTAAACACCTCCAGGGATGGTGAATCCACCACCTCCCTGGGCAGCCTATTCCAATGTTTAATAACCCTTTCAGTGAAAAAATGTCTCCTAATATCTAATCTAAACCTCCCCTGACGTAACTTGAACCCGTTTCCCCTCGTCCTATCACTTGTCACCAGGGAGAAGAGGTCAGCCCCCATCTCTCTACAACCTCCTTTCAGGTAGTTGTAGAGGGTGATAAGGTCTCCCCTCAGCCTCCTCTTCTCCAAGCTAAACAACCCCAGCTCCCTCAGTCGTTCTTCGGTTCATGTCAATGCCGAAGTCAGCCTGAAAGCCAGTAGAATCTATGTGGCTAAGTGAGCTCACAGGTTATGAATTTAAGATATGAGTAGCATGTAAATGTGCCTGTTCATTATTTTTTTTATGCAAACTTACTGACCATTATGAATATTAATTCCACTGAGTTTAGTTAATCTACCCCAACATACAACCTTGCCTCAAATTTACCATTACAGTTCCTACTTCTAAGTGTTGTTGGGCCTCAGTTCTGAAAAGCCCAGCACTTTATATTTAAGCCCACATGGTTGACCTTAATAGTACAGATAACTATTTTCCTGTATGGCAGGAGCAGACTTAAGGAGTTCAGCCAGTCTCAAATTCCCACCCATGCAAGCCAGTAACCACAGACAGCAAAATAAAAGATTCACATAACTGCTTACATCCAAATACAGTCAAATAATTTGTCAACATCCCTTGTAATAAAAAAAAAAAAATCCAAAATTCTGTTTTCCACCTCACACCAAGACTCAAACTTAGAAAACAGAACATGCCAACATGAATTATGTTCCTAACTTTTGCCTCAACAACCATCTTTATCCTTGACATTCATCCTTTATAAGTTTGTAGCAGCAACAAAATATCCTGGCATAATTTTTATGCATTGTCTCACAAATCTTTCTTCATACACAGGCAGTAGTTAAGTCAATAGCACTCACTGTACATATGAAAAATGTACACTGTTCATATATTTCAATATCAGCTGTCTATTAAATGGCATCTAATAATAACATTGTCAGATTACTGGCTGCCATTGATTAGAAAATCATTATTTAAACTAAAACCACGGCTGTATATATTCAGAACCACAGCTTTATTACCCTTTCTGCTCCGCCTGCACCTACAACACTGAGGTGAGGACAGAAGTACAGTCACAAATTACAAAACTGGGTCCTATGAAAAACACCAATGTTTTCCAGAGAGCTGAGCATCCATCAGTTCTTTCCAAAGTCACAAGAATCGCATGAGAGCTAGCATTCAGGCATGTCACTTCAAACCTTAGCCGAAATGACAAACTCTCTTTCAAATTTAACAGGCCCACTGCATTTTGAACGTACATCAGAGACAAAATCAGGACTGGAGGCGCATTAAGGAAAGTTCCTCATGCTGAACAGCTTGAAGAACTACATCACAGTTCATTCAAAATCAGCCTTTCCTCAATCCAGGCGCAGCACATGTGAACGACGCTGGTGTGAGAGAATATGCTTAAGACTACCCTTCTAACAGCATCTGCACTGGACAAAAACACTTCCACAGTAAAAAGGAAGAAACTGCTTCCTCGGCATATTAATATTTGAACATTATTGCATAGAAATAGAATCAGATTACTTTTTTATAATGTTAACAGGGTCAGTTCCCTATTCTGTCCCATTTGTCTGCTACAAAGAGGATGTGGTTCCTGCACGAAACATAGCTGTCACACCAAGCGCACACACCCTAGCTTAAGCAGACATAATAAAATAGAACGGGCTGCATTACTCTACCTGATCAGTGCCAGTTGCATCGTTACTACATCCACTGAATCCTGATATGTTCATGTATGCTGTTATGTGGTTATGACAAATACAGCAATACAGAAACAATTATGAAATAAAATATATCCTCCTACTCTTTGGGTATCCTGCTATTTACTTATTTATTATTTGGTTTGCCCTTGAGTGGTTTGCTTGAAAGTATTTGGAGTGTAATACGGATAAATTTTTCCACATGGATTTCCTATGACAGGGGCTCCACAGGGCATGCCAGAGGTGTGAATGTGCTCTTGGTTTATCACGTGAGGGGCAGAAAGGCCCAAAATCCAGCCCTTTAGGTTAGAGTGACAAATAAGGCTCTCCTGGGAGAGAGGTTGGAGAAGAGACCGGAGAAAGAAGTGCATCCTATTTAGAGCAATGCTATATGAAGATATTTATACTGCAAAGCCACTATACCCAGTGACCCACATTTAACATCTTGTGTGTTAATGCCTCAGGATTGCACACACGTAGTCAGCTGCCTGACTGCAGCGAACAGGCTGGAAAGCAAAGGAAGGTGATTAATCATGTAACTTGTAGTTAAGTCATAGTAAAGAATGTTGTAAATATTAGGAACTTACAAGAGTCTTCTATGGATAATGTGCAGACATATGGCAAAAAATCCAATGACTGTTGCCTACGTCAGACAGTCCATGAAACACAAATCATTGGCAGTACAGGAGCAATTCTGGGAAACTGCTGCCACGCGCCTGGTCTGCTCTTGTCTTTTTTCCTAGAAGTAAGTTTTTGGCTTCAAGGACAGGAAGCTGGGCTAGATGGATCCTCATTCTCGTCCAGAGTGGCTGTTCATAGGAAAGTCACAGGTACTTCACTCTGCAGTCTACCGCTATTAGAAGTTGGATTTATCCCTTACCCTCCTCATCTCACTTGTAGAAAACAGACACATGGATAGGTGGTGTCTTACTGCATCGCAATGACAAAGCACTCTGAATTTTGATGAACCAGAACAGAGCAAGCTGTGGTATATGAAAAAGCGTCTCCTTCACCGGCACTACGGAATTGCTGTAGGTAAGCAACCTCCATCCCCGACCTTGGCAGTGACAAAACACACCCATGGATAGATGAAACATGTTCTTTCCTACCCCCCCCCCAACCATTCCCTTCCTGCCATTTACAGATGATCTGAAATACTGCTCCCTCTCCACAACCTTGAGAAAGTCCTTCCTGCACTGGCCACCCCTCAACAGACTTCAGTGCATCTCCACACATAATGGTTCTCCTCCGGGGCATGGTGTCTACCAGAAACCATTGTCAGCACATTGTCCTGTTGCAACATGTCTGTCTCGTGAATAGCATGGATTCCAGGGAGAGCTACATCTGGCTTCACTTGACCGGAGCAGCAGATATTTGCAAAATCCCACATCTCCAAGGCAGAATTTTCACCTTCACTGCCTGGCTCACACCAAAGACTGGGACTAAAACATTGACAACAACCAGTTTTCCTCAAGAGCCAAAAGACATACTATATCTCCTGGAATAGACGCCTGTTTTATATGTTGTTTTTGAAAACTGTGCATCAGTGAAGACTGCTACAATTCTTCCGTCCTGCTCTATGTCATGTTTTTCTTCAGATGCAAGCTAATCTACTAAAACAGCAATGGAAATACCTTCTTGTGCAACTCTGGAGTTTTGCCTCCCACCCAGTTTTCAGCATGGAAGTATATTGCCCAAGAAGTAACACTAGTAAAACAAGACACATCAAAAGCCTCTCATTTTTTTAAAGTCCTCATGGAACTTAGGACTTTTTGTCATCAGTTCTGTGAAATTATCAAAACACTAAGCATGAAGAAAGTTAAGCTTGACAGCACCCTACAAGCTTCAGATAAATGCCTATAGATAGTTAAATGTACACAGTCACATTAAGCCTACCATTGCAACTTAAAACTGGATTTAACCCTTGCAACTATTTTTCTTGGCATAAAAAATGGAACTGGAAAGAGAGTTTCCGTGTAAAGTTCCAGCTTTGAATGATTAGCATAATAGCCTTTGTGCTGTATTGTAATAAACATGATGAACTGAAAACATTTATATTTAGAGGAATGGCTAGGAAATTGCTTTGTACCTCCATAGCTGCAGGATGTGGCAGCAGAATGCTTTCACGGAGAAATTAGAAACTGCTTAGTCTACAGATGTACTCTAAGATGACGACTATTACCGCCTGCATAACGTGTCAGTTGTTTGCAATGACCTCTGTGGGAAGCCAGGAAAAATTCTTGAAAAGTATACTCCATTTAGCATTAAAAATAGAGGAACACCTGCTTCAGCAAAGACACAGACAAGCATCTTGCTCCATGGATACAAGTTCACTATCCTATTCCAGAAAGGAGTGCACTCAGAAACTCATTTGGCAAACTAGCAACAATTATTATAGGGCTTGGGTTGGGGTTTTTTTGCCACTACTATTTGAATAAAGTAGCTAAACACATTTTCAGTGAAGGCGCTGTATTTCAAGAAGTTTCCACAGTCAGGCTAAATAAAAAGCAGGTCCTCATGCCCTGCGCAGAAATGGCTTTGCACAAAAAAGAAATAGCGTTCCACAGTCAGGCTAAATAAAAAGCAAGTTCTTATGCCCTGCGCAGAAATGGCTTTGCACAAAAAAGAAACAGCATACAGGTTTTCTGTGTGAAACATCTGGTATCATAAGTAAAGTTCACATACTGACTTAGGAGATTTATCCTAAGGATAAATTTGTCCTTATCATTCCTGACTCGCATGTCAGCATAAATCTCAGCATAAATCTAAGACTTTTCGCCTAAGCTCAGAATTTTCTTCGTACTCTTACCTGCTAGCAGCACAGCTTCATTTCTGATACCCACGCTAAATATGTCATCTCAGTTAAGATCCTTATCTTCAATGGATTCTTGGTATCCCTGATATCTATTTTTAGAATGTCTTGCATATATACCTCTATAACTTCTATTATATTAGTGACCTTTCAATAAAGTGCTGATTTCCTGGCAGTTTATAGAATAACACTCTTTCTGTAATATCCAGACAATAAATATAATACACCCCATAGCAATTATTTTTATTTCAACAAGCTTGCTAGTCCTCTTTTCCTCATTCAGTATTACCTTCAATTTCCATCTATAATTAAATTGAAATTAAATTCACAAAGTGACCAGTTTGCACAGCAAGGAAAATATAATTATGTTAATTCAGTTTTAAGAAACTACAGGGAAAGCAAACGAATCCAGATCCAGAGAAATGCATTGAACATGGGCTTGCTGTGTTCGTGTAACATAGCAGATTTTTCTAACTTTTACTTGCACTTTCATTTTGACCAGGATCTTCTGCTTTCCAACAGCACTGCACTCCTCATCACTGGGGTATTAAACTAGATTTGTACTACTACACCATCATGTAAAATGGACCCTTTTTCTTTCTACAGTTAAATCAAACTAGATCATTTAGAGACATTTCTTTGTAAGTTTTCTCCCATGCCCTTTTTGCCAAGAGGCAAGACCCAAGATCAACTACACATTTTCATAGGTTCATTTAAGCATTTTTTCTGTAATTCTCCTGCCAATGCTAAGACAGCTGCCAGCACACAGGCTCTCCAACAGTGACACACCTAAATCCCTTAGACCCTGGATACCAATTTACCAACCCTCACCAGCACACAAAGGCGTCTTACAAAAAGAAGAGTGCTGAGAGCAACCTAACGCAAATCTACCTCGGTCCGTTCCCAACCCCAGCCTACCACGGTATCTGCAGGCTTTCCCCCGGTGACAGTTAGCTCTTTACAGCCCTGCTCATAATGTTCAATCAGCTGCTCATCTCAGCCATAAACGCCAGTATTCCACCATTGGCTCAGAACGAAACACCTCAAAACTTGTGTAGGAACCATCAGTCCTTGCTTGAAAGAAAAAACAGAGAACAAAAAGTCAACAATGGAAAGGCAGAGAATTTCAACCGTCTATTGGAAAGAAAGTTTGTGCCATAAAAAAACGAAATCAGATATGAAGAGATGGGAACTTCGCACCAGTGGCACATGAGCACTGCTGTCTCTAAATCCCCACAAAGCAGGATGGTGAAATTGTGAAGATATATAAGGGATATGTGAAGATATATAAGGCAACTGTAATATGTAGACAACAGCTATTTTGGAATCTACATAATTTTCATGAAGATTTGGGACAATACACGTTTTCAATAAAATGTCACAAGCTTAGAGAGTCTCATATAGATAACCTTGGCAATACAACATCCTTTCTGAATTTTTAACATGAAAACTGTATTGGCTATCACGGCCTGACTTTCTATCATTTCCAGTTTTTTTTAGTTATGTGAATGAACTGGAGATAGTTACTTTCTGGGACTGTCTACAAATGAGCATTTTAACAAAAAATTTAGTCATCGAGTGAGTGGATCTATCAAAAACACAGACAGCTGAAGAACGGTTTGGCAAGTGACACGAATGAAGGTAATTAGTATGGGTTTGCTGGGAACTTCAGTGTGGATTTACTTTATTTTAAACTCATAAAGACATCTTCTGTTGACTTCAGTAGCAATGCTAATTGTATCTGCATTTCGAAGTAAAAGCAACATAAAATGCTGGTTTTATGTTTTGCTGATGTATGCTTTCAGAAAAATAATTTTCACTCGTGGTTTTCTTTTTTAATAGAATAAGCTTTAACGTAAGATCCACGGGAAGATTCCTTTATCAGACATAATTTGTAATGTGTGGTTAAATTACATGCCAGAAGTCTTGGCAATGTTTATAATTCTTAATGATTATTTTAGAATAACCTAAAAGAGAATACAAATGCAATTAAGATACGTCAATCAGGCTTAAGAGAAGCTCCCCAAGGCTGAAAATCCATGTTCTCTGCTGTTGTACTCATAGCTAAGAGTTCAAGCACCAACTAGATACCTCATTCCCACTTGTGCAGAATTCTGAGTCACAGTATTCAAAAAGAGTCATGGCAGAGCAAATACATGTGGCTATTATAAATTTAACTGGTCTAAATTTAACTGGGAAATGACACAGTTTGAGTAGAATCTGCTTAAATTCAGAGCAGAACATTTTACATACCTTGCAATCCAAACAGACTACTTGGTTTGCTTGACTAATAATGGAAAACAACGAAAAGAAGTCAAAACGTTATATACTTACGCAAATACATTACAGAATTTGGAGCTTGTTACTATTTTGGAATAGATTTTACTGTTAATAATAGTAATAGTCATTACTGTCTACCAATAATTTTGTAATAACACAAAATGTCATTTCATTTAAAATCAAATCAAAATAATTTCCTTGTTTCTCCATGAAAACACTTATTTAAAGGATCCAATAATATTTGTGAAAGGCATTATAAATGTTTATTGCTCTGGTTAGTGATTCTGATTAATGAACCTTTGCTCCAAATTTGATCCCACACCAAATGCTAGAATTTTCCTTTTTCACGTAAAAAGGTACTTTTTATTGTTTCCACTGTAAAGTTCTTCAGACAGGGTGCAGAGAAAAGGAAAAAATTTATTTCAATCGTGCTAGAGAAAGCTGAGAAAAACCCCACATTGATTATGTAGGAGCTCTGTAGAAATACAGTGCACTGTTACTGAACGACACAATCTACCTAACTCACATCAGTGCTTCCAACACCACACTCACTAAGAAGACATTTCAGAGTCAGACCATGCCAGACAATAAATGCTAGTTATTAATCAAAAATGCATCTATCCATAAGTGTCAGCACTCTGCGAGCATTTATTTAATGCCTTAACACCTGTAGAGAGGGATGCCAAAAAAACTAAGATCAAAAACTCTCATTAAAACAGACTTGGCCAGGTATTTATTTCTTCAGTTTGCGCCTTAAAACTGTGTATTTGAGCCAGGATTTTTCTAAACATACAGTGTTGACTGGTAGCCCGAGGACTCCCAATAGTTACATGAAACTATTTTTAAAATAGTTTTTAAAAGTTTGCCTGTGCTTTGATGTCTATATGTCTCTTCAAGATCCTAAATATGAATTTCCATCTTGAATCTAGTTCTCTTTCCTTTCCTACAGAACAATTTAATACCTGTTTTCTATTTCAGCTGACAGCTACGGTGAAGAGAACTTGTGCCCCTGTTTGACTCTGTTTCCCTGCCACCATCATCCAAGAGCAGGTCCTAAGAGAAAATGAGATGTTTAAACAAGTGAAGTGACTGGAGGATCTTATTTCACGCTGCAGAATATCGACTACGCAGCAATAGATGCAGTTAAGGCCGTCACTAACGATCGTCCTGCCATTCAAACCGAACTTTGGCTGCCCAATTAGTAGAAGACGCAGCAGGGGGAAATCAGTGTGAGGCCAGCCTAACGTGTGGCATGAGTGCCTCCTGGTGGCTAGTTTTCCATATGGCATGGCAAACCCGGGATGGCAAACGCTTGCCTTTGTAATTATCCTAATGCAGTCACAGACTTTCTCTATAAACAGAAGGCGAAGGCACAATCCGGATTATTGATGCGCGCTTTAAGACAGCCACAGCGCGTAGTAACACACATGCACACACAGACACAATCCAGAGCGTTCTGATGAAGGAAAACCCTTCAGGCTTCAAGTGATGTTCAGTGCTGCCTTCTTTTCCCCCCTTGTCCGAACAGAAGTTGCAGGATGTTGGACCAAAGTGCAAAATATGCATTTGTTAAGTAAATTGGTCACACATCCTTTTCATTTAGTATCTCTTCCTGCTCCAGCAATAGCTGTGACTCTCACTTTTGTTCATATTCCAAAAATGCCTGGTATTCTGCTGTCAGGGCCCAGGTTTTATACACAGTTTGTTGCTGTACGAAGCAGAAAGCTGAAAGTGCCAGATGGTGGGATCTTGAGCAGGGTTTCTTAAAATACAGTAACATGTTCGACCCCAATACTATGTTCGTCCCCAATACTAGTATCCAAAAATAGAGGCTGTGGTAGGACTGCTAGAAAGTAAAAGGCCAGCAAATAAATTCTATTAAAATGCAAAGCTTCCCAAGGGTAACAATTTTTTTTCTTAAACTAAATTTTTCTCAAACTAAATTTTTCTCAAAGTACTTTTTCCCCCTAAATTAAGATTCGTTATTTCCTTAAACTAAGTCTGCAAAATACGGGGTCGTCGCCTCTCTTCTCAACCTCTTTGTCTCATACAACTGTACACCCTCCAGCAGCTGGGAAGGCAAAACAGGGAAGAAAAAGTGGAGATGTGGACAGAAAGACATAATATTCTCCCAGGATATAAAAAAAATTGCTCATAAAATTTTTTGCAAAGCAACATTTCCTGACAGAGATTTTCACAAGATGAGAGAACCACGCTTCTTACTGAACACTTCTTACTAAACAACTGTGTTTGACTTCCCCTTCACACACAAATAATTATTAAGAGATAATTTTAAGTTGATGGTGTTGTTAGTGCCCAAGACAGTATTTTTTAACTATAGTCCTTTATTGTATGCACATAAAAATACTTCAACAGTAATAGACTCTGAAACAACCTGTTAAGAATACCCACCTTCTTCCCAAATGTCAGTGCCTAACTCTGCTTTAACTGTCACGCAAACCAAATTGCGTATTTTCAGCTTTGTCCTTTGTACCAATTTCATCACTGCATTTTTGTGGATCATATGCATACTGTTATTTATTATTTATAATATATGCAGCAGATTTTGAGCAATAGTAATGTGGTCACTTTTTGTAGGCTATGCTCTGCAAACTGTTAATTATAAATATTGTCACCATAGCAATGATGAGCTTTCAGGCATTTTTTTTTCAGGAATGATATGAAAAGGCAGTATATTATTTTGGTGTGAATGACTGATATTAGTGGCATTTTTTTATATGTACATTACTATACGCAGCTTCAAGGTCAAACCTGAGGTTGCCAGTATGGTGCAATTTGATTGGTGTGAAAGTTAATTTAAAATGTTGTGCTGTTTTGTTTGTTGTTTTTTTAAAAGTTGTGATATTTAAGTACCAAACTTGAATGGGATCTAAAACCCAAGCAGTTAACTCAGGTCAAGAAAAAAGGTTTCATCCTCATATTACTGAAAACCTATTTTTATTTGTTTGTAGGCATCAGTATGAATAGCAGGAATCCAACTGGTACAAAAGGGGAATCTGCATAAAAGATAACAGGCAACTTTTTGTGTGTGTGTGTTTAGCATCACTAACTGAAAGAGTATGCTTGCCTACATTTGTCAAACATTTTGTAACTGATGTACTTTTGACGTAAAGCAGTTCTCCAGTCACAATTTGTATGGCAAATTTTATCAAAAGCATTTATAATACAACTGCTTTTTCTAGTGTAATAATTTGGTAGAAAAATATGTGGTGGATGTTCTGTTTGTGGAAAATTTTAACAACAGCAATTCAAAGTTTTATAGTCAAGTATACAAACCTTAGATTAAAAAAAAAAATGAGTGGACATCCTTTTCCATCCTAGACAAAAGGAAACTTTTGAAAGAATTCTCTTCCCTGTAATAACAATTTTTAGGACCACTGATATTTTTTTCCCTTTCCCCATCCTGTTTTCTGTTACCCTCATCCACTTTTCTTTCTTTTAATATCTTACCCTTTCTTTGTGATACACATATATACCTCCTTGAAGTAACCAACTCCTTTTTTTAGGATTACTTGCAATCCCTTTTCCCACCACCACATAAGGTATCGATCTATCGGTATTTGAACATCTCTGTTCTTACGGAACCGTTGATATGACAGTCCTAAAAAAAAGCAGCATTCAAAAAATGTCTAGATTTTATATAAATGAGCTTAAATATTCAATTTACATTCGTTATCTTAATTTCTTTAGAAGATTAATAGGATAGATTAGCATTTGAAGATCTTTGTTCTACCCTAAAGGATCTACTCTCTGTTCAGGACTGTAAATTTCCACAAGACTTCCTATAATCCTCACGTTCATTTTTCTGCAAACACGATAGTAACAAGAAATAATCATAGGAGTAAAGGACAGCATATATAACGGTGTCAATGAATCTTTTCCTTTTTTAAAAAAGCTTTATAATTAATGCAATATGTACATGCTAGATGGTGTGTAAAGTTTGGTGTCACTCCTTTGTTATAAGGTAAGAGATAGCAACCTAAAGGGGAAGGTTTACATAATATCTACAATACTGGATGAGAAGATTCTACGAGGATGTGAAAAATAGTGAAGGTATTGTTGGCTTTCGCCATAATAACAAGACTATAAATCTTTGACTTATAAGGATAACTAACCTTTAGTAAATTAGGAAACATGAGAAACCTCAAAGATAACAATTAACAGCAACTATGAAGAAAAACATCATGAAGAAAAACATCTGAGAGAAACAAAAGAGAACTTCTCCAAAGGACTCCACAAGTGATTAACAGAAGGAAACAGATGCATAGGAGAAGGGAGCTGATGATAATCCATCCTACCAGAAGGAAACACATGCATGGGAAAAGGGAGCTGATCCTACCAGACGGAAACAGATGCATGGGAAAAGGGAACTGAAGATCATCGATCCTCAGAAACAATTCAGAAGGAAACACACAAATAGAAGAGAAAAAGGACTAATAATAATCAATAATTATAAACAATTACTCTGTCTAAAATAGTGAATACGTATGCAATATTGAATGTATATAAGACATGGCTGAAGTGTTAGCTGGTGTGCCTCTGACTTGAGTCATGCACCCCGCGCTGTGCTTTTGCTTTATTGACTTTGTCGCTGTAATAAAATAAGTGCCATTTCTGTTTAAGGGATCTGGCTACTTATTACAGAGGACAAATCATTAAAAAACAATATGCACATTGTCTGTGGAAACACCTGAGCCACTTTCCTTACACAAACACCTAACTTATCAAATAAGCTGCCAGTACCATAGCAGAAACCGCAGCCTCAGTAACCTGTCGCATCTTTTCAAAGCTTTTGCCGGCTTCATAAAGGAATGTTTCAACTGCCAGGAGGTGCAGTATTGTACGTAAGGTTGACGCTATTATTTTGGCACGCTTGGTCTATGCTACTTCAGATCTCCATTTGTTTTCTTCATCCCCTCCGCAGAAGATTTTTTGCACGCATTTTAGCAAAAAATCTGCCACAAAACATGACAGAAAGCACTAATGATGAACAGCAAGACGGCCCAAACGACTGGGAAAAAACCAGGGTGCAGCTGAGAATTACCAAGGGCCTCGCTGTTGTCTGGGTGGCTCTGACTCAGTGTCGGCTTTGCCCACACCACATTTTGGCGGGAAGAGACGTTCGTAGGAGCCAAAGGACGCAAATGAAGACCTCTTTTTTTCACCGTCATCTGCAGGGGTTCCCGCCTCAAGACCCCGAAGCCCTGAGGGGAGGCACGGCCTGGGAAGGTGTGCGGAGGGGAGGCTGTGCCGCTCGCCCTCTCACCACACAGACGCGCAGGGGTTGCTAGCCCCGGGCGCTGTTTGCTAGCCCCGGGCGCGGTACGCCAGCCCCCTGTGATGCCCGCAGGTGAGCCTTCACTGGCGGCGCTGCCGCTGGGCACCCGGGCGGTGCATCCCCCTCGCCCCTCAGGCCCGCTCTCTCTGTCACGGCGGCCGGGCGCTCCACCCTCCCCTCAACACCACGCCAGGCCCGGGGCCCGCTACTTGCCCTGGCTCCTCCCCTCGTCGCTCGGTTGCGGTGGCGTTTCCGTCCGTCGGGACCGACATGGCGGCGGCGGCGGCCGCCGTCTTCTCCTCCTCGGTGCTGCGCCCGGGCTTGGCGCCGCTGAGGCCATGGCGAGCCCTCTCTCACGGCGCCCTCCGGCCCGCCTACAGCACCAGCAGCTCCCCTCGCAGCGCCGCCAGGTACGCCGCACCGCTCGGGGGCATCTTCATCCCTCATCTTCCCTCCTCATCCTCCCGCCGGGGAGTGCTGTGGGGAACGGCGGGCCGGGCGCCGCCGCCGTTTAACGGTCGCACTGGGCGCGCGGCGGGCTGAGGGGAGCCTGAGGGAGGACGGGGCCCGCTGGGCGCCATCCGCCGTCGCCTGGGGCGGGGCTGACCCCCCGCGTCCCGGCCGGGTCGCCGTTCTCCCCCCTGCGAAAAGGGGGCTCCGCGGCGTCCGAGCCAGCATGCAGAGGTACCGGGAGGGAGGAAGGGCTGCGGCACGGGCGGCGCTCGTCCCGTGGGGATTTACGGGGTGCAGGGGAACGCGGGAGCCTCGGTGGCCTTCCTGCCCCCTCCCCAAGGCGGGTCTGGCGATTAAATATTTCTTTGCTGCCCGTGCCTTAACGGCCCTCTCACTTAATTTACACAGAATTACTCTGAATGTTAATTTTTTTACATCTGTGATTATTTTCCCTGATGGGTTGCAGCGAGTGTTTTAATCTTTGCTGGAGAATATTACTGTCTGCATGAAGGGACCTGTGATGGTGACAGCCCATCCCATTGCCTCTCCCTGCCCTCAGCTAGGCAGGTGGTGTGACACCGTGACGCTCCTTTTTTTCCTGGAAAAAGAAGTAAATTAAAACAATACAAATTTTTAAAATAAAAATATTACTAATATAAATAAGTAAATAAGGCCCACGTGGTCTCGCTGTGTCGCAGGTAGCACTGCTGGTGTTAGCGGAAAGCCTGGGTCCATGGGCGAGCAGGGTGTGCTCCGATGCAGCGAGGACCAGTCTCCTGACGTTGTCACCCACTTTATTTGGTTTAATGTGCTGGGTGGTTTGGTTTAATATGTGGTGGGAGGGTTTTGCCTGAGCTCTTTTTTCATTTATACTGGAGTTGTCTTAAATACTGACCTGAAAGTTGCTCAGTTCCGCAGGTCACAAATAGCCTATGCTGAAAACATTATCTTTGCTCTGTGTTTTTAAGCGTCAACAGATTAGTAAGCTGTACTGTGACAACTGAAATAAGTGTCTGACTTCCTAGGTATCTGATATGTCCTGTATAAACAGAGGTTTTGATTCTGCCGGGTTTGGCACAAGTAGATGTATTTCTGGAACAGTGCATGCCTACTTCTGTTCTTTGCTGCTACTAACTGTTTTTGCCAGTTCTTTGAAAAGTAGATGCTCATATAGTAATGATTTTACGGAGTTTTTAATGTGGTATGTATGGGACTGAGAAGGTCCCATTGTGATTTTAGTGTACAGGTTGATCTAAAATAGCAGCTGGCATCTTTGTTTCTGTAATGTCCTGCAAGTCACTGGATGCAGTAACAAGAAAATTAAAGTGTGTTAATTGTTCTGTCCTAAACTCACAAGGGTTCAGAATAAGAGCATCCATGAGTGTAATCACAGCCGGTCAAGTTTATCATGTGTATAAAATTTAAAATAATAATTCACTTTTTAATTTCAGTGTCTTGAATAGCTTGCTGCAGTGTAACCTTCTTGTACAGCTGATGCTTTACTTTTTCATGTAGTTCTTGCATAATATTTCCATCAAAGGACTTAAACTATCTAGATTCTAAACCTCAGAAGCATCAATATAGTATAATACTTGCTATTTTTATATTTGACGGTTGTGAAAAATTTTCTTTACTTCAGAAAGTTGTATACGCAGTCTTTTTAATAAGTAAGTAAAAGGCTTTCAAGAGCATTACAGTGCAACTAAGGAGAGTGGCAAGGTGCTGGTAGTTTCTCTTTAGCTATATATTTAAAGCCTGTTTTTTTATTTTCTCCTGTGAGAGTTAATTTTATAACTGGGTCGTTTTGCTGAGTCAGAGTTCTGAAGGTCCAAGTAACAAATGGAATAGTATTTACTTAGTTGTAGTAAAATATTCTTCTTGATACTTATTTCACATATGAAATTACTATTTGATGTATAGAAGGCAAATGACTGTTGAATTCAGGAAGTCACAGATATTTTCAAGGTGACCTTGTTTTAATTAAACTGGTTGCTCAGAAGGTTGCTAGAATTGGCACGTGAGCTGAATTTAAGCATATTTTGTGCAGCAGGTTGTATGTGTTATGCTAGTGCTTCATCTTTCCCTGATAAACTCTCAGCACCATATGCATTGCATCTGGAGAAACACTCAAAGCTTTAATGGTTGTTGAGTAAATTCAGAGAATTTTAAAATGTGGTTTGAAGAGATGGTGACTGTGTAGCAGAACGTAGGTTCTTGATGAAATGTACTTCATAAAAATAAATCAATAAAAATAAATCAGCTGTGTTACATAAAAAGTGATGTTAGTGCAACTGTTTTCTTACTTTTGGGAAGGTGATTTCTGGAGTCATGAAGGACAGAGAATAATCTTGGAAGGAGGAGAAACTTCTCCGCTTGGAATGGTAAATGACAATGCACTGCCACCTGATGTGTTTCCTTTTTGGTATTTGCATCTAAACCCAGGAATGATGTCTGCTTTTTAGGCCCTGGCATTTAAACAAGTTTCTTTTAGTACCTTGGTGGGTAGCAGCAAGAAGACTGTGGTGGTGTTTTGGGCGCAGTTAAAATGCGTAGACAGTTGGTTTCTTTTCCAGAAGTGCGGGCAGCAGCTGTCCATTTCCAAATGTGATCTTACTTAAGCAAAGAGTTCTTTTCAAAAAATGGATGATGTTATGGGTGGGATGATGCTTCTGGCATTTTGCTTGTGCTTCTAGCGTTATTATTATTTTTCCATCTTGAAGAGGAAGGAAGTTGTTTCAGAACTCATCACTACGCATTTCTTCCATATGCTGTTAGGATAATATTTTGAAAACCTTAATGTTTTACCATCCATGTGTCTATAAAGTTTAAACAAATATCTCTGGATAAATATGCTATCTGCTGGCTTTTAGATATTTTCCCTGTGTGTTGAATTGTTAAACAATTCTCATGTTTGAGTATGGTGATAAACAGACAAATGTGCATCTTGTTAATATAACAAAACATTAATCATATGTTGTTTTGCTCCAGTTGTGTAGTTTCTTATAGTAGAGACAGACTGCAAAAATAGTTTTAGACCATCTCAGAAAGCGTGGTGGGTTGTTTTTGTTTTGGTTTGGTTTTTTTTTTTCCTGAATGTTATTCTAGGTGCAGACGTGTTCATCCCACAGAATAATGTACAGAAAAAAACCCAACTGATCAGACTTGCAGCACTCTGAAAACCAGTCCGATTCTAACGTAAGCCCAGAATGCTTTATTGTTTTTGCAAATGACTTTGAACTACTTTCATCATGGCAAACTAACTCAACATACATTAAACATTGATGTTAGACGTGTTTGTGTAGAGATGTGCGTTAAACTTCAAGCATATGTACTTGCAGAGGGTGTGTTGTAGCGTTTCAGTTCTGGAGGTTGAGGGTAGTCAGGCAAAGAAAAAGATTACGGTGGAAAGATGTCAAGCTTTTATTCTTTTAATACCTAAACAAACATCTTTTTAATCTACTGGGTTGGGATTTTTGCTTGTTGTTGTTTTTTTTTTTCTTACACAATACATAACGCATGTTTATATATATATATATGTATTGAATTTGTACCCTTGCCTTAAAATTCTAGATGAAAGTGTAAACCCACTAGAACTAATAATGATCAAGACAAATAATAAATACTGTTGTCTTCCTAGAAAATAGAGGTAAAATGCCATCACATGTTTTGCTTGTTTTATGTGTCAAGCAAAGTTCAAGCAACAAAACTTGAAGTAGCCAAACACTAGGTGGAGGAATGAAGTAATTCATTAGGGTGATTAAATGTAATTTATTAAAATCAGTATCTTGTCTTGCTGTAATGATTACCAGCTGAGATAAATCATCATCAAGAGGGACATAATTAGTTTTAGGACATTTCTAGATAGTCTTCACCTGTACAAACTATTGAGTGTTGAGATTTCAATTTGCGTAAGTGAAATATGTATGGTTAAGAGCAAACACTAATTACTTATGTTCTTAGTTAGTTAGTTAATAAAGCAGACTGGTGGAATGGTAATGCATGAATAGTTGCTAATTGTGGAATGTACAACCATGTAAAAGAACACAATAATCTTTATGTTCTCAGTACTGTAATGTTTGTTTTACTCTTGGTTTTGGCCTTGGGATTGTAAAAATTTAGGTGCTGACTGATTTAGGGCGAAACCATTTGCTATGTATGAAGGTGACATAAGCTTTAAAATCTGTTTGAAAACTTCTGCTAGGAAATGTATAAGGAAATGATGAACACATCAACCTAAGTGGTGCTTCTTGCAGTAGCAATATTTACAGCTTGGTTACAGTGATGGCATTTTTCAATGCAGTGTTAACCTAGAGGATACGTGGAGTGCTTTTAATAGCTTGGGACTCGTGACAACTGGGATGCTTAGTTTCTGAACCATTATAAAAATTGTTAGCTGAATTCCAAAAAAGATTTGCATTAGTGACATTGTACTGATTTTGGTAAACTATGGGTGGTTGATCGTGGTCATCAGCTATGAGAAGATGATGGGGGGGGAAGCTTTCTTGCCTTAAACAAATGGTGAAATTTAGAGGGGGCCGGGGGGGAATCAAGAGAGTCACAAGATGTGCTGGTTTTTCCTTCCTTACGAGCGAGAACGTTGCATCTGTAACTTGACAGGCTCTTCATCTGTAACTCTAAGATGCAAAGCTAACCTTTCACACTCCATTTTCCAATTATTTGGTCATTTCAGTTGCTTTGTCGTTTGTCGTCAATCTCCAAAGCAAAGGCTGAAAGTTTTATCTAAAGATTTCTTTTCTCTGTATTTTGGCTTTATTGAGGTTCTCCTGTCCTGTGTGGTGGTGGTGTTGCTGCTGCTGTTCCCCTCCTACCTTCCTTCTTCCACACCCTTGTGCATTTAGATTGTTTGGTCATGAAGATTTGGTAATAATGATTGAAACTGCACAAAATTCTGAAATAAATAAAATGCATCTTATTCTTTTTGGCTGCTTAAAATTGTGGTTTTGAATCTTACAGAATACCATGTTTTAAACCAGGCCAGTGATAAAATTTCTTGCTCTATAGCTTCCTATCTCTTCCTGCTTTCTCTCCTCTAAGCACCACCAGCACCAAGCAATGAAGTCACTATAAAGGCTGCTTATCTGATACAAAAGGAATTAACATCTTAGCATATGAAAGTTACACATGCTGGAGGTTTCTTATTTGTTGCAGGTTGGTGGGGTGTGTGTGCGGAGTTCCACATCCTTGGTTGGGGTGATGATCACACCAATGACAGAGGGAAAGAGGAGGGCTGAGGAGTTCTGGTACAAGTTCATGGCGCAAAACTTTTTCAGTTTTCCTGAAGGGGTAGGGCAATGGTTGTGGGCCCTTCTCCTAAGGAGGGTGTTTGTCTGCTGTAGTGCTGGTTAAGGGCAGAGTGAGGTTACTGGAAGGATGGGGAATTGAAAATACAAAAGTGGGGAGGGCATGACAGAAGCTCCCGAGGCAGTCACCACTGGCTTATGTGAGTTAAATCCTAAAAAAACTGAGAAAGAGTATCACCTAGGCTTGTACAAAAGAATAGTGTGAATAATCCCACGTCAAATAGGTTTTTCAAGGAAATTTGGGAAGGCAGGTGGGTAAAAATGTGCTGGAGCATGTCCAGAGGAGAGCTACCAGGCTGGTGGGGGGTCTGGAGACCAGGTCATATGAGGAGAGGCTGAGGGAGCTGGGCATGTTTAGCTTGGAGAAGAGGAGGCTGAGGGGAGACCTCATTGCCCTCTACAACTCCCTGAAAGGAGGTTGGAGAGAGGTGGGTGTTGGCCTCTTCTCCCAGGTGAATAATGACAGGACCAGAGGAAATGGTCTGAAGTTGTGGCAGGGGAGGTTTAGATTAGATATTAGGAAGAATTACTTTACTGAAAGAGTGGTCAGGCACTGCGACAGCCTGCCCAGGGAGGTGGCTGAGTCGCCATCCCTAGAGGTGTTTAAGAAACGTCTAGATGTGGCACTTCAGGGCATGCTCTAGTGGCAGAGATTGTATGTTGTTTGGTTGGACTCAATGATCTCAAAGGTCCTTTCCAACCATAAAGATTCTATGATTCTGTGAAAAATTCCTTAAAACAGAAAAACTTAAAGGCGTAAGAATATTCTCATGTTCTGTTCCCAAATGCAAGAGTTCATAGATACGTTCAACCTGGCTGGCTGCATGTGTTGGGAAGGTGGGGCAAGGCAGGTGAGCTCCTCTTCTGTGTACACTGATGACACATTCCTGCTCTTCCAACAAGTGGGGAAACACTTCTTTACCTGGGTGGATTTGTAGTGCGTTAGTGTTTTCAGTAATCAAAGCATTTGCAAGTATTTAACACGGTAGACCACATACTTCAAAGTGTCTTGTTTATGAAATTTTAGACCTAAATATCATGTATCTTTTTTGTCTTTATAGTGATGAAGCAACCATTATCTCAGGGACAAAGCTTGCTAAACAAGTTTTGAAAGAAGTTCAAAGGGATGTAGAATCGTGGATATCCTTTGGAAACAGGAGACCTCATCTCACTGTCATATTAGTAGGAGACAATCCAGCTAGTCATATCTATGTCAGAAACAAGATAAAAGCAGCTGCAGCTGTAGGTATGTGTTTTGTAATATGAATAATCCTATGGTAAGCACAAGATACTGTTATTTAAAATTTAAAAAGCAGGGGGAACCCCCTTTGTATCTTTATTCAATTTGGACTGTTTTCTTCCTCATCATCTCTGATTAACCTAAAGAAAAGAAGTTGGATTGACGTGTGAATGAAGTAGTTTTAATGGCACATGAATGGTAGCCATAGGTTCAGTTCTGTATCTTAAAATGTTGTTAGGAAACAGTTTGCATCCTTACCGTTAGAAACTGGAAGCTAAAGGAGAGCACTGGGGAAGTTTTTTGACAGTTAAAGGTCTGAACTGGCTTTGAGAAGCTTGGAGAATAAAGATAATCAGAGAGAAATTATGTCATTTTTTAGTTGTTTCTGCAAGACACTCTAATTGTTTTTGAATATGAAATGCTTGCTTAAGAACTTGCCTCCTTAGTGCATGTTAGATTCCTCCTTTTATATGTGGATTTTTCAGCTTGTCTCCAACTGTGGTAGTAAACCTTACTACCCCAGAATTGATGGGAATAGTGTTTAAGTAACCAGTTTCAAATGAAGATATTGAGAAGACAATTTTTCTTCATACTGTCAATCTTCTTGTATATTTCCTGTATCTCATGTCTGTCTCTCATTCCTGTATCTCATCATCCGTCCTGTTGAATGCTTTAGGTCCACAGTAGAGCCAGGCAAGTCAATCCAAAACCAAGGCTTCACAGCTCTGAATATAAAGGGCAAGCTTTCAGACACAATGAAAGCAGAGTAAAGCAAAGTGGCTGATTACACAGGATAAAGCCCAGTCGCTGCAACATCTCTTCTCCAAGTGAAAGAGTATCATAGCCTAAACAAGGAACTTGAATGTTGTTCCTGTCAGAGAAATTGCAATCCTGTGAAGTAACCTCAAAAATTTTCTTTTCTAATATTGAGTTTTGTCCCACAGAAGTAGAAGGTATCAGATAAAATGCCAGTAATGCTGGTGTAGCTTTAGCTGTTCGGTTTTAGTTGTAATTCTCAAGAGCACGTTTGTAGAGAAGTTAAATGCTTTATTTTCCAAATATTTCTAAACTGTTGATTAATTTTGGAGCTACTATGTACAACTGTAGATTTATAACCTTTTTTCTGTATTTTTCATTAGAAGATTGTACTTGACATCTAGATATACAGCATTAAAGAGCAGACAGCAAAAGCAAAAATTTTAGCAAGTCCTTCATGGTTATCTAAGACAGTTGTTAAGCATCAGATGGATTTTTACACAAAATTACTAAGCTGTCCATAGGTAAGTCTCCTGATACTAATATGTGTCTTCTGGTTTTGGTTTTTATCAGGCATTTCTAGTGAGATCATACTGAGGCCTAAAGACATTTCTCAGGAGGAACTCTTAGATATGACGGTAAAACTCAACAAGGATTCAAGAGTTAGTGGTTTATTAGTTCAGCTACCTCTCCCAGGTAGGTGACATCTTTTGTCCCGCTCCTCATATACAGTCTAAGAGAAAAGAATTCTACAGTTTTGGGTTGCAAGTGTATCTTAGCTCTTGAAAGAGAGCGTGCATAATGAAGGATTAGTTGAGAAGTTAATTTTTTTTGTTATATACTAACCTGCAGTTCATTTTAAACAAAAAAGCAAATTAAATGGAGAGAGTCATTTCATATTATCAACCTTGCCTTTTTTGAAGTTCAGACAAAATTCTATTCCAAGGAGTTTCCTTCCACGCACGTACTTTATCCATTTTATTTCTCTTTTTTTTGTTGTTGTTTGCTCTCTAATGTATTGCACTGTTTTGCCTTGAACTCCAAGACCTTTAACGTAGTTTCATCCCCTGTATCATGCCAAGTTATGCTACCTAGCTGATGATGCTACGGCCTTTCTCACAGTAATTCCGGGTTTTGTTTTAAACATTCATTTGTGTTTTCTGTGCTGTCCCTAATGTCCTGGATAAGCTTTGTGCTCAAGTCCTAAAAGCCTCTACTATGTTCTTTTTTTTTTGTATTTCCCTTCTCCTAATTTGTAATAAAATCTCACTAAAATATCACTTGGCAGTAGCTGACAAAATGGTGTTTTGGCGGTGTTAAAACTTGCGGTTTCCATGTAAATCTGTATAAGTCAACTTAATTAAACCACTGTGTGCTTCCTAATGGAGAGGTACCTAAATTACTGGAGTCATTGTAAGAAATTGACTAGCGTGTTGGTTTTCCCCTGTCTCTGTGTTTACAAGTGTTGTCTTTTATCATACCGTTATACTGTATGCTGTGAAGGGGAGGAGCTCTCCTTTTGGCATGTATAGGCATGATTTCTAGCACTAGCTGGGACTCCAGGGGTTACTGTTTACAAGTATCTCTGACGATGGTGAAGTTGAAGCTTTGTTTCTAGGTAAACTCTTAATTTCCACTTTTATTCCTAGTCTTGGTCTTCACTTGCAGATGGTTCTCACTGCCTTTATTTCATATCCACGAAACAGCAAAAATTAGGGCAGATGCTGAACATTATAGAGAAAGAGGAGCTTTGCTTGTATTTCTAATAAACATAAGCATTCGTGAAAAGGAAGTTTTGTGCTTTGTGTTATTTGAAAGCTAACTGAAATTGGCCACTTGTTGAAATAAGTTGGCCACAAGGTGGAAGTATATCACAACTAAGGAGATTGATCTTGGATCCAAGTAAGGAACTCTGAGAGCTGATGGAATGTGGTCGGTTTACTTTGAACAAACATCTTTCCCGCTAAGAACAGATTAGGGGAAATGGGTAATGTAACAAATTTTAATTTCAGTAGTGAGAACTCATGCAAAAAATGGAGCACTGACAGCTTAGGGATCAAAATCTTTCTGTGCGAAGCATGTAAGCAAAGGAAACAGACTCATCCACTGGCCTCCCAGTGCACTGTTGTGTTCCCCTGAACTGGGAGGTGTCATGTGTCGCTTGTCTTACTTGTGTGGGTACTCAGTAAAATTGTTAGGTACCTCTTGCAGAAATGCATTTATTTTTTTTTATGGGGGGGATATCTGTCATTACAGTATGCATACAGTATCGATCTGTCTGCCTTCATCGATACATAGTTCAGCAACAGCCTTAAGTCTTGAAACTTGGTGAATTTAAACCTGTTCAACATTTGAAAAGATAAACCCCCTGAAGATAACCGTAGTTGTGGGAATTCAAATGTCTGATGCTAGTACACTTAAATGTTTAAGCCCTAAAGTAATTGGTTGAAGATCCTTTTCAAGAACTATGGTTACAGTAACCACATGAAGACTAATTAACCTTCCTCTACCCTATAAAACTTGCTAGTTTGAGGCCTGGCTGTTGCCTGCCTTAGTGAAAATCTTAAAGTAATTTAATCAACAGAAGAACTTTTTCAATATTGCATTGTCTGTGTAATGAGGTTTAATGCGCACGTTATCATGAACTGAAAACGTTCAGGAGGTTCTTTGCATAACTGATTACTGAATTATTTTTTTTCTCCTAAAAGAACTTCAGAAACGGAAGGGCAGAAAGCTACATTAGCTCATTTTCCAAAAGTCTTCTGCATTGGGTTGTAATGGAAGGAGACAAAGCCTAGGTGTTGTGAAAACTTTATCAGTGAAGGCTGCTTATTCCAGAATTGAGGTGGTTGTGTGGGGTTTTGGTCTTTTTTTTTGCAGTAAACCACACGCAGGTGTGGCTTTTGATCAACATGGGGATAAAAATAGAAGCAGAAAATAGCTTTGTTCTCTTTCACTTTTGGGAGCTGGAGCAACTTAACTTTGAGGATTGTCATCTTTGCCTGAGGAAAACTTCCTTTCTGCGCACCTTTTGAGTGCGTTGCCTCTGATGTGGTAATGGTTTTGTGGAGAGTTTCCTGTATCTTTTAAATTGCCTAGAAGATGCTATGAAATGTTAGATGTCTATTTGAGATAGAATGTGAAAAACTCAAAGTTTACTTCGTGGTAAGCAGCAAAGAACTATGAAACAAATGAGTACAAACACGATGTCCCTCTTGTGAAAGACTGTGCCAGCCAAAGTGCGGCCTGCTTTGGTGGGACTGAGTGTGAAAGTGGTAGCTGCGTCTCAGTATAGCTTCTCAAAATTATTTCCGGGGAGCTCATTGCTGCTGCTGAACAGCTTCCTCCTTGTTCCCCGTTCCTTGATCGTATGGTATGTTTTTGAATCCCTTTTGTGCTGTGTTTTTATTTGCATCAGTCTTCCCTTTTGAAAACCAGTCTTTACTTTTTGTATGTCAACATTAGAGGCACGTGTTGTTTATTGTGTAAATAAGAGTTTCTCTGTGCGTGCCAGAGTAACTGGGCAAGTGATGCCCGGTGTCGCCTGGCAAATTCGGTTAAGAAGTGAAAGGGTGAGTGCGGAGAGGATCTTGGCATGGAGAGTAGCGTGAAATGACAGCAAGTAAGTCTGTATGAATATCAGTTGAGAGGAAGCGAAGTATGTTCTATGAGACTGGCAGTAACTTAAGCAATTATTTTGTTCCTCTGGAAATGAGTGAGGCTATCTGCAGTCAACTGGAAACAAACCAGGAAAATAAGTTTCTAGAGGCAAATAGAATCTACCGATTAAGTAACATATAACAAACTATACAGTTTTAATTGGTTTTGTGTGTTTTTTTGGGGGATGGCCCACCCAAGATAGTGCTTTAGAAGTGTATCTGATGAAGGAGGGAAGGTGTCCGCATCCTCTCTTCAGGCCAGTGTCAGCCTATGTGTCGCCAGCTATGCAGCTGCATTTCTTCCCAGTACTACGTACCCTTTTCTGAAATTCTGCAAACCAGTTTTGGGCTATATGCTTGGGTTTGTAGCTCCGCAGAGGTAGGGCTGGCTAACGCGTTTTTTTTTTTCCTGATCGGTACCGATGCATGTATATATGCAGTATAAGCTTTAAGCAGCTGCAGACCTATCTCATATCAATAGTGCGTATAAAAAATGTTCGTTACAAATAGATATGAATAATAGATTAGGTGCAGATATTGTCATTTAAGGCATACTTACAGTTTCGAGCTCATCAATATCGAACAATTTTATGTGTTCTCACAGTTTTTCAGTGAAGTAGGATATGTTTTAGTCCTGCGGATTGGCAAATTACTAAAAACAGTTGTATTGTTGTGAAATAGAAAATGAGAGCTAGACCTGCAAAGGTATTTCAGCTTAGGGTTTCCGTACATGTATTTAAAACTTAGGTCGTGTATCCTTTGTGATCTTAGAGACAGGTAGCATGCGCAATAACTTTTCTCCTGTGATTTTTTTTTTTTTTGAGGCATTTGATAATTAACACTTCCAGAATACAGAAGTGACTCTGAAGTGTCTTGCTTAAGTGTTTATTTTTATAGTTACTAAGTCATCATTCTCAGCTGTGTATCAGCCTCTCGTATTTTGATTTTTATCTGTTGTACTAGCAGTGTCTCAAACTGAATCATTTAATTTTCAGTAGATGACTTTAAAAGGTGAAGTTACAACTGCTGCCTTTAGGGGGAGAGTGTAGTTTATTCATAATTAATAATAATAATTAGCCTAGCTAGACCAAACTTGCGTGGTTTTCTGTGTAATGATTTCAGATAGTATTGATGACACCTGACAAGTGAAAGAACTGTAATTTGAAAGCAATGTGTTTCCTAGATCACATAGATGAACGAACAGTTTGTAACGCTGTCGCACCTGAAAAGGATGTGGATGGATTTCATATTATGAATATTGGACGTCTGTGTCTTGATCAGCCTTCTATAATACCTGCCACTGCTGCCGCTGTGTGGGAAATTATAAAACGGACAGGTAAGAAACTCAATTATATTGAAACTCTTTTTATCTCAGAAGATGAATGAAGGATAAAGTCAGGTGTGAGTTAAAAGGTGTAGGTTATCTACATGGATTGGGCCGATTGAAGAGCAAAATTTAGAGGATTAATCTAAATAATAAGGAGATGCAAAATAGATGAGATCTTTTGCCAGTAGCAAAACTATTAATTAAGTGGAGATAGTAGTCTGCATGGAATACTTGGTGCAACACTGCAGTAACTTATTTTTTGCATTTTATAATGTTGCAAGGAACTTTTTATGATATTGCTGACCTCCTAATTATTTGTTGAATAGAAGATTTGAATGCATAAACTCCTGTGGGGGAAGGGGAAGAAGCAAGAACAAAACCATGAACGTTTAATTTAGTGCTAGGAGGGGAAAAGAATGCGTATGTATTCAATATCTTGAATTCAGTTTTATAATCAATTCAATTTTATACATGTAATAAGAGCTTCCATTTCCCTTGGTTGTCAGACAAGAGAAATTAAGTCTCTCCAAAGGGTGATTCGGATAACCTGAATGAGTTGCCAGCTTTGTTTCTCTGCGGTGAAAGCTGAAAGTTGTGTTGTGGATTCATCCCTCAGGATCAGCCGTGTGGATATTTCAAGTCATGTTTATGTCATCGGTCCACAACAGCAAATAATTATATCTTGGGGATTAAGAAGAAGGGTTTAGGTATATCAAAATGGTGGAATACAATTTTTTGAAAGTGTTTTTTTTCTTTTTGTTTTGTGTTGTTTTTTTTCCCAATAAGGAATACAAACATTTGGAAAAAATGTTGTTGTAGTGGGAAGATCTAAGAACGTTGGAATGCCTATTTCAATGCTTTTGCATACTGATGGAGAGCATGAAAGGCCTGGAGGTAAGTCCATGAGTGTTGTTCTAATGTATCCGTTTGTGAAATCATTAAAATAAAGCTGACCAGAGGATTCGGATAAAAAGAGAAAGCTTGTCTCTTGTTCAACCAGAGCAAGGAAATAAATTTGCTAGTGTATTTCCCGACATATTCGCTGGAGAGCAGTTTCTGGACTTTTCCTGGTGTTATGTCATGATTTTGTCCTTCGTTTGAGACAGCTACTGCTTAAACCTGGTTAGCACTGAAGGATATTACCTGGTATAGTTGAGGGTATTACCTGGTGGTGTGGCCTTAAAAAAACTACAGAGGTTCATGTGATGTTTATACAAAGTAATACAGCTTTATGCCTTATCCTCGTGCTTATGTAATACTAATCTCAAGTTTTTCATACACATACGTGTGCACACATATATATACACATACACACATATATATATTAAAAAATATGTGACATGTGTCCTGTGTTGTGCTATGTTAGTTAGGTGGTTATGATGAAAATATGTAAATGACCAAGAACTTTTCCATATGACCTCTATGATATTACGCGTTGGCCTGGGGGATTTTTCTGCAGCGCAGTTTATATCCCCATGGAAATTGGGGGTTGTAATGGAAATATTTTTAAGTAATTCTCATTACAGAAGCATGCATGTGCTCCTATAATTGTGCTGCAGAAAGAAAAACAAATATAATTTGAATAGAATACTGTCCTTTTGCAGCTTCATTTTGATGTTAGAAACTGCCAAGGTGGTGTGCGCAAATGAGGTAAACATGAATGTTTAATCCCAGGCATATTTAATAGGAGTGGAGTGAAATCTGTTATTAATATAATAAAACAGTAAAAGCTTCTTACTAATCATGGAGTTGGCTTCTCCATTCAGCCTCTGTGGGAAAGTTGCTATTTGAAACTTCTCTCAGTGTTTGAATTTTAATTACCATCAGTGCATAGTTCTGGTCTCATCCCCATTCCCATGAAAATTAGTGGCATTTCTGACATTTGCTGCAAATATTGGGTTATATATATTACTGGCAGTGTAGTTCGGTTTTTGAAATAGGCTTTAAACAACAGTTATGTTGCAAACTACTTGCATGTTTCTCAGTTGGAAATGAGGAGACTTAGTGACCTGTGATTCTTTCAGCATCTTGTTATAAAACTCAGTGGTTGCATGGAAGTTTTTTAGTTGTACCTAAATACTGTTTTGTAGCTTTCAGCTTTTGAGTTAGTTGGATCCATGTCCCCATTTTTTGTTGACTTGATTCTTGGGTTTGTAGCTCTTATTTGACTGGTAGTATGACTTGTTTTGGGGGGCTAGTCTGTGAGTTTGCTGGCCTATGAAAGAACTTTGTTGTGCTTCAGGGTCATCTGCCAACATTCCAATTCCTGGCATAATACACGTCACTTCACTGGCAGCCCTATTTACTGGCGTTGTCATTGATGCCATGTATGTCAAGTGTTCTGTGCAGGGACACAAAAACATTCAGATATTCTCTTACTGACAGTGATGCTGGAATCTAGAAGTAGAAAGAGTTAAGTCATTGAATAAATTGATTTATTTTTAAGGTAGTTTTTATTTTATTTCCAGCCTGCCAAGTGGTAGTATACAGTATAAAGCAGCCGGCAATGAGAAAACAAAGGAACATTTGTTCTTCTTTCACAACAAATTAGCATTAAGTATGTGTTTGTCATGTACATGGTGATAAATACTTCAGTAGTTGGGGTAGGCTAGTATAGTTTTCGTTCCAGATTCACAGATCAGGCTGTCCTTGAACGTCTGGTTGGTTTTCTGCAGTTAGCTTTCTTTTCTGCTTAGAGAAACAAGAGGCTAGCCCGGATGGCGTGTGGGATGGGAGGCAGGCTAGATGGTGGTTTCAGCTTTACCCCAGTGGTTATCAAAATTTGCAGATATATCGTGACAGAGAAGGAGCTGCAGGCAGTTGAGATAAATCTGAGACAGACAGTGAAAGAGAATGCATAAAGCAAAAGTATAGTGAGATAGAGGAGGTGGAGCTAAAGATAAAATTGGAAATGTGACTGTAATAAAAATTATAGTTTGGACGGAATAATCTTTTCCACCTTTTTCTTAGCAGCTATAGTGGGGCAAAATTTGTGCATTATGATCAGAGACGCGTCAGGATACAAGATGAGGTAGCTTTAGCAAGTCTGTTAACTTTCTAGATGAAGTGAGTTTTGCAGTTGAAAATTACACGTCGGAGTTGCTAATTTTATTTCTTACCAAACAAAAGCAGGCTTTCTTCTTAAGTGCGTGTTTAGAACAATTTAAACCTGTTAATAGAAATGAAGTAGAAGCTTTTTTATTCTTTCTTTTTTATTATTCAGGGGGATGGGGACCAGACAAGACCAACAGTTAAGTAGTGGAAAAAAACCCCGTATCCTGACTGGTAACCTGAGAAAGTTCTATTGGCAATTGGGCTGATTTGATTAAATAATTGTCATGGTTTAGCCTCAGAAGGAACCAGGACAACAATTTTTAATGAGAAGTGATGCAAGGAAGGGGACTGGGGGATGTGTTACTATATTTTTTCTTTGTTTTTATTGTAGGTTTTAGTTGTTATTTTTTTACAGACTGTGAAGGAAACTGAAAAGCAGGGATCTGTCTTCATCTGTGATGTTTTGCATGTAGAAACTGTCATGTCCTGCAGGTGGCAATATCTGATCACATCGGAAAGCTATCTGACTCTACAAAACAAATTGTGTTTTGTGTAGGCAGGTCAAGCAACTGTCTCTATTTTATAAGCTAGTGAATTGGCTCAGTGGTATCATGCGAAATCTTAATTGCGAGGTATATTCCTCCTCTTTCGGAACAAATAGCAGTGTAAAAATAGTTGTTTATTTTCCGTTTTGGCATGATCACAAATAAATGGAAAACCTACCCTTTCCAAGGTGTCTCTAAGCTTCTGGACTGCTATTCTGAAGGTAGGGGGTTTGGGTTGGTTTGGTTTTTTTCCCCTTCTTTTTTCTCCTCTTCTTTTTGGTAGCGAGAGCAATCACTTGTTTTCAAGAGCTGACTACAGACACATTCCTTGCTAAAATCTTGATGGGAAAGTAGCACAGATTTTATTTCTTAGAAGGTGTGAATATTTGTAACTTGGGATTTTATCCATTGTTTTTTCTCAGCCTCTCTGCTGAGTACGGGATAAGAAGTTGAAAGAGTCTTGTTATGTATATGTCTTTGGAAGTAATAATTGTGGGTTTGGGCAAGGCAAATTTTGCACTTAAATTCACGGGAAGTTATAGAAAGTTGGTGAGAGATTTCTAACTGCTGGCAATTCCCCTTATTTCATGGAATTGCTTATGCACATGTGTGCTTTTCTGTTCTCATTATCTGAAACTGTCTTGATCTGCTTCTCTTTGAGGAGGTGATATGCACTATAGAGACTGAAGGAGAAGAGGGATCAAAGATGAGGGGAAGCAGCAGAGAAGTCAGAGCACAGACAAGTTGAAGATGAGATGCTTAAGGGAAGAGCGTTAATGAGATTGGAGGCACAGATTAGATCAGTCAGACACATTCCAGAGCAAGTAGATGTGGTGGTAACATCTGAGACCGTAAAAACTTTAGTTTAATGGTTCATAATGTGGCTTAGGAGTCTGTGATGAGTGGAACATGGAGATGAGGGGATGTAACACCTGAACACTTGTGCGGTACAAATAGTTGACAGGGAGAGAGCTGCCAGGATTCTCCTTTGATAGCTGTTATCTTTGCTGTTTTCTTGGGCAGTCTGTGAGGGATCACCATGCTTGCTGTTGGATGCAGTATGAGACTTCAGTCCTTATCCCCGTGATGATTCATTTTGTGTTTAGTGGCCTATCCTCAGTGTCTCCATGAAACAGGACAAGGCTTTTTATGTTTTATTAGGAGGGTTTGTTCGTAGCTTCTTGCCAAGCAATATGGATACATGCAGGAGCAGGCCCCATGTCTTTTGAGTTTGCCCGAAAGGATGTGTGCTTCTGTTTGTGATAACTTCAAACTCTTCTCACTCTGGTGTGAAGTAAGGGTTCATCCGTTTTTCTTTTATCAGGAGATGCAAGAGATGGTAGGACACCTGCAAAAATTTGAGCACCTTTTTGTCCAGTCTTTTCCATTGCTGCTGTTGTGCTTGAACTTCCATAAAATGATGACTTGGAATGCTCTGAGTGTGTGGAAAAATATAAGCATTGGATGTATCGATCCCCTAAGGGGTTATGGTGATAAACCTTTTCAGATCCATCTAATTGGAATTTTGTAAATACTGATGCTGAGCTCGATTGTGTTCGAGAATGCCTCTCCTTGATGAGAGCTGGTATTGTTCCAGTCAAGAGAGGGATTTTGCTGTCTGACCCTTGCATGCTGTTACTGGTCGGCAGGGTTTCTAAGCAAAGAGCCTTGGCCCAGGAGCATCCTTGTTATCATAGGTACTAGACTCATTCCCTACGCAATCAGGCCCTACAAAGAGAAGAGCCTCAGTTGTCAGCTCCTGTTACTGGCCAGATTATCAACCGTGTTAATTCTTGAGAGGGGGAATGTCAGTAAGAAATGGTGCCACTTCGCTGAACTTGAATTACCAATTATTCCTTGAGCAATCAAAATCTGTCAAAAACACAGGCCAAAGACTAAACTTTGTCTCAAAGGAGACGCTGTTATGAAGTTAGGTTTCAGGTACAAGGAAGACTGTGGTCTTCCTTCCTGCATGTACAACAGAATGTCAAGGGAAGCATCTAGAGAGCTTCAGGACAGGTGAATGACAAACATGGTTGAGGACAGAGATCCGAACATGGTGATCTTGTATGTGAAGCTTGAGTTTGCGAGAAACAACTGAGTCTTGTGGCACATTTTACAAATTGTGCTTAATAAGCTAGACACCGGATTCCATGCTGGGTTGCTCTGCGTAATTTCGCTAAGGGTAATGAAGCTGATTAAGGAATAAGTTAGTCCACAGTGTATAAATGAATTCATCCTGTGAGAATTTTTAAGAATAAGCTTTTTTTTTCATATATGTGAACAGCAAGTGTTGTGAGCCTTCTGCTATGCTGAAATTAGCGATGCATCCCAAGACAAATCTGATCATGATCTGTACTGCTGTTAATGTACCAAAGTAAGTCATTTGCACCTCAGGGTAAATGCTATACAAGCATTTTATATGTGACAATTAATTGATAATCTCATTTCAGGTGATGCTACAGTGACCATTACTCACAGATACACACCAAAAGAGCAGCTCAAGATCCATACGCAACTCGCTGACATTGTAATAGTAGCTGCAGGTAATATTAGTTGTTGTTCATACTCCAATCACAGCATTTAAAACCTAAAAAGTAAACTTCGTTGTCTGTGTTGGTGGCACTACTAGCTATTTTACATTTCACCAAATAATTGGTGCTCGCGCTTGCTGGAGGTGTTGCAGTAGGATTTCTTGTTGTAAGAAGGGCAAGTGATTTGACTCTTTGTTCTTGCCCTTGACATTTGCAGAGTCATAAACTGTTTCTCGTCACATGTGACACCTTTCCCTTAGGGAGACTTTAGAGTGAACTCAAGATTGGGAACCAGTCAGTGCATAGTTTATACAGGTATAATTATGTAAATTAAAACGTTCTCTCTGCAGTGCAAAAATTGTGAGTCATTTAAATTTTGACAGAAGGGTTTCTGTAAATCAGCTGGAGGCTGCATTTGTCAAACAATAGTATCTTTCCCTTGCTCTTAGAATTAAGAGCAACCTTGCCAAATAACTGGTAGTTTTGGTAACTTATGTTATTAACGGCCAAATTTTTATTTTATTTTTTTCTTTTACAATTATCATATAAAGATGAAGAGAATGGTAATTGCCTAGAGGAAAGGGTCTGAAAGATCAGTGTCTGTACTCTTAAAGCAATGTTGAGTGAAATCCGTGCAGTTTGACTAGTCTAGAACAAATAAACAAGCAGAACTCTGCTTCTGAGTAACCTCTGGTTTTTGATTACGGGGATTATGAATTAATTTTAAAAAAACCCAAAACAATTCAACTTACTAGAAACTTGGTAAAATTCTGTGTCCCCTCGCAGCTCAGGATGCTTTCCTTCTCTCATACCATTTTGGAGGAGTACAAGAGAATTGTGTCTCTCCTCTTTTCTGCTCCCTTCCTCCCTCTTCCTCACCCTCAAGACTGAAGTCTTGCTTGCTTATTTTCTAGATGAAGACAGATCACTTCCTGTTGAAGCGAGATGTCCTTTGCTTCAGGGCTTAACTGCACTATCTCTTTCTCATGCCAGGTCAGCAACAAGAAACAGCTCAGTTGTCCCACGTGTGATTACTCAACTGTGGGCCTGACCAGAATTCACGCACTGTGAATGAAAATCATATAATAATGTGTGTGCTAATTGGAAATAAACTAGTAACTTTTCATCCAAATTCACTGCTTCCAATTTAATCATTGCTTCTGATTTTTATGCTGAACAAGGTTTGTCATCAGTTATGCTTGTAGTTAAATGGTTCAGTAGCAATTCAGCCGTGTTTGTTCTTCACATTATTTTCCTCCTGTCATTTGTAACAGGAGCATGATACAACACTCATTACACAACATGAGATATACTTGGAATGATGAAAAAACCTAGGGCTAGATTGTGCAAACAGTATGTGGCCCTGCCCCAGCGGATGCTCTGGGGAAGATTACACTTCAGAAAGGTGGAATCCCTCCAAGGTTCCCCTTGTTACTTGAGAACTGTGCACATTGTACCTTTGGGATCACACGTTCCCCAGAAACGTGCGACCTGTTCAGTGAGTGTTGCAAAAATGGTAACTTCTACCTTGCCAGATAGAAACGGCTGCTGTCATAAGCCACTGTGCAAGATGTGCAAATGGAAAACAGCTTCTTGTGTGTGTCTGCATGTGGGAGCAAGATCCCTATTCTCATTCTCCTCTTCCCATGTAATACTTTTAGAAGAGCATCTGCATTCTGGGTCCTGGTCTGGTGGCGTGTTGCGGTGTGTCTGTTCATTCTGATGCGGTACTCTGTTTCTGAGGAGTTTTCTGTTCACTTGCATTTATGACTTTTGTAGTGCTTCAAGTCGGGTGCTTCTGTTTTTACTCTTGAGTTCGAGAATACCTGTTTTCACATGGTTTCTCTCTTTTGCCCCCAGCCTCAGGACCCCAGTTTTCCAGCTTACTTTGATTGTAACTGTCCGTGCAGTTTAGTCCTTCCCTCTCTTTCCCTCCCAACTCCTTGCATCATAAGTTCCAACAATGCTGCTTTTGTCCAGCCTACCCCTCCCTAAAATCGGTGTCTCTGCTTCCAGGTGGAGCTTCCTAAACTCTTTCAGTACCACACAGCTTTTGCGTTTCTAGGCAAAGCATAATGTTTCGTGTTACGGAAGCAGAACAGTACATATGCAGCACTTTGCATCCCACTGTAGCCTTTCCAGTCTTAGCCCACTGTCCCTGCTTATACAGATATCCCATGGAGTCTGTTCGTTCTGCCATGGGCCCAGACCCGTAGTAGAACAATAAGTGCAGCTTTACCTGTGGTGCTCGTATGGCCACCACAGTATTCCCAGGGCGGTGATGGAGGCCGTAGGCAGTCTTTGACTAGTTGACCTGCTGCTTCTGCTGTTTTGGCTTTCCAGTCTGCCTTGAGAGAGACAAGTCATCTGCCTGCAAGGTTTGGAGAGGGGGTAAAGAGGAGAAGGAGTGGGGATGCCAAATGCCAGGTGAAATTCTGCTAGGACTACTTGTGCTGCCCCTCGGGGCATGATCTGTGGTCCTCTTGTATAGGAATTGCTGATTTGTCAGACCCCTTAATTCAGATAGTGGCTGGTTAGCTTTCTCAGGAGTTGGTTACTTTACAGTCCTTGTACCTAAGCTGGGATTAGGTAGGGCTTTGTTTCTCTTTTGTTTAAGAAGTGATTCATCGTTTTCTACAAAAATTACCGATGAAAGATTTTCCCACATTCTTCAGTCAGTGCATTTTAGGAATAGCTGCTCTAACGCTTATCTCTTCTACTTGGTATGTAAAGCAGGCTTAAGTAAATAGATCTGCTCATTTGGTTTGGGGGTTAGTTTATTTGTTGCTATTAAGTATTTGGCCTATTATCAAACCATTTTACAAAGGGTGTAACTGTGCAGCTTCCGTTAATATGCTTCCATGCCTATCACACACAGATCATTTACCCCCATAAGGCTGAGGCATTATCCAATTACGAGCCGGCTTGCAATTGATTGCATAAGAGTGTGATGAAGTAGACGCAGCCAGATGTTATCAGATGGCATTGGAAGGAATTTGAGGTCTTGGCTTGCTCAACATCAGAAGCAGAGTTTCAAGCTTGTGTCCTATGGGGGAGTGAGAAATGGAGAGCAAAGAAGGTTCTTGTACTGCCTCTATCTAAAGGATTAATTGGCTGTGATCCAGCACTTTAAATGAAGCCGAAGCCATTGTATACCAGAGCTCGCCTCCAATAAAACTACAGTCTCAAACCATGTGGATTTGCTTTTTTTTTTTCCTTCTTTTCTTTTTTTTTTTTTTTTCCTTCTCTGCACCTGAGAAAAAGCTGCTTTGGTGGGGAGAGGGGAGCTTAGACTCCCCCTTTAGAGATACTCTGTTACTGGGATGAGCGTTCCTCACAGTACTGAGGGAGAAGCAGCAAGGTGAATTGTAACTCTAAAGTTGGAATGTCCCATCACTCAAAGTTGGAGGTTGCATTGTAGGAAACAAATTTAGGAAGTCATTTAAAATTAATACAGAGAAGAGATTGCTGCTGTTGCAATTAATGTATGATAGGCTAATGCGGATGATGTATAAGGACTTGATATTCTTGGCTCTCTGATAGCATGCAGTGACTTTGGTCTCAGATGCTGCTTTGCCTTAACATTCCAGGAGGTGCTTCGTTTGTTGTGATTGTCCAGGCGTAAACTTTCAGATGTCTGGTCATAGATGATGCTGCTGTTTGTAAAGTGGTGCTAGTATGTTTGTTCTAAGATGGCCTTTCCTGTAATTAAAACTGCTCTCTGCAAAGCGGGATCCTACTGAACTGCTGTTCTTGAAAGGGAGGTCTTTTCAGTGCATCAAGTGGAGCTGTTGGCATGCCATAGAAGTCTTGCCTCTAGCTTCAGCAGACTGGGGAGGCTGGGAAAGATTGATCTTCTCAAAGTACACGTGGTGCTACCTGCAGTTAGAAATCCCATGCAGCAGTGATCTTTACAAAGTGGAAGACATTCACTGTCCGGTATTACTCCTTAGAAAGTGGTGTTTTGCCCCCATCTCCTTTGGTAGGACCCAGGTCAGATTTTACATGTAATTCAGTTGTCATTTTTGTACTTCAGTTCTTTCGATACCTAAATAACTGTTTTGGTGTCTCTTGCTGTGTATATAGATAGCTCAGCTGTGCTGACTGGAAACATACAGCCATTGACTCAGCTCCTAATCTGGAACCTGAAGTGACCTTTTAGGTTTTCTCAGTCCTGACTGTTGAACATCTTTGTGATGAATATCAAGATGCTTTACATTTAAATGTGCTGAAGAAATACGGTGCATATGAAAGAGATGAGACAGCTTGTTGCAGCACTCGGTCTTAGCTGCAGTTTCTTAATAGCAAAAAAATCATACTCTAGGACACTGAGGCCAGGCCCTCTTTGGTCAAGCGGGGAGATGGCCCAATTTGCTATAAATAGCAGGACATGGTGTTTTGTAGAAGTCCCCTGTGAGAGGTCAGTGTCAGACACTGTGTGTCGTGCAGTAGCATGGTTGTGTCTGTTTGTGTTCAGTTCATCTAATCTCAAAATTCTTTTTCTGAAAAATTACTGCCTAACCAGTTGTTTGCTGTCTCTTGCCTTTGTGAGGGGTAATTATTTGTATGTAAATGTGGTGTCTTGCCTTCCTCTCTGTTCGATGTCAAATGATTTTAGATGCTTTGTTCCTTGTTTCCAGTGGCACTTGAAATCTAAGCTAATCTCTTTAAAGTTCTTTCCAGCTTCGTGTCATCTGCACCTTATGCCCCTAATAGATAATAAGCAATCTCTGCCATTGCGCTAGTGACATTATAAACAAACACCTGGTCTTTGTGGTACTTCTTCTGCACACGCTTTCATTTTCATAAAGTACCATTGCAGCCTCTTACATGGATACGATTACCCACCAGATTTTCTGTCTAGTATGTTTTTCTTGCTTGCTTATGAGAAGATCAGGTGGAGAAAGCTTTGCTTAAAAGCCAGTTGTTTCTCTCCTACAAATTGAGCTGCTGCTGTTTATTATAGCTAAATCTGAGCTGGCCATTCTATTTTTCCTTGTTGTCCAACTGTTGCTTATAAATGACAGGAATCAAAAATAAGAAGGCAGGGTAGATCAGATTCTATTACCGTGCTAGCGTATCTCTCTCTCTATATATATATTTTTATTTTTTTTATAGCAGTGGTATTTCACTATGATTTCATGTAGTTCTTCTTCATTATTTAAGTAACTGCTTGAAATGTCATGCAGCTAACAAGTGAAGTATATGAGAAATCAGAGGAGTCGGGAGTAACACAAATGCAATACAGATATTAAAAAAGTAAAGATTAAATAAAATGCTGTCGAGGTTAACATACACGGCTTGCTTCAGCAGTTGACAACACATCTCTATCAGCAGACCTCTGACAATACTAACAGTTTCTGGTGGCTCGCAGAGCATCTTTATCGCCTAGCTTTTCTTTGGAAATGCTATGAAATGGACTTATTACCACAGACCAGCAAGTACTTCCATCGTTGAGGTCATGTTGACTATGTTTGTGACTGCAGGTTTAGCTGAGAATATTAAGTCAAAATGAACAAATTCACCTGTTCTTCTTATGATTACAAACTGTGTGAAACTGGGGAATAATTGTTTTCTGTGAGATGTATCAACAAAAAATCAAGTGAAAGACTTACCTTCTTTTCTGTGCATACATACACATGCATGTACACCCCTTGATATAATTTGAAACTGATGACCTAAGACTACCTGGCCATATTAATCAAATCTATCTTGATTCCAGGTATCCCGAAGTTGATTACAACTGATATGGTGAAAGAAGGTGCAGCTGTGATTGATGTAGGCATCAACCATATCCACGATCCTCTTACGGGAAAGACCAAATTAGTTGGGGATGTGGACTTTGAAGGTCAGCAAAACACTCTTTATACGAACCTGTTGGATAAATATGTTAAGTTTGAGGGATTCATTCATGATAAATACTTGGAATAGCCAGTGTCTCAAATGAGATAAGACTTGCAGGAATTTTTTCTAATTTACTTAAATAAGAAGAAAAACTATATGTTTGTATATCTGCTCTCAAGAAATGGTATGTTATTTAAGAGAGGAAGCGTTACTTTCAATTACGCATACCAGCAACCTTTAAGAGATGCAGATGAGCTGTTACAGCAATGAGGTGGCAGAAGACGCTTGTCTCCCGGTTTCTTTAATCCTTTGTGAGTCTGTGAAGCGTTTCAAGAGTAAGCAATAAAAACAGTTTCTGCTCTTTCACAAGTATAGGGTCTCCCACTGTTTATAGCAAAGATTATTATACCACAGCTTCTCAAGCCTCCTTTTCTGCTCTCACTCTACACTCGTATGTGAAAATCTTACTTCTGCTTTACAAGTATACTTTATGCTAAGGTTTAATGTGGGTTCGTTTTAAGCTCGGTCCAGGCAAGCCTAACAGATAAAAATTTGTATTACATATTGATCTTTTTATGTTTAATGTGTTGCAGAGCAAGTTCACAATTTAACTTGATTAAATATCTCTGCTCTGGAGGAGCTCCAGACTGGAATAGCAGGATTGTTGCAGTTGAAAATTAAAGCTTATTGGCAGAGTTGACTGTGGGAAGCTTAGACAGCATTTCCCCACATTATTAATGGTTCTCAACAGTTCCTTATTTTGATAAGTATGAAAATCACCCACAGGTTTTTTTCACGGTTATTAACATCTTGGCTGGCATAATGTCTCAAAGCTTAATTATATTCAAAATGTTTCTAGCCAGCTGTATATATTTGTCATTACATCACTCCCTTAGTTCCTGCTTCTTTTACTTATCGTACATGATACCTGTCTGTTAAAGTCAGTGAAATTACTTGCACGAGTGTAGCTAAGCGATTGTCTCGGCAGGCATTTGGAAATGTATAACTGTACGTGTACAATAGAGCTCCAGTAGAAAAATACTTGGAGTGCAACTCAGATTTTTTTTGGTTTGTTATCCTGCTTATACTATCACAAGTAAAAGGTTATCTTTTCTGTTTTCAGAACCGAACTAAAGTACAGAGAGTTTTCAGGATTTTTTGTTTGCTTTAGCAGCTGTGGGAGGAAAAAAAGCTTTAAGTTTGGGAAACATGAAATAGTATCCTTTTTGTTTGTTTTTCTTTAAATGCGAGACCTTCTGAATGTATTATAGGTGTAGATTCAATGGCAAGGCCATGATTCAGAGTTTCAGCAATGCACTGTATATGTCTCGTCATGTCTGCTGTGGGTTGTTCTCAGGATTTTACCTGGGGGGAGGGAAGATCCAAAAAAGAGGGAGGAACTTCAACTTGGATTATGCCACTACAGTTGCAAATAGCATTTCACTGTACATTGCCAAAGGGAAATTGTTGTTGGTTCGTTGGTATCGGTGAAAGTTTCACTAAATCTCTAACAACAAAAAAGAACCATCCCAGTGTATACAGTTCTAAATACTAAAAAGTCAATCACCCTTGCGGAGTATTTGGTTTGGCAGTTAGGAAATGGAACAAGCTAGTGTATTCAGGTAGCAAATAATTTTATCCTTTGACTCCCTTTGATCACTCGACTGAATTTATATTTAAGCTTCAATGAAAATGATTTTTGCAGGTCGAGGCTAGGTATGTAAATGGCTAGCATGACATGCAGCACCTCTTTAACATCGTGTAGCCCACCAGTACCTACTGTCTCATCAGCTGCTTTTTTAAGTAGGAAAATGTGGCCATAGGGAGAGCAGAGATTTAACTGGGCAATCAGAGGTTAAATTTGATTTGTAAGAAATAGATGGAAAGGGCTTATTTCACCAGGTCATCTGACTGAAAATCTCCCGTAGTGGAAATTAAGTTTATTAGATGGGTGGAAACTGTTTTGATTCAGTTGTCATATCCTAGCAATACTTGGATGCTATACTCTAATCTCTAGGGGGTAGGTTAAACACTAACGTTTATTTTTATCTCTTTAACAACAAAAGGATGACATTTCAAAATTTTGTAATGTTGTTCATTATTGAATTCAATGTAAGAAATGCCTAAAGGAAAATATTCCTACCACATTCCTACCACAGGCCAAGAGAATTTGATAGCTGCTCAAAAAAAGAGTTTTGAAATCCATTCTGAAATCTGCATTTGTTTGAGTCATGCCCGCTTCTGCTGTAGGCAACAGGGTTGCATGCAGTCACCCACAGCCAGAGACCTTGCCCTTGACAGCGCTTCCCACAGTGGGCTGAGGACTGACCTCTGCCATATGTGTGTGTACACACTCTCAAGCCAAGGAACACACTTTGGCTGTCCTTTAAACTCAGCAGATGAGGAGGAGCAACAAGATTATTTAGTTGACTTAAAAAAAATTTAATGGTATCAGACTTGTGCGTATCACTACTACAGCTGCTATAATGGCTGGCTTGGTAGCGATGGCATCAGGGTACCTCTGTGCTTGTCAGACTTAAACATTTATTTTGGGCAAAAATCACAGGCTGTGTTATGGAATGTCTTTAAACAGTATTTGTGATTTCCCCCATCCCATATGTCCTCTTTATTTTGAGACTCCAAACAGTGTCCACATCAAAGGAAGAGATTTTTTTTTTTTTTTTTTTTTTTTTGTCCAGAATAGCTTACTGAGCAGTTCAAGGTATCTGAAAGAACATGAGTGGAAAACGCAGTGCACGTGGGGGTCAGCTGTGAAGCGCTGAGGTACCCAGTCTGATATTGCTAGGACATCTTAAAGTGCGTGTGCACCTCTCCATATATAAGCAGCACAGCACATTCCATGTACCCTTATATATGTTAAGAATTTGTCGAAATATATGGTCCAGGGAGAGAAACTTTTGTAGCTTCTGGGAACCACAAGAGGGAGAGTGAGGTGACAGGGAGGAGGAGAAGCAGTGGCATCCTGAGATTATTGCCGGTGCCATTTTTGCTTTTGCGCAGCGAGTTTCAGGCACAGAAAGGGAGACATATTTCTATGAACAGGGTAGTGCATGTGTGGGTGTACTTGGCCCTGTTTTATAGGGCTTTTGTTGCCACAGCAGTAATGCTAAGGGGGGAGGAGGGCTATGAGGACCAGGAATATGAAGTAAAGCAACAACTTAAAAAGAGCATTTAGCTGGAACAGCTTTTTTGGGTGGAGCACCGTTTCCAGGAGTGACTGGTAGAGCAGGGTAGTTACACGTCAATGTAGTAGCTAACCTTTGAAACTGGAACTGGAAATGCCCGTGAAACCAAAGCGTAGAGAACTCAAATGATTCTTCCCATATCTCTGACAAGCAGATGGTAATGCTGGTTAGAGTCTTTATTGGATAGGTGATATAGTTGCTATATCAGTGGAGGGCTTCATAAATGAGAATTGCTCTCCCCACTCGTCTGTCTTGCACAGCCTAGGGGATGTAAAAGAGATTCTGGAAAATGGGTGCCACCAGGAGTAAAGAGGGGTTCCCATTGCTGAATAGCAGAAAAGACTGCCTCAACAAGTGATGGATATGGTAAAGGGTGATGGGCATATAGTATGAATTTGCTTAGAGTAAGGATATTTGTACATAGTAAACACAGGGGAAACAGGGAAATGGTACATTGAGTATTATTAAGGTGGAGAATGGACCAGATTGACATACTGCTTCTGGATAGACCAAGTGTACCAAAAAGAATCAGTTGAGTGAAAACCAGGGAAGCATATCCTGTCCTCATCAGCTACAGGACCAATGCCTACCAAATAATTGGGCAAGCTGACAAGTTTCTTGAAATTTCTTCATGTAGTTTAAGAGATTTACCAGGATGGTCTTCGAATCCTATTTCTTAATGGAAATAGCGTATCAACTACAGTTGGTGGAAAACCCAGGCTTTGCGACATCAGTCGCTTCTGACGGTTGTTTGCTGATGCTTTGCATTTGTCGCGTTACCTTCCAGGCTGCAGGCTTCTCTTCAGATTATTGAATCTTTTTCAAATTATCTCTCTGTGCAGCTTTTTCAAATGCTGGTTGTGAAACTAGAAGGTGGATGTTCCCGCTGCTTTTCTATGGCATTTTTTAGTTAATTTCTCGGTTGATTTTGAAGACCTGGCAATAAAAATCCAGTCTATGCAAGCTTGTCACCATATTGCTGCTCTGCAAAAATCGGCGAAAGCGTTGCCTGTTGTGATGCTCTGCTGGTGCAAGAAATAAATAAAAAGGTTAGCATTAGGCTATGACCGCCAGGACGCTGGATTGACTGAGTGCTGATGGCTGGCAGTAAGTTGCTGGATGGCCAAGTCTAGGTACTCTTCCCAAGGCTACAGCGATATCCTATGCGCTGCTGATGAGCTGAATGCAAAGAAGTTTGTGTGCATAATTACACACTGGATTTTTCTGCCCCAGATGCCTCTGTTGCTTGGCTTTTAGAGGTACTGGGGGAGGAAAGATCTATGTATGCAGTACGAGAATTACAGTACTGGGCCGTAATTCCTTGGTTTTCCTTTATATTGCTGTTAAAATAGCTGCGGTAAGGGAAACAGAGGTAACACCAAAAAGAAGGAGCTGTGCGAAAAGGGGTAGATGCTTGCTGGTCGGAATCCCACAGTGCTTAGTGGGAGGAATCCTAGGATTTGTAGAGTAGAACGTGGGATATCTGCTGTGATTGCTGAGCACGTGATTCACACTTATGCAGTGCTGCAGGGATGCAGTGATCCAGAGTAGCTTTACAGGGACTAATAAAGCTGTGTGGAAACAGTGCTTAGGCAGGAGTTACTCTGCATCACTTAATGCAGATTCACAAGACCCAGAACTGCCTTCAGGTTGAGACTTGCCCGTGGTTTGTGTGATTAACCCTATTAGGTGTCTGATGTCCTTAGCTTTAAAGGAACCTAGGAATGAAGGGCTGTTTCCAAAGCAGTGGGTCCTGTTTTTCAAGGAAACAATCTACATTTCATTTCTTCTGAAGAATCAAAGGAAGATTTTAAGGTTCGACAGAAACTGCAAAATAGCAGCTCCTCCCCCATAGGCACCTAATTTGTATACCAACGTGTACCAGATTGGCAGAGAGATGAGCATGCATCTCGAGAAAGCAGGGTTAAAGCTAGGGACAAAGTTATACTGTTGCTGAGAAGCAGAAACAAGACCTTCTGGAGGAACCGACCACGCAGCACCTTACTTGCTGACGTGAGATCGGTCACACTGAAGTGCCGTCTTGGAACTGTGCTTTGGCCTAGTACACTTCACGAGGAAAGGAAAATCTATTTACATTTTTGAGGGCCAGGTTACTTTTCCCCCTTTGGTCGCTGGTATTCATCTTGGAAAATGGCATTCACCATATCTGTATTTACGCTCGCAGATGGAAACTTATCAGATGGTAGTTTCCCCAACATAGACACCTGTTCTGCATTTAAAAGTCTGGACCGGCTTTTGTGAATAAGCTATCTGGGTGGTTTTATGCTAACTGATACAAAATACATCTTCTGCCGCGCTGACCCACGGGGATTTCCATAATGATAGAGTATGGGAGAGAAATTCCCCAACAACTTGTGAAAACAGTGTGCTGCTGCGTGTTTAGTGCTGAGTACAGTTACTAAGACTAGAGGCAATGAATGTTGTACGTGATATTCATTAGAAGGCTTTCTTTAGGTAAGGCATGGTCCGGTTGTGGGTTGTACCTCTTTGTAAGTAAGATAGGAGTAGTTTGAATAATACCACAAAAAGAGGTATGTAACATTGCCTTGGAAACAAGCTTATTTCAATTTAAAATGCCTAAAATATTTTCTATGGTAATTACTGTGTTTACTTCAGATGTGGGTATATTTCAATAATTATAACATTAATTTTGGAAATTTGTAGTAACTGTATTAACCGTAAACACCAATCTCAAACGGTAGGTAGTTCAGAATAGTATAACTATTAAAAAGACAAATTATTTGTGTTTGAGAATATGAAGAATAACTGTCATATGAGATCTTAATTCATTTGTTACAATTTACATGTAAAAAAATGCATTGCAATATGTCTACCTTTACAAATATTTTAGCAGTATGTCTGGTGGTACCAGTCAACTGAGTGATTAAAACCTTCCCAGTTGTTATTGCCATCTGTCCTCAATGAGGTTTAATCTTCTGTTCTTCAGCGAGATACTCGCCGTTAACTTCTGCGAATGCTCTTGTTAGGTCCATGCCTTGGGGAGTTCAGACAGGGGATTTTTTATTTCATTTACTCCCCCTTAAAATCTAGCAAATGAGCTTTCAGAAAAAAACCAATATCCTTTCAAGTTCGCCTTTAATATATCTTTTTGAGAGACCTTGTTATTCTCATCAGTAAAGCACCGCATATATTCAAGATGAATACACTTAAAGCAGCGGTATGTTATCTTGTTTGTTCCAAAATCAAGGCGCTTTTTCTCATAGCCAGGTATAGGTTCTGTTCTGCGGTGACTTCAGTGGAAATGTATGTGCTTGTGTCAGAGTTATGCTTGCTCAGTTTTCTCCTGTGTATGTATGTCTGCCTTTTTAAAAACAACGCTTTTAAAAGTGGGGAGTGAGTTTTCAAGGAATTATTTCTAAGCAAGCAAAAAAACCCCAAACTAACAAACAAAAAAACCTCTCATGGTGGCACTTGAGAAAAAAAAAAAACCCTCTGTAGTAATCAGGTTAGTAATGTGCCATTTGGACTAACCATTATTAGCAAATAACTGCTCATTACAGTTTGTCATGCAACAAGTTCCCAGCCAGTTGCATGTAATTCCTTTGCAAGTAACCTGCAATTCCAGTTGATTGCATTTTGCAACAGTAGATAAGAACATCAAGTCAGGATTTATTGCTACGTTATATTAATTGCTTGTACAAAGAGGTTAACTTGACAGGTGTTCACTTAAGTGCTTAGAAAAAAAAATCTGCACGTATTTACCCCTTAACACAAGCATTCAAGGTGTATACTGACTTTGGATAGTCTGACATGGTTTGTGGTTGGAGCTAATTCAGCTGTAAGAGTTTCCTTTCTGTTTGAGTCTTTGGGAAGATCTGCGCCTCCAAATCCTAGTTCAGTATAGGCACCAGAGTAACACTGGGTTGGGGGAGCGGGGGAGTCTTCTCTGCTTCTCTGGAGGAGCTGAGTGTTTATTGCTGAGGTTGCAATGGGAATTTTGCCACGAGGATCTGTTTTACCTTGAAGACAACTCTTGTTTTTGTTCTTTGTCTGTATTGTGAAGCAGAAAAACAAATCAACCAGGAAACTGTACTTTCTCCCTCTGTGGTTTTCTTAAGTTCCCTTTTCTGATTGTAGAGTATCTGTGTTAGAAGCAGCAAGCTAGAGCCGGGGAAGGAGGCCGAATGGGTGACTTAACTGCTGCTGGTGCTCTGCTGTGGATTTTGACGGTTCCAGCAGGCTTCTGCTCTGTGTGCCTCACCTCAGGAACACACACCATTTGGGGAGTCATCTCTTTACTTGCAGAATGAGATCCCCAGCTTCCATAGCTCTCCTGGGTATTGAAGGTGCCGTATCGCAGTTGGCAGCTGGTGATGCAAGTCTGTGCTGCCCTCCTGGGGTCGTCCTGCCCTCATGTCACCCAGGCGTTCCTGAGCCAGCTGGTCAGCCAGGTCAAACAGTCGAAAACTGCCCCTTAACAAAAAAAAAATTGCCAGGATCAACCTCGCATCTGTCTGACCACAGGCTGTTTGAATGCATGTCGCTCCCATGAGGAAAGGGCAGCCTGCTGCGGGTAGATCAGCTCAAACAGGTTGTGAAACCATGCCCCAGAACTAGCCCCTGGGTAATAATATTCAGATGAAGAAAACTACCTTGCAGCCCCGGTCCTGACTGTATCCTGTCACTGCCATGGCTGTAGGAAAACTTCTGCCTTAACTTTTCCCATATTCTCCGGTGCTTGCCAAGTCGCAGTCCTTTATGCTCATTGCCAGTTAGGCGTGTGTGGGCAACTGAAGAAAAAAAGCCAATGTTTTTGAAAACATTCTTAGTCAATACCTTTTTCTCTTTTCTCTTAGAAGTGAAGAAGAAGGCTGGCTTTATCACTCCAGTGCCAGGAGGGGTAGGACCTATGACTGTTGCAATGCTTCTGAAGAACACACTCATAGTTGCTAAAAAGCTCATTTACTAGAGCAAGCAGGCTACCTTGGAAGAAGAATCCAAGTTGTTCTATTTATTGATACACAAAACATTTATTTTTTACTACAAAGATATTTATTTCTACATTGTATTTATTTTTTCATGTCAAGTATGCTAAACCTGATGGTTTACAAAATGTTAAAATACTTTGTGTTACCTCCTACTGACTTATTGTGAGCAAAAATGAATTGGAGAATGCAGCCTATGCAGATACGTTGGTGGTGGTCAATTATGTGTGTGAAAATGAAGAATGAAGCATGAATAAAAAAAATACCTGTGTATCTGGGGACGGGGTGCAGTTATCGAGACCTTTTAAGCACATCTTTCAAACAGTATGAAAAATAAGTTTCAACACGCTAAGTATCTTTTAAAAATATGGTTTGCGTTCTGAGGTCGTGAAGCACGCTGTGTGTAGTTTGAAGTCTTGAATTTATTTTTTTAAAACAGAGATAGCAACAGAAATGTTGATTCTGGAAGGAGTGAAAGCCTGAAATTTTTGTTTCACCTGCCAGGCAGTAATGCTGTCATGAAGGCAAATGTTCGTACCTGTTTTAAAATAGTCACATAAACTTGAACACTGGTGAAATTTTGACTTGAAACATATGCAAGAGGTATGCATGAATGAGTAGCTAGAATTAAAGCCAGAATTCTTTTCTTCCCATGTCTGGATTTCTTTGACAAAATGTTTTGGTGCATAATACCCTCATCCCACAAATAACCTTGAATAGATGACTGGGCTGGATTGGACTTTATTAGGCAGAATGTAGGTAAATCTACAAGGTGTGTTGGAATTTTATTTTCCGTAAGTGCATGAAGAGTTGTTTTTCAGTACGTGATGTAAGGCTCAGCCCCGTGAATCCTTGGCTATGATGTTTTGCTGCTTAGAGAGGACTATATGGGATAATAAGATTGGTATATTTCTATTCCCAAAACTTTTAGTTACAAAGATGGATCCAGAATAGTCTCATGCAATGTAAAAGTTGGAGGAAGTTACTGCTGAGATGCCAGTTGAACTGAGTGTCTGCACTATTGACATGAAGAGCCTACCCTGATTCCCACTGAAGCCAGTGGGAGCCAGTTTGGACTTTTTTCTTCATGTTTTTATCTCAGTTGCGCTAACTTTGATTTTTTTTTTTCCATTGAGAGCCGTAGGTGTTTGCTAGTAGACTCTAATAACTTGAAATGGGAAGAAAAAGAATTGTGGCTAAATATTACTGCTCTTAAACAAACAAATGCACTTACGGTAATAAAAGAAACAAGACAGAGCACCACTTCTCTGCTGATTGTTCTTGTGGTTAACTTTCTGAGAGCTTTGTTTAATGCAGCGTTTGCAAAAGAGGTTGACAGAATCATTACTAAATATGTGGTGCCAACAGTGCAGACACTTGCTTATCTGTTTATGTTTAAGCCGTACTATGAACGTTAAGAGGATGAAGGTGCCTATGCAGATAATGCTTAGACTGGTCAACCCGTCAGTGATTCAGGTGGAATAAAGCTTGTTCACTGTTATGTTAGTCTTGGTGAAAAATTTTAATACAGTTTGGGGGGTGGTTGTACATTTTCTTTTTTTATCTGTGTGTGAAGGGTGGAGCAAATGGAGGTCTTCTGCATGTTCAGTCATTACTTTGTTTCATCTGTTTACATTGCTGTTCTAGATTCATGTTTGTTTTCTTTGATTTAACTAAAAACATATCTGCATTTTTTTGTCAGAATCACAAATTATGCCTTTTGCTTACACCACTTCAGCGAGTCTGCCTCTTTCATGTCCTGCAAGCAGTTTATTGTGCATCTTAAGCTTTTTCTCTTTTTCACCTGTGGTGGATAGGTTAGCATTACACAAAAGCCAGTGAGACTGAGGTTTCACTCAACGACTTGCTATTTTCAGAGCTGCCAGACACATTTGTGAGAGTGTTCTCTACTGGGAGAACATCCCAGAAGGAGCATCCAGAGGGAAGGGCCTGTTACCAACCCAAAAAGCACGCTCGTGTGCCAGTCCTGGTCAGGTCCGGTCCAAGCATGCACTCCCTGTGGCGGACAGAGGCACGGCCTTATCCACTGAAGCCTTCTCCCAGGCCTACCGCACCCAGCTGCATTGCCTAATGACGAAGCCACCGCTCAGATTCAAGCTGGATTAAGCTCCCATTGTGTAGATGTGTGTTGAAAGCAAGGCTCTTGAGACTTACCCCGCTTGGGACTGATGGCAGAGGTTATCCAGGTAGGTACAAACACTCCTGTCGATCTGGGGAGTGCGCAAGCTGCACTCGATCAGTGTGCAGGCATGCAGCAATTCTGGATAGCGAAGGAAGGGAAAAGCCTCCTGGAATGCAGTCCGTAATTAAAATGTGCATAACTAGCTTGTGTTTTTCCCTTAACATGTGAAGTGGTTAGATCTAATCCTACAGGTCACTGAGGACAGGGCAGCGTAGAGGGAGAACTTCAGCTGACCGGAGTTATTAGAGCATTTATCAGAAGATTTTTGGGTTTAGATTGTAACAATTGTGAAATTTTTTTTTTTTTTTTTTTTTTTTTTTGCTTAGAGCTCACAGTTGAGAAAAAGCGTAAGTTGTTGCTGGGGTTAAGCGTGTAGCTCTCCTTTGGTGAGAGTCACGTTGTTGATGTGTGTGTGCGTTATTGAACTGGGCCTTTCTGATGATCTGCTCTCATATGTCTGGCTATGTAAGTACCCTTCAGAGAGACCAGTCCTACTTGTTCCAAGCTGCCTGTGACCAAGGGAGTTGGACAGTGTTTGGGCCTGTGGAGGGTGGTTTAGTATAAGAAATACGGAGGACAGGTATGTCTTAGAGACCTACAAACACTTTATGTCACAAGTATGATTGTTCTCATTAATGCATACCCACTTCCTTGAAAAGGTATAGATGGGCTTTTATGTCAATATAGTGGCGGGACTAATGAAGGGATCACCTAATATAGGAGGCAACAGCTTACCTGCTCTTTCAGTCTGTGTTTTCTCAGTGCTGTGCTTTGCCAGCCCTCGCCTTCTGCCCTGCACAGTCGGGTGTAGCTCCAGCCAGCGATGCCAGGCCTTGCACAGGGCTGGTGGCCTGCCTTGCTGCAGAGAGTTGTGCACATGGGAAGGCAGAGTGAAAAGTGATTAGCATGCCCCTCGGGCTCGCCAGAGCCTGTGATCAAAGGCCTCTTGCTGGCAGCCACAGATGGAGAACATCATCCATTATCTTCATGTCTGATCACTTCCTAATCTTGGCACTAGCTGTTCTCGAAGTTCCTCTTCTGGATGGCAGGGAACTGAGGTACAGGGAAGGAATATGAGCAAAGCAGAAGCTGATCCCCAGACCCCGAACCCCAGAGTAGCATCCTGAATGCGGACTGTCCTCCTGGAGTTAACACAAGACCTACATTGCTAGGGGAAAGAAAGATCACGTTTTTCACAATACGTCATCTTTCATTTTGCTCACCTCTGTTTTGCTGTATTTTGTTGATCTGCTCTGGCATATACCAGGTCTCTCTTTAAAACTGTATCTTTGCATGCACAATTATGCCCACAGGTAATAGGAAACCAGGGTTTCAAAAGAAAACCTGATCCCATTGCTAGATAATAGCAGTTTCCTAAATAAATGTGTGGTTGCCCCGGGGGCTGAGGTTGCTGCCAGATGCACCTTTTTTTGATTGGTGAGAACAGCAGATGACGCTTCCTGGCATATAAGTGCAAGAGAAAACACAGGAGCACAGATAAGCAGAGCAAGCGAGCCATCTGGAAAGAAGAGTGGAGAAGGTGTTAAAGCAGCTGCTTGCCATGGCATTTGGAATGCTAATCTATATTTTGCTGAAAGGTAGGTTTGGAGGGGGCTTTTCAAGGTACAAGGCTTTGTTGAACGGTAGTTAGGTCTTTCTGAAAAAAGTGGTAGGGGTGGGAAGCATGCGAAGACGTTGCGAAGCAGAATTATTTTAGCAGTTTTAAACCTGGATGGAATTTTAACTGATAGGGTATAATTTAAACTCTGGAAAGAAGCTACTTAGACTGGTAAATAGGTGTAACATTGTAGTGTATTGCATGTATCTGTCATAAATTGCAAAAGATAATAGAATGGAGAACAGAATGGATATGTGTTTTGGAAATTTGCGAACAATAGTTTGTTTCCTCGCGATCATAATTATGCTGTGGCACAAGTAAGTTGGAGGCAAGAATGTTTTAAAGGAATTATTATATTGCTGTATCGTATCAGAATTCTATTAAGTGGGTACATGTTTTCTGGATGAAATGAACCTTGAATAGATATACTGAGTTTTTCTGTTACAGTAAACATCTATTTGCATTACACAGCAATGGGGGCAATGAGTGAAGAGTCAGCTATTACTGTTTCTTCCCTCAGCACAGACTTATGGAATAATTGGACAAAAAACAACGCTGAAGGTATTTCTTTTTTTTGTTCTGTTTGTCTCTATTAATCTGTTATTTAAAACAAAAACAAACGAAACAAAAAAACCCAATAAAATCTATTATGATAATAGCTGCTAAAACGTTCCTGTCACTTGGACACTATTGAATTTTTTGCGTTTTATTTGTGAGATGAGCTGCTTTTTTCATGGAGACTTAAAAACCTCTCTGAAGCAGTAGCTGCCACTCAGTTGGGGTAGGCTCAGTGTTTACCAGCTACAGGATCATTTATCCATTCAGTTATAATTCGAAGAAGATACTTTCAGGCTAATTGGGATAGATTATCTGCATTTCTGATGGCCATTTCTGTTACTTTTAACTGGTGCTTGGTTTCTAGCAGTCTTCAGTGTGAATCTTTATGCACACAAGTGAGAACGCAGCAAGCGTAACTTCAAGTGATGCCTCTCATTACTGTTAACTCAGTAGTTTCTTTCTTTGTTGCAGTTTTGCTTTCGGCTATCGCAGCTTCCACAGCCCTCTTCAGAGTGCTAGCGCTCTCTTTTCTTTCTTTTTCTTTTCTGACTGAAATGTGAACTCAAGCTATTTACCTGCCAACATCTGAGGCCAGAACGCTGTGTTTATCCTGCAAGCTGCATTCTTGATGTTACTTCAGGTGCTAATGATGTCATTACTTTTGGAGAACTGTGCGATCTGGAACTCTGAGGTTTTGGCAGGTCAGTAAAGGAGGAAAGGATTTTAACTGTGATACTTATTAATGTCTTTGTACTTTAAAAAGAACATAAACATGCATACAAATCATCTTCTCTTAATTTTAAGTCATCACAGGGTGTCTTACAAGCTTTTTATTTCTCTCATAACAAGTCAAACTCTTTTTTTTGACCGAACTTCTCATTGTGGTACAGAGTTTTTTTTATATATATATATATATGTATATACACACACACACATTCATACATACATATACTATATATGTGGGTTTCATACATATATATGTAAAATACATATATATATGCACACACACATATGTACGTGAAGTCAAGAAAATGTTGATTTTTGGACTGTATTAGTCTGATTTATCAGTGCAGCGCTGTGGTCTGATGTAGTGGATTTGTCTGTGACACGATTCTTCCAGAGTTCTATACAGAAAACAGGAGTATGATGAGGTAGAAATATGTAGTGACTTGATGAGTACCCTGTTTGCATTATTGATAGAAAGCAGGAGTTATGGGTCATGTTTTAACAAATAAGAGGCTTATTTACAGGGACACAGCCATGCTTGTAGTTGTCCCATGTACCTTTACGCTAGCTGTGGCTCTGCACGTCAACTAGATACCAGCGCTTTTAGTTCAGAGTGTGTTTCCCCTCAAAGATAGAAGCAAATTCACAAACATACAAACACAAATTATATGGGTAATTAAAAGTAATGGACCTTTTATGAAGCCACTGAAAACTTAGAAAACAGCATTTCCAGAAGTAAGATTGAGTTAGGCTTGGTGGTCAGCCGAGAGGGAAAAGGTAATGGAGAGGACTGGGCATTCTGACCCCATTTGGGCTAAAGGGGAGCCTTGGTAGCAAAATGGGCAGGTTGGAGCAGGGAAGGGCTTGGTTTTACTGGGGAAAAAATGAGATCCTTTCATTGCCATGAGCTGCTGCTTCCGTGCAGCCTGTAAGGGAGGCCCTGAACCTGGGGCTGACCCCTTCCCTCCCTCCCTCCCTGCCTCCCCTTTCTGACTTCCCCGTTCCTCCCCGACGCACCATACTTGAAGGCTGAGCTGTCGTGGTCTCAGTGGCTGACTCTTTTTGTTGCCTGTCTGTCGGTTTTGGCATGCCCAGGCTTCCAAGTACCTGTAGTTTTGATTTCATGTCAGATCTTGCCAAGTGTATCTGTTTGAGTGACTCAGTTGTAGGCAACTGTCAAGTGCTTACACAGCATACTTTTCTTTCCTCACGTGACATGAAAGGGCACATGGATGTGTTTATTCAACAGCTTATTTAGTATCTAGGTGGATAATATGATATGAATTAGCATAATGCTCTGGGATGGGTTAGAAAATCATTCTTTTTGTTTTCAAGACTCATCATTCTTTCAGAGATAATTTGTACTTTCGCAGTGTCGAAATAATTAGCGCTTAGAATTTTTGTGTCTACATTTAAGATCTGATCTTGCAGCTCAAAACGGACAAAGCTCTTGCTCCTGACACCGAGGGAGGAATGTATTGTTCATTTGTCGCCTGCGCAGAGAGATATTTGGAGCGCTTTCTAGGCAGGCTTCTGCTCTAGGCTGACCTTTGCTTCTAATGACAGTACTAACTTGCAGGCAGTCGGGGGAAGAGGTTTCTCGTACCTGCGCCAAGGGAGGTTTCTTCCGGACGGTGGTAGATGGGAGGCTGCCACCTCTCGGCAGCGGTGGGGTAAAGGAGGAGGGATGTTCTGGCTGCCTGAAACCATCTGGTGGAAGTTCGAGCAGAGGTGGCTGGGGATTTTGTGCCTCTGCCATGTAGATTTGTACCTTCCTCGTTTTTGGTTTGGTTTGGTTTGGTTTTGTTTTTTAATCCTGTATAGCTGAGATGCAAGTGAAATATTAAACCTGTGCAGCAGACGTCTTCTCAGGGCCTGGAAGAAGAGTAGGACTTTGGGCCACAGGAAACACACATTAAAGGGTCCTGTTGAGTGGTTGTTTAGCGGTTTCGTAGTGCGCTGTTCAGCCCCCTTTTTTGAATCCCCATTTCAACACACAGTTGGTGCCTAAGTGTTTGAGGAGAGGTAGGGGGGAAAATGACTGTGCCGTTGCCTGTTTTCTGAAACTTTTTCCCACAGAGCTGTGGCCTAAGTGAAAATGGGCTTTTGCAGGTCTCCTGCATCCTGGCTCTCCTTGGCGCACTGAGCCCTGCAGCCATGTTTACCATGTGCTTTGTTTTCTGTTGCGCTTTCCCCAGCAGTGAGCATCGTACAGTCCTCCTGTACGGAAAATAGCACCATCTATCCCTTGTCATAAAACCTGTCTTTTCTTCCTGAAATCTGTCCTTTATTAAGTTGTTATTCTCTTCCTTAGATCTGTTGCTCCAAGGTCTGCTCCTGTGCTGATCGTGTTCTCAGCCAACAAGCCTGTCCGCGGAGCTTGTTGGCAGAATTCTTGGAGCCATCCAGAAAAGAGCCAGAGCTTGATACTAGAGCTTGCTTGTAACCAGCACCAGCTTCTTCCCTTGCAGAGTGTGTGGTTCAGGGCTATGGGTAGATTTGGTTTTAGTCTCTACAGCCCAAAGAAGTTAATTTTAAAGCAAGACACGGTTTGTCCACCTCTGAACCTTTTCCTGAGAAAGTGTAATAAAACAACATGTTCTTTTTCAAGCAGACTTGAATTGTTACTTGTTCTATCTTAATCTTTTGATAAGCTGGAAGTCTGATTACTCTGTCAGGTTTGAGAGAGCACTATTTTCAAAGTAATGTTGTTTGATCTGAGTAACAGTGATAGCATCGTGCCTCTTAGGTGTCCAAACCACATGATTCAAAACTGAAGTTGTGAATTGCTCTAACATGCAGGCGTAGAGTAGAACAGCTTTTTACCACCGCTTGTCATCTTTGTGATGAAGCTGCATAAAGGACAAAGAAAAAAATCACTTAGTTGAGCGCATAGGGGGGGTTTCTTGCTGTTAAATGACTCAAACTGGAATTTGATCGGGAGTTTAGGGGGTTGGTGGTGTTACTCCTGTAAAATGCGTCGTGGGATCTCGAGTTGCTCGCAGGACAGCTGGAGGCTTATGACAAGGGTTCCATCAGTGTCATATCTCCAGACCGCGATTCAGCACTGAGTCAGAAAGGAAGGTTTCTGCTTGCTGTACCGTTGTTTAGTCACTCTGAGCAGACGTCACCTTCCTGCATGGTCTTATTTTTCTTGTGGTCATAACTGAAAGCTGGTGTTGACATGTGCTCGATTAGGAAATCACCTTCAGCCATCACTAAAACAGTCCCTGAGATAGTATGACATTGCTTGGACACCCCACCCCATCAGCGATTCCTGTAACTGAGTAGAGAGACCAGTTCAAACAGATACTTGCTTTGATGGTGAAGCTTTTGAGCTTTCTCTTCACTTGCCGCACCCCTGCTCCCGCGTTACAGATGCATGCCGGCCTCTGCACTCCTTCTACTCAGCAGGGTGCCTTGCTCCTGGGATCAGTCGCTCTTCTATCGGTATGTAGCATTGATATAAGAATCCCCAAGGACAGTTTTGTTATCGTCTTTGTTCCCGTTTGACCTGCCATGGTTGGGAATAAGGTAGTAATTTTATGTGCTTTCAAAGCAGAAGCATGCTTACTGGCCTGGATGCATATAATTTTGTGCAAATTCAGAAACTTAGTAGTCGTGGACCATCCTTTTGCGCAGGAAGACATCCAGGCAGTCTTGGGTGCTTACAAGCGTAATCGGACACTCTGCGAACATTAGACCATGGAGAATGGATGGAGGGAGCAATCCCGCCATTCCTGTGTCACTTGTAGCTGCAGAGCTGGCAGGCAGGAGTGTTAGAAATGCAGTAGTTTGTCTTGTGATGGGGAAAAGAAAAAAGAAATTAGCTTCTTATTTTAATTCGTAATGGGAAGCATCCTGAGAATAATTCAGTGCTCTCATTGTGTCTTAAACTCCTGATATTTCTGGGATGGTTTATCTGATTGGATTGCAGGTTGGATAGTGCTGATGTTACCCTGGATGAATCTCCCATACTCACTTTCATACACACTTCTCAAGAGCGAGTAATTTATTTACAGTTTGTGCTTTCTCTAAAGCTATGCTGGAACATCTTAGAAGCTTGCTCTGCTTAGCAGTGTTTGAATCTGCTCATGAGACATATCACAGTAAATCTGTTTATTAAGTGTCTTCTGCAGGCAATATCTGTTCAACTTGAGTTGTGAAAATATACTCAAATTATGTTTGTTTCCTAAATGTAACATGACTTTTTCCCCTTTCTCAGTAGACTACACAGAGCAGCCAAAGCTCTTGAAGCTCATGCAGACCTGCCTTGAAGAACACCACAGCTATTGTATCAACGGGCTCTGTGCTTTCCACAGCGAACTGAGGAAACCCATATGCAAGTAAAGAATACTGCTCATAAGTATCCTTGTTAGAAAATAACAACAGTAGCATTGTTTCTTTGTCTGCTACATGTTGTTAATGTAATGTGGGTAATTTGCAGCGGAGCACAGCTTTCCAGTGACGGTCAGGTATTTGCAGGCTGAGAGTTTGGCACAGGCTTGAGTGCTGTGGCGGCTCAGGACTGTTAATGAGGCAGTAGTGCTGTGCTAGGGTTATACTAAGGAGGGGAGAGGGAAAATTCACAGCTTGGTAGGTCACTGCCATGATGGCATATCAAATCACAACTGCTGCTAGAGTGAGTAGTAGAGGAATAAGTGAATTTTCACTCTGGGCACAATGAAGAGGGAAGGATCTTCCAAGATGTCAGCTGCAGCTCCTTTATTCCACAAGTACTTACACACCAATTGGGACTATGGTGCCCTTAAAATTTTTTAGGGTTCATGTTGGGCAGCTTTGGCCTTTGGAGGCATTATAGCAGCTAAGGATCAGCAGAGCACAGTGCTCTTCATCCACACCCTCCGCGATGAGGGTATGTTTAGGCTGCATTTGCCGCTGTGGCTGCAGTACTTGAGCTAGCTTTAAACGAGATAAACTGGGGCAACTGGTAGTCTTGGTGGAGCGAAGAGGTACTGACCTAACACTGGATTCAGTCCATCCTCATTTAGGTTTGTTTTAAATTGGTTAAAAATAATGAAAAGTAATGTGTTTCTGAAACTGAAATACAAAGCGTAAGAAGCTGTGAATAATTTTTGCACGGTGTATATTTATTTTGTAGGTGCCTTGCAGGTTACAATGGAGAGAGGTGTGAACATTTAACCCTAAATTCATATGCACATAATTCTTATGAACGCTACATTGCTGTGGGAATTGGTGTGGGAATACTGACAAGTGGGATACTTGCTATCATCTACTGCTACGTAAGAAAGAGGTATGGGAGATACGTAACCTTCTGATTACATTCGTCTGAATTAAAGCAGGCAGGAAGAAATTATGCAGAGTTGTGAGGGTACCGGGAGCGTTGCTCTTGCTTCGTACTGATCTGCGGTGTGATCTTAAAGGAGCTGACGCTCTATAGCTCTGCTTTGTGATCTGCCAGTCACGTGAAACAGTGCGATTGTCTGGAACAAGGGTTTCATTGGAGCTGCCTAAAGCAGTTAGGCGATGAGATTTAGGTTCTCTTGAGACTGCTGTGGTTTTAGATTTGTCTGATTAAAATGACTTGTTGTCCATTTTAGATGCAGGAAATGGAAATCACCCTACAAAATCTGCATGGGCGAGACGGCGTTGTGAAGATGTGGCATTGGGACACTTACCAGTTCGCCTGTAAATGAGAGGAAGTTCTGCTGGGAAGGCCACCCCGCTACATCTGTCAGGTACCCCAGCCTCGCTGATGAGGTGAAATAAAGGGAATGACAGAGCGAGTACATGAAAGGAACTCCTGCAGGACTGATGGGCTCCATTCACTTTTGAAGAAAGACTTCCTCTTTTTAGTAAAGGTTGCTAGATGAGCAGGTCCAAACAGCTAAGGATACTTGCAGCCCTCTCAATGCTCTCCTGTGGTTGGTATTTGCGGAGGGGAGGACTGGTTGGTTTTAGCTGTTTTCAGTCATTTCAAGCCCTAATACAGTGTTCTGCTCTGGTCTTTTCTGTCTTTTTTTTTTTTCTTTTTTCTCCTCTGGAGGAAAAGCACAACCTATTTCACAATGCGGTTTTATTCTGAACATCACGTGCTGACAAGAAACCATTTGGGTTCTAATTTCAGTGTCTGCTGCCTATGTGTGTGGATAAACAGCCCTCTTCCAACACAGCAGTTATCTTCAGTGTGCTAAGCAAAGCATAGGCTTCTGTTGCAATAAAGGACAAAATCATAAAATGCTTTGGACTGAGGAAAATGGATGGCTCTCAAAGCTTACTTAAACTTAGGAATAGAGAGTAAGCAATTCCTGGAAAATTAGACCATGACACCTCTGGGCGTGGCAAGTTCTTACTATTTCCATAAGCAAAGGAATCAGACATCTTTCTCAAAATGGATTATTGAGTGGGCTCATGACAAAGAACTCTACTCTTCCCTGACATCGGGTAACGGCTCATGAGATTGACGGAACTTCAGGCAGAACGTTACCTTGCTGCGCTGTGATTTCAGCACAAGACTTCAGTTGCTACCGAAGCTGGAATTGTTATGAAACTTCAGTATAGCTTTGCCCAGGAAACGGGACTGTCTTTATTCTGTTCTCACATTATGTGCGTGATGCGACCACTCAAATAAGAAAGAAATGACCATAGGGATTTTGTTGCACCCTGGACAAACACATTACATATAAGATGCTTGTTTTTCTTCATCTTGTCTATGAAGAATCATAAAGGTAAAAAGATTTTTGTTCAAGGAAAAGGGAAGAAAAATGGTTCTGAAGACGGTGGCACTAACTGTGACTTCTCACTGACAGGTGGAGCGTTTGCCAGTGCTGATGAGACTGGAGATGGCTCTAAGAGATTTTCATTTCATGCTGTTGCACGTCGTAGATGCATCTGCTATGCACAGTCATCTACGAGAAACAGGCAGTTAGGTACTTGGCAATTTGATGGGGTGATATAGGCTCCTAAATTTAGGTGCCCTGGTGGAAAGCTCAGTTTCTTTATGTGAATCAGTTTTCACAACAGAATACATGTCATTTGTTGAAAAAATCCTGTGTATTTGTGAGACTACAATAATAATACTGAAATGTATATGAAAGAGTGGGTTTTGAAAAGGTAAATGTACATTTGGGACTCGAGTGGTCTGAAGTTCAGTGGGCTTCTGGCACAGGGGCATGCTGGTCAGTAGCTGAGTCATCTTGGCTCTCCATTTGATACCAATAAATAAAACGTCACACGCTGTTTGGTTGGAGTCCCCATGGAGCACACTGGAGCAAGCGACACATGCATACACCGAGAAAGGATTGTTGGTGAGGAGCTGGACGGAGACAGAAACCAGTCCTTTCCTCTATGCATTGACATGAGCGTTTTGTAAGAGGCATCGAGCTGATTTTCCAACTCTCGGCCTTTTTGTTTTCTTCATTTCAAGTTAAATCTTCAGAGCTCTGTATTTTTAGCTCCTTTCCATTCTTCTGACCTTTCCATAGTACCCACTGAGAGACAACTGCTGCTCTTCACAATTTCCAAGTTAGCTTTCGGTAGTTGCCCTAATGTTTTCTGTGTCCCACGTATGTAGTGAGAGTGCAGTTAGATGTTAATTACAGTCTGCGCACCCACACACAGACATATAAAAAACACCCCTCGCACACGCTGGACAGACTGAATGGAAATACCTATTAGAAACATGCATGTCATCAGGAAAACAAGGGTGAGAGATCTTTCTCCTCGATCTTGAAGAAAACTTTAGAGCTACGTAGGCCAAAGGATGAAAAGCTTCAAAGCTTTTGTCATGTGAGTGAATTTCTTTCTCCGCAGTGAGTTGACGCTTCCTGCATGTGCATTGCGAGCGCTGCATTCACTTGTAGAGGACCAACCCTTCTGTCTCGTGGAGGCTGCACCTTCGAGCAGACATGCACAGTAACCTAATTTGCTCAGGCTATACGTGCAGTTGTTGAAGGGGTTCTAAGGGCAGGAGTTTAAACAACTGGACTTTCACTTGTCCAAAGATAGCTGTCGGGGAGAGATGGATTTTGTTTGGTTTTAATCATTTGCATCTCCTTTTACTAACCTTTTTGGTACCCTTTACGTACCAGTGGCCTGGCTTGCAGGATATGCAAGTGCTGCTTCAAAAATATTACTCTTTGCAGTGAGACATCTGTACCTATAGAAACAGACAGTGACTTCCTCTTTTCTTAATGTTTGGTTAACCATAACTTGAAAGGAAGGTTTATTTCAAAACCACAATTTTACAGAAGACTAAATAGCGAAAATATTTTCGTCTAGTTTGCTGTGTGGTCCAAGGCAGCTTTGAGAGGGCCGCCAGTCAAAGTTTGCTGAGATTTTTCTCCTGGTGAGAGAAAAGCTCAAGACCGAAACACCAGCAGAATCTGTGCCATGCAAAATGAGACTTTGTAGGGGCAGAGTGAGAATAAAATGGAAGACAAAGATGGGAAGAAGGAAGGCAAAGGAGGGCTTTGCTTTATTTTAGTTTTTTTTTTCCAAGTGGTATTGAGGCTTCCAGAAATGGGTTACTTGCCACCTGGGTGCTGAGGTACAACCTCGGAGCAGGCTACCAGCTTCTTAGATGTCCAAGGCTGGTGGCATCAACACAGATGACAGCTTTCTCTGTCAGTCTCAGTGTTTACAGGCTGTAGCCCGTGTGGGAGAAGAGTGTTGTCATTGCAGTTTTAAGGGATTTCATCAGGCCCCAGCTGTGTTTGAGGCATCACTGCATGAATGAATCACTCTGCTGTTTGATGCAGTGACCCGGCTGAGGAAGTCTGCGTTGTCTCAGATTGCTTCGTGGAGTCAGCCGTGCTGAGCCCTGCCTTGATAAGTGGCAGATGCTACTGGGCTAGTATGGTATGTTGCTGCTTACAGTGCTGAATTTCCTGCAGAACTGGCTTGTCAGAGGATCAGGATCATCTTTCCTGGCTCATTTATCAGGCTCAGACTCCTTCTGTAATGGCATAATTAAGAGTCGTAAGCTTCTGCTTCCTATTAGCTGCACGTGCCAAAAACTGTCATTTCCAGAGGAGATCCTGTGCTTGTGCGGCTTTTAGGCAGTCCTGCATCAGCTTTGTTGGGGCACAAGCTCAGCATGGCCAGGGGAGAGACGTTAAAGTCTGGGACCTGCCTTTGCAAAGGACAGAGCACTTGCCCTGTGTGTGATCCCGGATGGTGGAACCACATTGGCTTTTCCTGCAGCACATCTCTCAAGCCTAGTTGCCCTTAAGCCACCCAGCCCTCTACCCGCTTCCCTGGCATCTGCAGTCACCATGCAGGTGTCCTTTGACACCCATTTTCGATTGAAGTGCGTGGGTGGCCTGCAGTTTACCTGATCCCAGCAAGGTCTGTTTAAAATGGCGAGATGCAAACCTGTGGAAAAGATGACTGTCCTTTCAAAATACTACTTTTAATCTTGGAAGGAAGTGTAAGGAAGTGTATCGATGGCTGATGTTCGGAGTACACAGCGTCCCTGTCCTGCCTGCCTGCCGGCCTGATCGGGGTGTACTGGTGATGAACAGCAGTGCCCTGGATGGCACACAGCTGATTCAGCAATCTGAGCTACAAGGGCACAGGAGCAGCCAAGCCACTGGCCCATCTATTCCGATAGCCAGCCAGCGACTGCAGACAGTGCCAGAGGCTTCTGGAGAAGGTCTTAGAGATCTGGTGGCAGGCAGGTAGGTAGGAGGCAGTTTGCCATCAGAGAAGGCTTTCTCTTATTCTCAGTAACCAAGAGTATGTTTTGCATAATGGCACAGCAGGGTTTGTGGCTCTTCCCACTTACTATGGCAGCCTAGCTTCTTCTACTGTGTATTAAAAGTAAAAAAACTGATTTGTGCTCATGTGGCTAGCACAAGGCTAACTAGCATGTGGTCTGAGTGTAAGTGCTGGGATGTGTTTTAAGAACTAGTTGTGAAACTAGTTACTTGCTAGTGACTGGATTTTATGCAAAAAAAAAAAACCCAAACAAAAAAATCCAACCCCAAAAAAATCATATGGCTCTCAGCAAAATTTTATAGCTTGGTCATTCTTTACACCCATTATATGTTTTATGTAATTTCTGGTCCATGAAATACACTGTAGTTGGAAAAGCATCCCACAGAGGGAAGGCTAATGTGGCAAAGTAATGGATTTAATAATTAAGTTCAGGATAGCTCCCATGACCCCTGAAGCTTGCAGTCCTTGATGGGTTTGCCTTTAGAGCATCCCTATGAAGCAAGACAGTGCTTTGGGGAGGATGTGCTGTGCAGAACTAAGACAGGGAGGGATAAAAGTCACATGAAGGAGAGGCATCAAACTTTCCAAATCTGCTGGTAGTGCTGTAGGGAACAGGTGATTCTTCTGCTCCTTTGAGTTCTTTTAAGAAATGGTTCTGTAGTAGATCAGTAATACATTAGCAGTTTTGAGCGAGTTGGGAAAAAGTGATCGGTCTTGGTAAAATGAAAGTTTGATGACAAACAGCGAGAGTTTCTTTTTGAATATTCATTTCAGCTCTCTATCTTGTATGACAGGAATGCAGGTTTTCTGTATTTTAACTTTTGGAGCTATTCAGAAAAGTATCATGACAAAATAGAAATGCTTGAAATAAGACAATTTGCATGATGCAGATAAATAATCTGAAGACTGTATTCAGTCAACTCCAGCCCATCATAGGTAGGGTCTTCAATAGCCCTGCTCGTTTCAGTACCTCCTGGCGTGGAACCGAACAGCTTCCTGGCAGTGGGGTAGCCGAATCCAGCCTCTAGAACAAAAGCACGAAAAACGAGGAGTTGGGAAAAATGTACTGGTTATTGCTTGTATTTCAAGGTGTCACTTTGGTGGCCCGAAGGTACCAGTGAGCAACTTGACCTGCTGCCTGAGAGACTGAAAGTGCTGTCTGCGCAGCTCAGGGCTCTGTGGTCTCTCTACGTTGCAGAGCTGTGGTGGCGTCTGCAGTGATGCGTGGCTGCTCGTACAAGTCCTGTCGTTAGCCTTGCTCCGAAGAGGGAAACACCTCTAGAGGTCCCTGTTGTACTATAAATCCAGGAAATCATTTGGGACTCCTTCTTTACAACCAGTTAACAAACAAACAAAAAGAAGTGCAGGTATTCATTAAAATCTCAGTGTAAGTAGTCATTAATTATCACGACAGCAATAAAATCTTGTACTATGACTAGACCTTGGGCTGCTCCTACTCTCGCTGAATCGAATGGGAGCAAGAGCAGGCTCTGTAAGAAGCAGCCCTTAGCAAGCTGAAGGAGGCGTGACAGCACAGCCCACACCATTGCTTTGTGCAGAGGAGGAAAACGTTTACTGTACTGTTGCTGAGAGCACTGTTAGTGCCAGGTCCCTTTTGCTTGTTACTGCGCAGATGGGAAGAGCAGGCTCTCCCGGGGCTGCTGGGGCACAGAGTGGTTTTGGTTGAGAGCAGAGTTTGACTCCGTCTGTGAGCCCATTGCCTCTGTGGGCCAGCAGATCCCTAAATGAGAGGTTAGATAACTGCAGGGAGATGAGGTGAATGCCTGTCTTCTAGAAGGCGGGATGAAATCATACGGGAGGAAATAGGAGCACAGAAAAGGGCGAGTTGCTTTATCTAAGTTGGCATAGACCCTGGGCCTTTGGCCTACCCATCCAGGATCTAGGCGAGCTTTCTCCTGTTTGCAGACCAACATTTTGCCTTTATATTTAAGGGAAACAGCAGAGGCCTGACGCCTAAGGCCTGGAAAGAGAGCCAAGGTGTTGTTTGCTAGGCTTGGTGGACATCTTGTTAGTGGAAGGATAGGAGTTGTTAGCACCTAAGTCTAAATTTAATTTTTGTCCATCTTGCTGGGCCTTCAAATTGATAAATGTTCGTATAGAAAAGGAAGTCAAAATGTAGCTCTGGACTCAGTTTTCCAACTCATCAAAAGGTCAGAGGTACTGAAATTAGAGGTTTTGATTCCATGTCTAACGTTGAGTCACTTATACACTAATTTTTAATGAAAACTTCAGGTTGAATTTATCTGGTGAATGGCAGTGAACAAGTTTCCGTGTAAAGATTTCCTAGTGACGTTTCTTTTTAACGCTCTTATGTCCTCTAATAAGCAAAAATACTGTTTGCTGTATTTTGAATATTCAGATGTCAAGCTGTGGTTCCTGGTCATGACTGACCAAAGTGCAGCATGGCAGCATTGCCATTGACTGATTAGAGACAGGCTGATGGGGACGCAGCATGGGAGGGCTTCCTCGGCAGGGTCCGTCTGTGAGCCTGGAGCTGAGTGCCGGTACCTGCTCCTCCGACCTACATTGCTCCTGAAAGCCCAGTCTTTGGAGTAGCCGTTGCTGTTTGCAAATTGATCTGCCATCCCCTTCAGCTTCCCAAGGCAAGGAGCCATGTTGTGATCCAGGGACAGGAGTGTTAGAGCTTTGTCACTGTCACTCCGTGAAATACGTTATGTTCTTTGATTTTTTTGGCGTTGCTGTTTGGGGTCTTTTTACTGGGGAGGAATGCAAGAACCCTTCCTCTGTCTTCCATGTGCCAGACTGGTGTGCAAAAATGCCTCTCCGTAGCTCCATCTGACAAGCAGCACAGCCAGGGCTGAGACATGAGAGGACAGGGCCATGCTTTGCAAGAGCGTCTGACTAACCCGGGCAAAGCTAATTTGTTTGACATCATTTCTGTACGTAAGACTAAGTCTGTTTGTGTCCCATTGTTATGGCAAATCCCATGATGAACTGCATTTTATTGACTACTTCTGGCCATATGACAGAGCCCAGCAGCAGATTTGAATATGAGCACTGTTGCAGGAAGCTGTCTTAATAGATACTAATTCAGAATGTAAAGGTTGCGGGGCAACAGATCGGCCTCGCAGGTAGCTGTGACAGCTTTACGTAACAGGGAGGACCTGGACACTTGGGTGCATCCCTGCTTTGCGAGCTGGGCAGCCCGGCACCCATGGGGTGGGTGAAGCAGGCTGAGATGAGTCAGTGGCAGGCAGGGACAGCGAGGGGGGACCTTGAGTTACAGGCCATGCCATTATGCAGTAACATGCAGTGTTTAGCTAATAGATTTGTGCCTTTTTTTTCCTTTTTTCAAGGCTACAGCATCACTCATTGATGTGTGTTTATTGGAGGGATGCTGTTCAGGAAGAGAAACACAAGGAGGCCCCCAAGTGGCCTTATCTGCGTTTGTGATTTTTGGAAACTCTTAGCATCTAAAGTGTTGGTTTGTTGGGTACAAGTCTTTGAAGCTCTGCCACAACACTTTGTAGACTTTAGCAGCTTAATCTGCCTTCTGTCTCTAGCAGTGCAAGCACTGAAGCTTGACAAGCTGGGATTTATCATCATTGTAGATGTAGGCAGGGGAGGGAGAGGAGCTGCTGGCAAGGGTGGAAGATGCTGCAGCTGGACTTCTGAACGGGAACGTTGTGCCTGTCCTGTCCAGATGAACAGGACATAGGTATGTGTCGGTCCCGATCTTGGCTGCTTTCAGTGAATGCAGCCTTACTGATGCTGGCGGTGTTGGTGTTGATCTGTGAGTGCTGAGGATTTCCCTTACAATGGATAATGCGGGTCTAGCCGGCCTGTCTTTATACTCTTATTTTATCTTAATTGAACGCACTGTTTCCATTTGATTAGGCTATGGGGCCTCGTCTTTCTGTTTGACTTGAGATCAGACCAGGGTCCGCACAGAGGATCAAATGCTTTGATACCTGGTGGCTGTAACAGAGTGGTGGCTGTGAAAACCTTCAAGCAGGAGTTAGTGCTAATTTCTCTTGATGCCTTATTCTCAGGGGGATGGTGAATTGCAGAACCATAAATTTCAAGATAAGCGTGAACAAGAAGACAAAGGCAAGTTGAGCCTGGCGGAAGGCGCTGTGCTTAATGAACCTGTAAAATCAGTCACTTCCAACCTCATCCTGTCAAACAAGTCAAAAGAAACTGAGTATTTCAAAGCAAAACAAAGTTCAAGATCCAGAACTACATTTGGGGACAGCTGAGTAGTTCCAGTAATGGCAGAGTAAGATCTGTGGAATGTCACGGGAGATGCTTATCTCACAGCAGCAGCCCCTGGTTCAGCTGTGTTCTGGTCTCCTGCTTATGCTTTTACAGCTGAACATCTTGTAGCCCCTGCGTGAGCATGTGCAGCTCGGCTTACGTAGCCTAAACGAACAGCTCTCAACGTTCCCTACTGGATGTGTGAACCCCGGTTAAGTGAACGCAGGTCCCAGCAGTAGAGCTGGCTTTGGTGGCTGTGTTGCAAACCCCTTTTCAGTAGTTCATGGGCTGGTGGTGCAAAAGATGTGATAGAGCAAAGGCACATCTGATTTTGCTCTGGTCACCAAGCAGGCCGAAAGTTAGCCCTCTTACAGCAGTGCCCGTGGCTCTCATAATTGGGAATCACTTGCATGAGCTCCCATATGTATCCAGCAGCTAGATGTTAAAGCACGATGTCTTCTCATTTTCCAGCTATAGGTGATTTTGTAGCTCTTAACTGCCCATGGATGAGTTCTGTGGTGTCTGCTGCTGCTCTTGAAGCAGTGCCCTTTCAGGTGTCCGGGTTTACTGGAGTGAACCGGCACACTGAGATGCAGGCAGGATTCCCTAGTTGCTGAAAGACAGGAAATTCTCTTGCCCTTTCCCCTTGCCTTGTTAATACTTCTCTTGACTTTTTGGATGGCATGTTCACGGCTTCTCATGTGCAAATACGTTTGAAAGTTCTTCTCCCTCAGGCGTCTCCTGAATTCCTTCCTCCATCACTAACTACTTTTTCCATCAAGATTACAGCAGCAAAAAAATGTTCTCTATGGACTAGGTGCTCCCCTGTGCATGAAAAATGTGTGCAGGAGCCAAGAAACAGCAGGAGTTTCTCCCTGATTGTTTCCAAGAAGAATGGGGAGTGACGCAGGCAAAGGACATGACCTTACACCGACACACACGTGCTCTGAGGCCTGCATAGAGGTGGCCGTGACCTCAGCGAAACCATGAGTTCAGGGGTAGTCGGACCGAGTGTGTGGCCCCTCACATTCCTCTCTGACCTTCGCCTTCTGGTCCAGCGTGGTTCCTTTCAGGTTTGTCTTTCCTGGCCTGCCCAAAGCAGGTGTCCCCTCTTCCCACCAAGAGCAAGTGCCTCGATGCGGAAGGGAAACATGTAGGTTTGCTCTGTGTGGAGATCGTTCCCTTGAACTGGGTATAGGGGAGACCTGCAAAGGTGCATTTTAACCCCGGTCCTGAGCTCTGCCAAGGGCTGAGCTGACGCCCCTGAGAAGAAACTGCAAGAAGTCTCGTGGAGCTGGGAGGAAAGGTGGAGCAGGTCCTTGCTTTACTCTCCTGGTGCTCAGGGCACATTTGCACTGGTTTGACCTCCTCAGTTCATTTATGCAGAGGGAAGATAGGCCTGTGTGGGGTACCACTATAAACTTGTCCAGTGCCCTCTTGTAATTCAGGTGCCATATTCAAACTGCAGCCTGGAAGGTCTTTAAGGGGTATTTATGGTAGTGTGATTGCTTTTAAATCATTAAGTATTTGTGAAATGTAGCAATTGAATGCCTCCACTGAAGGCTTTTCAAGAGAATTAATCATAAAGTTGGAAACTGTGATTTTCCCAATTAGCTCTGGCCTAACTCCAAGCCCTGCTGCAGGCTATAGTAAAGCATCTGTTGACTGCAGTGGATGCAGAATTGGGCTCCTTGCACCATCTGAGTCCATGGGTATTAAGGCATTTGTCTTTTAAATGCCATGGGATTCTTAAAAGTTCCCGTTGGTGATGTTTTCTTTAGTGAGAAGTCCCCTGATATAAGAAGAGCAAGGGAAGAGAAGCTAATATGCTAGTCAGCAAGAGCAACTCATAAATGTAAACGTGCTTTGAATATTACTAGAAGGTGGAGGCATCCTCCCTGGGCAGAGGAGAAAACTTGGGAGCACTTGACTATGTATGAGCACAGCTTGGATAGAGCCGGTTGAAATCCTGGGCATTTTTCCGTGAACTTCATTAGGCTTTGGAGCAGACCGCAAGTGGCTCGTGGTTCCTGTGACACAGGAGAATCTGGGGGTGTCAGTCGCGTCTGGGCCCCCGCCTCTCCTGTGCATGCAGATGAAGGTGTAGCAGGATTAACATTGTCGATTTTGAGCAGTGACTTGTGAAGTAACACCTGAGAGCAGCAGGAATTAGGCTTTGTGTGTTTTCATAGGATTTTTATATCAGCTGGATTTTTATATCCGTTCTTCATGCCTACCACAGGACTTCTGGAGACTGTATACATTATCCGTAATTTAAGTGAATTAAAGTGAGAGTGCTTCTCTCCTTCAATGCAAATACTTGTATCTATTTGTTTTGAAAGAAAACATGACATAGATATGAGCCAAATTCCCTTTGTCTTCAAAACATTTGAATACACTTGTTTAGGAATGTTCATTGCTTTGTTATTTGCTCCTTCTTCCTTCAGCACTTTAGCTGTGTGCTGCCACGCGCAGGATTTGTTATGCCAAACGATATTTTCTGTGACCAGTGTCTAGTTGACGTGGAAATATATAGCCAAATATTGACAAAGGTGCCCTGTGTGTATGATAGAAAATCTCTGACTTTAATGTGCATACCATACCTTGTGCTGATAGAGAGCTGAGGCTCTGACTTAGAGGTGTTTGGTAATGTTGAACAGCAAGTTTGTCTTTTATTTCTCATAAAAATAATTGTTGTTAACCTAGAACTCGGGTTCATGAAGATCACTACATGTGCAGAAAGCTCTGCAGAAAACATCCCGCTATTCTTGAAAGAACTCAGTTAGGAAAAAAACACCCCAAACGCAAAACCCAGCAGTGCGGGGGTGAGTTGGATCCCATGTGCCCACTGCCGTGCCCGTCCGAGCCCCATATAGGTGTTTGGAGAGAGGGGCTCTGCCGTGGCAAATCTGGATGCAGAAAGATACAGATCAGGGCTTGCTTTAGTCCAGTCCTTTCCCCATGTTAAATTCCCCCAAGGTTTATGGTCCTATGCAGAATGCAAAAATCGTAATTAATAGAAACAATACCAAATCACAATTCCATATGATTTAATGCAAGTCACTGCCAAAGAAATCCAAGCAAGGGTTTCCACGTATCACGAGGAATTAGATGGTACAAAAGAAGCTTGCGTCTGCTTCAGGGGGCCTGGTATTTCAGAAGCTTGAGCTCAAACACGGGTCCATCTCATGCTGTAGACCTAAATCTCTCTCTCTTGTAAAGCAGCAGGGTACCTGGGTACAAGATATGAGCTAAAAGTTTAGTCCTTACCCTTAGACATATGCTAAAGGTGAGGAAGCAGCAAAGGGGAAAAGCATGGACTGATTGCCTAAGACCACCATGCACAGCATGTGACGTGTCCCAACTTGCCGAGTAAATGGGCCCAAGGGACCAAGTGCCCATGACATTTGAATGTAATGACCTGACAGTTTTGCCACTCATAAATCTCTCTCTTTTAAATTTCATTCGGTCAGCTTTAAATTTTCATTCTCCCACAGCATGGATTGGGGCTGTAGCATCAGGAAAGGGAGTCTGGGAGAGAGCCAGTGCTACTCCAGCTCACCATCCCCGGAGGACGCGATCCGTGAGAAGAGCAGGAGTCAGGATCACGGGAGACTCAGTTACAAGGCTCTGTCTCCGCATGTGCATTTGGTAAGTTGCAGATGCTGTGCGTGCCTCCGTGCTACCATCAGAGAAGTATCAAAATAGCTACAGGGATGCCATGGGGATGAAAGTATTACAGACTGTGAAGGTAGTTGGTAGGTGCTGGGGCATGGTAAACCAATACTTAGTCCTTAAGTAACACTTGGCATCTGTAGACTGAAAACCGGTCTCGCCCTCAGCATTCACCGTGGGGGAAGCAAGCAGCAGCCAGCTGAAATTATACAGAGCCTTCGCTGGCCCGTCACACTGCAGAGCAAGTGGAGGCTTCTCTGCCTCTTGCTTTCGCTGCTTGGCCTCCTTCAGCCCTGCCATCCATAAACAACTGGGGGTAGTTTCGGGTGTTGCTAATTTTAATAAAGTGGTTTTAGGAATGTTTTGCCTCTCTGGAGCTTTCATAACATATACTAATGGAGGCTTTTGGCAAGAACAGTAAAGCAAATTGCTCCCACCCTCTCTTAGCATGCGGTAAGCAGTGTCTGTCCCAGCAGCCACGTGACTGAAAGTCTGAATGCAGCACAGCACCTGGTAAGCTGGGAATGCCCTTGTGAAACACCCAGGCTCTGTGTCCAGCAGAGAAGCGCCAGCCTCTGCCCTCCCACGCTCGCTTTGACCGTGATCTCTGCCAAGTCGTGCAGTTCTCGGGAGATGCTCATTTTTGATGGGGAATGTTCTGTCATTGGGGTTGCACATCCTTGCCACCGTGGTTGCCTCTAAGCCTTTATTTCCTTTGCTTTTGAGGGCTTGCATCAGACTTTCAGGCACTGTTGAACAGAGACGAGACATTTGTGTTTATCTGCTTACCTGGGAAGGGAAAGGTAAGCAATTTTTATGCTTTAAATGCCTCTCATATCTCCCCAAGGGCATTTAGTTATCTCGTTCCTTAGCTGTAGGTACACTTGTAGTGGGTGTAAGTCACAGTTTCCTCCTGCTTTATCTGCAAAGCAATCTGAGGCCCAGCTGAGTTCATAGTGCAATACACAGTGATTTACCTTAGAACAAGTAGCGTCAGGACTTCACACCGCTGCCTTTTCCTCATTGTTTTAAATTAAAGAAAAAGTTTATGGTCATTTCGTTTACAGCGAATACCTTTTTCAGGTGCGGATGTCTGTGTTCAGGTGGTGCTAGTGATGGGTTAGAGGTGTGAAAAACAGGCCCAACATTTCCCACTTGTGGTGGCAGCGGGAATGACACCAGAGGAGTCTGGGCCCCCACATGGGTACCGCCGAGGCAGCTCTTGCAGCCGGAGCAAAGGCTGCTCTCAGTGGCTCAGAGTATGTCAGGAGCGGTCCCTCCTACCCTCCGGTTCCTTTCACCCGAGTGACTGGCAAAGGAGGAGAGGAGAAGAAAACGGGGTCCTGTCTGAGAAGGTTTTGGTGACGCCAACCCCGCTGAGGTTATTCTGGGAATCAGACTGAAATGAGACATGTTCTGGTTTTTTCTTGCTTGTGACACAGCTTATGACTCATGTCCTTTTTACCAAAGTCTGGGGGAAGCGTGTGTGCAGGGGGGAGGAGAGGCAGAACGGGAAGGGCATGAAACGTAGGAAAGCTTATCTCGATGTCCCTGGAGTTTTGCGCAGGATGAACAAGACATGCAAGTCCAGTGCCTTTTTCTGGTATATACCGAGGACTGTTGGGAAGAAAAATCACCGCAAGACCACCAGATGCCAGTGTGTATTTTGGGCCAGGCAATCTTGGCCTTGTGCGCTACCATTCTGCCCAGTTGCTGTTCAGGATTGTAGTCAGACAAAGCAGCAAATGAGGGTGATGGCTGGAGGGCATTGGAACTGGGAGGTGGGAGAGGATGGAGATGTGCTGGTGACAGAGAAGACGTGGCTGGGAGATGGGCTGTGCAGCATCCAACTGGGAGCAAGGGGAAGAGAAAGGCTGGGTTTTAGAGTGGGCCCAGCTAGCAGCCAGCGAGGATATGCCGCTAGAGGAATAGGACTGCTTTGTGCAAGGAGAGCCTGCAAGGCAAGGGGAATGCAATGCAGCCACAATTCAGGGACAGAGACGTAGCTAAGGGTCTGTCGTGGCCAGGCCAGGGTAGTAAGCTGTGCCCTCTTTACCTTCAGAACTATCTTCAGCAAGGACAGTAACTTGGACTGGCTCGGACAGACAGCTTTTACTGCAGTGCACGGCTTGTCTGAGTATCTCTGTGTGGGAGATAGCATCTTGGATGGGAGCCTGTATATGTTTTCTGGTCAAGGGTACATCAGAGATAGGGATGTGGGTGCTGGGGGACACCAGCTTGACTCAGAGAAGCACTAAAGTCTATGGGGACAGTGTTAGGATTTGTGTAATGTCCAGACCTCAGGGGTTTGGTAAGAAATAGCTGTTAACTTCAAAGGGCACCAGGTAGCTGCAGCAAGATTTCTTTTAGGTGCAACGTGTTTGGAGACAGCAACAATATGCATACTTCGAGGACTCCCTCACCTGCCCAAATAGTATTTAAGGTTAGGTCAACTATTATTTCTTGAATGCTTTACTAGCATCTGACTTTATGCTAGCACAGTTGTAGCCTGGAGTTATCATTCTTTAAGGCACTTGTTTTGGATCTAAGGACATACTGTCACGCTGCTTTGTATCACTGCTCCCAGTAGTGGGTTATTCCCATATGGATTAGGAGTGACACAGCCTGGTACTTCTATTTCTCCTGTGCCAAGGGTTCTTATTGTTGTTCTTCTGTTACCTTCCAAGCTGGAGCTTCCCTCTGCGTGAAGGCAACTCCGCTATCCCCCGGAGCTAGCTACCTGGTCAGTTAAATATGTGCCCACCGGGGTAGCTGTACATTGCTTTTAATACAGGATTTAGCTGAGAAGGAAATTTCGGCCTCTCTCTAACTCCGCTGAGAGTCCTGAGGTGGACTGCTAAAACATGAGAGGTTAGTCTTATGACTTCTTTTTGAAAGATATTTTTAGACTTACTGCAGAAAATTTGCAGGATTATGGACAGGTATCTAATTATTGACCATGAAAACACCCTATTTCACAACGCCAAAGGAATTCCCAAGAGAATTTTAGATTTTTCTGTGAGCGTGTGTCTGTGTGTACATGTGTATGTCACTGTCTTTGTTCAGCTGGAGTGGAAGTTTATATGAAAGGGAAAAAAAAACCCTGCCTCTAGGTAAGATGCAGCAACAAATCTTCTGCGCTAACAACAAATCAGTTGAAAGAGGCCTGGGAGTCCTGGTGGACAACAGGATGACCATGAGCCAGCAATGTGCCCTGGTTGCCAAAAAGGCCAATGGCATCCTGTGCTGCATCAAGAAGAGTGTGGCCAGCAGGTCGAAGGAGGTCATCCTCCCCCTCTACTCTGCCTTGGTGAGGCTGCACTTGGAGTACTGTGTCCAGTTCTGGGCTCCCCGGTTCAAGAATCATAGAATCTTCGTGGTTGGAAAGGACCTTTGAGATCATCGAGTCCAACCAAACAACCTACAATCTCAGAAGGACAGGGAACTGCTGGAGAGGGTGCAGCAAAGAGCTACCAAGATGCTGAGGGGACTGGAACACCTCTCTTATGAAGCAAGGCTGAGGGATTTGGGTCTCTTCAGTCTGGAAAAAAGACGGCTGAGGGGGGATCTTATCAACACTTATAAATACTGAAAGGGTGGGTGTCAGGAGGATGGGGCCAGGCTCTTTTCAGTGGTGCCTGGGGACAGGACAAGAGGTAACAGGCACAAACTTGAGCATAGGAAGTTCCACCTAAACACGAGGAGGGACTTCTTTCCTGTGAGGGTGGCAGAGCCCTGGCACAGGCTGCCCAGAGAGGTGGTGGAGTCTCCAACTCTGGAGACATTCCAAACCCGCCTGGACGCGTTCCTGCTCTGGGTGACCCTGCTCTGGCAGGGGGTTGGACTAGATGATCTCCAGAGGTCCCTTCCAACCCTATGATTCCATGATTCTATGAACAAGAATTCAGAGCAGTGTAATTCCCTTGCTTTCTCTACTTGAATGAGAACACAGCATAAGCCTATGGAAAATGACGACAACAATAATGTATTATTTCTTTAATTTATATTTCCCAAGCAAATGCTCCGAAGATGTATCAACTCCACAAACAATTTGTAGGAGTCGTGAAGTGGAAGCATCGGTACGTACGATTAGAGGCAATTGTTGTGGTCACTTACAGTTGTGCAATGTTTCCAGTGAAGTTTTGGTAGAGAGACACTTACGGCGGGTGGGCATGTATCAAACTAACTGGTCTATTGTGAGCTTGCAAATACAGCTGAGGGATTTCCAACAGGATATTTACAAATTGTTAATGTCCTGTTTATGAAAACCGTGTAAACAATCGAAGGCCATTGCCCAAAGGCTCCGATGTTATTTAGATCTACGTAAAAGACAATTCCAATATTTGCAATGCAGTCGGCAACTCTGATGATATGTGACATGGTAATCAAAGTTGTCCCAATGTAATCAAATGCATGCAGCAGTGCGCAGCGCGTTGCATAAGAATGCTTTAGGAGAGAGGGGAAAGAGACTTTAGTATAGAAACCTCTTTTTTAGTTTAGTTAACCTATGTGCCCTTTAAAGTGGTTGATTTGGAAAGATGGGTAATTAGCTTTGCTTACAGCAGATCCTTCCTGGAAATCTCTCTCCTGCTTCACAAAAGGGAATGTTACAAGAACAAAACAGGGGGAAAGGTTGAGAAGCAGGGATGGAGGCAAAAGAGCGAGGCCATGTTCTGCACGGGCTCTCGCATCTGGCACATTTCACCCCAACCAGGCCATCTTCTGTGCTAACTCAATGGTCTGGTTTGGCTGATATGGGCCTGCTTGTGTGCTTGGTTTGGGCAGGGTAGGTTAATCTGGGCGTGGAGCTGGAACATGAGTGTGTTATGTATGAAGGGGTGACCTCTGCTGTAGGCATGCTGCAAGTCAGTGGCCAAAGGTGTCTCATCCTGAGCATCTAATGTGCAGGTTCTATTCGGACTCTTACAAAAAAGTCGTTTTCAGGGATGCCTGTTTTCTTTGAAAGTCCTGTGGAGGGACTGTTGTTATTGAGGAGTTTGACTAGATTGAAAGACCTACCTTGTGTTTGCCAGCTTTGGCTAATTGACCCTTATCCATAGTGCTTTCTTTTCCTTTCTTTCATGTATAAAGGACAAAGACCCCAACTGCAGGAGCATTCATCCAAGAACTGCCAGCCCTAGCTTAGTGCTGTTCTTAGTTTAATAACTGACACCAATCTAATTAAGCCCGGCCGTAGCCTTTGTCCTGTCCCACTTGATTTACACGCATGCGCTCTGAGTGTCATAAAGGAAATCTCATGCATCTCTTAAATAACATCAAGCTGCAGGAAAAAGGACGAAGGGGTGGATGTGTAGATACTATGCAGAGGTGTTATCCATGGAAGTGTCACGGTCAGCCGACTGGATGCTGACACCTCTCCCCCAGGACATCCAGGTGCAGATCGCACTCCTCGTTCCATCTCCCATGCACACAGCAGGCGACCAGCACCCTCCATACCCATGGGTGGAGAGGTAGCGACGAGTTCACGGGGGAGTGCGTCTAGGCCTTTGCCTCCCCTTGGCCCTCAAGCAAACCCGCAACTCTGTGCTGAGAGAGCAGAGGAACATGCAGGGTCTGAACACGTTTTATTTTGCTTTTTAGTCAGGGAGGAATGTAGGCTGCACTCCTGAGACGGGTTGGGGAGCAAGCAGCTCTGACCAGAAAACTGGGGTCTTGTCTCCTTCCCCGGTGGCTGATAGCAGCCAGACCTGCATATGTGGGAGGAAAAATCAGCGTTGCAGGCAGATGGTTACCACCTGTACTGGAGCTATCGCTGTCCTTCTCAGCCCCAGAGCGGCCTACAGTCTTTCCCTGGGGCTCCCCATTTGTACCCAGTCTGTGGCTAAGCTGGCTAATCCATGTCTTCAGCCTGTGACCTAGCGACAGTGTCTAGGGAGGCTTGGATACCTGAGGTGACGTTCAGACCATGGATGGGAGGAGAAGGTGACTGGAAGATGATTTCACATAGTCTGGGTCATCCCCAAACCAAACCCCAGAGGTTTCTGCGTACCATGTGACTCACGGTTGGCTCTCAGGGGTTGGTGGTACTAAATTCACCAGAGATCAAAGAACATGGAGTTTTATAGCAGGCTGGGCCCACACAGGGAAAAAACAGAATGGGAACGTCTTGTTGAGTGGTGCAACCCCAAAGTATTCCCCATCGGCTGCTTTCCCTTCTAGCCGCATCTCAGCAGAGAGCAAGATACGAACAGGCCGGCTCCAAGCTGATGCGAGCCAGGGGGAGCGCGGTGGCTTTTTTTAGCTGGAGTTGTAGGAGAGCTTCATGGTGGACCACAGTGTCCTAGTTTGAAATATGAGTGTGGTGATGAATTGGGCAGCCGTGTTTATAGGTTCCCTGGGGCAGGCTGTCTCATCACCTTTGCATGACAACAGCCAGCACAATAAAGGCCTGATCCTGAGAGCCTTTTTTTTTTTTTTTTTGGTCGCTTCAGTAATAGTAATGATTACCAGTAATTATCAGAACAGTAATGGGAGTGTCCCATAATGCCAGTGGATGGGGGATTTCCACTAAGTGCATCTGCTCCCATGCCTAGCGCTAGTTACAGGCCAAACAAATACACTGTGGACCTGTGCCTCTTTCCTAGATTTGGTTTCTGGAACATATGCTGGCTAAGCTGGTTTCAGGTGAATTGCTGTTTACTCCATCATCCCTAATGACACATTCCTCGTGGAGGGTGCTCCAGCTCCCCGTGCGCATGGCTGGCGTGCAGGTGACAGTCACCGCTGAGTTGCAGTCAAAATGTGGAGTCTGCGGATGGGTGAAGTCCCAGTGGCAGTGCAGGGCCTGGAGCACAGGGCGAGTCACAGCCCGGTGCTGCTGCTTCCGATTCAGCAGGCCAAGCACAGGAACTCTGAGGCTGGGAAATAGCCATCAAGTCACCCTTTTCTCTGCCCTTGCCTTGCTTTTATCTCCTCACCCCCTGTGGCAGTGAAAAGGGTGAAATACACTTGCCAAAGAGATTGAAGCCACTGTGGCTGAGGCCTGCGTAACGGCTCAGCTGATTGCCAAGGTTCCCAAATGGAGCAGGGGGGAGGCAGGGGGCTCTGCTGATCACCTGCGTTGGTCATGTATTGTTTTGGCTTTAGCGCAGGCCTTAGAGTCTAGCCCTGCTCCAGCCCAAGGCAGGTCTTTCCTTCCCTGTGACACTGGCACTCGTATGCAGAGTGTATTCCTCTTGTCTTCCCCAGGCTAGCACCAGCTGTCCAGATGGAGGACAGGGTAAGGGGGATGGAAGGTAGCGGTGGAGAGCCCATAGCTGGGGCTGAGTGCTGTGGTGAAAGCCTGACGGGAGCCGGTGAGTGCCTGTTGAGTCACATCAATCCCCACGGTGGTGGTTCTTGGTGTTGTTTCACTGGCCGACATGGATGTTGCTCTCACGGCGGAGCTATCGAGCGGATGTGCCACATGGTCAGCCACCAGGAACAAGCTTTCACATAACGATTTCAGTTATATTCGCCACTGGTCAGGGGTCTAAATGCTGCACCCGTGTGTACGGACGGTGAACCATCAGAGAGAGCAGTCTTCCTATTTACATGTATTGTATCTCACAGTGATGAACATTCGTCTTCCGGGAGAATGAAAAATACTGTGGAACAGGACTTTATGTACTTGAAAGAGGTGCTGATGGACACAACAACACACAAAACCGATGGGAAAGGGGCTGGTGTTCTTTGCCCAGCTTGCCTGCAACCTGCTGTGTGCTCTGGGGAGAACCACTTTCCTTCCACCTTGGTCCTTCTCATATGCTTAACAAGTCACTTGGAGCAAGGAGAAACAGTTACTAGATAGATGGGCAGTGATATGGGTGGGACTTGGTTTGATAACACCCTGTACAAGGGTACAAATAAAATGCTTGCACAGATTGGTTTAGCAGTGAGTAGAAGCAGAAGCCGTGAAAAGACTCCACAAGTGAAAAAACCTACAAACCCCTTGGAGGCTAAGAAATCACTGAGCATGGAGCACTGAGCTGTAATTAGGGAAGGGAAAACACCAGCTGAGCATTATGAAGTTCTTCCTGCCAGTGAGATGTGTTGAGCCATTCAGGAGTTGCCCAGGGGAGAGTAATGGAAATGTCGTACAAGCCAGAAGAATGAAGGTTTAAAAATTGCCCTGTAGGGAGCAATCCAGCATGGACTGGCAGATCTGCTGCCTTTTCATCTCCATCTTCTGAAACACGTTGAGATGGATGGGAATTAGCTGTTTGGGTTTTTTTTCTTTCTTTTTATCAATTGCTAGTTAATGCTGACCCGGGAAGTTGGCTAAGAAATCAGCGAATTTGGGGGGTTGTTTTTGGTTTTGTTTTATTTTTTGTTTTTTTTTTTTTTTTTAAACAGCAGAACATCTGTGTTGTGCAGTAGCTTTGACCTCACCCTGCATTAACAGGAAGAGGCATCAGCCACTTTCGGCCTTGGGGGCAGCATTTTCAACTCTCATAGTTTATAGGAAAGCTTGGTTGTTTAAGAACATTTGACCTAATTCATCCCTCACATACATGGCAGATTTGAAACTGACCTTTAGATGGACTAAGTTTGGCTCAGGGTTTTTCCTTACTCCCATTTCCTCCAGACTGCCTCATCTATGTATCCCACTTTAATCTATTCCCTTCTTAGGGCATTTGTGCTCACATGTGAGCCCCCTGCTTTTTACCACTTACGATTTTCACACTTAGTATTAATTTTCTGTAGTTCAAATGAAAATGCCGCATTCAAGTGAGCTGCACTCCAGTTAACCGTCTGATCTTTTGAGAGTGTTTTTTGAGGATCTCTTATGTTGTGCAGGGAAAGCTTGCTGGATATAAAAATTTGTCTTAACACACATAATGATGGTTGTACTCATACTGTTTTCAAAAATGCTGGCCTATTTTCACAAGAATTTATGAAAATGCTAGGTTTTCTTACTCTGTGTGTGTAAGAGTGCAAGGCTAGGAATGATTTTCTTCCAGTTTCAAGAATGCTTACTAATAAAATATATTGGTTTTGCAAATAGGTCTGACTCTCGACAGACAAAAACAATGCAGATCATCCCCACAACGGCAATGCATAAAACTGGATGCAAGTCCAACAGAGAGCAGCTAGAGTAAGTAGTATAGTCACTTGCTGTGTATGGTTTTAGATATGTAAAAACATATACATAAAGCAGTAGTTCCTTGCTATGAACATGTGTATTCTACAGCAAATCACCATGAGGAAAAGTATTTTCAAGCACAGAAAAATGTACGTTTCACCTATATTTTTTTCGCTCTAAGTTGAAAAGGGTATGTTGTTCATCGAAAATCCTCTGTGTCATCAATGACACATAAACTCATAGACAAAGCTCAATCCATACCCTTGAAATAATCACTGCTATGAATCTGCTGCTCTGTCCAAAAAAAAAAAAAAAAAGAGATGAATACCTGTGACGTTGAAAGAAGATTAAGCATAACACGGACTTCATCGAATCATAAGATGGCTTGGGTGGGAAGGGACCTTAAAGACTGTCTAGTTCTTACCTGCCTGCCCTGGGCAGGGACACCTCCCACCAGCTCAGGTTGCTCCAAGCCCCATCCAGCCTGGCCTTGAACCCCTTCAGGGATGGGGCAGCCACAGCTTCTCTGGGCAACCTGGGCCAGGGGCTCACCACCCTCACAGCAAAGAATTTCTTCCTAATATCCAATCTGTATCTACCCTTCTTCAGTTTAAAGCCATTAGCCCTCGTCCTATCACTACATGCCTTTGTAAAAAGTCCCTCTCCAGCTTTCTTGTAGGCCGCCTTTAGGTACTGGAAGGCTCCTCTGTCACTTGGAGAAGGACATTATCACCAATGCATTCCAGAAACCTCCTGAATTGCTTATGTCCTGCTGTGTTGTCCCTCCAACAGATATTGGGGTGGTTGAAGTCCCCCATGAGGACCAGGGCTTGTAAACGTGAGACTGCTCCTGTCTATAGAGGGCCTCATCTGCTCGGTCTTCCTGGTCGGATGGCCTGTGCAGACACCCACCGTAATGTCACCTGTCCCTGCCCTCCCTTTAATACTAACCTATAAGCGCTCAGTCAGCTCCTCGTCCATCCCCAGGTGGAGCTCCATGCACTCCAGCTGGTCACTGACATGGAGGGCAACACCCCCTCGTCCTGTTGTGCCTGTCCTTCCTAAAGAGCCTGTGTCCTTCCAGTCGGACGCTCCAGTCGCAGGAGCCATCCCACTTGAGCTCAGCTTGAGTTGAGCCTATGGACTTTGTAAATAGCGGTTTTCTTTAAAGATGGTGATTAAGCCATTGCAAGGTAATAAAAGCAAGTAAGTCTTTTGCACAAGGTCTTAAGGTATTTCCTCCTATACTTGTTACACTTTGTAAAGAAGATGATCCTGAAATGTCAAAGCATTCTGGGGGCTACTCGCTGGTCTGATGCCAAGTGCCATGAATCCATCATTGGCTTGACTTGGGTGTGACAGTTCACCCCAGCTGAAATTGAGGCCACCAGCCGAAATGTGCCCGGGATGCCGTGTTGCCCAATCAGTGCCACCTCTCGGCATTGTACAGGCATGTCGCTCCGTACGCAGGTCTGTGGGATGCGATGAATCTGCCTTAGAGTCAACCTACGGGTGCGGGGAGGCACTGCTCGGGGTGAACAGCCTCTTGGAAAATTGGCTCTTAAGGTGTGTATCGGCATTATTGAAAGAGGCGGCCTCCGCGTGGAAGAGAGGATGGTGAAAGCCTCCAGCAGGGATGCGGGATCACATACCGTGAGACAAAGGACATTGCAGAAAGATGAAATGAAGACGCCTGTATGATACTTGTTTTCCATACATTCAAATCTGAAAGAGGAAATTCCAATGAATTGCTCCAATTGTGTCAGTTACTTGGTATCTGGATACCGGTACAAGACTATAATTAAATGCTCTCTTTCAGAGGATAAATCATGCAGGAATTTAAGGGTGAAATTAATTATAAAGTGGAAGTTCTGCAGTGATGGTGCTTTTTAAGGCATCTGTGTGCCCACACACAGAAATGCTTTACTAATCGTTGCAGTTTCTTCCTTTACCCATTATGATCCCTGAAAGACCAGACAATAAAATCCTTAATAAGGGGGATCAGCCCCAACTAAAGAAGCAACGAAAAGAGTCGTGTGGCATCAAAAAAAGCTACCATCTGCTAATCTTAAAGTGGTGTACTGATTGTATGGGGGGAAGCCATGACCCTAATGCTTGAGGGGGGAAAAAGGCGACTTAGAGAAAGATTCCGGCTTTAACATGTCCCACTTACCTGTGGAGGATGAACTAAATATATAAATGGTATAAATAATAATATAAATGCTACTTTTGCACTGATCTTTATTACGTGTATCTTGCTAACTCTCATACCATTTGGATAATTAATAGATGTTGCTGATACACAATTTTAGTAACATATCTCCTTTTTTTCACTTCAGGTTCTCCACACATCTGTAGACCTAAGAAAATGCTCTCAAAACAAGGAGGAGTATGATTTGTAAGTACCAGATCTATTCCATCTCCCTGAATGAATGTGTTTGTTCCCTATAATTGCAGTCTGAACGCGGAGGGTGTAGTGTATCGTATTCTGCAGTATCTTCTACAATTAACTCTCTTGTATCAATAACCACTTAGAAAATGGAGAAACTATGGATACTTGAGTCATCAGCTGCTGAACTGCACCTCACTATCAGTACTCGGATTCCTTACTGTGAGATAGGCTTATCGGTTCTGCAGTAATTGGGTATCACCTTGCCTTTTTTGACAATGGAAGGTGGTAAGGCAGAGGAAGAAGGTTTTTTGCTTTAAAAGGAAAATAAATAACCACCATTGCTGAGCAGCTTGTTTAGATAAAAGCACACTTCATGTTTCAGGAAGACGTGTACAGTAGGGATCTTGGTGTGGTGTATCCCACAGCTATCCGATGATGGGATGTGAGTGCCGGACGAGGCCTCATCTAACTGGGAACAGAGCGCGTGGGCTCCGACAAGATGCTTGAAAGGAAATGTTTTAAAAGTAGCCATATTTAGTCAACTGGTGTCTAAGTAACTGAAAGATACATTGCTGCCAGGAACTGCCCGTGCCACCGGGCTGCGAGGAGGCCAAGGGCTGGAGGGGCAATGCGGGGTGAGCACCCACGGACCTAGAGACCGTGGTGGCCGGGTCTGGGTGCTGGTGAGGTATTGGCATTCCTGTGGCCTGTGCTGTAACTTAATGGACCATTTCTGCCCCCAGCTCCCTGGCAGCAGCACGTGTGCGCCGAGGGTCATTCCAGAAATGCCAGGAGGTGGGAGGTTAGGGAACGCAGCCGGTTTCTGGCTGCCTGCCCTGAGGTGTTTTCCAAACCTTGGTTTATGCATGGGCAGCGTTCATGGCAGGGCAATGGTCCTCCCTGTGCAGGCAGAGCCCCCCCGGGCAGCGGTCGGCTCCGGGTCCACGCTTGCACCGGCAGAGAATCACACCGTTACGCCTCGCACGGAGGAACGGGGGGCACGCAGAAGGCAGCGTGGTGGTCAGCCGCGGGCACCCATCGCCCCGGCAGGTCCCGGCCATCGCTGCCTTGGCCACGTTGCTAGGAGGGGACAGGTGACTTACAACCACGCGTAACGCTTGCTAAAACGGGAAACCACGCGTACCCGGACAGCGGCCGCGCGTCCGGCCGGCCCGGGGTGCACCCTGCCGCTGCCCCCGGGGCAGGGGGCCGGGGCGGGCGCCCGGGGCGGCCCGTTCCAGCCCGGGGGCGGCACCTGCCCCGGGCCCGGCCGGGTTTCATCACCGGCCGGCGGCGCCCCGCCTCTCCCGCCTGCCCATAAAGGTGCGGGGCGGCGCGGCCGGCACCCAGACCGCTCCCGCCGCCGCCGCCTCCCGCTCCTCCGCCGCTCCCCGGGGACGCCAGGGCGATGGACGCCGGCTGTCTGCGGGCCCGCAGCCTGCTGCTCTTCCTCGGTGAGTGCCGCCGCCGGGCCGGGCCGAGCCGCTGGGCACCGCTCCGGCGGCTGCTGTGTCCCCCCGGGCAGGGGCTGGCGGGGCCGGGAGGCGACCGGGCGCCGAGTCGCGGGGCTGGGGAGTTCTTTAGGCGCTGGAAAAACTCCGGCAAAACGTAAAGGTCAGCTTGCCTTTAGGTGCAGCCGATGTGTTTGTTTTCCCGAGATGAAGTCTCAGGCAGGGATGGGTGTACCGGGGTGGCTGTGTGAGCCGAGGAGCAGAGCAGGGGGTCTTACTCTCTGCTGGGCTGCCGTGGGACATCTCATTGCTTGTGCGATGCCCAGGTGTGTCGTCTGACCGAGCGAAGGTGAATGTCGTTCCCCTTCTCCCCCTGCAGCACGATCTGCTCAAAGCAATGCAATCTGTTCTCCGTCACCTTGTCCTGTTTGCATTCTGCTGCCTTCACCCAGGCCACACTATGGGTGAGCTCATCAGGTGAATCCCCATGGCAGCAGAGACTTCCTTATGGTAACAAAACAGGTTGTGGCCTCCCTCTTCTTGACACTTCTCCACCTCCTCACTGGGAGCGTGTTACTCTATTGCATGACACAAGCTACCTGAAAGGCCAGAGTGAACACGTGTATCTAAGAGAGTCCTGGAGCCTGGGTGCGCTGGTGAAGCAACAGCTGATCCTTGCCACACACCTCTGCTGGGCGCTGGCAGGGGCAGGCAGTGGCTGCTGAGAGCTGACCCTGTGAGGTGACTTGAACTGTGTGGGCAGCAATCGTTGGAGGCAGGACGGAGACATGGCGCACTCGCAGGCTGTTTTAACGGCAAAACAAACTCTCACACTTGCGATGCTGGGCTCAGAGTCGCAGTCGATGGGGAAGCTCAGTTCCCAAGGCTTCTCTTTAGGGGCAGATGTTCCCATATCTGCTAAGCCCACTGCAGCATCTGTCTTTCATCTTGGCCAGGTATTTCCATAATAGCTTATGGATCAGCTGCAGCACAGCATCTTACTTGCCAGGACAGCGGGCTAAACATCTTGTAGTCTGTGACTCAGCCGTACTTTGCACAAAACTGGCACTGGAAGGAACTGGTATGTCTTCATGGATTTGTGTATGGATTTATTTATTTCCGGGGCAGGCACAAAATCTAATAGTAAGGGGTAGGTTAGTCATAGCTTGATGGCATCATAACAAGTGGTAGGAGCACTTTACTGCCTTTCCCTCCCAGGTCACTAGTGTAAGCAGAACTCGGTGCCACTGGCAGAAGCTGGGATGACTGTCTGTAGCTGGCATTACACCAGACGTTAAGAGGTTCCCTGCTGAAGCCTAACCGAAGTGACAGTCATTGTCAGCTTCATACCCTGGCTATCGTGGGCTTGGCGACTGCGCAGCAGAAAGGCAGTGGTGGGAGAGCTGCCACCCCTGGGGAGCCACGGTGCTATCCCAGCCACACGACGGCATAGCCAAGCCCAAGCCCTGCCTTTCCTGTGAGTTTACTGCAGGAGACTTGGCACAGGCCTCCTTGCAGTCACTGTGAGCCCGCTCAGTGGGGAAGGCAGGCCTTGGATCTCCAGGCTCACTGGACAGTTTCAGGAGCTGCTGACCTTATGTTTTCCTGCATCGCTTTTTCTGGCTTTCAGCAAATGGGCTAAACGTGCAGGTCATTGACTCTGGAGATGTGGAACGTGTCAATGGCTGATGTGTCTGGCTGGAAGCAGTAATGGATTTCTGCTGCTTCTGTGGTGCAGGGACCTCTGCCCCCACACATAGTGGTGGAAAGCAGAGTGGCCCAGGCACAGGGGGAGCATGTGAATGAGATCCCTGGTGTGTAGGTCTCCACAGGGCTGGAAGCAGTACTGAGATGACTGGGTGCACATAATACGTAATTATTTACATGATCTCTGCTTAAGGGTAGGTCCTGGCACAGTGCTGAAGATGATCATGTGGGCCTGTAGCCCGCATGGAGTGATAGCCTTCCCATACAGGCTGGTGTTTCCAGGGCTGCCTTAGAGCTGCTCTGGGCATCCGACTGAATTGGCAGTTCTGAAGTCACAGGTATAAAACGTGAGATGGGGAAACCTGGATGTTACTTACCAGAAAAATGCGTAGACGCTTCTGTCCAGTTGCCCTGGGTAATTTATTTGAGCCTACCTCTCTCAGTACCATCACATCTGGTGCCTCTCTTTAGACAAAAGGCCAAACATATGTAGACAGCAGGGGGGTGAGGGATGAAAAGAACTGATAGCATCTCCTTTCACATGGGTGAGAAGAACAACTGTACATCTTGTGTGTCTCATCTCAGGAAGAGGGGAGTTGGGCACCTGCCTTGATGGCCATGGTCAGGCAACTAGGCACCAGGTACATCTACCCAAAACAGCAAGAAGAAACCAGCTGAGGTCTCCTGAGTGCAAGGGAGGTCTGCTCTGTCTGAGGTGGTTAAAATGTCTCGAATGACCACTTCTCCTTCCCCAGGAAAAAATCCCCGGTCTACGGGGGTAACCTGAACTCTAGAGGTGCTGTGGTTGATGTAAGCAAGGGGTATAGTTGAATCTTGAATAAGACTGAGCTGTTTGCAAGGCTTTCCTGGCTAACTCTACATTTCCATGATCCTCATCTAAAATACAACCATTCACCTAGCCTTTATTGCCAGAGGTGCTTGTGTTGTCTGAGATGGCCTGCAAACTTCTGTGGCTAGCTAGGGAGGTTAGCAGCAGAGAGACACGGAAGGTGGTGCACTGGGGTTAAACAGTAGTAGCAGTGATGCTCACAAAGCCAGTAGGGCAGACTGGCTAACTTCCATGTTTCCTGCTTAGTCTACACAAAGAAGGCCTCAGAGAGTCAGACATGCTCTGGGTGTCCAAAATCAGGTGACAAGGGTCCACCTTGATCTGTCTCTAGAGCTAAAATGGGCTGAGATCCTCCAGGTGTGTGTCATCTGGACACCTCTGCGCTTGGCATTGCTTTGGAAGTGCAACCCACGCAAAAAGCGTAGGTGCTGCCTCTGTGGCAGAGAGACCACAGAGGTGCCGAATGTGAAGTAGTATCATGGGGTCTTCTTCAGATGAACTAGTATAAGACTAGTGATCTTGGTGACCGGCAAAGCCAACTCAAATGATGATTGACCTCTCCAAAACCTGACAACTCCCCTTTAAAATGGGTGTAAGTCTTGCAAAGAGACTAGTTCTCAGTTATGTGTATCCTGTATGTGCATCCTTAACAGTCATCCTGTAACTGGAAACTATAGCTGGCTTTCAGTGGATGGACTGATAATTAGCCCTTGCATGTCATCTCTGCGGAAGGCTGCAGGAAGCGAAGGCAGCCAGTCTCTGTCCCTCATTTTCCTTTCATCCTTCATGGAAGGATGAGTAAACAGCAGTGTTATGCCTGTTCCAGAAACAGCCGCTGCTGTCAGTGGTAACCTTACAGGAATACCTGCAACACCAGAAGGTATTGCGTGTGCACGCTGGTGGTGTAGCACTAAGTGTAGCACTCGCATTCCTGGGAGGCACACAGGAATATCCACCATCTCATTGCTGTTATCTTGTACCCTGTAGAGTATTTGCTTAGTGAACAGCAGAGGAATAAAAATATAACTACCTCTCCCAGGTCCTATGCTTGGTATATATCGTCTGATAATTATTCTGGGAAAGGCTCTCCTTTGCCTTTGCGGTCTGTGGATCCCTCACGTTCCCGTAGGATCCCCCTCCCATTGATGTCAGAGGAGAAATATGTGCATGGGGGAAAGGGCAAAATATAGCAGTGCAGAGCAGAAAGAACTTTGCCCGAACGCAGAAAATACTGCTGGGTGTCAGCAAATATCCACGCCTGCGCTCCAGCCTTTCCGGCCTGTGTGGCTGCGGTCAGGCGGAGGAGGCTATCGGTTGTTGCGCACGTCTGGAATGGGCCAAGCCTTTGTTTGGTGCTGTAGGAGGAGGTGTATTTTAATTTGTCCCTCACAGGTGTCTGAGTTTTGGGCTTTCCTCTAGCTGGAAAGTGGTGCTGCCTCCTGGAGCCAAGAGAAGAGCTGACCTCTTGCACGTACCCAGGTTTGAGTTTCTCAAATGCAAAACCCGGGTTCTCAAACTGGGAACTTTAGATTAAAAAGCAGCCGCTCAGATGATGCTCAGATCAAGGAAGTATGCAAGCTGAAACAGAAATGTCTGAGCTAAAAGAGATGGTCAGCTGGCTTAATCCCTCTACTTAACTAAGTACGATAGAAGTGGGTATCTCAGATACTTCTAGCATATTTTGCCTAGGCTTAGATTCATTACTGTCAGGTGGCCCCAGACCGAGTCTTGCCATAGCACGTCACACAGAGACAGTAGCAGCAGTACGTGGGGAAGAGGAGGGAGCCTCAGGTCACCAACTCTCACTAGTCTCAGGATTTCAGCATCCCTCCTTGCAATGACATGGTGCACACTTAGTGGGACAGAGCTGTCCTCCCTGCCGAGGGAGCAGCGTAGTCCTCGGAGCACTTCTGAAATGTCCCGCTAGTTCATGGGAATAAGGACTGACTCGGTAAATCTTCTGTTCCCAGCATCATTTGGGACACCAGGTCCAAAGCCTGCTGTTCTAGCGGTAACTGAGCTGCCACCGTCCATCAGCTGCTGGCCTCATCCTTCACACGCTTTAACTTTCTGTCGTGGCGACTCGTGCTCTCCTTACAGAAGTGTTAAACTGCTCCCGATGATGAAATCTTAGTGAGCACAGTGCTATGTAAAAAACAAAATAAAAAAATCCCACCCTGAAAGTAAACTTGCTGGTCCTGCCCCATTGGAGTGAAAGGCAGGTCCTGCTGAGTCACACTAGCATCGCAGGTGTCTCCCGCTTAGGCTCCTGTACCAGTCAAGATGCCGGCATCACTGGTTTTTGTTACCGTGGCTCTCGCTTTGGCAGACTTAGTCTTTGTCTTTTCTTCTAAAGCTCGGTGTAAACCTGGCTTACTAGCTTTGCAAGGAATGCGGTGGAGAGGGAGGTAAGAATTTTCAAAGAAACAGAAAGCACACAAAAACCTCCCGTCCCTCTAAGATGGATATTCCTGCTGTTCTTGTATCTAGCTGGAATAAAGCTTAAAGGAAGCCTGCTAATCACCCAGAAGTAGATGGGCTGCAGGAAATCCATAAATGACTACTAGATTTAACTCGGAGAGGTAATGAAACTTTCTAATAACCAGAGTTGAATTAGAGTGATCAAGAAATTATGAGGGCACACTCCCTCCATTAGACATGCATGACCTGACAAGTTAATAGAGGCAAACAGCCCAAAGACACAAATTACAGACTTCTGTGGAATGGGGCTGATGACTAAGCAGTTCATGAGCAGGTTAGTTTGTGACCACAGCAGGAGTGTGAGCCAAGTGGATTTCATGGCCGGCTGGGGCAAACATTGACTGTTCCTCTTGGGTAGCTGGGAAGCTAGTTGGCCTTCAAATCCTGTTTGGAATTGTTTGTTGAACTACTAGAATACCTGGAAGCTGTGTCTGCGCAGCACTATCCAGCCCACATGGTGCAGTCTCCTGTTCTGTCTGGTACCCACGTCGCACCTGCCGAGCTGCAGTTTTCTTCAGTGTGGATGGTGAAGGAAGGACAGAAACGTACACGTTTCCTTCTGGGGTTCTGCTGAGATAAGTAACACTGGCCCAGGATCCGTGAAGCGGTCAGTAACCTCTCCAACCCAGTGACCAGGTGAAGAGGGCTTGGCGTATCGTGTTAGCTGTCTTTGCCAGAGGGCTTTTAACTGAAAAGCTCCAGAGTGGGTGTTAGCGCAGGAATTGTCCAGCCTTTCCGGCTGGCCACAGCAAGCAGAGGGCTGAGGAAGCTCTGTGCTGCTCAGGAGCAGCTGTTGTGCTAAGCCTACCTGGAGCAGTATGTGGTCTCTGAAGCCAGCGGTGGGGCGCCGAGCCTGGCTCAGCCCTGACCTGGCGTCCTGAGTCACCAGCTGCACTGACTTGCTGAGTCCCAGGAAGTCCTCTCCCCGTGGACGGTTGTGAGTCAAGGACATCTTGATTTTGATCACCAAAAGAACTCCTCCTGCGATGAATGCTGGATTGTCATGCTTAATTGTGGAACCCTGACTGTGTCCCTTGCACAGGTGCCGTGCCAGACTAGTCAGAAGCCTAAGATAATCGAGTTGGACTGATTTCTGCCTCCCCTCTGTAATCTCTCCAAGCCTGTTCCTGCCCAGTTTCACTCAGAGTGTGGGTGAGAGGTGGTCACAGACACTGAGTTTCTGTTCGATCTCTCTTCTACGTCAATTTGTAGAAGTGAAATACAACATTTTGTATTTCAGAGATGTTTCTTTGGGCTACCTTATAGAATCTAGGCAACAGATCTCTCAGACCTGTATTTTTTTCAGTTTACAACACTAGGTTTTTCCTACTAAGGTAAAAAGCTTCTGTTCTTCTGCTGTTAACTTAATGACTGCACCAGCTGCAATATTTAACTATACTTGAAAAGCATCTAGTTTTGACTCTTACTTTTATTCTCTTGTAGGTTACCTATTGCAGGCAGTCCTGGGCACAACAGTGATCCCATTATGTGGGCCTGGTGAAATGGAGAACTGCACAACAGCGCTAAGTAAGTGTACTTGCTGAACAAAATCCGTTTTTTAGCCTGCCTTTCTTTTAATGTTGCTTCTTCAGCAGAAGAGTTCTGTCTTAGGTGAGAACTCTGCTGTAAAAGCCGAAATAGCTTATGTGGAACTCCTGAAAGAGAAGTCAGGATAACTCTGGCCTGGGAAGATCCTCTCCCACTTCTCTCCTGCTTTAATGCCTACTGCGTCTCTTGGTAGCGAGAGCATTAGTCATACTTATAAAGCTTGTATGTTGTTAGGGAAATAGAAAGGGAAAATAAGGCCGAAGAGATGCTAACAAAATCTCCTTACAGTCCAGACAGAGAACAGTCCACGTGTGGCTCAAGTCGGGATAACTAGATGCAAGCCTGAAATGAAGGACTACTGCTTCCATGGGCAGTGCGTGTACATAGTGGACTTGGATGAGCACTATTGCAGGTACGGACAGGGCGCAATGCGTCCTGCAGGCTTCCCTGAGGTGGGCTTGGCGATGAACCATACATGGCCTTTGATCTCGCTGGTATTGACGCTTAGGCAGAACACCAATCCAGCAAAGCCTTTAAATGCTCACAGAACATAAAAAGGAGCAGTATATCGATAACGCACCTCAGCTGCATTTGTGCTGGCTCCAGGGAAACCTGGGTGAGAGTCTTAGACACCTGAAATTAGTCACCAACCCAACATAAACTTGGGACATTCATCCTGATGTGCTTCCCTGTTCATTTGTATTTACAGTAGTGGGAGATCCAGACCTCAGGCAAAGCAGCGAGGTCTCTCCTTTGATTCCGCCTACAAAATAAAGACCCTCTAGGCGTTTTTAAAGGTATTCCTCATTTACTTGAAAAATTTGCAACCATTTCGAGGACCACATGGGCTTGAGTTACATCAGTTCAAATTGCTTGTCCCCGAGGAAACAGCAGGCCATCAGTATAGCATGCTTTGGTAATGTCTCTAATGCTGCATCTCTTATCCTCAGGTGCGACGTAGGCTTCTCTGGTGTCCGATGTGTGCATTCAGAACTTGTCAGACAACCCCTCAGTAAGGAGTATGTGGCACTGACAGTTATCATAGTTCTGCTTTTCCTCATCGCCGTCTCTCTTGCAAGCTACTACATCTGCAGAAGGTAAGAAAGATTTTCTTTGTGGCTCAGGAAGCAGGTCAGCTGTACGTGTAGTAAGATGCCCACCGAGTACCTCCAGATAGACTTGGATACCTCTCCTCGCTTGACTGCATGGAGGTAGTTTGGTATGCACACCTGCTAGCCTGCACTTAGTGAAGTGCTCAAAAAAAGGAAATATGCTGACTATGTAGCGTACCCCAAATGGCAGGTGAGGCAGCAGTACCCTCAGGTGCCTTTTACCTCTGACGGGGGACTGTGCAGGTTAGTTCGCATCTGTCTCAGAGGGTGCATCGAGGGAAAGGAGAGAGCAGACAGGGAATAGGAAAATTCTAGTTCCTTCACCTGGTAATGCCATTTCCCCAGTCATGAGGAGCTGCAGAGCAACTGGATTAATACTAGCTCATTTGTTTATCTGCCGTGTTGTTGTGGTGACCGCTATCACGAGTGTTGCCTTATCAGCTTTACCATGGAGGACAGTAGTAGTCTTCTCTGCTCACAGACCCACAAGCAGCCAGAATTGTTCTTCAGGCTATAATAACTAATCATAGGCAGCTGTCAGAGCCGAGAAGGTGGAACAGTCCCCAGAGAGAGTGCTCGGCCTCGCAGATCTGACAGCTAAATGGTAACCGCTGTAATTCCTCTTCCCTACCTGAAGACTGGATGGCGCGTCACCTCGAACAGAAGATGGCCTAGTTGGTTAGGGTACTCAGCCCCATGGCAGGGAAGGAGCCAGCAGGATTTCTCAAAGACAAACCTAGTGCCAGCAGCACGACTTTAATGCGCGTGTGAAATCTTCAGTGAAGAGCTGAGAAAGGGGACTCTGCAGGCAAGTTATCTCAGAGCTGGAAATGAGCACAGACAGAGCCTAGCTGATAGAGGTTTAAATCAAACGTGAGGAGGTCATGCAGCTTTCTTTTACTTCCTTCGCCCCCTCCCCAAAAAGCCATTTGGAACAACTGGCTTTCCCGAGCTCACGCTTCTCTTCTACTTCCAGGTACCGAAGCAAGAAGAGACAAACGAACGCCAGCGAATACAAGGAAGTTGGTACCCTGTAGAAGAAGCGGTGGCTTCCTAGAGTGTTCTGTTCATCCGGGAGGACTCAGTGGCTTCCCATCTATTTAAATGTTATTTTTATTAACAATATTTACAATATTTATATCCTTTTAAAAATTTCAATTGTTTGGTGATCCAATCAGTATAGGTCAAGCATTTTATTTTCAGTGTTTTATTTTTTTATTAAATAATATTTCCTAATGAGAACCCCACCTAAGTGGTTCTGTGGGATAGAGATATATTTTTATAAAAGCTCATCTTCTTACTCTGAAGAGTAATTTTATATTTATTCTTGTGAATATGCTCAAAACAATTCTATTCCTTGAAATAAAAGTTCTCGACAAAGTCAAAATGTCTGCGTGGTTTGATTGAACTGAAACTTGGCATGGCTTGGCTGAGGAGGCTGTTTGAAGTCCCAGCAGTTATTTTCGGAGAGAAGCCGTAGTATTGCTAATAATAGGTATCAATGCACCTTGATTCCAGTGAACGTAGCAATTAGCTGGGGGAATTGGAGGAAGACTTAAAGGAAGAAAGAACGCAACTCCTCACGCAGCCTGTCCGAGCAGCGTGGCTCTCAGCTCATCCACACCCACACAACGTCCCTGAGGGTCTATTTTGGATTACAGCAGGGAGGCGGCAGCACAGGCTGATCAGTCTCCGCAACTGACCGTGGCAGCTCAGGGTATGAGTGCGGCTACAGGAAGAAAACTCCCTCAGAACCAGCACCAGCGCTCGAGTCCTGCCCAAACCATTTCTGCCATATGTCTGTGGTACAGCTGAGAGTTGGGGAAAGGAAAGGGTTTGAGTTTGGGCTTATTGTAGGTATCTTGTTGGCTTCAAATAATAACAGAATAGCCTACTGGGCTTGGCTGCACCCTGAGCTTGACTCCCCATGAACAGGAAGGATTCTTGCAGCATCTGAATCATCCCCGTTAATCCCATCACTTCTCACGCTCTCAGAAGAGGTGAGAAAAGGCACAACCTTTATGTCATTATTCCCCATCTTTGTCAGAGGTCCCTGAGAGCTGCATCGGCCCGCGTTGCTTGGTGTTTGTGGGCGTGAGACCTGTGGTCTTGACCTGTGCAACAAGATCTTTGTAAGGAAGAGTGGTGGGATCTGAGATGTCTCAAAGTGGGAATGCTATTTCAGCAGCTCTCCATCATCCGGAGGCCCTTGTGGAGGAATAAACTGGCTCTTTCCCTCTCTCTCTAAACTGCCCTCATGTATTAGATGCTCTTGAGAACAAGCAAATGAAAGGGGGGATCTTATTCTCAAAAGTGACTTTCCTTGCTTTTCTGCTATGTGTCACCCAGTGACAATTCTCAGCTGAGCTTGTAGGTAACAGGGCTTAACTCTGCCTTGCATCATCCCGTAGAGTAAGGCCGGGCTGTGGTCTGCCGTGAGAGGGAACCCGCAAGCTCTTCCACGCACACGTGCAGCAATCCGGGAGGAGGGGAGTGCTTGTGACGAGTCGTTTGGCCAGCAGTGGTCTTGGGGAACATAACCGTTGGTCTCCTCTCCAGAGAGCAGGGGGGCTGTCAGTGGGAACCGAGGAGGGTCGCTGCAGTCGGGGGTGGGAGGCGAGGTGGGAAAGGCTTGCCCGATGCTCTGCCCTGGCCGTGTGAGCTATGCCCCATTCTTTGGAAAAGATGAGTCACATGAAATGATAGCTCTGCTTCATTCCCAGTTGGTACCTGCCTCCTGGCTTGGACTTAACTTTCCCTGCTGTCTTTCCTCTGACGAGCACCAGCCACGGCCAAGGTGTGGTCAGGCAGACCTGGGGCGTGATGGCATAGCTCTGGCCAGAATCTCCCGGTTTTCGTTCCACTTCCCTCCCCAGTGAGGAGTGCTTGAGGTGGTGAGGAGGAGGAATGTCTACTGAGATAAACAAAGGTGTGATCTGAGCAGACCAAGGTTACACGTGACGGGGTTGCTCCAGCAGCGCACAGCGGGAGAGCCCAGGTGCTCCAGGCTGGTGGATGCGAGCTCTGCTTGCAAGGCTACGGCCTGCCATTGAGTTATTTTTCATGCTGCTCGCTCTGCTGCGTCGCTACAGACCTCCTCGCGCACGCAGCTCTCCTGCTCTTTGGCAGACATACCTCCAGCTCCTGAACGCTGCAGCCGCCGTGTCATTTCTGCCGCCCACAGGCCTGCAGGTAAGCCAAGTGCCATCAAGACTCAGGCCTGCTCAGCCAAAGCGAGCCGTGCTGTGCTCCTGGCTCCTTCTCAGGAGGAAGGCTTGACCAAGTGACATTGACCAAAGGCAAGAAAATCTTCCCAGATTGAGTACGGTGACGTAGGGGTAGAAGGGACCCCCTTTACGTGTCCTTATGGCTGCAGGCACGCTGGCTCTCGCTGTTTGTCTTGGGGTCTGTCACAGAACAGCCTGTGTTCCTCTGACCATGGGATCTCTTGCCCATCTTTTTCAAACACTGGGTTATCCTGTAGGGTTTACATTTGGTGTGCTGGGTCTGTGCGGGTTGCCTGTGGCTACCTTCTGCCATCTTCTGAGATAACTTAAGCATTCATTTTTGGCAGTGACACGGAGCAGTCCTTATCCGGCCCTCAGTGCGGGTCAGTCTGTGCTTAATATGGGTCTGGACAGTACGAATTTTTCCCTGATCTGCCTGGTCCTCCTTGTCTCTCTTCAGCATCGAGTTAGAAGTGGATCGTTGGCCATTCCCAGTTAAGTGGGTTAACTCTGTGTCACAGGGCCCTGATTAGCTGCTCTTCAGCTTTTCACTTCCTCTCCTTCTGTAATCCGGTTGTCACACAGGAACCTGTTCTGCCAGGTAACTGGTGACAGCTAATGGCAACCCCAGCCACAGCCGCGTTGTAGCGCAGCCTTTCCCAGTGGGAAGATGGGGCAAAAATCCATTCTCGGAGCATCCTTCCATTCTTGCTGTGACCCAGTTGGGATACATAGTGACACATCTTTGTTTCCCCTTCGGGCTTCCCTGCCTGGCCGTGGACTGCTCTGGCCGGTCCCTGTTCATCTTCCGGAAACTTTTCCTGGACTCCCCGGGTAGACTCAGCCCAGAGACACGTGCAGCCCCGCCGCGCTCCTGCTCTGACTCCACGCACTGCCCTTTCCGCTCCTCTGCTCCGCTTGGCAGGAGCGTCACAAAAGGGGAACCCGTCCTCTCACCCCACCTTTTGTAAATGATGATCCCACGTGTTTGAGGTCCCGTTACTGGAGCTCCGGTGGCCCCTCTGCACCTGGGCAGCCACAGCAGCTAAAGACGCATCTCTCTGCCGCAGCGCTCGGGTCCACAGGCCCATTGCTGCGCTTGCAGAAGTCTTGAATTGCAGCAACAGCAGCAGCCTGGGGTTTATCACGCCTTGAGCTATTTGGGTCAGGCAAATCTAAGAGAAATAGTCCACTTTCAGACCCGAGCGGGATTTGTTTGATTTTTTGTATCTGCCTTAACTTTTAGCTGACTGTCCAGATTTGGCTTGGGCTTTCTCCACCTATCCTGTTGCTCATCTTACTCCCAGCCCTTCCAGACCCTGTGTTTTTCTCACTCCTGCACACGATTGAGCAACTGAAAAGCTTGGGGCCACATACCAGCCTGCCACCTCAACAGCTTGTGCCGGCTGGACGTAGATTGCCAGTCCAGCAACCACGCAGCCGGGTCCTGGTGACACACCCCAAATAATTTGTCTCGGAGAGTGAACCTCCCTCATTCTTCCCATGGTTTCTGCCGGCACCACCTCCATCCCGCTGGTGCGGCTCTTCCTCGCCCGCACCGCCCACTGCCACAGTCACCTTTGGCTGCGGCTCTCTTTCCGCCGGTGAGAGCGCCCGCGGCGTGCCTCCAAGGCTGCCCTGCCTCGGCCTTCCTCACCAAACGCCTTCGCCTCCTGCACGAGTGTTGCCAGCTCCTGTCAGGGCAGTTCTCCCATGCCCGTCTCAAGCTGCATCACGGCAGAGTAGGCACGTCAAACAGGCGGGGACAGGGACTAGAGACTGGTGCTGGAGAGACCCACCTGGCCCCGCAGCCATCTACCCGTCCTCAGGGCCACCGACGTATCGCCGTGCCGTTTTTCTGCCTGGGACACCTTTGCTGGCAGCTCTCTGGAGGCCTGAGCAACCACAGCTCCCGTCAGCCGCAGCGGTGCTCCGTTTGACATCTCCCTATCACTTTAAAGCTTACCCCATCGCAGACCTGCCCTGTCAGTAACCCTGCGGAGGGGTTCTTGCCCACAAGTCCATATATTCTATCCAAAACCCATTCCGGCCCCTGGGGATTCAGGCGAAGGACAGCTGATGCTTGCTTTCAAGCCGGGGGCTCTCTGACCCAGAGAGCAATGGCTACAGCTCCTCGCTTGGCGCTCTGTGGAAGGATGGTGCTTTTTTGAAGTACGGCTTACTGTAAGCTTTCTGAAATGCCAGGCTTCTGTGCACATATCACCAGTGTTAACAATTCCTCTGGTCACAATGCATCCGGACTTTTTTAAGAAGGCATTAGAAAAATCTTTCCAAAAGCGGGAGCCAGCCACAAAACTGCAAAGAGATCAGGGTGGGAGTAGTCACAGTTACCCAAGCCGTCCGTCACCCTATCACTTCTTGAGGGAGAAACTATTTCAGCACCTGTCGCGTGTGCCTGCTGTTATCGAACCTGGAATTACCGTTACCACAACGTCCGTGGCTACCGCAGGGGTTAAAACCAAACCTCCTTTTGGGCCTCTTCATCCGTGGCCCACACGGCGATGCATTTAGCTTGGGAGGCTGACCTTTCTCTCTCCAGATACTGTCTTGCCCGTTGCGTGCTTCACGGTAATGTCACTAGAGGTGCTTTGGCAATCTCGAGCCTCCGTGAGTCATGTGTCCCCCTCAGCGGGTTTCCTTGGAGTGCGTCAGCCGGTCATGTCACAAGAGAGCTGGAGGAAGCCTCCGTGACGGTCTGGGGTTACATCAGAGAGGCGGAGGACGTTTGGACAACTGGTCCTCGTCCCCGCTGAGGCAAGCCTTGGATTGCACAGTGCATCTGGCACCTCATCTCGGGGCTGCGCGTGAGAAGGGCTGGTGCGGAGCGCAGGGAGGAGAGAGAGGAGGTTAAATGGGCTGGAAAGACAGATCACGCACTCGTTGCAAACCTGGGCTGGGTCAGCAGCAGTTATCCTTTGTGCTTATGATGAAGAAAGAATGGTTGGATGGACGGACGGACGGAGCGAGCAAAGAACGGATGGAAGGAGGGAAGAAAGGATGGATGGAAGGAAGGACAGATGGAAGGTGTTCCATCAGTAAATGTAGAAGTTTGGTCTTGCACAAATAGTCATCATTATTTTAATAAAGCCGGTGCCAAACCTAAATTACTCCAGCACTCCCATTATATAATTCCGTCCTGTATGATTAAAAGCTTTCCCAGCAAACTGGGAGATTAAAACAACTGATCAAAAATTATTGAGCAATCTCTCTGCCCTTCCCTGATGGATGCCACTCTGATCCTTCTGACCCACTCACCAGAGGGCATCGGCCTCGCGATAGGAAAACCCAGCAGGAAATTAGGCGATGAGATGCAACAGTGAACAGGCACCAGCCCCAGCTGGGAACCACCGTTCGTCCGCGGACGTTTGTCAGTGGTCCCCAGTGGTCCTGTGGTGGTGGCTCTTTCTATGCCTTTTGTCGGGCTGGTTGTTGATGCCCTTCATTATAACGGGAAGCCGAGGCGGTTGTACAAGCCACATGAATGAGGAAGAGAAGCCAGTTCAGCTGCCTCTCCCAGAACTGCTGTCCTTTAGGCGGTAGAGGCAGGGAAATAGACGGCAATTTCAGGAGAGAAGAGTAACTGATGGGAGGTGGGTATCCATCTGGATACACACACCCACAGGGGAATAACGCCTTCAGGTCACTGCTGAGAGGGGGACAGTGGAAACCGACTGAAGAGTCGTAATAAGGGGACAGAAAATCCGTGAAGAATAGGGTTTAGAAGAGGGCAAGAGAAGACGCTGAGGCTTTTGACTGTAAAAAGGACACGGTATTGAAATTAGGAGGAAATGGGAGAACTCAGTACCTTGCAAAATCAGCGGACCTGTGGCCTCCCAGACATTTGGTGCTCATTCAGGAGGTCCACCTGCTCAGCCCACCTGTGCCAAGAACATCACTGAGACAGCAGAGCAAGGCGCAGCAAGTTCCAGCCCTTGTAGAAAGCTCACCAGGAAGGACAGGAGCATTTAAATGAGGAAGGTCAAATACCAGAAATCAGACTAGATTTACAGCAGCTGGAAAACCCAGGCAGGGTGAGTCCAAGCCGTCGTTTTCATTTTAGAAACCAAGCAGCCTGGTTTCTAAAAAGCTCCAAGAGCCACAGCTCCTCTCCTCACTAGGAACATGTTTGTCTTTTGAACTGGGAAGAAAATACGCCAGAAAAGGGTCTTCCCCGTGCCACCCTCAGCAGCTGCAAAGGCTCAGCCGGGGAAAGGTTGCTCTCAGGGCTACCAGTGCCCGGCCACCGCTGCTGGCGTCCCCGGCCAGCCTCCCACAGCTCTGAGCAGTGCCCTGTCCCGGGCCATGCTGTGATTACCGCTCCTTGGTCCTGACTCACGTAATTCCTCCTCAGCCGTTCGCCTCGCGACGGCATCCCCGTGCAGATAGCCCGACGCAGCCAGGCGAGTCAGCCGCTCCGCTCCTGGGGACGCAGGGCTCTCCTTCTGCAGGCAAGTTTCACTGGGGATTTCTCCACCCGAAGGATTTTTCTGGCGGAAAATACAGGTTCTGAAACAGGCAAATAATCTCATTTAGGATTGTTTCTTCTCCCAACATATTCACCTATTTATTTAATCTTCCTTTCCGCTGGGATAACTGAACTGGGATATTTCATTTCAGCCAGTTCATCACTGGTCAAAACCTGTTGTTTTTTACCGTCTCATTCAAGCTGTTTTGTTCCGATGAGCTCAAATCAAGCAGAGGGGAAAGAAATCCATTCATCAGTCCATACCCTGCACGGTTGGGTGCCACATCACGTTTCTAGCCCTGGTTTCATTCCCACCTAGTGGTCACCTCCGAGACTACATCCCCCGCTTCCAGTGTCCTTTGCGTGGGACATCCTGGCTCTCATCCCACTCTGGCACGTCTAGGGCTCGGGTATCGGAGTCGGTGCAGCAGGGAGGGAGGGTGGTAGCGCAGCCTCCCCCCCTCGTCCTGCCATGGGGAGTTGGCTTGGAAATTTCCTGTGGAAAAGCAGTGTTTTGCGCTCATCCCCACAATGGCAGAGAGCATTCTGAGCTTACAAAAATTTGTATGTTTGCATGCATCAAAAAAGGTGGAAATTAGGGCTTTCAGTGTTTTCTGAAAGCAAAATTTGGAGCATTGCCCACTCCAACATGGAAAAAATAATTACGACATTTTGGGTGTAACGCCCTGTTTTGGAATAGAAGTGGAAGCTGGAAAGCCTGATCTGAAATGCATGGCGTCTCTAGAAGGCTCTCACCATTCCTTGCGCGTGCCCTCCTCGGGGTGGGTGACCATTACTGCAGGCTCAGTTTCCTGATATTTACCAGCAAAGTCCTCCTTTCTTTCCAAACCGACGGCTAGCGTCAGCTGCCGAAGAGCGATGCAGCCACCGAGAGAATTTTATCAGCCTTGTCCCTTGCAGCTGCGGGTACCCTGACCCTCGGCCTGCCTTTGGCGGCGGCTGGAAGCGATGCCAAGTGATATGACAGATTTTATTCAACCCCACAGCCGCCCTTCCTGCAAATCCATCAACTTCAAAACGAGCTGCTCAAGCTCATGGTCTGGGAATGCGAGAGTCACCGTGTCCTCCCGGGGATCTGGCAATGACCTCAGCCCTGGCGCACTTAGCCCACCGACGGACACCCGGGACGGCAGGGTCTCCGATTGCCGCGGCGCTAATTGGGCAGTCGTGGGTGGCAAGGAAATGGCAGGCGAGCAGTTTGTGGCACGCTTTCGCAGAGGCATTGCTCACATTGCGCGCGAGGCCGCTTGTTGCTGTAGGTCAGCAGGGCCCCGAGCAGCTCCGGCTCTCCTCCTTTCAGTTTCTTCCAAAACATTTAATGTGTTTGCTTACTGTGTCGCTTAATGCGTAGCGCGTAACACCTGCGAAATGAAGAATTTGGCATTCGCAGGGGGTCAGGATCCTTGAAATGTGACTCTTGAATTGACACTGCGCGGAACATTTCTGAGTTTTCGTACAAAGCCTTGTGCATTTTTTTTCAGCTCAGCTCCTCTTTTAAATGCTTTTTATTTTATTTGCCACCACTCTGCTAATGTGGGGGGAAAATGGCTTTCTGGCTGCAGTGCTTAGTGACCTGTTTCAGGCACGTCAATCTTTAAATGCTAAAATAATTTAAGTGTAGTCAAACACCATTGAATTTTCTCTCTCTTTTTACACAGAAACACGTTAGTTCCAGGCAACTTGAGGAAGCTTGGGAACAACTTTCCGAAGTGCAGAATGAATGAGATCCTTCATTATCAGTGAAGGAGGTAAATCTTGAATAAAGATTTCAGAAGACAGTGGGACAGAGGGGCACAAATCCTGTTACCAAAAGCTTGTGCGTTAAAGGGGTCCGTGGGGCAGATAAATCCATCCTGCTCTCCTGTACCTCTCGCCGTGGCAAGGGAGCAGCGCTGAGCCCTGAGTGGTGGGGACCAACGCGCTCACCCTGCATTCGCCACCTCCGGGTTCCTCCCTCCCCATTCGACGCAGACCTCTGCTCCTGCTGAAGCCGCCCGGGCGAAGCCCACAAGGGGAAGAGGAGCCCTGCAGATGCTGGTGATGTTAAAAAGCCTTTTAGGAGCAGAACGAGACCTCTTGTCAGCAAAGCACGGCCCACGCAAGCGGGATACCTGAAGCCAACTCAAAGCGGAGACTCGGTTTTGCCTCAGAGGGCGCCTCCACGCAGTCAGACCTGGGCGGACCCAAACGCGCCAGGCGGACAGCGTTGTGGCCTGTCAGTGTGAGCTGGTTTCTGTCCAAGGACTTTAAGAATAGGGGTTTTCCTACATGAGGGCAAAGCTACCTACAGAAGGAAATGAGACTGCGCCTAGGAAACCTCCTTGACAGCATGAGTGTGCAATCTTTATGCAAACGAGACCTTACTCACGCAGTGTGTCTCGGCAGCCCGCTCCTGGGAAAGCGCCGGCCCCACGCTCCTGCTGGAGGGGACACAGGCAACAGGCGAGGAAGGGGGGACAGGAGGTGCGCTGCCGGCACGGGTTTCCCTGACAGATGCACCTGCCTGACTGGAGGCGGCCTCGCAAAGCACTCGCTCACCGATCCCCCTTCCCGAAATGAATGCCCAAACGGCCAGGACTGACTTATTCCAGTGGCACCTTTTTGGTTTGCCAAACTTCATGCTTATTTGCTAGCACCGTGGCACAATTAAAGGCAGCCGACGTCACGAGGGCACAGCGCTTGTAGCCAAAAGCAGGCACTACCAGCAAACAATGGGATTTCCAAGGAAGCATAACAAACATGCCCATGAAATGCAGTGTTCTCCTGAGCTCCTTTGCTTGCTCATGGCCTGTGAAAAAAACAAAATCCAGAGTGATCTACGTAATCATTGTTGCGCATAGGAAGGCTTGCCTGGGCTTTGTTATAGGGAAAAAATCTGGCTTTGGCAAAGGCGAGAGGAAAGGAGTTTCTAATTGCTGTAGGCTTCTCTTTGTGATTCATTGTTTCTTCACATGCGAAATGACTTCAAATAGGTAAAGAAAATTCACCTCCTGATGCACCGATGGGAAGGCACTGGGCAAAAGCCCAGCTGTGGTAAGGCGGTACCAGATGCCCTCCTCTTCCCAATGGTGGGGTGAGTCAGAAGGAAAACCATTCCCATCAGGGGAATACTGTGAGTCTCGCTTATGCCAAAGACCCTTTGCTCTGCTCCAGCTGGAGGGAGCTCAGCAGACCCGCGCCCGACATGGGCTGACAGTAATGGGTCCCTCCAACAGCTGGGCAAAGGGCCCTTCGCGGGTGATCAGCCCCAGACAAAAGTTGCCTTGGCTCAGAGAAGGATCAAGAACGTCTTCGTGCACCATTTCTGCTCAGTTTGCCCCCACCGGGCCAGAATCCGACCTTTGCCTCATCCTGTTAGTCTAAGATCTGAGAGAGTCGGGGGCTCTGGATCCACCTGCTGTCAGGCAGGAGGTGGATGGGCTGCGCAACCCCTAGTGACCGTGGTGGACATGAGAGCAGGGCCCTGTGTTTATTTCTAAAATCTGTGTTTGATTCCGACGTCAGGTGATAGGACTTGAGCTGCAACAAACCAACAAACGCGGTGGAGAGGAGAAACGGGCCTGCAGCGACAAAACGGCAGCCCCTCTCTCACGCCATGGGCTGTACGTGTCGTCATAAAGATGCCGAGACAAAAAGCGTTCCGTTTGGGTGGGAGAGGACCCCTTCTTGGCTGAGGGGATGTTCCTGGGTTCCTGCAGGGGATGGATCCAGGCAGCTCACAGCATTTTGCTGCTGGGATGAAACCCTTTCAGGCAGGAGGACGTCCGGGCTCTGTTCATCTGTGTGTGTTTACCCGCCTCACCAGCTCCTCAGCTTGGGAACCAGTCCGAAAAAAACGTTGTGCAAGGAAGATTATAAAGTAAAAAGCTAAGACTTCAGCGGCACTTCCAGGAGAAAACTCTCAAACAATCCTCACATGTCCTTTATTTCTCTATTACTCTGGACACGATGGGAAGTAACACGCGAGACAGAAGAAAAACATCACGCTATTTCTGTCACGTGTTCCCAGTCCTCATGCGCGGCTGCCATCCCTCAAAACGTGCAGCACCGTGTAATTTACTCACATGCTGTGTGCTTTCACAGGAGCTGTGATACACATCTCCGAGGTGACTTCATACCCAAGCCACCAAGGTGAGGAAAGGGATCTATTATTCACCCCGCTTAACAAACTCAGTTAGTCAAACTACCCACTGCCACTTTCATTGGCGCCAACGCGCTTTAGATCAGCCGGATTCTCATGGCCAGGATCCTCTTACCTTAAAGGTAACCCCAAATTGTTGCTGCTCCATCTGTACGAGGCCATCTCAAGGAAGCTGGCCTTGCCTTGTGACTATAAAAGATTGTTCCTCCACCGTTAAAACTAGCTGTTGTGTTTGCCCTGCTTGTAGTACCCTGTGCTCCTTAAAAAGAAGGCTGCGGTCAGCATGTGATAATTAAAAGCCACCTCTGCCTACAGAAAGTCACTTTGTTACAGTAAGCAAAAAACTCATTGCCCAGAAGTCGCGTGAAATGAAGAAACCAGAAAATTCATGCTAACTTCCCAGGTATCGGAGGTAACCATGCTTTAGCTTTTAAAAACACCACTTAGTGTTTAGATTTCTGCTCCAGCGCTTTGCAGCTCAATCTCTAAGAGACTAGGGGAAAAAAGCCTATATTTTCCCAAGTATAGACATCATTTTTCCAACCGCCACACCGCACGCATAATTACACACATTCTCAAAGCTGAGTGCATTCTGCGGCTGAGCTGCAAGACCACCAGAACTCAGTGAACAGCAGCCACGTAGCTGTTGCTACCTTGAGCTCAGCTCCCCATTTAAACATTTTTTTTTTCTCTTCTTCTTAGAATGAGCACTTTTGGAGCACTTAGAGAATGAGCCAGTAGCTCCATACACCTTTGGAAAGCGATGAGCCGGCTGTTCTCCTCCGTAGGGACCGTGCTGGGCTGCAGTCCGGGAAACGTTGCAGAGAAGAGAGGCGATCTGGTGATTTTGCCCATCTGACGATGGTATGCCGAATATATAAAATAATGGGCAGTGCAGGTGAAACGCTCTTGTGTAAGGTAAAGGGCCGCAGTACTGTTGCTGGGTAAATCGGTGTAATGGCACTGACTGCAACAGCCGAGCTCTGGCCTCCGTTTCTTTAGGGATTGCTATCTAAAGCACCCACCCCTTTCTGTCCCGCGGGGCTGGGCAAGCGTCGTCAGGAGGGTGGGTGTTCGCTGGGTCGCCGTGGGGAGCCTGCCTCGGGACGGGGGCGTGGGTAGAGCTGCGAGCTGGCCCCCGAACGCAGAGTCCTGGGGGAAGTTTCTGCGAATTGCCCGAGGAAATGGAAGAAAGGGCAGCATTTTTCAGGGCTCTCCAGCGTGGCGGGGTGAGGCATTAGAGGAGGAGGTGGTTGGCGAGGGGACGGCTCCCCGTTCTAGCGTAAATCCAGTGTTGCTTCACCCATCACGGCTTCAGGCCCTTACAATTACTGCTGGGGTCAGGATCTGCCCCCGAGCGCTTGCAAATTGAACTATTGCACAAAAAGGAGTGGGTGAGCGCTGGAGGATGTGTTTGGTCCAACGAGAGCTGCTCGGTGTGTGCGGCGTGGAAAATAGAGCAGTCGAAGCCCAGGGCGGCGTGCGAAGAGCAGGCAGCTTCCCAAAAAACCTCCCAGCACGTGGCAGGCTGGTTGTCCCGCACAGGCTTGCAACGTGTTCCCCACCACTGATGCAAAACTGAGCCCAGCCTGTCCTGCTCAGCTGTATCTAGTGCCAGCGAGCAGGCAGCAACAAGAGCCCCAAGGATATTCTGCAAATGATCAGGCCTTGTTCCCCATTGCCTGCCATCTGTGAAAGCCTGGGCACAGCAAGCGTAAAACCCCCCCGCTGTGATTAAGTGCGTAAATTACCCCCTTTCTGGACAGGTTTCGCTCACGCAGTCCCTGCTTCAGCCTAACTCTCGGGGAAGGGAGTGGAGCACAGGGAGAACGTCATCGTCTTAGGAAAAACTTATCCGCTGAAGGCTTTCACGGCAGGGATGCACAGCCATCCGAACGCCCGCGTATCTCAGAGGCTAGCAAAATCTGTACCGATTTCCCGAAGGGCATTATCCGGGCCTTGCCCCTTCCCTCCTCCCCAACACCCCGGCTTCACATTTGCATCCTCTTTATGACAGCAATCTGGGTTTACATCAGCAGGAACCGGAGTCACACACGCCTCACTTCAAAGCTCCCTCCCTGCCTGTGAGGGAGCTGCTGATAGCAGAAGATACTGGCGTCTGCAGATCGCAAGTCAAGTGAAAGTCTGGTGAGCTGCCCAGACAGACACCACTCGGGTTTGAGTCATTACCCTTTTCCACCTGTTCTCAACTGGATGGATGAGAAAGGATAACTCATGTTCAAACACCCAGGTCAGCTGTGCCCGCCCTTGCAAAATAAACATTTGATGTCAGTGAAGAAAATTAATGGGCAGGTATTTGAGCTACTTCCTTTCCCTTCACGCATTTCTCGGGGGTTTTTATCAAAAGTAAAGAGAGTGAATAACGAGATCGCAGTTGGCAGTCGGACTCTTCTGGAAGAGAGGATGCCCAAGCGTGCTCCGCCAAGGCCGGGCAGCTGTCAGCATGGATGTCGCTTTGCCTCCCTGCCTACGCCCCGGACTGGGGACAGGACGGGCTGCGCGCTGGCCACCCTGTCCTGGGTGAGGGCAGGGCAGCTTTCCACCCTGGTCCCCGGGGTCAGAGTGGAAGGAAATATAACTTAAATACGTTGCCAGGCTGGGGGCTCCCAGCACAAACCAGAGCTGACAAGGTGCAATTTCACACTCTGGGCACATCCTTCCCTTTTAGTCACCTTAAGGTGACAGGCCACGGTCAGTGATGGGGACAGCAGGTCCCAGGAGCTGCCAAGAAACGGGAGAGAGCACATTAGTGTCAAGTCAGCCAAATTTGCTGGGGTTCACCACAGAGCGGGAGATGCTGAACCGCCGCCTCGGAACATCAGGTCCTTGCCAGGGGGGCCTTGTGGCCCCGGGGCTGCAGGTAGCCCAATGATGCACTGCTGCACAGCAGGAAAAACAGCCACAGTCTTCATCCCTGGGATGTTTTCTGGAGAAGACCCTGGGAGACGAGAGGCAGATCGATGGAGAGAAACCTCCCCTCCAACGTGGCCACAGTGCCAGACTCCACAGGCACGGCCGGAGACCAGAGGGGAAAAAAGTTGGCCCCAGCACCACCTGCGCCCTGTACCAAGTCCATGCTGCGCTGAAGGTTTTCAGGGCTAGCAAAAAGACGGTCAAGGCACGGGAAGGACCAGCCTGGCTCCCGAGGCGTTCATTGCCCCCAGCAAGAACCACGCAGTGTACCACCGGCCCATCTCCTCCCACTGCGCTGCCGGCCCGTGGAAATCAAGGTCTGGCTCAGCACAGACATCGAGGAGAGACTGGTCATGTCCGTGCGTGCAGCTCCACGCACAGACCCCCTTCTAATCTCTAAGGGGCACCCTGTTGGGCATGCCAGCCTTTGGCGAAGCTCCGTGACCCCTGGGAGTGGCGTGATGGACCAGCCAGAGCAGGCCAGGGCACTTTAGGCAGCCACTCCAGGCTGGGTGTCCTGCTGGAAAACCCCGGGTGCTGCCGGGAGCGGTGGCTCAGTAGGTGGCACTCTGCATCCATGGGGAACCAGCACCTTCCCAAAAGCGAGCCCTGCCCTTGCCTGCCTGACAACCTGCCCCACCGGCCCAGCCACTGTGGGGCAGCCCACGGGGGTGAGCCTTGCAGCCCCCTCCTCAAGGCTTCTCCTCCTTTCACCACTCCTGCTGACATCTTCCAGGAGCTTGGCCCAAGTGTCCTTCTAGCCCTGGAAGAAGGGAATGGCCAAGCTTAGTGCCTCCTCCTCGACAGCGCACGGCAGAACTGGGGCTTGCAGCAGGATCCCACCCTCAATATCCTGAAATACATGGCCTCTGGAGGGTGTCCTCTTGGAGAAGGAGCCAAGCAGGGCTCTGCCAGGGCGCTGCCATTTTGAAGAGCTCCCCTGATTTCCCATCTGAACCTCTCCGTGGCCATCGCCACCTTGCTGCGTTTTCTGCAGGCCGAGCAGCGGAGATGGTTGATGCCAGGCTGCTTCGAGGAAGCACGAGCGGCAGGAGGAAGTCGGCGAGATGCCTGACAAATTCGAAGCACGCTGAGCCAAATTCCTCGCTGCTGCCAGTCAGTGAGACGGAGCCATCGGCTGGAGATGGGAGGCGAGAGGGAACGTAGTGAGTCAGGCGCTGGATATGCCGTGTTTGGTCTCCAAACAGCGCAGCTAACACGGGCGATTGCACTCGGGTCATCCAGCCTTTCCCCGATAAACTGCTCCTTTCAGCTGCTGAGCAGTTTGCCAAGCGTAGCGCGTAGCGGTGAAAATTTAACTACTCAGTATATTCCTCTGACGGGACTTAAAAAAAATAATTGAAAACATTTCCAGTGAATCTCTGATAAAAGAAATGGGAGAAATACTTCATTTTAACAGCTGTAAAAAAGGAAATTCAGGAGAGAAGCTGCAGTGCCTCGCTGAGGGAGCAGGCCTTGAGCGTGGCAGGCAGGGGGGAAGGAAAACTCCCCGTTTACAAACCTCCCTATGGCTGTTCTTACACAACCAACCCCACGTTTCAACAGGAGAGACCCCAAACGCCACCATCTCTGCCTTTGGAGAAACTGCTCACACACGCTCGGTCTCTGCTAACACCAGGCCCTCATAGGGGTCTTGTGGGAAGGGCACTCCGGTCCGAGGGAGAAAGGGGGGGCCCTGTGGAGCCCCTGGCTGCCCCCAAATGATGACCAAGCCGCAGCCTGGGAGCTGCTTGGGGGCTGCCTGACGCGGCTGGGGCTGGACCCAGAAGCGTCTGCCCAAGGCTGCAGCGGCCGAGCAGGATTTGCCTTTTTTCTGCTGTAGACACTATGGGAAAAAGCATGGGGAACGAGGGGAAACGCAGCGATAAAAATAACCCAAGAGTAAAGCCATCAGCTAATGACAATCAGTTTTAATTGCACTATGCACAAAGGCACTGATGGAGGTTTGCTGGGCCTGTCTGTCACAGGTTTAACGTCCGAGCGACCGATTCGGCAACTTCTTTTTCAGAGCTCTTGGGCATCGCTTCTTGGGACTGGCATCACCCGGCAAAGATGGCACCTGGAGCCGCGCATCCTCCTTCGGCCTGTGTGGAAGAGGGGAGAAGGTTAATGACTGAGCAGCCTGGATCCCAGCCAGGGCCAGCGAAGGCTCCGTCAGCTTCCAGAGCTGTGAGCGGCTTTCCAGCCCCTCTCTCAAGAGAAGATCACCCAGACGCTCCTTTTCCGATGCCTGGCAGTGTTGCCAATGGTTCGTGTGTGGAGGCGCGAGGCCCGGGCTGCCCTCCTGCCCCGCCATGGCACACAAGGCCTTTGTGGGGACCGCAGCAGGAGGGTACCCGGCTTCCCACCCGACACTAGCACCTTCCAGCCCGCTGCCCGGGTTTTTCTCCACAAAAAGTACTTCAGGATTTCTTACGCAACAGCTGAGGAGAGGCGGCCGCGGCCAGGACACGGTGATCCTGGAGGCATTTCCCGCTCCCCCCCCCCCCCCCCCGTTACTCAGCCGTTACTCATGCGCCGCTCGGGCAAGGGCCGAGGTGCCGCGGCGAAGGGCGATCACCACCTTTATCGCCGGAGAACGTTCGTGCCGTCCGTCCGGCGGAGCAAAGAGCGGAGCGCCCAGACAGGTGTGCCCGCGCAATAAACCGCCGGCTGTTCCTGCGTGTGTGCGGCCCGCCGTCCCCATGGCAACCCGGGCCGCCTCACCCCGCGCCGGGATCCCTGCGCCGCGCCAGGTGCGCCTGCGCCGCCCCCCCCACCCTCCTCCCTCCCGCCGCCGCCCCGCCCCGCTGACGCCACGCGCCGGCCGGGCGCGCGAGCGGCCGCCGCCTATAAAGAGGGCGGCGGCGGCGGGCGGCTCCTCATGGAGCGCCGAGTCCCGCCGCCGCTCGCCCGCCTGCCCTTGCGCGCCACCGACCGTCCGCTCCCCCGCCTTCCCCGGGACCGCCGATGCGCGCCGTGGCGTTGCTCGCCGCGCTGGCCCTGCTGGCAGGTGCGTGCGGGGCGGGCGGGAGGGGAGCGGGGCGGCTGAGGGGGCGCGCGCGCAGGGCAGGGCGGGGGGTGTCTCGCGCGGCGGCGGTTGGTGTGCCCCCTGCCCACGGCGCCATTTCCCCTCACAGCCAGCCGGCCCGCCGCCGGCGACTCGCCCAACGCCACCCAGCCCCAGCGGCACGGGGGCCACGGACAGCGGGAGAGCGAGGCCGTGTCGGGTCCCGACTACGAGGAGGATGAGGAGTACGAGGAGGCGCTGCCCGTCCACCAGTACATCGTGGACGACTTGATCCGAGGTGAGCCGGCACCAGGTGTGGTGAGGTGGGCTCGGCAGTGGTGGGCCTGAGGGCTCTCTCCTTCCTTCTGCCTGCCTCCCTTGTAAGGCAGCTGCACTTCGCCCATAGAGTGTGGCGCAAAAGCATGCTTCTGCTCGAAAGCGTTGCATTAAAAACAGGTTGTCAGGGATGAAAACTTCATGTGAGTGTGGCTGGGCTCTATGGAATCTGCAGGTTAGTATGAGGAGGCACTGTCTGTCCACCAAGTACATGGTGGATGACATGATCTGAGCTGAGCCAGGGCCAGGTGTGGTGAGTTGGGCCCATCAGCTTCACAGTGGTGGACTGAAGGGCTTTCTGCTTCTTTCTGACTGATCTTGCTTGTAGAGTACTGTGCAGAAGTGTGCTTCTGATTGCAAGTGTTGTATTAAAAATAGGCTGCCAGGGATGAAAACTTAGTGCCAGTGCGGCTGGGCTGTGTGGAAGCTGCAGGTTAGTATGTTGAGGTGCTGCCTGTCTGGCAGTACATTGTGGACAACGTGATCTGAGGTGAGCTGGTGCCAGGTGTGGCCAATTGGGATCATCAGCTCTGCAGTGGTGGGCCTGAGGGCTCTCTGCTTGTTTTTGAATGATGTCTCTTATAAGGCTGCTGCACAAAGCTTGTAGAGTACAGAGCAAAAGTGTGCTTCTGATGGCAAGTGTTGCCTTAAAAACAGGCTGTCAGGGATGAAAACTTAGCGTGAGTAGGGCTGGGCTGTGTGGAAGCTGCAGGTTAGCTGATTGCCTACTGTACTGCTCTCCTCTGGTAAACCTGACAGGAGGGCTGTGAGGGGGCAGCTACCACCTACTTACCATGGATGGCTCAGCGGGGTTTGTGGGTGCTGCTTGGCCCTAAAGGTGGGTTTTACATCAGGTTGTTGTTCTTGCTCCAAGGATTTCCTGGGTGTTTTCTCATGATGGCTTATTTGGGTTGGAGTTCACTAAAATTTCTTGGGAAAGCAAATAGGTACACCTGTGAAGTGGCTGCAGGGAAGCTTGTTAAGCATCTTTCAGGCAGTACTTCACTGTCAATAGCTATTGTGTGAATTTATTGTGATTAGTCCACTCGTAAGCTGTGAGGAGATCTGAATAGCCCACCTAACTATGGGGGTGGGAGGATTTTGTTGGTTCTGGTCTAAGTGCAATTGTAATATAAGCCAGGTAGTTGAAGGGATTTGTGCCTCAGTAGAGGTTAGTAGGCTGGTGCTGTTAACCTCTAGGGTGGATCTCACTACTACATTTCTTGTGGAAGCACCCTGAGACTTAAAGGAAACTAAGAGGACCTTTTAGGTGAAGGGGGACCATGCTCAGTCTGGGGAATTTGTAGACCCTTGCTGGAGTTTTTAATGAGTTGAATACAGCCAGGAGAAGCAGGAACGTCAGAGTTATTGAGCAGCTCGGCCTGTAAAACTACTGGCTTGGTGACTTAAGTGTTGTACAACTGCACAGAAACCAGATTTGTTACTGAAGGTGGTTGGTTTGTAGACCAGCTCTTCTACTTGGCGTGAGGTTTATCTGTGGAGCCTTCAAGCTGTTATGATTCAACTGCGGATGGCTTTCCTGGCTTTGCAGCTTGCAGACAGGGACACAGAGATCAAACTGACAAGCTGAGCCTTGAAGAGGGAAGAATGGAAACGGCCTCAATTATCAAAGTGTGAACCTAAATATCAAGTCGAACTGGACAGAACAGGGGCCTCAGCTGTCAGTAGTAAGCTTACCTTTCTAGGGACAGGAAGCCTTGCTGCAGGAACAGTGTTCCTCGTTTACATACTAATATAGCTTATACCATTTGAATCAGACTTCTGGTTGCTGAAGGCATTTTTGCTTTTAAGTAACTTCAAGCCAGGCTTGTTGCTCTAGAAGTTAAAATGATCAGCTGTCTAGACAACAGTGAACTACACCTTGTTTCTTTGTGCAGGCTCACTTCTTGTCACTAGAAATACAGGGTTAGGAAGTAATTGGATCAAGTTCCGTGCTATTGTGGTGGCCTATATGCATAGTGCTCTAGGTAAAATTTTAATAGTCCAAAATTATTTTCATTAGGTCTGCAGAGCACAATGGAGAAATTCAAGAGTGTTGTAAATAGCTCTACTGTTCTTAAGACCTGTTCAGACTCTCCTGGTTAACTGTTACTCCTGAAATGCAAAGTGTTGAACTGAGGAGACCTTCTTTATGGCTAGCAGTAAGGGGATGGTTTCTTTGGAGAACCAGTGTTTTACCAACTTGCTCTAAAACAATGCTATTGAGCTTTAACTGCTGCATGGAGCAGCTGCAGCGATTATGACCCTTAGTCAGTGGCTGGCTTGAGCTTGTTCTTCCCAGCAAAAGGAAGATGATTGCCCTTGCTGAAATCCAAAGGCTACTAAGTCACCAGCACTTTAAACCACGCTCTTCTAGAGGTTTGTCTTAATTGAGATAATGAGGGGCAACAGTAAGCGGCAGAACAAATAACCTGACTCTTGCGGACTATCCTGCTTTCACTCTCTGGGCGCACTCGGCATCTCTCTCAAAGTAGGAGAACTGGAAATGAGCTATCTTCTGCTGAAGACAGCACTGCCGGTTATTTGGGAGAAACAAGTATGCTAACTGGGATAGCAAGCTGTCTTGCCTCTGCAAGTGCCCAGGACTATCTAGAGACTTGTAACGCCTTTCATCATTGATGCAAATAGAGAGTTCAGAGCAATGGAGGCTGTTAGCCTTGTATCTGAGTCGGTGTAAAACTGGTGAATGGCTGGGCTCAGTGTGAACTCCATGTTCTTCACAGAAGAAGTAAAGAACTTTCTTTAAACTTAATTTCTTTGCTTGAACCTGTACAGTTTCACTCAAGTATGTTATCCTGTGCAATGCTGCAGTTCTTCAACTCTACTCTTCATCTCTGGTGGCACTCTCAGCTCATCTGCTTATACTGCTTTTGGTCTGCATTGCACAGGACTTCATGGTGGCAGAGTTGTGCCTAATGAGCTTCTAAGCTTGCTGCCCTTGTGCTGGGTGTGAAATACCCAGCGGTATGCTCACCTGCATCCTATGCTTCCTGGTCACAGATTCTCCTGCAGTCACCACCTCCCTACCCCTCACCAAATTCTGTAATTCAGTTTTCACAGAATCTAGCTTTTTTGCATGGCTAGACTGAGTCATCTTGTCCTTTTTCCAGTTGAACCTGTGGTTAAACCCAAGCCAACAAAGAGGGGGGGTGAGAAGAATGCTGGCAAATCAAGAAGGAAGAAAAACAAAGGGAAAAACAAAAAGAAAGGGACTCCCTGTGAAATGGAATACAAGAACTTTTGCATCCATGGTGAATGCATATACCTAGAACATCTCCAGATGGTGACCTGCAAGTAAGTCACTTGTACCTTGTGAGTTAGCTGTGATTGGCATGAGCCGGTGGCGTATGAGGGCTCAGAGGAAAAAATCAGTGTCGGCTTGGCATAGATCCATCTCCTGCCGTATTTTGACTGAGAATCTTTCTGCCATGTAAATTAAGTGATGATGGAATCTGAGATGCGTAACAAGCCACTGAACTCATCAGTTGGTCATAAACTCAAACCAAAAGAATGAAAAGGTGTGTCTTCCTGGAACATCACGCCCAAACTAATCTCGACTTGTTGAAATGCTGACAAACCTTGTGCTAGAGCCATGACTGCGTTTCATGAACATGCTCTAAAGGGAGCATTTTGGGATTCATGGGAAACTCTGAAGATGTCTAAGTCAGGTTTGAATGTGTGTGGGTGTCCTTGGCTCCAGACAACACTGGAGCTGATAAGAACTTGTGTTCATGTTTACTTGCAGGTGTCATCAGGACTTTTTTGGTGAGCGCTGTGGTGAACAGTTCATGAAGACTCAAAAGAAGAATGATGTGGCAGACTACTCGAAGACTGTGTTGGTAGTGGTAGCTGTCCTGCTCTCAAGTGTCAGCTTCATTACTGTACTTATCATAGTGATAGTGCAGTAAGTATTATACTCTTTGGTGTCTGTCTGGCTTAAGTGTGCGTGCGGCCTGTGTCAGGTAGCCCTGAAACATGCATGGCTTATCAGAATTACCTGTGTGGAAGACAATCAGAAGGGCTGAGCTCTTATCCCAGCTTGAATATGCCTTGAGGGCAGAAGCAAGCTCTGAAAAGTTCCTAAGTGACTAAGTGTTCACTTAACCTCTGTTGCTATTGTTTGTGAGCAGCCTGGGACCCTCATATTTTAAAACAAGAGCCTTTCTGCTCTTGCTACAACCAGGATAGTTACAGTGCTGCAGAACATCAGCAGGAACTGGAGGAAAAGCATTAATGCTGACACAGCAGTGCCTTCCCTAATCCTTGTGGAGAGGCCTGCAAGAAGTCATGTAACTGCCTCATGCATGGCTATTATCCAACAGCTGGGTGCACAGCTGGAAGGGAGGAAATGGTGCTCCAACTGTCTGTTTATTAGTGAAGGTTGTGGGCTTAAATAATGACACTGCGGGAGAAGCAAATGGGGGAACAAGAGCTGTCAGTCCCAAATACTGTACTGCTTGCTGTTAGGATAGAGGGAATGATCATTCCAGCCTAAGCAGCTGCTGACAGTTCAGTGTAGTGGGTAATTAGAATCTGGGGTCCTGTTGAGAATAAAGGAGCTTTTCTGGGTACATGTTTCAGGCCATATATCAGACTCTTCTTTGTACCTGCTAACAAGCAGTATGCAGCAGCTTATGCCTCTGTGTCTTGCCAGTGTGTTTGCGAGGAGTTTGTGCTGAGATTAGATAGTCATCACAAGGAGCTTGACTCCAGTGGTTCCTGAGTATTGGAGCTGTCCTCCACTTTTTCTGACACTGCAATCTCCACCACAGTAGGGCTTGGGATATTGTAGGTGAAACTCAAAAGTTCAGTCTAATTTTAGATCTTGAAGTACATCAACTGAGTTGGGTACATGCTGTACCCTTTCCTGCAATTCAGGAAATAAGGTGTGCATCTGTCACTTCACCGTTGCTTCATTTTTAGATCTGAACATGAGGAATGCTGGGATGAACACTTGCTCTCTGGACACTGCCTCATTCCTCTTTGCTAGGAGAGATAACCAGTTCTGTGGTGCTGTAAGAACCAATGATGGCTGTTAGTTTCTGGAGTGAGCTGTGGACTAGGATTTCATTTGTTTCGTGCTCTGAACCCTTACAGGCTTAAAGCATGAAGTTCATTAATCTGTACCTTTATCCAGAGAAGCTAGGTGATCTGTTTGGAACTGTTACTAGTAAAGACTGGAGAAACTGAGAGAAAATCAATAAGCGGCTTGCTTGTGATGTGTTCCACGGACATGTTAAGGGGACAAGGACTTCAAATACTCAAAGCCCACAGGGCCGTGCTGTGGGGAGGAGGAAGGCAATCTGGTCTCTGCAGCTGTTGGATAAAGCCACCAGGAAGTCTGGTCCCTAGAAAGGCTGCTGGTGCTTTGCTCGGTTCCGGTGATAAGCCCTCTTCATCTTGGTGTCTATTTGGGCTTAAGCCAGGAAGCCCTGGTACTGTGAGGCAAAACTGCCAGTGCCAAACTTGGCTGCTTCTTGATGTTATTCTCAGATACTGCTTGATGCTGAACGTTTTTAAAACTGTTTTGCTTGAAAATTCCTGGTGCTGAGGAGTTGCTTGAGGATTCAAATGCTGCCTAGCATGTGGGGGCTGGTAACAGGACATATGTTGGGGTTCAAGATGACAGCTAATGTGCTGTAATTCCACAGGGTCAGGAAAAAGTGTCCTCAGTATGATGAGAAAGAAGAAAGGAAAAAACTCCGACAAGAAAACAGAAATGGCCATGTTGGTGTGTAAATGAGGAGAAAGCAGGTATGAAAGCTGACTTGAAACACCTTTCAGTCCTTCCAGACTGGAGTTACCATATAAGAACTACTTGCATGTTTTGCAAAGCTAGTGTTTGCTTTTAACGCTCAAAGTGCCTGGAAATTAATAGCTTGCATGTGAATGCCTGGCTTTGTTTTCTGGTGTCCTGAAGCCACCTGAATTGTGCCGAGTTTCTCAATAGTGTTGTCAGCCTTCTGGCTGCTCTCTAAAAGAAAAAGTGAGGATAGGAAGCTGTACTGTGATAAGTGGACTTAAGAAGGCGGGGGGGGGTGGAAACGGATGGACACAACACAACCCAAACCCTAATATCTGTGCAGAGGCAGGTTTAGTGCAAGAACACAATGTTAGACTTCCATCATGGAAGATGGTGCAGCAGGCAAGTGGATCATCTCCCCTTGTAAGAGAAGTACTGAGCGTTTTCATATTTTGTCTGCAAGGCATCAGGAGGTTTGTGGTGCTTAGACTGTAGACCAAGAGAAAGATGCCAGTTGCGTGAGCACCGTGGCCTCTCAGCCAAGTTTCATACTGTCATAGCAACCGAGTGCTAAAGCTCCTTGGCTAGGTGGATCACTCCTGGGAGAAATCTAGTGGATTTTAATGAGCAAGCAAGTTGGTATCTTCTGAGCAAAAATGTACCTAACAGCAGACTCAAGGACCCGTGTTGAACAGGAATTATATGACAAGCTGACAGGAGCTGAAAGGTCTGTCAGCTACAGACCTTTTCCAAGCTTTGTCCAGTGACAACTGGAACGTTTTGCTCAAAGCTCACTTGAAGCTCAAGAGTATCTAGTGGAGTGTCCTCAGGTGCGTGCGCATACTTAACCTAACTGCCTCAGATATAGGTTTGATGCAGTTCTAGCACAGGGTGCTTGTGTCTTGGGTGGTGATTAACATGCCTGGTCTGCCCCTTACAGAACAGTTCTGATGTGGCCACTGCCAAGCTGCAGGGTACCTCTGGCTACCTGACACATCCACCTGGACACTGTGGGCTGGAGCTGTTGCCACTAAGCTCTGATTCATCAAGACAGAGGCTGCTGCAAGGAGATGTCAACATGCTACTTGCTACTGAATCGCTTGCTGGGGAGGACAGTTACCGTGACATCTTGGCACAATGATGTGGAAGGAGCTGCTGCTGTGGAGTGGAGGAGCCGCTATCAAGACCTGCTAGAGACTACTGCTACTGAGCCCTCTCTGTCAGTGCTGGAGCTCCAGTCTCTGCTGTTGTGTGGATGGACTTTGTTCTGTTAGCAAGTCTCCTTTGGCAGCTCTAACCCGAAAGGAGAGTTGGATGGAGGGAGAAATTCAGGAGGGAGAGAATTTCAGGAATGGATGGAGGGGAGGAAAAAACCCTTCCCTCTCCCAAAGTTAAAAAGGGGAAAGCTCTGGATGGCTTCTCTCCCTAGACCCCAGTGGATGAAAAACCTAATTCTGCTGTCACTGTGCTCCCTGTTGATATCGGCTTCAAAGAACCTCATCTCTATTTCTTACTTGCAGGGCGTTGGTGACAGATCTTTGTCAGCCACACCTGTGTTCTGTTACTGTATGTGTGGAAAGTAATACCTCTGAATTCAGTAGGACTCGTGTGAGTGGAGCTATCCATTTGCGTGTGTGCTAGCCTGAGTTAAAATTAGTCTCCTCAGGATGCTGAGACAGTACATGCAAGTTCTGAAGCTCTGTATCTGAAGGAAAAGGTCCATGCTCAAACAAGCTGATAAGCCTGGACCCATCTGTTAGTAACACAGAGCTACGTCTGTTACCCAGATTCTCAGTGCTGCTTTAAGCAGCACTTAAAGTATAAAATGCTTCACATCAGATCTAGTCAAGTTGAACTTGACCAAGAACCTGTTCCTTTGAAGAATTAAATTCATGCACTGACACTCTGCAAGCGGTGGTCTCTTGTGCTCTACCTTCTGGTGCGGAGAAATCAACTTACCTCAGACTTTTCTGACCCAAGTGTCCTTGGTTTCTTGAACTGTCCATGCAGCCTTGAGCACAGAGTATTATTTGAGTTCAGTTTCTTCTTGGAAGAGTGAATGTGTTCTGTATAAACAGAGCAGAATTCTTCTGGTAGCAGAGAAACACCATTAATTGTCAAGTCATATCTGTAAATGTGTAAATATTTATTACTGTATTTAATATTTAATGTTTCCATAACAAACTTATTTATTTTATAATTAAACTTTTTACATAACCTAATCATGGTAAGATTTTTTTTTTCTTGCTCTTGGGAGTACATGTAAACACTTTAAATTAGAGCTTGGTTTCTCCTCAAAGCAGGAATGCAACACTGAAGAGCACAAAGTATGGCTGTGAAGAGCTACAGCCATGTGTGAAGTACGAGCTTGGTGCTCTCATAAGACTGCAAGTTGTTTGTAAACAAAAGGGGCAAATGCAAGTACCTGTTTCAGTAGGAAGTCCATTTAATTCAACTACAAAGGAGTCTTTTAGTTTACTGGATTAGGGAGGGGTTATGTGAGCCACCTTGTTGGAAGCAAAATCTCAAACTGAAGTTAGAGCAAACAAGTAGCTCTCTGCACTGGACTAAAGAGCTGGGAATATTGGAGAGGGAAGAGCCTTTCATCTCTGTTTGGTCAGAGGGGATTTGGACAGCGGCTTGAAATTTGGTGTTGAATAAATGAGGAAAAGCAGAATAGCTTCAGGCCAGTGACTCCCTCACCAGAAAGGCAGTCTTGGCTTCTGCAGTCTACCTTTAATTTCTTTTCTTCCCCAGGTAGTTATTAGTCCAGTAGTTGGATGATGTTCCCTTTAAACGCTTGTAGCAGTGAGCTGGGGTCTAAGTTCAGAGTTGCTTGAAAAAATGAGTGTGAAGGGGGTGAGTTTTGTTTTAAAGCCACAAGATCTATACCCAGTGTAGGAGTAGAGCATAGCTCTGTCCCGAGAAGCTGAGATGCTTTTGCCTTGGCCTCCTGACTTAGCCGAGTAGCTCTCAGACTGACTCTTGAGAGCAGCCTGTATGGTATGTAGCTGAGGTACAGGTAAATGTGTTGCAACATCGATTGGGAAGATTGCAGGACTTCATTCCAGGGAACTTGCTTCATTACCAAAGTAAACAGCACTTCTCCAAGCGGCTTTTCCACAGACATTTGCTATTAGAGCTCTGGCAAGAAAAGCTGTTTCTGTAAGTCTTGCCAAGCTTTTTGCTTTGGAGTAAACAAGCTCAATCTCAGTGGTAACTGAGCCATAGCCCAGTGAGACTGGGGACGGATTACAACTCCCATTTGGAAGCCGTGAGACTCTTCTTGCAGAAACTCTTCTATCTCTAGTTGTCTTTCTGGAATAAATACTGGGTTTTCTACTTGATAGGCTAAACCAATGCTAGCATAGAAAACTGAGCTGTTTTCCCTCTTCCCAGCTCGGAAGTCTAACAGGAGCAAGGCTGCTAGTGTAACTTGTAAATTCTATCCATTGTGTGTTTTTCATACTCTGGCTACTGAATGGACTAGAGGGTGTTTTCAAAAAATAGACAGTTAGGGGGTGGAGAGGCCCAGCTGAGCTATTTCTGGGAGGCTGGACTCTTGAAAATCTGAGTGTCAGCTGGTGGTGTCCTGGCTTGGACTTGAACTTGTGTCAATAACGAGGAAGGAAAATTATTGCTGAGTCTCCTTACCTGAAAGTTTGGAAACAGTGGAGGGCAGGCTTCATAGAAGACTTGTTCCTCCCTAAGGGTTTAGGTTATGGCTAGATTTTCTGACAGGTAGGGCAGCCAGCACCTCCCTCGTAGAGACGGCTTTTGCTCTGTCTCAGTCACATCCAGCATAGCTATAGAAAAGCTCCTGCTAGCAGAGCTTTCCTGTGCCTGGGAGATGACTGCTGTCTTGTGCTGGGCAGAGGACTGCCTGTGTTCCCTGCCGTGGCTTGCTGAACACAATAAAATGTTTTCTGTGTTTGCTGAGGCAATTCCATTTTGAGAAATTTAGTGCAGGAAACTGAGGGTAGATCTCCGTGTCTAGGAATGACATACATAGTTGTAAATTCAGAACTGATGTACGGCTTGGCATTTAAAAATAAAATCCCTTAATTATGTTTTTAATCAATTATAACTTCTAGCAAGCAGTAATGCTGCTTTTTTTTTTTTTTTATACTTGAGCTATGGCCCTGACTAAAAACACCTTGCTACCAGCTTCCTAGTGTAACTGTGATGCACAAGCGCCATGAAGGCCTACAGTGTTCAGTGGGTTGGTTGCTTAAAAGACAACTGACGGGTGGAACTATGTGTCTGGAAGTCTCTTGCTGTCCACGGGTGCTACACCTGTGTGACAAGCAAATCTGATCTGCTGCAGGGCAAGGTCAAAGATAATTTTTATTGTTGATCCTACACAGCCAGGTCTGCTCTTGAGGATTTATGCATCACCTGGCTTTTAACCTGCTCCCCTCACCATGTTCCACTAAGCATGCCTGGGTTTCTGGGCCCACATCTTAATAAGTTATGCCTCTAGATTTTCCTTGACCATCCAGTGGCAGTGTTACTTTGACAGGAGGGCTGTGGGGTCCTTGTCACTTGTGGCTGCCTCAGTTGAGACCTGGATGAGAAGCCTGATGTTCTTGCACAATTTTCTGCACACACAGCTGATTTTGCAAGGTATTTTCGATACCCAGATCGGCATCCAGGAATTTGGTAATGTGAGGGTCATGTCTGCTTGCACAAGTCCTTCCTCTTTCCTAAATGTTTTGTTCTCTGTGATTGTTGCATCTTGTAGAAAAAAACGATAGTTCCTCACGGTGTTTATTGTGTATTTATGGAGCTTTTGAGTGTTTTGTTGTTGTCTGTAACCTGAGTAGCTTCCTGTCTACTTCTGGACTTCACTGCCCTCCTCCCACTATGCCCCTTCTCCCTCGGAGCAGTAGCAGATGTTACTTTGAATCTCGGCCTGCTGGGTATTGTAGGAAGGTCAGTTTTACTCCGGGGCAATGAAAAGTTACAAGTTTAAGTTGTTTTCTTTTCCTTGGTAAATCCCGATGTACACAGACAATTATGAAGGTGTACTGACAGTAGCCGCAGGTCGATGTTGTGCAGTGGTTTGCCTAAATCCACCTTTGAGTTGTTCCATGCCATTTCCAGTAACTGGTGTAAAATTTTTAATTCTTAAAATAACTTTGGGCGGTTTTTATATCAATATAATTACCTAGGCCGTTAGCGCTATGAATACTTCTGTAAACTACCTGAGCAAACATATCTGAAAGCAAGGTTGTTAACTGGGACAAATGCTCGCCTCTTCAAAAAGAGTTTTTCTTGATGTGCTAACGGTATGTCTCGCTTCGGTGCGCAATCCTGCTATCACTCGTCTCTTGAGGCTTTATCTTTGGTAGGAAGCGATGGCTTTGCATTCTTGGTGGCAACTGAATGCAATGAGTGAGTGTGCTCGAGGAGCAAGGGCCAGTTGTCCGTGTCAGTGCTGGGGTCTCTTCACGTGAAATAGATCAGTGGACCGAAGGGTCAGGCAGCCTTTAATGAGCAACCCTTGATTCCCTCTCATTTTGTGAACAAAGCTGTACATACCTATCGTTCCTCTGCTGGTTACGCCTTCCTTGAGCGAGTAATCCTCATATACGGCAGGTCTGGCTTTGCCTATGACTCGTGGGTTTGCTCGGTTGAGACAGCTACGCCTGTGAATGGCAAGAGGGAAACAGCTATTGTTTGCTTATTGTGGATCTAGGCCCAAAGCCAAGGAAGCAGGAGTTGTGCCTTTTTCAACCAAAGGCGACCTGTGAGGTGGGACATCTAAAGTCCAAAGGAAATAAATGCTTTCAAAATACATTTTCCTAGTAAGGAGAGTAGCAGTTTTTCTTGAGAAAAACCACATTTTCATTTTTAGGCTTTTTGTGTCAGAAAGACATATCTTTTTGTATATAATGCAGAAAAAAAACACTTTTCAGCTCAACGTTTTTTGACTGAAATCATGCATCCTGTTCTGTTTGCATTTTGGGACAAAAAGCAAAGCTGAATAGTCTGAGGGTCTGATCTAATCCAGCATTTCCAATATGTCTTAACCTAGATGTCATACCCTCCTTCCAACGCCGTGCCCGCTAAGTCAGGCAACACCATCATTACTTCTGAGTGCCTTTGGATTCTTGCCTACTGATGCTCTGGTCCAGACCTTGGAAAATAGCTGCCTCCTTTGAGTGTGATTTCCTTACACAGCTGGCAATGAATGTGCATTTGGGTATCAGACAGCAGTAACTTACAGACTGAACTAGTTCATGGGTGGTGCCTGGAACCTGCTAGTTTTCTGGGAGATAAGGAAGTACATGTTTTAGCATCAGTTATGTTCCTTTTGCTTAAGAAAGGAAATCTCTTCAGCACTGTGGGTAACTAGTTAAAAAACAGTGGAAACAGAAGTGACTGTTAGGTGTCTAAATCGATTAATATATTTTAAAATGTCTCTATTAGAGCGTCCACAGCTCCTGTCAGTGTAGGGTTTGAGCACCTCAGAAGCAATCCAGATGTGCTGTCAGATCTGCATTCCACACCTTATTTCACTGCCGGGATGGCAAGGTGAGTTGTTGGTGGTCGAACAAGAGCTGGACGTGGTAGCTGTCCCAAGTTCTAGCCCCAAGACTTGCCTTCTTGCATCACAGAATCACAGAATGGTTCAGGTTGGAAGGGACCTTAAAGATCATCTAGTTCCAGCCCCTCTCCCATGGCATCCTTTGCCCTCACGTTTCTAAGCAGTGTGATTTATGTTCAGAAATGACTAAAGGTGCGCACAGAAAATGCAGGTCGAAAAGAGTTGCAAATGAAACTTTCAACTGTAATTTCCATAGGCGCAGAGTTAGTGTGGCTCCCATTGCTATCTGTCTGTGTTGCTTTCATACTGTATCTGCCTCCTGCGGATCTGGCTCCTTCCAGTTAAAAGATGCTTTCCTGTCTTATGCCCGGAGATGATTACTGTCAGGGATGAAAGGCAGACACCTCTTGGGTGGAGCAGAACGGAACAAAACCAAACCAGGGCTTAGGGCAACAAATGTCCTGTCAGGTCTTAGTCCTTCTCATTTATGATGAAAGCTTTTCAGGAACATGAACAGTAGCTATGGGTCTTAATCCTGTTTAGATGTTCTACGCAAGCGCTAGCATATTGCCTGAAAAAGACAGCAGCAGTTGGGATTTCACTGGAAGGGGGAGTGAGGTGGAAGGATGGAGTAGCAGAATAGAGCAAAATGGGCCAGAATAAGTACAGGATTTTACGTTATGACTCCCCAGCAAATACCCCTGCCATGGAAAAGTAGTAACTTCCCTTTCATTTTTAAAGGCTTACCCAGGGTAATTCCCATGAGCTCTGCTGTCACCTACGAAGGAGCTCTTGAAGTGCTAAATTAATCCAATATCTCCCTCATACCGCTACAAATATTAAGGAAAGGCATAGTAAAGAACACCAAGGCATATTAAGGCATGGCCCCTGTGCTATGTAAGTGCGTACCATAGTGCCAGTGTTTCGGTGCCTTTTGTAGGCTCAGCAGCGGGGGAAAGCTCGATGGGATACTGACGTGGCGATGCACGCTGTGGCATGGATAAAAACCGAAACCGTTTCAAGGCCTTTGAGAAGCTTGTATTAGCAGCAGCAATGAGAAGAAAAGGATCCCCTTACCGTGGCTGCACAGTTGTTTTTCTCGGTCACATTTGCGGTCTTTAAATTTACGAGATGCCACATAGAAAAGATATGTTGCCATTAGCTACATAGCCATGGCTTCAAAAGATAAAGTTAAGATTTGAAAGAAGACATGAGGTCCACAGACAAATGCTCATCAGTTTTAAACCTCTAATTAGGTGCACGGAAACTGCTGTTGTACACACAAGTTTGGTGATGGCACTTGCAAATAGAGAGCCAGGGGATTTTTGTATCTGGAGTAGTCTCTGCGGATGCGAGGGTAATTCTGCTTGCAGTGGAAGATACGCAATGACTGCTTTTATGACTGGTACTTGGTTTTCTATTTTTTAAAAAAAGAAAAAAAAAGATCATTAGCACTTCTCCTCTGTTCTGTGTCCATCCCAGCAGTGCAGGCTGGAATTGAACTGGTTTTTCTGTGGGCTGGCACGATTTACATAAGAAATCACTTACTGCAATGCTAATGAACAAGCAGTGCAAGACTCAACAACGTGTGTCTGTTAGCAAAAATATCGCAAGAAAAGTTGAGAAGGGGTGGTGAATGGTGATGGTGGGGAGCTTGTTAGCCATCAGCACTTTCTAATCTCGGTCCCAGTAGCATCAGCCTGAGTTTTATTGTTGATTTAGCCGGAGCTCAAGGAAAAGAGCAGTTTTCAGAATATCCCATCCTTGTGCTGGGGTCTGAAAAATTCTGCTTTAAGACATGATTAAAGCATTCCACGATTCTCTTTGTGGAGATTATCTTGGCTTGTGCTAGTAGCTGCTTTCGTTCAGAAGACATACAGAGGCCTTACCAGTGCATCTGGAATATGGTTTAAACACATGGCTTGAATTTGCGTCTTTGTTAAAACCCTGTTTCTGGTTTAACCTAGTTCTGGAGGGTACTTAAGCCATGCTCACCGTTGAGCTGTTTCATCTCCAGGATGCGTTTCAGTCCACGCTCTGCTGCAGAGCGTGTCACATAAAGCTGTTGCACACTGAATCCCGAGTGGGAGTAGGATGACTGTTGCCGCTGAAATAACTCCGTGCTTCACCGTCTCACACCGATGTTGCACAAGAGTCTTTAAACGAATCCCACTCATACATCCCAAGTGATTGCGCTAGGGTTCAACACTGTGATTCAACATCCACGGTCTCGCTGGTGCTGGGGAGATGCTCCGCAGAAGGGTAAACTCGCAGCAAAACAAGGCAGCTCGTGTTTTCTTGGGGAGGAGCCAATTAATAACAAGCATTATCTTCATCAAGTGTTCCCAGCTTTAATGAGGGCCGAAGGCCTTTTGTCCCCTTGCTCAGGTTTCGTCACAGCCATCCCGGGTCCGGGCTCAGCTGCGAGCCAGTCTGGAGGGAGCTCTCTGGGAAGCAGCCAGCTGGTCTGCCAGGAGATTGGATCCAGTTGCATCAGCATGGGAGCAGGAATGCTCCCGGGGCTGGCGGGACCAGTCCCGACTGGTTTTCCCAAAGCTCCTCCCACAGGAGCTCCTACAAGGACATCCACTTACCTCACCAAAACCTGGGTGATCCAGGGATCCGGAAAGTAGAACAGCTGTTACCTGGCAAAAGCAGGGAAGGGATTAACCCTTCCCTGGGCTCTGAGCCCGGTGACAGAGTGAAACGATAAGTGAAACAGCAGCAAAAGTGCTCCCAAGCCGTTCTATCTTTAAGCGTCACAGCTACAGAACTATCACAGACAAACATCTACCAAAACAAGGATGAGCCAGGCCCTTGTTTAGCGGAAGATTAAATCGATTGGTCTGTGCTGATTAACAGCTGATGATATAGATAACTTTGTGGAAAGCACTCTAGCCTTTTGGAAAGGATGTCTCGGACCGACTGCTTTGTGCAGGGTTATCGATGCTCGTGACTTCGCTGTGAACCTTTCCATCAGCGATGGTGCTTCATGGAGGAGAGAGTTGTAGTTTTTGGTCTTTTGTATTAGCAGCATTTCAGTAGGAAGCTTTGTAGGAGCTTGAAGTGTTTCGTACATGTATTTGTAGGCGTGCACATCAAATCTAAGTATCTACAATTGTCTGGTACTGTGGAGGACTAGACGAGGCATTCCCTTCAGGGACCCAATCCCTGGAGATGTGTAATGGTGTATTACACCAAGGGCTGGCTCCTGGCACGGAGGCACGGCCTGAGACCCTGAAGTTTCACATACCTGTTTTGAGCAAGGACATTTATGGCCCCTAGGACCAGAAGGGATGAAGATCAGTGTATGACCGTAATGTTACCCTACAGACTTTTGAAAATAGCAAGACTTACTTTATTTCCTCTCCTGATTTTTAGAGTCAGCAACATGATTTGGGCCAACTGTAACACGGCTTAAGCTGGAAGCCCGAGACCGTGAGTGAGAAGCCGTCTTCGACCTCAGCGGGTAAGTTTCCATCTCCCATCCAGGCAGCACGGGAGCGTGATATGGGCAGACATTCCAGCCCAGCTGATCTCGGGTGCTCTGAAGGAAGTAGGGCAGGCAGCAGACAAACCCTCAGGCCTGTTTATGAAATATTCCTATGCAGTAGCTCCCGAAGTGAAGTGTAGGGAGGCTCACAGTTACCAGGGGAGGAGGAAGCAAGGGTTGATGGGAGGCAGTTTGCTACTAATGCCACGACCTATGCGAAATGAAGCCTGACAATTGCTTCTTCACCCCCCTACCTTGCTAATGACTATTGGAAAAGCTGTCTCCAATGCAAAGCATCTGGGATGACTGTAGCGCAGAGAACATTGATTAAACAGATGGTATCGCCCACGAGCGTGGCTGAGCTGGTGACCTTGTACATGTCTCGGGGAGAAACAGGATATGCCGCACAAGAGAGTGCTTTGCATTGGGTTGCTGTGCCCACACGCCCTCTGCCACGACCTGGTGTGGCGTGCCTGCCTGGCCTCCCAGAGGACACTCACTCGCAGCCCACAGATTGAGTGCTGTGGCTCACATGGCTAATTGCAGCTCAGAGGCCTGGCTGGTGTGACTGGGGCCACCGAGCACAATGACGGGGCATTGGGCAGGAGAGAGCCACTGGAGGTGTTTCTTTTCTCTGCGCTGCCCTGCTGGGAAGGGTTCATCCTGCCTGGGTGGTAGCCTCCTGGTACCTCTCGTTCCTCCTTGCTGTAGTCTCTCCACTCTAGGCAGCGTGGTACCACTGTGCGTGTGAACAGCTGTTCACCCCAATACACGTGCCCTTCTGAGCTGTGAGTTGCAGTTCGTTTCCACAGGAACGCCAACCTTCTGCTTTCCCTTCCTTAGGCATTTGAGATTGGTGGTGCTTCACACCTTTAAGCATCCTTTTCTCACCACCCTTTGTCAGATCTGTGAAATGCACTGTGCCTTCCCAGAGAACTGGCACAGCTAAGTGGGGAATTCATCCCCACCATGGACAAAGACCTGTCACTTGCCTCTCCTCTGAGACTCCTCTCTGTGTGCATATTTCTAACGTTTGCGATTCACTTGTGACCATTTTGGGCCCCGTTAGTGCATTAGCACTGCTCTGATGTCCTGGCCCAACTGCAGTGTGGTGGCGATGCCTCTCCTGGACCTCTTTGCTGTCTCCTTCAGGCTTGTGCTCACTAAGCTCTTCCCTGCGTTTTGTCTGAAGCGGTGTGCTCTTGGCTCTTGCTGTGAGGGCAAGGTTGGCTGGAGGTGCCTGCAAGATGCAGGCAGGTTTTGCAGTGTCTGGGGTGTTATCTCGCTCTATGGAGCCTACCTTGAAGAGATTAAGCAACCGAGACCTCATCACACTGGCAACAATAGCGCTATGTGACCTCCTTTCAAACCTGTAGAAACCAGCAACAGGGCATTGACCATTGCCTCATGCTTCCGTCAGCCCGCACAGCTCCTCAGATGCTAATGTAATTTATAACTTCCAGTGGATAAACCAGGACTGATCTGTCCTCTGTAAAGAATCTTAGACTGATCAGCTCTTGTTCCTTGAGCCTTAAAGGTTCTTCCAACAAAATCAGAAAGTACTGGGAGCAGAAGAGGTGGTCTGGACATTTCAGCCCACTCTGCGCAGCCTCCCAGAAAGGTTTCTTTCCTCCTCTAGGTATGTGGGAGGGAGACAAATTCTCCGTTACTGAGGTGCCCTAAATACAAATCTCTTTCTTTGCCACCTCCCAGCTGAGGAGGTGTAAGCTACAGCTTACAAAGGGGGCACTGAGCCAGGCTTGGCAAGCCAGCCTCCCTTTTCATATTGGCTTCCTGATGCAATTTCACACCTGCCTCCCGGCGCTGGTGCGACCAAAGCGTGGCTGCAGGTGCTCGCTGCTGAGTCTAAGCTGTACCAGTTACACCCATGCCAGATCCAGCTGTCAGAGTTGAGCCCCCTGAGGAGAGGGCCCCGTTGAAGGTCTCAGTCAAGTCAGGCCTTTCTCAGAGGTGTCTGCTGCAGCGCTGTAGGATTTTTGGTGAGTCACCGGAAAACAGGAGGTAAAGAGAATTTGCCGTGAGAAATGCCATGCAGTCATTTATTCCCAGCCTACCGTTGCGGGTTTGTTTCTTTCTGTGCTAGCAGGAGAATGTGTAGAGTCTCTCTAACTGGTTCTCACCCATCCACTATTTCAGGATCTAGGTGTATCTACTTAGTAGCAAAAATTTATATAGGTTAATTCCCACACTCCCAATGAATGAATCATTAAGGGAACAAAGAAAGGTGCCTCCTTTAAAGTATCACTGCCACCTGCATTATGAACATACGCCCAGGTTTACCTGTGCATATTTAACCCCTTATCGGAGCAAATAAATGACAGTCAGCTCTGGCACTGGCTGCACCTCTGACATGGTCGGCAGGAGGAAACACGTTCCTGCACTTGAAAGTGGTGTGCAAAACTCAAAAGAGTGCTGAAAGAGAAAACAAAACCCAATATAGGGTTCGTTTAACTAGACCTGGCCAGAGGTATATCCCACCTCCCACACCCTTCGGTTTCCAGGCACATTGAGGAGGAGCGGTACCCTGCAGAAATGTTTAGCATCTGCCAAAACTGAGCTGGAAAAGCGTACCTCCCACCAGGAAAGCCCGAAAGCCTCCTTGCTAGTAATTGATGAGCAGTTTGAGTGGAGCAGCTGACGGTCAAAGCCAAAGGATGCAGTAGCTTCCCGGGAGAGCAAATTGTTTCTTCCTGAATGCAAGTAAGAACAGCATCCCCTTCAGCTGAGAAGTGCAGATTGGCCTGAATTGCAAGGGGGAGGAAAGGGACGGCTGTATCTCCTGTGTGTTTTTCCCACTTGGTTGGGTTGTCAGTATACAGTCTGTGAAGAGGTGTGCCCCAAGGATGTGAAAGGAGATAAGCCACTGCACTGTATTAGCACATGAAAGAAAAAACAGTGGGAGCTTCCAAAGGATGGCAAAGGTTCAAAACCTGCTCACAGAAGCACATAGTTGTGGATGATTACTGCAGCACACTCCTCCAGCCGGAGGTGTGGCAATGTAGCGTGAGATGAGAACGTAGCAGAAAGTGAGTAATGCCAGTGCCATTCTTAGCAAGGAATCCTATTTTTAGTACGGATTGGCTTGGAATATAAATGGCTTTAAAATCAAAGAGCCAGTGAAAGGAGAACTCCGGTGAAAAGTGCTGACTGCCAGATAAGAGTACAGCCTCCCTCTGAAGATGACCCCGAGACACGCAATGGCAAAAATCGAACGGTGTAGGCTCCTTGGCCCACTGCTCTGTCCTTGCGCTGTCCCACTGCCCTTTCTTTTAGGCACTGTTAGAGGCAGGATCCTGGACTTCCCTGTTGGTCCCTGCACTCTGCAAGCACCCGGTAAAGGGCTGTGCAGCCGGGGACTCCTCTTCATCCAGCCAGGGAGACAGAGGCACGACAAGACATCAGGCAGCAGACCTGTGCAAAAGGTGGACCGGTGTCCTTGTGTTGAATCTAGCTTGCCTCCAAAGGAAGAAGGACGGAAATCCCATCTTTTGGTTCCATCAGGAATTAAACATGGAGAAGAAGCACTGCGGTAAAATTTTCTAGCGCATCCAGCGCTGGACACTCTGAAGGGTTCAGTCGCCTGATACCTGCGGAGTTGTTTGCACTGAAGGGAAGGTACTGCCTAACTCCTTTTGCACCCCACGCTACTTAGAAAAGGGCAGGTTGAAAATAAGAGCTGTTATTGGCAATGACACTTCCCTGCTACGCACAGACACTTTCTATCCTTGCAGGGGCTTGCTTGCTGCCAACTCAGTGGCTCTGCATTGCAGTAAACTGCATGGTCCCCTCTGCCCCACAGGAAAAACAAAACCTTTCTTTCTTATCTTTGTGGCCTAGGTGTGAGGCCAGCCCCTCAGCAGTCTGCCTTTTTTAAAGAGCAGAGCACCCAGATGAGAGCCAAATAAATAGAAGAGATACTGTCTCTCACCGTGACTCAGAAATGGGTAGTCTGGCCGGCGGTCTGTACATGTGTTGCAGACATGGCTGTGATTTCTGGAGATCTAATGCCCTGACTCATCTGTAGGACATCTAGAAATCCCGGGCAAATGTCCAGAGGCCTCACATTCTACCTGGACACCGTTTCCCAGCAGAAAAGAAGGAACAAACTAGGGAAACCCTGGTCATTTGTGGGACCTACTGTGTCCTGCACGCAGATCTGGCTGTCACTTTGAGTCAGTTAACGGACATAGAGGTGACTTCGCCCTGCTGGTTCTTCGTAGTCTTTTAGTGTAAATAGCAAAACAAAAACTTTCTCCCCGCTGTCATGAGACAGTCTCATGTCTGAAATCCAGGGCACCTTTCGGAATGCATTTTTTTTAAGAGCAGCTGTTTGGATGTTGAAGGTAGAGGGATCTAAGAGGTGGCTGAGAACCACATTGGAAGGCCTGTGGTAGAGAGGGAATGGCTTGGGGGCTTCTTGTTTGGTTTTTCCTTTGCTGTACAATGTTAGAGGTACCATTTGGGATTTCTCTGCTTTTCTAATTGGTGGGACATGGAGCAAAATTAGGAAGTTTAGTCTGATGTGGCACCTACCAGCTTCTGGCTGGGCAGTGAGGAACCGTAGCCTGGCTGAGACCATATGAACAGGAACCTGTTCTTAGTGCATAAACGGTATGTGGTTATTGCCATTGTTTTTTCGTTGCCCTCTGCCTTTAGAACTTCCCGTAGTGAGGCCTCTCTTTAGAAGTTTGCAAAATGGCAGCCGTCACTGTCACCAAAGGGATGTTTTGCTCTGGTCTTTCCTGGTCTTACCTGCCTGTCGAGAGCCCTGTACAGAGTGCAGCCAGCGTGATGTGCAGCACAGGGGTTAGCGGCCAGGACCCCGGGTGACTCCCTGCTGCTAACACGTGCAGCTGCAGGAGATGCTAAAGTTCACGTGAGAAGGTTCAGGTATGCGAAACAACGGGTGTGATCCAAAGGCTTGTGTGTTTTAGAGGTAAAGAAACACCATTTAATACTTCAGGTGCTCTCCTATGATTAACGTATAATCTCACATGGGGAGACTCTGCAGGGGAAGTTCTGCCCTGGAAATTCTGTCATTCTGCAAACGGGGTTATTGGTAAAGTGCCTCGCTGCTGATCGCTGACGACAATTACAGGTAGGAGGTATGTCAGGGAGCATACTGCTTTTCTTTCTTCTGATCAGAATGGCTGTCTAGCAGATCGGTGACATCAGTCCAGGAAGAAAGAAATGTTGCAGAAAGGTCTAATTTCATCCTTTTCAATCCAAAAATATTTTATTTATTCTGTAAATGATCATTCAATGTTTACCAATTTTTTTTTTCTTTTTTTCATTTCTTGTAAAATGAAGAAATCGCTCAAAGAAGCAGAATGTTTTGTTCTGAGTAGAAGAAGACATTCTGTTTGACCTGGAGTTTTGTCTTTGGGTGTGTTTTCATTTGGGTGAGAACGCAGGGGAATATCGACCGTGAGGTGCGAGTTCTCCAGGCTCCCCCATGGGGACAGAACACTAAGTAGGCGCAGGTACCTACCGGCTCCTTCACTCGGTGCTGCACATGATTTGAAGGTATCTTTGTTTACGGTAAGGTGACCTAGGTGTATGGCTTTGTCCTTGCTGCTTATCCACCCAAACACACCTCAAAGTAAAATGCAAGTGACTATAAATAGTTTGGGATCCTTTAAGACAAAATACAGGTGCAGTGTAACCACATCGTTTGGTCCGGGTTTCATGGATGACAGAAGAAGTCCTACTGAAATCTATGGTTAAATTTTCAAAAGCCCGGAGCACACCCTGAAGTCGCTAACTGTGGTGTTTTCCCATTGATCTCAACAGGGCAGAGCTGGGCCCGTGCTGAAGACTTCTGAAAACGCTGCTCTGCAGTTGTGGATCTGGTCCCGTCGCCTCTTGTGAACTCAGCAATGTTTCACCACTGTAAGAGACAGCGAGGTCTGGCAGCTCTGCTCGTCTCCAGCGTAAGTGCTTAACAGATACCGCTTAGTAACTAAACACAGAGCATAATTGCTGCGAAGGCCAAAGCTCTTAATAACAAGTATTGACAAAGATTTATGCATTTCTTTTTCTCTGTGGGGGAGACGGGAAAGTGCGGGTAGAAAACTGCGCTCATGTTGGAGCAGTCTGGGCTTACCTGGGCAGTTTGCAGTGTACTGATGAGTCCTGATGATTGTTTGTTTTGTGTTTCCCCCGTGATTGTGTCTGTGTGCAAATCCCTGGGGTTTTCTTAAGGTGTACTCCAGGAATGAGGTGAGTGAGAGGAGCAAGCCCTGCTGGGAGGACAGAAGCAGGATACAAATGGGCTCTTGGTTTCAGCAGGAGACAGTGAGGAACTGCTGTGAGTCTGGGTGTGGAGGAAATATGTCAAGACTCTGAGCCAGGACTGGATGGCACTGAAAAGCAGGGAAAGCAGGAATAGAGTTGGTAGGGTCTTGGTGAAGCCACCTGACAAGTACATCTGAGGTGGAGCAATAACAAGCACTGTAAGGCCAGCCCACAGAAAAGGAATATGATAGTGGAGAGGTGGAGACTAAAGAGATGGGCAGAGTCTGGAATGAAACCTCTGCATGTCAGCGCAAGGCCGCTCTAGTGCTGAGGGCAGATGATTTTGCTCCCAAAAGTTGTGCTTTTGTGCTGGCTTAAACTTGGAGAAAGGGGCGGAGAACGGTGCTTTGTGCATCAGCAAGTTCCACTTGGAGATGTCAAAGCATTTAGTTTCTGCTGGGCTAATCTGGATGTGTCAGTGTTGCTGCAGTGCTGCCTGACCTTCCTCTGCTCTAAGGGGCAAGTTATTCAGCCAGGCCGTGTTTCTTACAGTGCTGCAGCCAGACAGCTCCACGTGGTCTGAACGTCCCACAGAAAGGAGATCAAAACGCACCGTGAGAGCCCAGCTGCAGGTTGAAATAAGGCTTTGGTCCTGGTCAAGCGAAACCATTTGATTTGGCTCAAACGAGCCCCAGACAGATATTCTGGGAAATATTGACATTTTGTGAGGTCGAAGGAGTTGTTTGGCTTCTCTTTTTCCCTTCCCTCTGTTGTCTATTTACAGGAGAAGGTATTACTCAGGAGAAAGGAATGAGGAAAGTGCAAGACATTATCTCCTGATACAAATGACAGGGCCCATCCTATAGAAAGACTCATGCTCTTCCATCAAGGTGGTTGTGTGGGTCTTGGGAGAGTAAGACAAGTTAATTAATAATCGTGGCTTGGGCTTGCCAAAGAATGAGCTCTGAAATCCCTAGTCCCTTTCTCCATGACTGGGAAGAACCCAGAATTTTTCAGAAATGATTGAAAAGCCTCGTGAAGCGAGGGGCCATGCAGGTCCCGGGTGATGGAGCGGACAGGCCATGTGTTCTTGTTCTAGTTGCAGGCATGTGTACAGGAGGTGGGCTTGGCCTCACTGGCACTTGTTCAAGAGTACCCGTCGCTTCTGAAGGGTAACTCTCAAGTTGCACACAAGTCACCGTACATTTTTTGTTGCAGGGTTACTTCCCCAAGCCCAGCAGACTCTGCATTGGTGGGACTTTGCATTTGTCTGGGTTTGGTGGTTTTTTTTCTCCTTCTGATTCTGAAATCTGCCTGCAAGGGAATTAAGCAGTGGTACATACACATGCACGCATGCACTGTCCCGCACATGTATGCAGACTTGACTCATCTGTGTCGCAGGCTGAACCCAGTTAAGGAAAGGCCCCGTGTGCACCGTAATGACCCGGACACTTTCTTGCCCTGTAATGCTTCCGTTCGTCTGCAGGGATGCTCGGGCTTGCTTCCAGAGAGAGCCAGCAGGGAGGTGCTGCCCCCGAGGATGCCAGTCTTCTTGTGTGCTTGGGACTGGCTGGCCTCACCCCTCCAGAGCCACCCCCCCAGAAACCAAGCAGAGCTGTTGCTAGCTTGGGCGAGCAAAGTCTCTTGGTTCCTTTATCCCGGCTTTACTGAGATATTTCAGGCATGCATGATATAATGACAGTGTGCTGCAGCCCAAAGGTGTGGCGGAAAATCTGGTTCAGCACGCTGGCTGAGCTGCTCCGTGCATCCTCAGCTGGGACTTGCTGTGAGGCACAGCTCAGCACTGTTAGCACAGGAAAGACAAGAGCTGCTTCTCTCACTTCACCCTGAAGAAACCGCATTTTTCCATTTTGATTTTTTCCATCAGCTCTTGCATCCCTATATAAGTGCTTGCATGTGCGTTTGTATTTCTAGCTGTTAGGTGCTATCTCATATTTTTATTACGATTATCTCTGGAAGCCCCACTTGGGATCAGGGGCGCCTGTTGTATGAACCCACTTGTTTCCTTCAGAGGCAGCTTCTGGAGGCAGGTTATTCTCTCTGGGCTGCACAGCCTCTCTAGCCTGGATTCACAGTCTTGCCTGGGCCCTCTGGCACACTGGAGCCCCGTAGTCTTAGTGTGTGACACTGTGGAAGCTCAGAGGGTCTGTCTGCAGGGAATTTATCGTAGGATCAGATGTTGTACCTGGGGTGTAACGTGAGCTGGAGACTCAGAAATCAGAGAGACAATCAAAACGATGCTAGCAAGGTATGATCTGCAGCTGTGCCCTCAAAGGACTCTGCAGGCCACCTGCCTTAACGTTGGAGGTCAGGGTAAACACGGCGTTCAGCTCTGTCGGGGAAAAAAAAAGTGCAGTAATTTTTGTCAACACCTATATCAGTCCAGCCCTGTTCAGGCTTCCAGAGACTTAACACCCCAGCCTGAGTTGGAGCAGAGTGATGCGGCTGTCCTGGTCTGCTTCGGCCTGTGGGGAGATGGGCTTGGGGAGGACGCTTTGATAAGCCAGTCTTTCTCCCTCAAAACATACTTCCACTTTCCTCATCCCAAATCAAGTCCAACAGCTGCTATTTATTTGCTGAACATAAATTTCCAACAAACCATAGCATGAGAAGGATGCGGGAGTGCAACTCGGACTTCTCCATCTCGCCTACACCGACCTGAGATACTTCAGTGCAAGTCACGTCAGTGTTAAGCCAGATGTTCCCACAGCAGCGCACTGCTTTATGAGCCTTGCTTGCCTCCTTGTTAGCCTCGCTGAACCAAGCCACCTGACCACGCCAGTCATAAGGAACCAGTCCATGTGTCCCCTGCTGGGAAATCCAGCGGCACGTTTTGCTCTGTTGGTTAAAAGTTCAGAAGGGAAGAAAATCTGTTTGGTTTTCCTGAACTAATCAGCTTGTGTTTTTCTTCGAAAAACGGAAACTTTGCAATAGCAACTGCAAGAAGTTTAGGATTTTAAATGTATAACCGCTAAGAATATTTGAACAAAGGGAAGGGGAGAGAAGCTGAACTTCACAGACCTCTTAGCTTGGTGTCAGTGTGCAGTCTGACCTAGTGACGCTGCTGTTTCCATGGGTGATGACTGCAGGCGCGGTGTGGTTTGGTGTTTGCTTTGGGCTCTCCCCGTTTGTTTGGATGCAGGGAGCGAGGCCGTGATGCCGTGGCAGGGAGCGGTGCCGTGGCCTGGCTGCCCTCCTGCTCCGTGCCCTCCGCTGGCTGGCCGGCGGGGGCTCTCCCCAGAGGACAGGACGGAGGCACACAGCATCGCCGCAGACAGTGTGGGGAGATCAGAGAGACTCAGATAAAGATCACAGATGTAGCTGGCTTCATTAGCTTCGTTAGGCTTCTTCCAAAGGCTGCTGGGTCTCTTCGGCTGTGTGTCTTTGGGCTGCATTGTTGTCCAGGAGTGAAAAATGCAAGCATCCTCTCTCCTGGGACTGGGGGGAGTGCTTCTTATTTGTGCTCATGATTTTCCATGCACAAAACCCTTCTGGAGGAGAGGAAATGAGACTGCCAGGCCCGGCAGCTGGCATAGGGATTGCTACTCGGGGCAGCAGGTTTCCTTTCAGCTTCCTTGTTTGCTGCCTCAGTTTCCCTGTCTGTAAAACAAGATTAATAATCTTTGTCCTGTGAGCTCTTTCCTGGAAGAGGAAAAGGATGAGAGCGGAGAGAAGCGTAGGTGCTAGAGCAACACACCTGTTGTTCCTGATGCCAGCGTGCCAAGGAGGCTGTTACTCACAGGGGCTGTTCTGAGAAATAGGAGCGGGTTGCCTGTGCCTACAAGTGTTGGTTTCCAATCCATAGCTGAATTTCTTACCCTTCGAGCTGCCCTTTTTGCTCACTTGCACCAGAAAGACTGTCTCCCCTTCTGTAAACGCACTTCAGTGCTTGCACAGGGGAAAATGGTCCACATCAGCGTTCCTCGCTTTGTGCTCTTTCTTTTGATAAACTTTATTGTTTCTTTACCTTCATTCTCTCGAGCACTCGGGGCTCTTCCCATCCAGGCCCTGTGAGCTGCTCATGTAAACAGTCCCTCTATTCTGGCATGCCTTTACCTAAGCCATCAGAATGAAAACTGGCACGGGTTACACGCAGAGGGAAATACACCACCTAAGCCAACAAAGGAGGCTTGGAGGAGGACAAATGGCCTGCCTTGCTCTCATGCTGAACGCACACGGGCCGATCTGCACTGGGGATCGAATTCCGTTTGCATTCTCTTTGGCAGGTGGAAGGCACACACACCTAAGGCGAGCCTGGGGAAGCCCTATTTTAATCCAAGGGCTTTGGCCCGGGCCTGATGGCAGCGTGTGGCAGGGCCTTAGAGCAGGAAAGGCCAAGGCCAACTGCGCTGGGCACAGCCCCAAGATTTGCCTGTACTCGTACCTGCGCAGAAGTTTCTGCTAACGTGAGCAGCGTGGAGGTGATTAGCCATACCAGCCTCGGTGGCTGGAGTCAAGTAGAACAAAAACTCAGGGTCATCATCTGGAATATGTACAGAAAGGGACATTTTCCTTAGCTCAGGAGCTTGGAGCTAGCGATGTGCTTTTATATGAACCTCTTGATAAAGCTGTAGAAACTGGGTCCAGAATTCTGAAACTGTGGCAAAAATCGTAGAAATTTGCTTGTGTAATGATTACAGTAAAGGACAGACCGGTGGCCATCTGCTCCTACGTATTCCCTTCTTGAAGTCACGATTCTGTTTGTGACAACCATTTCCATAGCAATGCAGAAATGAGGGTTAATAGATTCATCTTAAAAGGGAAGAGTATGAACACACAGGTTTTTTAAAAACAAATACTGTGACACAAGCCCTCTGAGCAACCACCAGTAGAAAAGGAATGCAAAAGGGTGGTTTCCCATTCAGGAGGTGGAATCATAGCTTAGGAGCGTACTTTTTCGGATATATATATTCAGGCTTTCGTGGGTCTGCCAAGCCAGATCATTAAAGTTACTCCCTACCAACATAGTTCTATTGCAGCGCTCATGATCTAGATGTTTCCTGCACATGAGTTGCGCAAATTCTTCAGGAAAAAAATCTCATTTTGGGTGAGGATTTTTTAGTTGGAGTTTCACTGAGGGAACACTTCCTGGGTGAGACTGCCGTGGGACACCTTCTCACTTAGCTGCTCGTACAGTGCTGAGGTGCGAAACAAGGGAAGACCTGCTTGCTGCTTGTGACAAGAGTTTCACTGTGTTATTTACAGGTGGCCAGACACAGGGACTCTTCTGCTGTTTAATTCTAAAACTTGTGTTGCTGTTTCCTCTTTGTCCATAATCTCCTTTATTAGGCTTAACGATGCAGGTATTAATAGATCCAGTATCACTAAGAGGAATAATTATTAAAATCAATCATGGAATTATTATAGCCCCAACAACGTGAATTATACTTGTGCATGGAACACCAGTGTAATATTTGCATACAAATGAATTTACGTTGTTTATATTGTGTTGCTATTTACTGTGAGCAATGATAATTGCTGGGCTGGGCAGAAGCTGTATGGGTCATTTTCAGCTTGGGCTCTGGAGGAGGTGAGCCTGCACGAGCATATTATCTGTCTCATCATTTGACAGTCTCCTCTTAATCACTTTTGAAGGCATTGACTAATTTCATCTACATTTGACACAAGAGTAGAGGTTTTTGTGGTGGGGAGGTGAAGGGACAAAGGACAGAGGTACCCGGTGAACTTATTAATTCCACTGCTCAAAGAGCAGCTTGTTTGGAATTAACCTCAGGAAATGCTCTTTCACTGGGCCCAAACCTTCCTGCAATTACATGGTGATTGTGACAATATTTTACTTCAATCATGGGAATCATTCTCTTTCAGCTTGCTGGACAGGGAAGTTTGCATTTACCTTCCGAAACAGGTTTTCACTTAGATATTTGTTAAGTTTTGAAAAGGCAAATCAGATCAAAATTCCTGGGCTGATTCAGAGAGAAGGCACTTTCTTACAAGTGTTACGCTCAGAGGGGCTAGGGGGGAGATCAGGAAGAACTATCGGTCTCTTCTTTAGAATAGTGCAGCCGTACATAAACACAATTTTGTGTTTAGAAACTGCTGATCCTAAGTGCTCTAGGTAGTTAGACGGAACTTGTGTAGGCCCCATCCCTCAAGATTAAATCAGATATTCCTCTTTTTCAGTTTGGAAGATGCAGATATTCACAAAGCCGTGCCACAGACCTGTTTCCTGAAGTGGCTGTCGTGACTGAGAAGGAGGGGACGGAGCGGTTGAGTTGCTTGGTGGTGACATCTGCAATCTGCCTTCCCAGCTGAGCAGACGGCGTCTAACCATGCCTTTAGTGAGGTCCAGCCTGCGAGAGTAGGACAGACCAGGGCGGACCAGCTGAAGTGAGGTGCCTTTGAATGTGAGTAGAATAGCCAGAATATGGCAGTTCATGTCGAATAAGAGACTGTTTTTATCAGGTGAGGCTTGCCAATAGTTTGCCGGCTCTCCAAGGGGGTTCAGATCACATTGCAGACCAGTTTCTCACCTCAAGACCATGAAGTCATTCATGACTGTTGCCATGACAGTAGGCAATCAGGCGTCTAGGCTTTTTCCCTTTCTGCGACACTACAGATTCCCAAATAAATATGCAACACAGTTACAGTCATGAAGTGGAAATTAAAGAGAAGTAATGTGAAGTACTTGCTTTTGAATCGCATCACATGTTTGGAGTAATTTCATGAAGTTTTTATGTGAAGCCCAGTTACTCGTTGTCATGGCACAAACATCAGGTCTGTATCTGCAGGGAATAAAGCAGAGGTTTGACTTCAGATGGCAGGAGCAGTCCACTCTGCAAAGAGCACTGCTCGCACAGGGACAAAGGGTGGCCGCATCCTCCCGTAAGAACAGACTCATTTATACTCAGGTGCTGCTTGTGCACAGCCACTCCTCTGACTTGTATCAAGGCCAGAGTGAAGTAAAACTTTACTTGCGATCCCGGCGTGGGATCGAGGTGGTCGTTGCTTGCGAGGATTTAGCCTTTAATTTCTTCGGTAAGTCAGTGTCAGCTCTTCTCCTCCTATTAGATGTGGAAACTGCCGTTCTGCTGTAGGATCCTTTCTTTATCTCTCTGTGTCTGTGGATAAGTCAGATAAATAAAATATAGCTTTGTCCGCAATAACTTTAATAAAAAAGATAACACCTGTAACAAAAAAATACTTTTTTCAGGAAAACGTTTAAGCATACACCTGACATAGGGCCTAATGAGTTTGTTAGAACACTCATTATAGTTCCACCGAATAGTTCAAAGTTGCTTTTGTTCTTTCAGATTCAAAACATAAACTCACTTGATACTTTTTCTGGATGGCTGAATGTCTGTCTGAATTTCCAGTATAACCAGAAGTGTTCCTAGGTGGAAACAGTAGGAGACCAGAAAAGATGAAAACAAGGCCAAATTACATAAGGGGAGGAAAACAAAAGAGGGGAAGACAATAACTGAAAGAAAAAGTTGATTTTCTTTATGTAAAAATATTTTGATTAAGGGCTTTTCCCTAGCACTTAGAAGATGTGAAGCAGAAAGAGGGAAGATGCATTTTAAAGGTAAAAATTGTGTAAAATAGCTATTATTTTTTATGTTGCTGCTGCTGCTGCTGGTATTTTTGTGGGTTTCTCAAAGATGAGAGTTGAATGGGGAAATATATCAAAATTAAACTCTCCCAGAACTGAGCATTTGCCTTGTACATCTCACTGAATATCATCAGCCTCATTCCAAGCAGTGTGAAGTCTGTTATTTGTCATTTGCCCTGAAGGCAAATCTTTACGCCAAATTTGAAATAAAAGGCTACGATTTATATTTCCTACTTTTCATCAGAAACAGGGAATGTGCAAATTAAACAGAACTTCCTGTTTCCAACCTTTCAGCAAGTGCCTGTTTTGGTTTGTGTTCCTCTCCCTTTGCAGAAGGGAAAAAAAAAGAGATGCACTTGAAAAAGGATGGATCCTTGCCTTCGTATTATGTCTGCAAGAATAAGTATCAAACGTGCCTGGACATGACACAATCTTAGTAAGGGCTTTGATTCACAAGTGGGAACACTTTGTATTGGGACAGCTGTTGTTATTCCTGCCCGAGCTCTCTGCTCCAGCCCTCAGAGGATACCGCCTCCGCTGCAGGGGTGTCTCTGTTGGTCACGAAGCAGCTGAACTGCCACAGTTTATAACCAAACAAGTTAAAGTAAAGCCACGCTGGTTTCACCTACCTTACAATGTGACCAGATGCACGAGAACTTCATTAGTGTCAGATCTTCAGCTCATGAATATCCCCCTCAGACATCAGGCAGACACAGCTATTCCAGTTGTACCAGGTAAATACCTGCCTTGTGCTGGGTGGCCCACCTGTGAGAAGCAGCATTAGGAACCGCGCAGAAAGCAGTTGGTGTAACTCATAACAGAAGATGAGCTTGTAAAAGAGTCAGCGTTCTCGGCTCTCTGCTCCTTCGCCGCTGTTCAGGGGACACAGTTGTGCTAGGCCTTTATTTTAGAGATGGGTTGCCAGTTAAGCTTCTCTTGGGAAAAGGCAAAGTGCTTGGACACAAAACCGAGCTGCCTGGTTTTTTGAGCGCACACAGACAGAAGTATAAAACATAAAGGAGGGGACAAGTCTTGCAACAGAAAAGTGGCACCAAGCGTGACCAGGCCTTGCGTTCATCGCAGCTACTAGAAGTGGTGGGGATTGGTCTACAGAGAGTCCCCTGCAGCAGCTGGGGATCAGCAGCGGCTCTTGGTGCTTGTCTTTCAAGAGGAGCTATAGGTGATGTGCTGCCTCTTGGTTATATTTACTGTTGTAGTCGTCTTTTGATGCAGTCCTGAGCTGCAGAATGTCTGAGGTGAAGAGGCCAAGCTCTCTGGTGTACCCACCTAGCACTAGCCTTTGTGGCACGTGAAGGGTTGCCATGCGGTGGGTCACGCCGCAGCCTGTCCCATGGTGCTCCCGTCCTCCGCCTAGCACTGGAGCAGGCACGGCGGAGGCCATGGGCCTGGGATGCCCACTGCTGCTCCATGCCCTTTCCCAACTCCGGTGCAATGCCTGAGCCGCCCACCCAGCTCCGGCAGAGCACTTCCCCGTCAGGCTGTGCATTTCGGAGCAGCCATCAGCAGTAGCATGGCTAATAGGCCGGTGTTTAAATGGCTGTAATTAGGCTTCAAAGTAACCATTATGATGAAAGGGGGAAATCTCACATTCCTCTCCACACTGTCATTTCAGGGTGTCTGGCAGCACCCCAGAAAGACAAAACTGCATCCCTTGATACCACCAGAGCTGCCTGTTTGCAAGGAATATCTCACCTTTGGTTTACAAAGGCCATTTTTTACGGGAGAAAAAAAAATCCATGCAGCTTTGCATGAAGTCTTCTGTTCTCTCCATTCCTGTGGGTTGTTATCTACCCAGTACGTAAGCATTTGCAAATATTTGAGTGGAAACGACAAGAGATAAGGACAGCTGATAATCTGCTAGTGCTGCAGCAGGCATGCCCCTACCAAGCTGCATGGTAACTGCAGGGAGATTGTCAGTTTATCGTGTCCGAGAATGACTGTGGCCTTTACTGAGAGCCTGCTTCTTCTGTTTACTCATTTATCCATGCAAATTTCATTTGAATATCTGAAATGCTGACATTTATTTATTGCTCTGGTCCTCTTTGTCACCCACTCCGTGTTTCAGACAAACTGAGGTGCGTAGCAGGAGGAATTGTAAGGGTGATGCTACTACTGTTAAATGCTGGTACTGGTTTATCACTGGCTTGTTCTGGAAAAGGACCTCATTCTTTCTGAGCGTCACCTCTTTGGGAGGAGAGCAGGTTGGGGAATCTCCGCTCAAGTACAGTCCTCCCTGCTGCGCTGTTTGTTCCAACTCCTTTTTGAAGGATATTAGCAGTTTCCATCCTCCTCCTAATTCCACTGCCATAAAACATCCTTCTTACTCACGAAGTAGAATACCTAGATCCACCTTCTTGCCTCCTGGCTAATTACTGTCATTATCTGGCTAGACAAACTTGTCATGAGATTAGAATCTCCTCACAAAACAGGGTCATCTCAGGAAGTTCTCGCTATCCGGTTTTGTGTAAATCAGTCACCTCTGCAGGTAAAAGGCAGCTCTGATTCTTGAGAATTCACACGCTCCCAGGAGGGGAGCAGGGAGCATTTCCACATCGGAGCTGCTTCAAAAGGCGCTGGGCGTTCCCCCTGACATCAGTGGGGCAACGACTACACCCACTCTCTTGCACCTGCTCAAGGAGTTGTCTGTTAAAGATACTGAAAAGTACTAACCGCTTGCATCAATTTCATTGCCTGGATGTATCATTAATGTAATACAGTCGTTATATTCTACTTACCGTATCCCTCACCTCTGCGTTTTTGCAGTTTACCTCGGCGTAACTCCGCAGCAAGCTTAGACATGCAGGGAGAAAAGGCAGAAGCCACAAACCAGGCTGGTCATTTTTTGGTGTTTTTTAAGGCTTCGGTTAATTCCAGTTTAAGATCCCAAACTAAAAAAAAAAAATAATTCAAAACCCCATTTAAAACAGCAGCTCAGCTTTGTGCTTGTGTGCTGTAGGCACCGGGTGGCTCACCCTTAACTCTATGGGGCTTTCACGCGGTCTCTCTCGGGGCTGGTTGTTGCAGCGTGCTGAGAATGTAGGTCTCCTCGTGCTTAGGCAACTGAAGAGTCAAGCACCTCTTACCTAATTCCCGTCCTGAGTAGGCGAGCAGAAGCAATCCTTCCTCCCATAAACCTTTGGTGACACTTCACTTTGCACACTAGCCCACATACAGCCTGCCGTGCCAAAGAGTGCATGTCACTAATGCACGAAATAACTGTATTGCGTTTTAACAGGCCTGTGGCATCAAGGAAATTTATATTACCCCATGAATGCTCCAGAACGGAAATGTGTGCAGTTACAGGCTACTGTAACCATAGCTACAGCTAAACAAAACACTCCCTCGGCTATTGTAGCCACCTCAATTACGGATGGTTCTGGCTGTCCTACACTTCTGCGATGCTTCAGTGACCTGCTGTAAAAAGATGATTGTCTTCCCAGCTACGTGCTCAACCTTGTCTCTGTGCAAGAGTGGATCAGCCAGAATACAAATTCTGGAGGCAGCAAGTTTCCTAATTAGTTTACCTGGGAAGAGCCAGCCATGGGGAAATGGGCTCTCCTGGAGAAGCCTGCTGAGACCAAACAGAGACGACAGTGACTGGAAACAGCAGAGCTGAAAGAGGGCATGGGAATAGTGGCTGCGGGGTGAAATCGCAGAGGAAAGATGTGCTGCGAGAGCTGGAAACCCTGCAGCCACCCGTGAGACAAGGGGGCATCGGTGCCCAGGGGCAGGAGGATAATGGGACGATCCAGATGTATTGGATGCCAATTTTGCATTTTGTTAATTGACTTTCGCCTCCCTGTGCCCTAATTTCCAGATCAGTAGAGCAAGGATAACAGGCCTCTCCTTTGCAGAGTGCTTTGAGATCTCCTGATGGAAAAATGCTAGATTAAAACACGGGTGGTTTTCATACGCCCCTGTGCCAGATCCTGGAAGCAGCTTCTCATTCTCTAGTGAGAGACCCAGCTGCAGTGGAGGAAGGGTGCTGCGAGCCAGCAGCTGCTGTAAGGTCTCTCATTTTGCATGTGAGCGTATCTCTAGGCCTTGCTGCAATCCACTATTCAAATTGTACCTTGCAGACCAAACCAATTATAATCTCCTTGAGCTTTTCTGAGCCCTTCATCCCTACGATACCTGCGTATTTCACAAGTCTCTTGTTGAAAAACCCAGAGACGTTGTCCCCGGTTGTACAGACTAAACCGAGGCTGGTAAATTAAAACTTAAACGAAGAACGTTCTTTCCTTTCAGTGACCAATTTTCCTGCATTTCTGCAGGAGTAGGGCAAGGCTGTGCAGATGAGCATTCAGCAAAGGGGTGCGAACACACATACTTACTGAGCAACCCTGCAAAATTCCGGTTCGTTACGTTGCTCAGCAGGGGACGGAGAGTTGCCAAGTCCTCGGGGCAGCAATTGGCTGCCCTAATCCTTTCTCTTCCTACAGTTCCCTGCTCCACTTACACATTATTGTCCAAATTCATCAGATGTCGAAGCTGAGATGCTACAGACAATAGTCTTCTCTTCTGATTCATCCCTAGAGCAGGCCCTGTCCTGTGTAGGAAAGGATGCAAAAATAAGATACCACCTGTGTGTGTAATGAGGCTGTTTCATAATGCATGCACACAAGACAGCCAAATGAGGGTTGTACAGACACGCTGTTCCCAAAGGTACCCAAATAAATGAAGCTTCCTACTTCCTTTATAGCGGCCCTATTTGGACAGATTTGTGACCTAACCAGCTCTGGGGTGAATCCTACGGCTTGGCAGTCCGTACAGCTTGGGAGTGAGTATGGTGGATGAGGGTGGTTGTCTCTGACCACTGAGCCATTCCTCAAGTAGTCACACTTCAGCACCTTTGTACAGCGGTGCTGTGACTTGTCCCAGAGAAGAGGAGGGTCAGAACTGAAACAGTCAAAACGTCTGTCAGCTCAGCTTGGCTGGTCCTGGAAAAGGTCCTTGAACTACTTCCCATTCATGCTGAGAACGTGTTTATCAGCAGGCTGTTATCCCAGCGGGAGCCACTTCTACATCTCTTATTCTCCCGTTGAAGTGCTTCTACTTTGGTTTCATCAGCTCTTTGGAAGACGTGAGAGATGCTCAGGGTCACTCCCTAGGGTAATAGCCGCGCCATGTTCCCTCAAACCAGGGCCACACACATCTGAATTCTTACCCTCAGCTCACTTCTTTATATTAGTGAAGGGGAACAGTTAGATGAGAAGATCCTCCTCTGAGAGCGCCACATTTGTAAAAGGAGCAGGTTATTCCTGTCTTCTAGTGAGCAAGGACTGTGCTGGCTGTGACGGCAGTCTAGCTCCTGACAGCTCTGTTGGACTGTGGAGTCAGATAGGTAAAACAGACCACTAAACACCTAGGGGAGAAGGGCAGCTCCAGCAGAAGAGTCTGAGGGAGGGAGAAAAAAACCCATTTTACAGCCTGAGATAAAGCACTGCTTCAAGTCCTGTTCTGCTGGTTTCAGATCTCAAGTGATTCATTTCTCCCAGAGCCGTCTCTCAGCGTGATGGAGCTGCTGACCTCCCAGGTCGTGGTCCCCCTTCCTCCGTATCACCTCCAGCTCTTCTCTTTGGGGCAACGATACCATCAGGGGAGCGAGGGCTTCGGTGCTGGCTTCTGAGATATTTTGCAACTCTCAGCACCTGTAGGGTGGTGAGGCAGCAAGAGCAGGTATTTCTCTGTGTCCTGACAGGGAAGGAGAGGCCCTCGAACAGGGCCCTGAGAGGGATAATTGCTACAGCGTGTTTTCACCTCGGGAATGATTTAACAAAGATTTGTAATCTTTGCTTAGGCATGAGGGGAGACAGAACCTTGGATTTAGTCTCCTGTCTTCCTTTAGACTTCTGCTAGCAACATCTCTTTTTCTTTCCATTGCAGCTAAAGAGGGTGAAAGAGGTGGGAGAAGTGCCTGGTGCATTGGTCAGGCTGCTGGGCCAAAAGGAACGCGGAAAAGCAGGCCAGCTGCCTGCAGAGCAGCATCGGCCTTGCTACCGCCTGCAAGCTGCACAAGCCCCCGCTACTAGAGCTTATTCCTCTTGATGGGATAGGAAGAAGGATTTCTTGGCTGCTAC